>NC_092061.1:17585833-18220000 GCF_039877785.1 Chaetodon trifascialis | reverse complement strand
AGATCGTCAGGTGAAAAGGGAATAGCGAAGTGTATAGCTGTGTGTCATCTGCATAACAATTTCCCTTCCCAGCATGTTTTAAATCACATATCAGTCCCCTATTCACATTGGTCAAAGGGACTGTATACCATCAAACAGTGCAAATAACGGCTATAAACAGTTTTTTTCATATATGGCACATTCATTGAGCAAATTCCTAAAAGGCTGTTAAATTAAGTTTTGACTGAATTTACAGGACTCAAAGTGCCAGGCTCGGACAAATGAGGCAGGAGGCAGGAAAACTGTTCAAGTATCTTAAAGAGTAAAAGGTAATGACTGAGTTCAGCAAAGCCAAGTCCTTATACTGAGCTGAAGGGCAGATGGATCCATTCCCTTGGTGGGATTAGGCGGACAGGTCCAAGTCCTTGGTGAGAGCAACTGAGAGTAGACCGGCAGGACACAGACAAAGCAGGTGTGGGCTAGGCACCTGAACACAACAGGGGAAACACAACCGATTAGGTATACAGAAGGTAGATGAGACAAAAACTGACAGGGTACTTAGCATGAGCTTCAGGTGTGGTCATTACCACACAGCAAGGCAGACGATACGTGGAATACAGATAGTAATCTGGGTGCTTATATACTGAGTAATATATATATATATATATATATATATATATATATATATATATATATATATATATATATATATATATATATATATATACTAATTGATGATTGCATGCAAGTGTGCTCAGGAGGCCAGTCTCAACCTGCCGGCCAACAAGGGGACACACCAGAGCACAGGGAGGAAAAAGGGGGAGAGACTGCAGATCTCCACATAAATAGTCTCAATAAATCCGCCAAGAAGCAGAAACATGATGCAAAAATCATCATGCTGTATATTCACTATACATTCACAGATATGCCTGCACTCCTACTGCGATAATGCTCGTAGTTTCTGTAAATGTGCAGTAAACACAGTCATATCCTCGCTCAGGGGATGACTGCACCATTGTATAGTTCTCTAAATGTGGTGAAGGACTGGCTGATGGAGCGCCATGAAAATGACTGAACTAAAATATAAGAGATGTGAATTATGGTCGTTCTGGATTACGTGTGTTGAAGAAATCATTGGCACACGTATTCATGCAGGCATGAAAATATAGTCATGCAAACAAAAGGTCTCCTATGGCTATAGCAGACACACACATCTGTATGTATGTGCACCCACATGTGTATGTGTCCTTTTAATGGTAATAAAAATGCAAAGATGCATAAAGATGAGGATATATAAAATGAAACCGATGTAATTTTAACCAGGGCATCTTAACTCTGGGCAATGTGCGATGAAACAGGGCTAAGCAGGGGCTTTGCACAGTGATCCACATGGTGTGTGGCTTTATGAGAGGGCAGATGGTACCACTCAAGCAGGAAGTGATTGACATGATGACATGGCCGGCCGTGGAATGTGGGTGTATGTGTGTACTGAATGAGTGAGTGTGTGCCTGTGTGTCTAAAGATACATCCTTAAAGTGGATTCAGAGAAATCGCTCCTTTTTTTTTTTTTTAGTATATTGTGTGTGTGTGTGTGTGTGTGTGTGTGTGTGTGTGTGTGTGTGTGTGTGTGTGTGTGTGCATCCATGCCATGCTGATGCAAGGCAAAGGTCAATCTTATCTCACCTGCCATGCATGAATATCCACACACACTTTGAACTTTACCAGGTTATATCTCACCATACAGCTAAATAACTTGAGCACTTCATTTTGTTGTGCCAGTGGGCTTCTTATTTAACTACCCAAATGTCTGTGCGTCATCTGCAAGATAACAGAGAAGACACGAGGAAGACTACTCCACTTTCAGCCCGTTATGATAAATGGAGGTAATTATTTTCCTCTATTCTGGGGAGAACCTTAAGAACTGTTGGGGGAAAAAAACTCACACATGCACATGCAGGGAAGCGGGGCTGTAATGTCTGGTGTCGCATCATTTGTTATCACTTGAGTAGCAAAGTGGTGTAGACACAGAGATAGAGAGCTGAGCTGAATTTTCATTCTGGGTGATTACGTCAAGAGGGAATCTGGGTGATGTGAAGGGGTTCCACAAGGTGCTCTGTAACCAAAAGGTCATGTGGTTGACTCCTGAAAAGTTTGTAATACACCCACAGTCCATGCTGGTCCACTGCATCTGTGTCACGTTTTGCATTGCGTAGACGTGGAAACACCTTATTCCGAGGTGAAGTTAGCAGTCGTGCAACATCTGGTTACACTTTCAAAATAAAGCTTGCTGTGAAAAATTTCACATGACTGTCACAGTATGGTTAAGTTTGGGCACCAAAACTTGGTTAAGTTAGGGAAAAAAAATCATGATTTGGCTTAAAATAACTCCTGCTTTTGTATAGACTTTCTTGCCCTTTAAACTACATTTTGTCCTTTGCTTCTGTCATTATCGCCCCCTACTGGTACTGCATCTTCATACATGTGGCAATTATTGCATATTATTGCATAAATACCCTTGAGCATGTTATACAATCCCTTAGTAAGTGTGTTTCCATCCACCTCTTTTTGTGCACACTTTGAATTTAACATTACAAAATCCCAGTGGAAACCCTGTAAATTCCAAATATTTAAAATGTGGCAAAAACATGCCATATTTGCAACACATTTTCAAGTAGCTACGCGGCTTCCCATTGTTCGAAGTCTGACTGCTGTCAAACGACTGTTTAAAGGTTGGATGGGCAAAAAACAATCACAGACATTTTTTCTGGAAATTCAGTCCTAATTTGTGTTACATTTGGAGGGAAACTTGACTATTATGAACCATTCTGGAAGATAACATCACTTTGATGCCCAAATTAAAAATTGAGAGGGTGATACTTGCTTTGCACAGAGTGTGAGATTAGAATCATCAGTCTGTTAAACATATAATTGTCTGTGGACCTTAATCAAACAGAGATTGATATTTCCAATTAATCCCAAGGGTGAAACTATTTACACACATCAGAGTAGATGTATTTCAAAATGGATTTCTAATAGGAGCTCACTCAGGTTGTAATTGTAAAGTACAAACAGAAGAAGCGCTTACATAATATGCCAGGATGGTAAAAATAACACTGAATACAATGACATCTGGGAGTTTTGGTCTTGTCAATGCATTTTAAAAGTTTTAAAAGATACAATTTTGAAGATTTTCCTGGACGTAACCTCCTGTATTTAATGGCTTGCAACAATAACAGCTGCTGCAGCTACTGATACAGTCACCTCTATTAACACAGCAGCTTTTTAAGAATAGCTCAGCACTGGTCAGGACCTCTTCCAACAAGCAACAAGTAAGACGAGAAACAAAATCATATTTGTCCTATAGAGTAAGGAGAATGGATGGCATGCCACAGGACGTCTCAACGATAAGAGCTGAGCTAATTAACAATACCTGAAAAGTCAGCCTGAAACGGACACAATCAGGTGTGTCAGATGTTGCACTGAGCCCTGAAATTAATGATATTACACATTAACCTGTAGCTCCTGTTTGAAGAGGGCCAATATTGTGTTTTGATAAAGCTACATTACTTCTACTAATCCTCAAATACACATTTACACATTTCTGTTGGTTAATTAGAAACAACATTTTTTCTAAAAATGTTTTGCAATTGAAAGATGTGCAAAAGATGAGTTTGCAGCCACCTGCATTGACTGATTCATTTTAGTTTTTCTTAACATGGTTCCTCTGGACTATGATTTGATTTCAGAGTTTCAAATCTTTTGTCAACTGAAGCCTTCTGGACTTGATGTCACTCATCACGGTGTGCCATTATGCCACAGCGTGTGTCTCGTTTTAGTCATTTTCCATCCTTTCTGCCTTCTTTTCATTGCCATTACACTTGACTTGTGTCTAATGTGTTAATCAAAAACCTTGTATTTGTAGTTTGCCTCTACTTGGTCTTTGGAAGAAGGATTTTAATCTCTTGCATAAATGAAGACTAAATAAAAACATCGACTAAAATCTCTAAAAAGGCTTGCAGTTCATTTTATGCCCGGCCTCTCTGCATTGTCTGGTCAAGGTCCCCTGATGCTCATTTATCTGCGTGCTGGCTGTGTGTTGAGCAACAGGAATTCTGGTAATGGATTCTTCACATATAAGAACACATTTTTACTCACACACACACACACACACACACACACACACACACACACACACGCACACACACACACACACACACACACACACACACACACACACATATTCTTTGGTATGCATTTGTACTACAAGATAAGTCTTTGGTGCAAAATAAAAATGTTTTTTGTTGCATTTTTATCAAAACTTCCATGACAGATCAGTGCACAAATCTTCATCCCCCAATCGGACTTTTCTGCAAGTCAAGAGGATCACACTCTAAAGTGTTGCAGCAGTGACACTCCTTACCTATCCCCTGCATCCATCCGAGGGCCTAAGGCACGGGAGTGTGTATGTGAGGAGAGTCGGCTGTTGCATGCTGAGTGATGACGATAACCGACATAACTAAACCCACCCACAGTTCATTTAAATGCCCGCGCACGGCTCTCTCGGCTCGTCCCTGTGTCTCGTTGCTCTGTATTTATAAGGCGCCCCGGTGCGCGGAAAGGTACAAGCGTGCCTCGTCTCTAGAGAGGCAGAGCGCGTCGCTGCGACTTTGGAGACGTTTTTTGGATGAAAGACCTGTGCAGCCGCTGCTGAGGAAGAGACGCAGGAGCGCAGGAGTTTTATCCCAAGTTCACTGCAGCTTGGTCTCAGGGGTGAGTTGTTGTCCGCTGTTTTCGCGCACTGTGCTGCCTTCATTTTTCCCCCCTTTTGTTTCTGTGGAAAATTAGGCTGCGCATTCCCCTGCTGGATGTAGAAGAGCCATCACCGAGAAAGGATGGAGCGTTCCTGAAGTAGTGTGCAAACCTGTGGCTACGACAGGATGTATTTAATTTAAAAAATGTCTTTGCCACACAACATATAGGAGTTTTCAGCCTTATTGGTGTTGATGTTATTCGTATTTTATCCCCAAAAGTGTCGCCAGAACTTGTTGCGTTGGGAAATACCCATTAAATTCAGGCTCGATGGGAACATCTTGTGCATTTTGGCCGATTGCATTGAGGAGAGCAGTGCAAAATAAAACCCAGGCTATACATTTGATTGCTTGCTTGCATGTTGGTTGTTTGTTTTTACGTGTAAACATTGCTTTCATGAAATTTAAATTGTCACTCACTTTTCTTTGCATGTAGTGATAGATTTTTCTTTCTTTCTTTTTTTTAAGATTGGTTACTGATTTTCTCTTCATAGCAACATGCAGCTCTGTGGCTGCTGTGCTTTGTCTTGTCTGGACAACAGAAATCATAAAGAATGGGGAGTTATTGCAAAAATAAAGTGATCTTTAGCATTTATTTTTTTCGTTGACACATGGTGGAGTTTGTTGCTGTTTCTGCTGCATGCTGAGTGAAGACTGTACCGGACAAACTAACTAAACCTGCGTGGCCGAACTAGCCTCAGTGTTGTTAGTACTTAAAGTGGAAGACCGAGCAGTTGGACGAACCAGTGGCATGACCACAGAATATCTGACATTTAGCCTCTGTGCGGTTTCCCACTTTCAATGATAATACAGCAGAGGCTTTATGCAGAAGAAGTTGGTGTTATGTTCAAGTAACCAGTAAAAAATCAGAAATATGTGACTGATTTGTCTCTGTGGTGGACCATTTGAAAAGAAAGCACAGGTTTCCAAATGCTAATGACGAGCTCAGTGCGCAAACAGTGGGAAAACTAAAAAACAAGATACAATAAGAGGAAATCCAGGAATTAACTGCTAATGAATGATTAGCTAAGAAGTAGTTTCTGATCATCTTGGATTATGAGTTGATGTGCTTGGGAACAGCCTGAAAGATAATTTGTTAATGTACAAATGTGTAATGATTATTGATATGTGTGAGTGTGCATGCACACCGTTGTCTTGATGAAACATTCACCAATAATTAATCTTTGCCTGCTGAAGCCTTGCTGTTATTAGGCCTAATTATAGCAATATAAAAGAGATTCATCCCACCGCACCAAATAAATAAATAAATAAAAATTAAAAAATAAATAAAAAAGATTTGAATCTTCATATTCGGAGCACATTTCCATCAATATCCACGTCTGTTATTGGTAAGTTCTCATCTTGGTGGGGTGCAGCTACAAAGAGTGAAGATTAAAGGGCCGCCTTCTGAAGTTATTCCTGTGCCCAAGGACACTTCAGTCAATATGTATGAACTTGCGCCACTTTTTCCCAAAGCCATGATCTGATCACCTGAACATCCCATGAGTGTGTGCTTTCACCGACGTATGGACGATCGGTGGATGTAGCGTTGAACTGGTCCAAGTGTGACGTGTTTACACTTGTGGCCAGTGCAAGAATGAACATTTTGAAAGTCAGCTCTGGAGAAGTTTGTTTTATATTCAAGGGCACGGGCTCTTATATTCCTGGCTGTTTGGAAGCGTTAGAAGATAAGCAACTCGCTGAACTGTTTTGGAGGAGCACAAATAACGGCGAGTGGAGCCTGAAGCGGGGAGCAGCGCTGACCTTGGTGCTGAATTATTCCCGCCGAAAGCCGCGTGCGTGCCCTCCTACATTGACTGAGCAGCACGCGCACAGCAGCCTGTATGTGCATGTGGCTGTGAGTGCGTGTTTTTTTTTTGTTTTTTTTTTTGACATACAGTTCATTGCGTGCGGCGCCACCCACACAACCAGATGCGACGCTTCGACGAACAGACAACATGCCTACCGTGGCTGTGTATGAACGGAAGTACAAGTCATCATTGTAGCGTCGGGCAAATGGTTGGGTTGCTTGTCTTTGTTCGTGAAGTTCACTCCGAGTGCAGAGACAATGAAGCGCAGTGCACTCGAGTATTCTGATCATAGGAAAAATTTTAGGGATGGAGAAAACCAAAGGTGGGAGAAATACTCAGCAGTAAATGTACTAATCCTACCATATAAAAGTACTCCATTATGGTAAAATAAATAAATAAAATCCTGCACTCCAGCCAGCAAAATAATACCTAAAGTATCAAAAGAAAAATGCCCCAGTTATATTATTCTATATGATTGGATCATTATCATTGATGCATTAGCTTATTAACTGCTTTATATACTGCTGGGTAGTTTCATCTATAATAATGCATCACATTTTCTAAACTACTGCAAGTTTTGTTCTGTTCAAAATCTAAATCTGCTATCTGCTATCTGCAGAGTTCAAAAGTGCAATATTTCCCCGTGCAATGCAGTGGAATATAAGTATAAAATAAAGGGAAAATACCACAAGAAGTACCACGAAATTGTTCTCAATACTTGGGTTCATACTTTTTTCTGCATGTGTAGTTCAACAGGATGTAATTATTTGTGTAATATTAACTTCAGAAAACACTGAATGACTCATATACCCTCTTTGACTTATGTTTAATCAACACAGTGTAAACAGTTCATGCAGTCAAGGTAATTTCCTCTAAAACTAATAGAACTTGTATTTTCCCTCCTCCCTCTCCTTCTGTTGCTTTTCAGAAACATCCCCGGGGACATACACATACTTACCAGCAAGCGCGCGCACACACACACTACCACACAACAGACACCATGCAGGAGTCAGAGCCTACAGTGTGCCAGCTGCAGCCCAACATCATCTCCGTGCGTCTTTTCAAGAGGAAAGTTGGTGGTCTGGGCTTTCTGGTGAAGCAGAGGGTGTCCAAGCCGCCTGTCATCGTGTCTGACCTCATCCGTGGCGGCGCAGCAGAGGAGTGTGGCCTAGTGCAAGTGGGTGACATTGTTCTGGCTGTCAACAACAAGCCCCTGGTGGACCTGTCCTATGAACGGGCCCTGGAGACGCTGAAGAACGTGTCACCAGAGAGCCATGCCGTGCTGATCCTCCGTGGGCCTGAAGGTTTCACTACCCACCTGGAGACAACCCTGTCTGGAGATGGCCGCCAACGCACAGTGAGGGTCACTCGCCCTGCCTTCCCACCCTCAAAGTCCTACGAACACTGCTCGCCTCTCAGCCCATTTGGCCCTGGGCAGCAGCAGCCGCAGCAGCAGGTCAACAAGGAGCCCCAGCTCAGGGCCATTGAGAACCTGTCCTCTCCATCCATCACCCAGTCCTCCCTGCAGAGGGGAGGCGTGCAGACACAGGACCCCCTGCTGATAAGGGATGGGGGGGGCCGCGGAGCTCTCCTGTGCAATGGGCTGGAGGAGAACAACGAGTTGCTGAAGGAGATCGAACCAGTGCTGCGCCTCATCAAAAACAGCAAAAGGGAGATCAATGGAGAAGGCCAGAGGAATGTGGGCAGAAGGGACGCTGGGATTCAAGTGGCCTGGTAATTTGCGATGTGATGCTACCTCACTGATCCCTTAGATAAGGTGTCTTTGTGCTTGTTCCCCTCCACAGTGTATGTTGGAGTCTGAGGCCAGTAGAATTTAAATCAGGATTTAGGTCAAGAACTCTTCAGCGAGGTGGTTATTAGCTAACCCATATCCCACTCCTGGTCCTCCGATTGAAAGAAAGTCTACCGACTCACTTTGCCTCCCTGCAGTCCCCAAACTACCTGACCCAGCTGTGCTGCATTAGCTGCCACAGACAGGCTCTCATTCATCTAATATGACTCAGTGTACAGTAATTACTGACTGCATGCTGGTCTCTAGCAAACCTCAGTTAAGATGATATTGCTCACAACATTTGTCCATTTTGGTTGCTATTCCTCAGTTTCTGGGACAACTGCTTCATGTAGGTTGATGAAAACGTCGTGAACAAACAACATAGCTTGCCCTAGGCAGCTTTTCATACTTTAAATGCAGCTTTCTGCCTTTGATCAGGTTATCTAGCTACATCTTTGGCCTGAGTTTGTTCTCAAAATTTCCAGAAAATGATCATCAGGTATCAGAATGTCACTTGTTTTGCAGCAGTTCACATCTTATATTAGGATATTAGGACTGACAGTTGCATTCAATATTATTGATGTCAGTTCCAGAATCAATAGTATCACTATTAGAATACTGGAACCAAAACCTGTCACACATTTGTCATTAGACCCTTCTTTCTTCCAAACAGCCCATCTTCAGTTTGGAGGTCAGGTTGAGGAGTGGAACTGACACCAATTCTGTATATTTAACAGATCTCCTTTTTAACATTGAGCCAAGCAGACTCACAGATGTTGTGCTTAGATTGTTGTTTGTTTTAAGTGTTCACTCTGGACTGGCTTTTTACGTCTGGGCCAATATTCCATCCCAGACTTTGTCTAAATAGTCTGCACTGTGTATTGTTGATATTGGCATCTCAGTTATCTGCTATTGTACTCCCACGACCAATTGAAATCAAATTGAAGCTACAGTCTGCATGAATCAATATCTCATTCTTGACCAATCCATGCACATCCTCCTCTCTTTCATAAATACACTTTGACTGATTCATTGCATTCTCGTGAGATGAGCTTTGAAAAAAATTCAAAGCATGAACGTCGAGTCTTGCTAAAATGACTTTTGTTAATGAGTCCACCTGTGTGGGGTTTTAAGCCTGCAGACACTCTCTAAACATCCTGACATTTGGTCAGCACAATTAAGGAGACAGCTAACTAATCATTAATATCTGTTTTTGCTGGGCACATTTGTGCACTAACATCTCTCAAATCACTTCTTGATTCCTATTTGCCTGGAATAGAATGACTTGGAATAACTTTCAGAGGAGAGGCTGTTACAAATTCACAATCCAGCGTGAGGCTGATGACGCACTACATCAGAATCTGAGCTAATGTCAATTGGCACATACAACTTCTTATAATGTTTCCGCATGTCTGAACTACACCTCTGAATTGTGGAGATAAACATCCTCTTGCAAAATGTGAAAATAAAGAGATGCAGTGTGACAGGGAGTGTGATAGGGAGAAGGGATGCCTGTGAGCACTTACAATTAGTATGGACGCGTGCACATGAGAAAGATAGGGGGAGGTGAGTGTGAAAGACAGTAAGGGGTGATATGTGTGTGGGCATTTTCCATTAGAGGGATGCAAACTTGAAATCACACACCAATGAGTTTTCCGTATTTATTCATGTGTCGTATGGTTTGCCACAGGGATGTCCCCTCCCCCTTCTCCTTTAGCTTTTGAGGATTGTATAGTTACTGCTCAGAGTGAGATCTCGCACTGTGAGTGGCAGCAGTTTGTCCAGTATATTCTTATATTCAAAGAAAGACAGAAATCCAGTCAAGTCATCTTCACTTGTCGTTTGTTTGTGGAACCGTACAGTATGTCTGTTAGAATGACCTAGTAAGATTGAGGCAAAATCAGTCTCTACACTATGTTACCAGTCCAAATTACCAGAGGTAAAGGCCAAGCAAGTGAGCTTGGGATGAAAACCTTTGATTTCATCTGATATTTTGAGGTTTGTGCCCACTTCCTGTCAAAAATAAGTCGAGGCAGAATTGTGGTGACATATAACTGATGACATGCAGGAGCAAGCTGACCCATTGCAGCACAGCAACAGGTCCAATGAGTAACACAGGATAGGTGCCAGTTAAGCTCTGGTGACACCCACTAATCCCTGACTGGAGAAAACACCTGTGTGGGTTGGCAGAGCCAGATTTAACAGAATTTTGGAGGGTGTACAAGTCTATGTTTGACGTCTATGATGGAAGAGAGGTCTGTGTGTATGTGTGTCTGCATGTGTGTGCGCCATTTGGCTGTGATTTTAATGTGAAATGAGTAAGTTTGCCCCACATGTGAGCTCACTAAACTGACAGAAAATTGTGTGTGACTTCTAGGGACCTCGGCATGGGAAATGGCACATCTCCCCAGCTGGCATCAGATAACAACAAAATGCTGGAAAACATGCCGGTGGTGCTCAACAAAGCTGGCACTGAGGTAAAATGAAACAAATCCACAAACATTTGCTTTATATATGATCTGTTTTACTCACATTTATTTAAAGGGTGGAGCAACTCTGTTCGCTTTGGTCAATAACATGAAGATTCCCTTGCCCTTTTTTCTGTTTGTGCACATGTTTGCAAGTGGTCATTAGCAGGCTCGTAAGTGAATTCTAGAGCTGTATAATGCATGTGCATCCAAGGCTGCCTTTGCCTGTCTTTGCTCTTCAGCCTTGTGCAGTAATCCACTATATTGCCACGCTTTCAAAAACTGAGCACGCACATCTGTGTTGCTTCTTTGCACATAGTAGTAAAGCCTTTGCTTAAGATCCCATCACCTAGGCATTAAATCCTTCCGGGGGAAAGCTGGTGCAGCATTAAATCTAGCTTATGACTTCCACACAGAAGAGTCTGGTCACAGGTCTGAGTGTCTATGACAGGGATAGTGTCGTAATCTGCACATGGTCCGCGTTATCCACCCACTTGTGACGTCGCTCGAGCCCCATCAATGGGACCGGATGGGGCGAAATGATTCCAGCAGGCATAATGAATGCGTGCAGCTGCTGATCCGTCTCTCTCCATCAAATGTGGCCCCTGTTGAAATTATCCAGCCCCTCAGACCTGCAGAGAAGAGTGTGTTAATGCGCATGCTTGTGAGAATATTTGTGTGAGAGTGTTGGAAAGGGGGGGGTGGGGGTGGGGGTGGGGGTATGGATGATGCATGCTTAACAGCAGTTGGAGAGGATATGTATGTATGATGTGGTAAGACAAGCTACATGTCTTTCCCGGTTGTGTGTGCTCATCATGAGGAAATCTATGGACTTGAGAAGATGAGAAGGTGTGCTTGGGAAATGGAATCAGTTTGCGTGTGTGTGTGCGTGCATGCGTGTGTGTGTGCGTGCGTGTGTGCGTGCGTGCGTCATGAAGCAAAAATTGAAGGCGTTTTGCTTGCGTTTTGCTAACCTTGATAGATCCTTGCTAAGCATTTAATTCGATAGACTCAAGTCAGACTCTAAATTCATTTTATTTTAAAAAGCACAAATTTTGCATGATTAAGTGCGAGGATTTGAAGTGACATGGAGATGGCCTGCAAATTAGTTCTCTCACTTTGGTGAAGGATTGTCCATGTGCCTCCAGCTTGAGCTTCTGCTTCTGCATAATTTAAGGTTTAATAAGCCTGCTGCAAAGGAAAGGTGCCAGAATGATCTGTCAGATTCCACCAGCTAGTGATTTCTGGAGACACCACCTTTGAGGATCCATTGAAAGCAGATAATATGCCTCTGTACCTCTTTTTTTTTTCTACACACAATGGCTTAATCATCGTTGAATAACATGCTTGTCTTAAAAAACATGACTAAACCATATAAATATTTAATGAATATAGCATCTTTTCCACTCCTCAGACTGTCACTCTCACTTTCTTCTTTTTCTCTTTTCCCATCTACCCCCTGTCTTGTGCCCATCATCTCCATTTCCCATCAGAAGTTTTGATTGACGGGTGAATGATGAATTTTTATGGCATAACTGCATTTACCAGAAAGACTTTGGTCATTGCGACCCATTATGAAATTATCTTCATCAGATTAGCTTCAATTATCCTCATATCTAGCTCCATGGCTGCTCCCCTCTGTTGCATCCACACCTTATTCTTGACATTGAGGCCTGGTGATTAATGCCTGATGGGATTTACACATGCTGTAAGTGTATAGATGGTTCAGCAACTTCCCTCAGCAATACGAGCTGCACAGGGAGGACTGTGCCATTTATAGAGCTTTGTAGATGAATAACATGAAATGCCTGTTTCTTGTTGACTGTAAGGAAGTCCATCCAACTGTGTGATACAGATAACAAAGGCGAGTCTGACATTTTTCATTTGCAATGAAGCATAATATTATTTGATACACAGGAATGAGCGTTGATAGGGCAGCATGATAATACAAAATATCTCCATAGTCAAAGACAGACATGAGGGTTGACTTCACAATTGTTTTAAAGTTGGAAGGAGCCAGCCATCCCTTAATTCTACACAAGAAGCCTAGTTTGATTCTTGAATCAAACGTTGAATATGAATCTTGAAGGACAGCCTGCTGTCAAGTCAAATTCTTAAGTACGCATGACTCAGCAAGAGTAATCTGAGTGCCATTTAAAGTTTTAATGGCAGGATAGTCAGAGTGACGAATGGAGGTGGAAAATGCCATGTATTTGGTCTTTTCTGCATTTAAAACTAGTTTGTTATTAAGGAGTGATAATTGGAAAGCGTCGAAGGCAGAATGAAGACGAGTCACGGCCTGAGCTGGGATGGAGCCTGGAGTGTAAAAAGCATTTTCAAAAATAGTAAAATAGTGTATCAGGAAGATCTGTAACTGTAGAATTGTAACTGTAGACAGACTTGACTTAACTGTGCATCTGCAAACAAAGAGACAAAAAATCATCAGCCCTATCTTTTTAATTTTGTCCATTTAACTTTCTGTTCTTGTACATCACAAAATGATGGTATGATTATTACACATTTGAGTCCTTGAATTCAGACTAAGGTGGACAAAAGAGGGCTATTTTTGTCCATTGCTACTGAAATGACAGCTGTTGCTGGCAGATGTTATCAGCTGTAGCTAGATAGCTAATTAAGCTAATTGTAGCTCCATGAGCTGGTTGAAAATGCCATTTGTGGCTGATTTTTTTCAGTTTAAAGCACAAATCCAATAAAGGGCTACTGACATTGGCCTAAACTCCTGGCATCCAGGACTGACTTCCTTTGGACAAAATATTACACAGTTGATGTTGTTACCAGACAGACTAATGTCAAATGAACACATTATTTAATCCATTCCATTACTACTTCTGTATTTTTTCTTTTTAAAAGGCCACCAGTCTCAAAACTCTTTAAATGCCAAGTATCATTCTTACTACAGTCCCATGCATGCGCGTCCAAAATCACCTCGTATTAATAACTACTGCACTACTGTCTGCCAATTTATTCGAGTCTGGAAATCTATCCACTATATAGTGCCCACAAAAATCACACAATTGAATGAAAAAAACAACATCCATGCACACTCATGCCCATTCTTTCTGCTAACAATCCCACAATGCAATGCTACATATTTTCCAGATGTGAAAATTACCACTGAGCGACTCTACAGATGATAGTGGTGATGAGCTAAGTGAAATCTCACTGTATTGTTACATAAAAAATGTGATGTTTGTCTATTATATAAGGAGTAGTGAAAGAGTAAACGAGGGAGGGATTTCAGGTCTTGACAGACCTGCCATGCCCTGCTTCACTGGCAAAGCTATTATTGGACAGTCACTGTTCGGGGGAGGGGTTTAGCAAAAGGTCAATTGGACATTTTGGCCAATCACATCTGGCATGTATTCTCTCCCTTTGCCTCTCTCAATCTATTTATGTCTCACTCAAATATTTAATTAGTCATTTACTAGCTGACCTTGCTTTCAAATGCATTTTTTCAGGCATGACTCATTCGACGTATTTACCGAGGATATCGTCATCACGCAACAGGAAATAGTCCTTGTCATCCAGATTGACTTTAGTTCCACCAAACAAAAAAGATGTTTGTCCTTTCCAGAGTGATTATGACAATTTACATCAGCATCCATGTATAAATGAAGAATAAAGTAAACTGACATTTACAAGTTATTCATATTAACAGGCATCTCTGAAACCTGCATGTGGCCTTAATAGAAAAATGATTTTCTTCAGTGTGAATGCCAGAGCTATAGCTTCTGGTCAGTGATTGACAAGCATGATATTAATATTCCAATACACATTCGCTCTGCCTTTTATGTCATCAAGGCTTAAAACTCTGCATCTGATTTTCTTTGCCTGTTCAACTGAAAGTCTCTTTACGGTACAATGATCTTTCATCCTGTCCACGACCTCAGTGATAACAACGTGTCATATCTGAGCCACACAGTGGGGGTTACTGCTGTTGGAGCGTGAACACACAGGAACTAAGCTCTTTACTCCGTGTGTGCAAAATCAAATTCAATCCAATCCCCTTTTATTCGGCTCTGCTGTTTGAGAGGACACGAAATGACAATGAGGCTCAACTGGCGCGACACTGTTGGTATTCATCTTCCCGGAGAGCGTGATGATTGTGTCACTGCTGTTCAGAAGCTGCTCCACTGTGCGATTAACAATGCTGTGGTAGATAATGAAAGGACTTCCAAGGTGTGTGATTGATTACTCTGATCTCAGGCAATCACTTGGTGCCATTCTCTAGCAACGCTTACAGTTGGCTTTGGGGTTAAATTGCAGGCTTTCATCAGTCAATAGCTAGAGCATTGGAAAACCCTGTGAGACAAGAGTTAGCGTGCCATCAACCTGCTGTTAAAAGTTGATTGCCTTTATCCTGTCGCAGGAAATAAAACAGAAATGGAAGAATGAGGTAATGTAAGTGGCTCCTGTGCATAGGTCTGTGTGAGACAGACTTAAGCTCAATGACAAACTGATTTTCCTTGAGAAAAAAGAGCTGGAAGTCCACAGAGAAAGCGCTTCGCCTTGCAATTGTTGTGAAAGTTCTCGTAACAGTGCTTCCAGATATTACTCATGTTATTCCCATCTTAAGTTTGCCAATCAATGTCCCATTGGGGAACTCACATCCAGTCGGACACAGTGGGAGAGCTGCGTCTCTTTTCAGTTTTCCTCAGTATGACTCCCATTCATAAACAGCTAATCCACCTCGCACCAAAGGTGTCTCAGAAGTCACAACCTATAAGCCAGACACAGCACAAAGGCATGAAGTAATGATGCATGTCTAAATGTCTGTGTGCTCTTTTCAGCCTCCGGCCTCCGGCAGGATCTCGCCCACTAAGTCACTGCAGAATGGCAGCCCCTCCAAATGTCCCCGCTTCTTAAAGATCAAGAACTGGGAGACCGGCACCATCTACAATGACACCCTCCACCACAGCTCCAGCAAGGTAAAGCATACATATCCGCCTGCAGCTTTTACATTTGTCGCTGAGGTAAGAGAAAGATTCTGATGTCATGATTCAAGTCTTGCTAGAATAGCTGGGGTTTCTGTGCCAGTGGTGAATCTGAATGACGGCTTTGAGGTGTTGTTGCTTCTTCTTGTCCTGACACTCTTCACTAAATTGGAAAAGATTAAAACTACTGGCACCATGTGGCCAAAAAGATAGAAACACCTGTATGATGCAATTGTAATGCAATGCAATACAGTCCACCAATAAAAGCAACTTCATTTAAAATTCTGTTGAGGTTACTTAAGATATCAGATTACCATAGCAGGTGTAACATGAATCGCGGGCTAACATGACTTCACATACTAACCGGACAAATGTATAACAACCAGAAGTTCTGTGTGGCAGCCTTTGTATAAAATCACACACATGCAAAGCTTTCATACTGTAGGTCAGCTAACAAAAGTGACACACATGACATCTATGACTTTAATGGTACCTTAAAGGCACTGATGAATAGCAAATACAATACATTGGTTGACTGGAAAAACATTTAGGCTGCAGACTCACGAACATATAATTTGCAAGTCAAGTAGATTGAAGAATAATAGCACAGTGTGGCGTGCCTTTTCACTGCTTCTCACTAACTATTCATACCTTAGAGAGCTCTCGCCTGACATGTTGGTGATTTAGCTCCTATTTAGCTAGAAAGCAGGGGTTGGTGGATCTCATTAAAGCTTATGAAACAATTAATACTTCTGAAGGAAAATAGCAGATTGCTGATATATTATATGGGGACAGCTCACATGGTCATACAGCCATTCAGATGGTCATGGAATGACTTAACATTTTCAGGAAGTCAAACATGTAATATTTAGTGGACGTTTTTGTTCAGATTGCCTGATGTTATTGCGTCATACATATGTAGCATGAAATGCTCAACAACATGCATCCATCCAGTGCAGCAGAGGCTGATAGGATTGCCATTAGCTTTGCAGGTATTTTGGTTATACAGCAAAGTGCTGTGCAAATGAAATGTTTGAGCTGATTATTGTCGAGAGGAGCACCAAAGGTTAAGATTGGAGAATGGTCTTGGTCAAGAAACCAAAGCTGATTGTTGGTTGGAAACAGGAAACAAACAGCAGTCTATGGTGTAACAGTCAAACATTTCCTTGATCCATCCATCTGCCCTGAATAGCTCCCTATGCAGGCTGTATAATAACATCGTACAACTGCCTCCTTACAAAGGCCACGAGAGGACCCTGTCACTATCATGTAAACATACAGAGATTTGGCCACACATGGAGGTTTGGTCAAGCAACCGATGCTGCTTCTCTTGGGAGGAAAGTCTCCACCCTCAATGTGGTGTCGAAAAGCTGAATAGAGAAGCAAAATCCTTCCCCATCCAATACACTACCTATACTACTTGTGCTATGAATTAAATTAAAACCTCACAGAACCAGTCCCATGTCCGAGCCCCTGGGAACGAACAGCTGTAGTTCTCCATATAATATAGTGATTTCCACCTCTTTTAATACTTTTTCCATGTTAAATGTGCCAAGGTGACAGCCATGTTGGTGTCGGTGACTTATATTGTGCAAGATGAAAGAGATGTAGTTCACTGGCGGTTTCACACAAACCGCCAAACTAAGGAATCTTTTGAATAGACAAATGTGTAGTCCATGGCACAATTCAAAAGGGATCAAAAAAGGATCGGTCTCTTGCTGCTGACAATCACACACATTTTCTGAAATAAGGTCCCACAGGGAACACTGTGAGTTTTCCAAAAGCTTTGTTTGAGCGTGAAATTCCAAAAAGCAAAGACTTTGGTAAGAAAATAGATTCCTCACCTCCATGCATCTATCAACCACTCTGTCCATCCATTTGTTTTTCCATTTTATCATGCAGCCAAAGTTTCTTCTCTAGTTAGTAAGCCAGCCTAGCAAAGCACAAGGTGAACCCCACTGTTTAAGCATTCACAGCCCAAAACACAAACAGCAGTCTAATTACTTCAGTGACTTATCGAGCGGACTGTGCATCCCAATGAATGGCCTGTAGTAGCATCTTCAGATTTATTATATATCACAGACGTTGCTGTATTCGAGGATGATCCGTCTTTCTCGAAAAGGACAGCTGGCTGGCATGAATGCCCAGAGCGGTATGACGAGCGGACGTGCTGGAGCACAAGTGATTCCTTTGTTTTATTTTTAACACTCCCTGCTCTACTCATCCATTTCCCCCTTTTACTCCGTCACCTCTCACTGTTCATGTTTTTCTGCCTCAGCTTTGTTGTTCCCTCTTGTTGTCAATTATCTTCTCTTAGCATTCTTTTTCATTTCTAATTATCCCTTTATTTTTATCTTCAGTTTTCGTGAGCGCTTTCTCAGATTCTCACTCAATTTCCTTTCCCATTTTCCTTTGTTTTGACTGGCTGCGGTGGTGTGTTTGTTGTCTTGTTCAAGCAGATTTCTTTCTGGTTTTGTTGAGCGAGGGTTGGACTTGTTGGAAGGGACACGGGGGCAGTTTATTTTGGACAGACTGCCGGTCCACGTCTGAGTATTTTGGTCTAAGTGTGTGGTTTGGCCTAACGAGCCAATTTTAGCAGCGGGGTCATTGTCAAATTTCCTCTTCGACTGCACGCCTGCGCTATCGTTTCTGTCGTCCGCTGTTGCTCACTCACTCGATCTCTCTCTAAGCTGGTTGAAGGCATTTAGGCAAACCAAAGTGACAGCTGACTTCAGCTCTAATCATTTTAAACTGACCACACAAGGTTGCTCTCAGCTATGAGCAATTTTCTCTCTGCATCTGTCTGTTTCCTTATTTTTTGTCTTTCCTCCTCGCTCTTTCTGTCTTCCTGTCTCTGCTTAATGGAAGGATACCAATCCATGACTCACCGAGTTACTCATTCATTAACATGCGGGCCAGCCATGTGTGAGCAATATAATGAAAGAAATTGTAAAACAGTTATGATCTCCTGTATGCATTCAGAGTCTGGAACTTACAATAAAAATTGACCTTACTTACAATAAAAATCAGCCTTACTTATAATAAAAATTGACCTTTAATTTGAAGTTAATTTGAAGTATAACATTATGATATAATTGAGTTGGTAAATTTGAAAACCTTTCATGGCCTTGCATATTGAAATACATGCTTTTTCTAGTTCATTTAAGATCAAAAGCTTTGGTCTTTTTATCCTGGGGAAAGGAATGAAAGTGAATTGGAAAATCTATCAGGGGTTAAAAGCAGTTCTTAATTTGATGTTTAATAGGGTTCTCAAGCAAGGTGGTAGAAGGTAAATATATTTTTACACAGGGTTGGCACCGTGAAATAACACCTTCTTCCACAGGGCAAAAGTGGTGTTCTGATTATGGTTCACACGTCAAGTACAAAGCCAAACAAAAAAAAGTATATGAAAATTGGATTGGAAAACTGTTTTCTTTTGAATGAGTCCATTTACTTAAAGTATAATTCAAACATTCAGGTCTGTTTCATATCAAGCAGAAGCAAGACTTACCCGGTTAATCTAAAAAGAAAGGAGAAAGAAGGTAATTTAATAGCTCTGTCTTTAGTAAATTAAGAGAATGCCATGCTTCTCCCATGATGCATTCAATTACAGCACAGAGATGGATGCAGAAACAGTCTCTTCTGAGTGAACAGGAACCCTGAAGGGCACAGAAATGTGTGTGTGTCCAATAAAACTGCGGTAACTAACACCACTGTTCTGTGCACCAAGAAGCCAGCGTGGTATGTTCTGTGAGCATTATGCTTGGCTGCAAAGTAAATTTTGAGGATATTTGCAGATACTTTACCAGAAAATTTCATCATATACCTTACATCATGATCACCTAGCTCTTCAGTTGCATTTTGGCACTGGAGAAAAAAATAAGCCTCCCTTATCTGCTTATCTTTTCAGATGGCAATCTGCACTGAAGATGTGTGCAGAGGCTCTGTGATGACGCCCAACCTGCACGTCCGCAAACCAGATGAGGTCAGAAGCAAAGAGGAGCTTCTTCGTCTGGCCACTGACTTCATAGACCAGTACTACACCTCCATCAAAAGGTGAGCACAGCCTGAAGCGCCTGCAGAGGTACAAGTTAGACCTCCGTGGGTAGAGCCAAAGAACAACACATTCTGAGCTGGGTAATATTAGGCTGCCAAGTGCCCACCTTTTAAAGACCACAAAACTCAGGCAAACACAAATGGCCAACAATAAATAAAAAGTGGGAACCAAAGCAGGTGCAACAAGCTTTATTAAACTACATAAATGAATTAGCCTGACGCTATTTACAATCAACAGCAGAATAAATCACCAAGGCAGACAACACAGACATGTATAAGTAATTCAAATTCCACAGTTGCTGCAGCCACAAACAGACATATTAAAGCAAAAAGAGAGCTGCACAGTTTTTGCACAACATGTAGTGCACAGACAAAGCTATGTTTCCTAGCAACGTTCTCCTCTGGAGCAACATCTATAAGTGAGTTCATTGTTCATTATCTGAGCCGTTTGCACAGCAATGTCCGTCTCGATCTGCTCTGGGTTCAAGTTCTTGTGAAGCTTTTCGTAGCCGATTCTCATAACAAGCAGTCCACTTGACCTCTCTTGTCCCACTGTGCCCCTCGAATTCAAAGAATTTTGAGCTCAAAGAGCACTCGGCAGTCACAGTTGTAACAGCAGAAAGACCTCACACACGTCACGGCTGTTAGAGGTTCCATTAGTGATCTCAGAGGATACTGCTGGAGGATCCACCATGAGCATTTAGCATTTAGCTAAACCCAGCATGGACCTGTTGGTCAAGGAACATTATGCACATGTTTGATTTGGTTCACATTCATGGGTGGACAGATACCGTGGCTAACTTTTGTTCCGACTAGAATATAAGTTATAGACATTTTTACATTTCACTTACCTAAATGTCAGCAGGTAAATTGTTAACTTTGGCAGTTATACAGGCTTTAGCACTTACATAACATGACCATGACAGGCCCAGATTTGTTCATGAACTAGTCTGCAAGGCATCAAAAGTGGCACAATTCACATATACTGCGTTTTCTGTTATGCTATAGCTGTGTATGTACATGTTTTTATCCTATTGTGCCTGTGGACCAGGTATAGCTCTAAGGCCCATGTGGACAGGCTGGAGGAGGTGACCAAGGAGATTGAAGCTTCAGGGACTTACCAGCTGAAAGACACCGAACTGATTTATGGAGCCAAGCACGCCTGGAGGAATGCTGCCCGATGTGTGGGGAGGATCCAGTGGTCCAAACTTCAGGTACGTCTTTACTCTGCATTACATTTTTTATCATATCCAAGATATTCAGAGACATAAAAAAGGCAGTTGGTTCAGTCACTTGTTTGGCTTTACCACAAAAAGATGCATACCATTTTAATTTTAATAGTATATTTAAACTGGCAATAGACAAGACTTTAATTAGTCATTATTAAGTAAATGTTGATTGCACAATGTAATGGCTGTTGAATAATGACACTATCAGCATGTAGACTAGTTCCCTACAAGCCTCACTTTCACTATACAGTTGTGTCTGCCATCGGGTATGATCTGCCAGGAAAATGAAGGCTCAGTTTATGGCAGAAAGGAAGTGTTTCAACCATAGATAGTAGATTGATCCAGTCAGGTTGACTGCACTCTCTATCTGCTTTCATGTCTCCATTATAGACTTTAATGGAGACATGAATGAATGAACTCAAGCTTTTTCTCCTAATGTTTTTTCTACTCCCCCTACATCCTGACACCAACCCGTGCTGTAGTTACTTGTTCGTGCGAAGCAGTACTCAAACTATGTTACTACTCCATAAAAAATGATGATGATTTTACTTCAGCTCTCAGTGAACATCCTTCTTTCTTCTCTCTTGTTTGCAAAGTGGTGTTTCGCTGGGCTTACTATGCATAAACCTGGTGCTGAATGTTCATTTTTACATTTGCTTTCTAGGTTTTTGATGCTAGAGACTGCACAACAGCTCATGGAATGTACAACTACATCTGTAACCACATCAAGTATGCCACCAACAAAGGCAACCTGAGGTAAAACACACTGTCTCACACACACACACACACACACACACACACACACACACACACACACACACACACACACACACACACACTGCACAACTATTTACCCTAAGTCTCGTTTCTTTTTGTTCAACTCTCTTCATGTTCCTCCAACTACACTTGTCCATCTGTCGCTCCATGTATCTCATCACCCCTCTCCCTCTCTGGCTACCCTGACTTGACCCACTGTCCCATCTGTCAGTGTATGCTCTGTCTCTTAACACTGTCTCTGACACTATCTGCTGCCTGTCTCTCTGTCAGTGTCTCGGCACCTATCGTCACCCCGGTGAGGCGGCGGGCCTTGCTAACAAGCAGTCATTTTTTAGACCTGCGCAGCGCTCACTCACTTTTTCTGCCAAGTCCTAATCACATGTGACACCTCGTATTTACTTGTTGGATGATGGATAGCTTCTGACTCATTACTACACTTAGCCTGGCCTTCAGAAGGACAGCTCGGATACACATGTTGATAAGAGCCAGTACCACATCCTGGCTCCAGCTCTCCTAGTCTGGCTCACTTTAGCATAAATAAACACAAACAAATAAAGAAACATATAGTCCTATTGCAACATGCTTCAGTAGTTTTGGAATGCCTTTGCTTAGTCAAAATCAGCTGTCAATATTACAACACAGGCGATTCAGAGCGAATAGGTTGCTAATGACCTAAAAGATAGTGAATGTTACAAGTTGTTGAATAATATAATATCATTCTACAACTTTCTCATCAGGCACCTTATAAAAGGCAATAAGTTGTAACGAATGGCTTCATTGATTATTTACTAATCCTTTGCAGTTATATAGTGATACTAAGTCAGTCATTAGTGGTTACTGAGAACAAATGCTGGGGTTCTAGGTTGAGAAAAATCCTGCTTGCTGGTGTTTATTATTTCTGGTAATAATGCAGTTATAATTGCTTTTTAATCAGTGAGTCAGTGTGCCTTCGTTTCGCTTCTTCAAGTTGCAGTTTGCAGTCGTAACAGATTTTGGTCCAGATAAGTCATGGCCCTTGCCTGGTAATAAATGGTAAAATGCATTTTCCTTCTTTTAAAGTAGGTCACCACGTAAAATGTAAATAAAAACAGAATGCAGGCATTTGCAAATGAACTGCGTTTACTGACAACTTTTTTATGAAGTGTTCCTGATCCCATGTAGTAATCTCCTTTATACTGTACAATCATGTGTTCACAAAGTGTTGAACCTCGCTCCATCCTTGCATGTGAACAGCTGAGCCTTTGCAGGATGCCCCTTTCATACCCAACCATCATACTATGACCTGTTATGAACCTGTGGAATGATCCAAACAGGTGTTTTTGGAGCATTCTACAACTTTCCCAGTCTTTAGTTGCTCCTGTCACAACTTGTTTGAAACGTGTCACTGCACCAAATTCAGAATAAGCAGATATATACAAAAATTACAAAAGTTTCAACTGGGTATAGTTATATTTATATTGTACACAGCATCTGAGTTTTTTAGGAATCGGGCTCTTATAATCAATCAAAAATATTAGACTCTATGAATTAAAATGGTTCATATAACAATGTGATGACATTGTTTTATATATATCTGGAAATAATATTACATGAAGACTTATTGACTACAATATTTTTCACTTGTATATTGATGACCTAAACCATCACTTAATACATCATATGTTACCCACAAGAGGACAAATGAAAATGAAGTCTGAGCCTACAGAATATGACCATTTGCACAAGTTTCTGAAGCCAAGCTGAGAGAGCGTTTACTGCAGATGTAGACTGCTCGCACAAGTGGCCCAGATTCACACCAGCTGCTCTCCGCCCAGCGACTTACAACCGGCTTAGCAGCATTAACACTTTTGCCCGGTTGTGGCATTAAAACACGACTGGGATATAGAACAGACCAAAGGTAGCTAAGCCTTGGTCCCACTTCGAGCCCTTTGACATAACGTAATTAAAAATGCCTTTGGGCTCAGATCACATCCACAACTAAAACCATCTGTTAACAATCTTGTTGATTAATGTACTTAAATATTCATATTCACCATTTAATCCTTTGTCACACAGCCTCTTTCTTCATGAACATGAATGTGCAGACAACAACATGATCTTGATATTACTGTGGCACAGAGCAGGAATCTGATTATTTTACTCTAAATGTAAACAAATGATTACCACATAAATGCAAGTGTTGTATACACATCATTGACATTCTTTTTTGGTTATCTTTTTCGGTTTGTTTATTTTGTCCCAGGTCAGCCATCACCATATTTCCTCAGAGAACAGATGGCACGCATGACTTTCGAGTGTGGAACACTCAGCTGATTCGTTATGCAGGCTACAAACAGCCTGATGGACAGATCGTGGGAGACCCTGCTAATGTTGAGTTTACTGAGGTACACAAGACAAAGTGTATTTCTAAGTCAATGAGGTAAAGCTGGAAAAATTCACCTTGGCAGAAACACCCTATTCGTTGCTTTTGGTCACTAGATCTGCATGCAGTTGGGATGGAAAGCTCCAAAGGGCCGCTTTGATGTCCTGCCCCTCCTGCTGCAAGCCAACGGAAATGACCCCGAGCTGTTTGAGATTCCTGAAGACCTCATCCTGGAGGTGCCCATCACACACCCAAAGTGAGTTATGACTTCCCTCTTAAGCGTGCATAAAATACACAGAATGGAGCAAAACAAGAACAGAGGGGGCTGCACAAAAAGACATCCACCCACTCACACATCTCTTTACAACACTTCTTAAACAATGGGGTACTTTGACGCCAAGGAGTCTGATTGGGTTACCGTCACATTCCAACTGTGCTGAATATTCCCAGAAAGCACAGCTAGCCATATTTTATCTGTTGCTATGCCAGCTTTTGTGGTAACCATGGGGCTTGTTAGGAAGGTTGCCTGTTTTTATTGTTATGTTTTTACTTGGATGAAAACTTTTCTTACGTTAGCTACTGTGCAAAGCCATAATGCCTTTGAGATCTGCAGCATTAAGCCGCTGTATCTAAAAACCAATAATCAGTAAAGAATTGGGTATTACCTCCACTAGTTTTCGCATCACCAGACCCAGACACAGACAGAGCTGCCATGCTACAGAGAGCATTTCAGAATCCCTTGACACACTGATCTCGCTGCCAGACTCCCCCCGAAAAATTGGCATCTCTTGCTCCATACCCTGTATCTACTGGCCCTCAGCTCTGGCAACAACTTGGCACAGGCCTACGACCACCAACAGCGTCGCATCATCATTAAACAAGATTACACCCAGCTCTGCAAATAATACACTGAAAGCAATGTTATCAATCCCTGTTGAGGGTGCGAAGAGTGAGTGGTGGGATGGACAGTGAGGTCCAAAAGTGTTTTCTTTTTGTTAATGCTGCTTTTGGCTGCACTCCCTCTTAATGATCCGTGTCTCATGGATACATGTATGTGCTCAGCAAGACTGCCACAAATTATAACATCTGCAGTTCCCACCAGTCATTCTCCTGCTTGCACTGCGCAGGTACGAGTGGTTCAAGGACCTGGACCTGAAGTGGTACAGCCTCCCGGCAGTCTCCAACATGCTGCTGGAGGTCGGCGGCTTGGAGTTCACTGGCTGCCCCTTCAGCGGCTGGTACATGGGCACAGAGATTGGCGTGAGGGACTTCTGCGACAGTTCACGCTACAACATTCTGGAGGTAGTGCATTGTGCCAAAATACAGTTATGCTCCACTGGAGGAATCAGAGGCACAGATTGACTGAAGCCTTGTGCATGTGTTGTGTCAGCAAATGACCCAATCAGAATGCCCTTCTTCTACTGTAATTGTGTACAGTGAGGAGAAAGCTGATTAACAGCGCTTGAAAAGAATAAAGTCTCCTTGTGCTTTGTCAGAAACTCTCAATGTGAAATATACCATTTTCATTATAACGGTATGTGAAAATATGCATTTATTTATGCATCTGTTCATTGATTGATACAGTCGTATTCTGTATGTTTATGTTTTTGCCGGCGGAAATAGAATTGAGATCTGTTCTGCCTAAATCTCCAAATTATCTAAAAGGAAATACATACATATAAATAGGGCAATCAGACTACTATCTTTGCATGTATCCTATTCAGACAAGTAAAATCTCAGTTTAGACTAGAGTGGTGCAATTGTGAAGAGCACTTCAGGGCTTGTCAGTGCCAGCTTTGGTGGATTGGCCTTACAAGTGAAGTACAGACATTGCGCTTGCACTTGTTGATGAAGAGGGCTACTTGCTTGTGAACTGTTCTTTGGGTTTTGTTTGGGATTAATTATTTGGTGAATAACAATTTTTTCCAGGCCTGAGCTGAAACCGCTGAGCCACAAAAAACATGATGTCACATTAATGATTCATTCTCACCGATGTTGAAGAACATGCAGAAAATGTTCTTTTTTGAAAAATATGAGCTAGCACCCACTTGAGGCATGAAACATAGTTGAACATCACACTTGATTTTTGAAAGTTTCATAACAAGCGGAATATAAGCATAACAAACGTAAGAAACCTTGACCTCTCATTACTTTCCTCAGGCGTCATTTTGCTGTTCTACATGCAGTACATCACACAGCTTTTACGTTGAATTTTCTTTCCATATTACGTAGGAGGTTGCTAACAGGATGGCCTTAGACACCAGGAAGACTTCCTCTCTTTGGAAAGACCAGGCACTGGTGGAGATCAACGTCGCTGTTCTGTACAGCTTCCAGGTAGGTACAGGTCTGCTCATTAAAAGGAATACTTCAACAAAAACTGTTGTTTTGAACCAAGTTTCATTGCAAAAGTACCATCAACTTTCATAAAAACACCTTGTATCACCTCTGCAGTATAAAATACTTTTGAGTAAATGTTTGTTTCTTATGCAGTCTGTTATTTATGTTTATCACTCATGAGGTTTGTGTCTCCTATTTCCAGTCTTGCAAAGTGACCATAGTAGACCATCACTCAGCCACAGAGTCCTTCATGAAACACATGGAAAATGAGTACCGGGTGCGAGGCGGCTGTCCTGGAGACTGGGTGTGGATTGTCCCCCCCATGTCAGGAAGTATCACACCAGTTTTCCACCAAGAAATGCTCAACTACCGCCTCACCCCTTCCTATGAGTACCAGGTGAGGGAGGAGGGGAGGCAGTTAATGTGATAATGGTGTTGTGTTTTTGGCAGAGAGTATCACACACTTTACAAACTGGTTGGCTGTTAAGGTATATTAAGGAAGTCATTAAGGTAAATTAAAGTTGGAAATCATTACTTGGGCTACTAATAAAACAGCCACCTTAAAGGAAAGTGTGTGCAGAACATTGCAAATTGCATCTCCTTTATAACAAGTTGCTCCCAGAATAATATCACAGATGATATCTCAGTATCTTGGAACCTTAAACAAAGGCAACCTCTGAACTCTAATTTCTTTTCCCATATGCAAAAGCTTGATGCCTGGCATACCCACGTGTGGAAAGGAGTCAATGGGACGCCCACAAAGAAGAGAGCCATCGGATTCAAGAAGCTTGCCAAGTGAGTGTGCAGTCACGCAGAGATGTGAGAAGAAAACCATGCTTGGTTTTGTCAAATGAGTGATTTCCTTTCCTTCTCCTTCTCTTCCTTCCTCAGAATTGCAACCCTAAATGTCAAAGATAATATACTGTAGGATGTGTGTATGATAATCTAAGGCCAAGCAAGTAATCACTTTCCTGTCACAAGATAGACACATGGGAAGGAAGCTGCAGTACTAAGCAATGAAAATCATCCAATCAACCCCTCAGGGAGTAATCAAAGCTTTGTCAGTGTTTTGTTGGTGTATGCCTGCACTTGTTCACGCATATGTTCTGCTATTAATATAATTGCCTCAAGGACATGACAAGCTAGGTAATCACAATTGTCATCCATCCGATACCTTGACATTATGTGCACTGCCTGCTGAAGTGAAACACACTTGCCTCAGTAACAAATGTTCTATCAGATGTATCGACGTGTGGGAGTCGTCTGGTCATGGCAGCGGATTAAAGGTCGCAGACTGTATCACTGGTCCTTGATTGAATGATTCAATTCCTTGTCCTGCATTGTTCTGTGCATCTCAGTCTCACTGTCTCTCTCTTTGCCTCTGCAGGGCTGTGAAGTTTTCAGCCAAGCTCATGGGCCAGGCCATGGCCAAGAGGGTGAAGGCCACCATACTGTTTGCCACAGAGACGGGCAAATCACAAGAGTATGCCAAAACTCTCTGTGAAATCTTCAAGCACGCGTTTGATCCAAAGGTACATTTGCTCCTACCTTGCATCATCTTATCTGAAAGCTGAACTTACGTGTTATTGTATGGAGGGTTTAATTGAAAAAGGAGGAATTCAAAGAAATCATTCCTATATCCTCCCCTCCCTCCCGCTCCCTGGCTGACGAAGCCAAGCAGATGCCTGCTGAGTACAGGCGACGGGAGGATAGGAGAGGAAAGTGTGTCTTTTGTCACATTTTTTTCTTCTCTCATGCGTTAAAGTGCCGCTGGTTGGAGGCAAGATTTAACCAGTGAAGCGTTGAGCAGTGCAGTACTTTAAGACAAGATCCTCAAGCACCCCTGGCTGTGCAAATCTGTTGAGAAGATGAGAGAATGAGAGGGAAAAAATGCAAAACATGCTGCTCTCAATCATCTGCTGTGTGCTTTTCCTCCGGGTCATATCATATTTTCCCTTCCTGTTTTTCCAGTGTGATCAATCATTCAAGAAAAGATGCGTGTGTGCAAGTGTGCGGATGTGTGTGTCACTGAGAGTGGGTGTCTGTAGATGGATCACAGGGCAGACGCGAACGCCCGGGGCAGATCTGCGTTGTTGTTGGGCTAAAGCCTGTTTTCTCTTCACGCCTTTGGTTGTGTGTCTTTGTGTGTGTGTGTGTGTGTGTGTGTGTGTGTGTGTTCCGTGGCAGACATACACCATCATGTTGAGTGGTGTGCATCATGGACGCTCGCTGTGCGGCAGCAGCATATTATCATCTCGTTAGAGGCGAGGACAGAGTGGTCATTACAACCTCCTCCTCTGCCAGCGGCTGTGTGTTCAGCCTTAATTTACACGCTCGAGTCATCTGTTGTGTGGAGTGTGTGTCATGGAGAAGGCCACACCATGTGAGCGAAGGCTAAGATTCCCTCACACGATGCTCTTTTTTGTGACGTCTGCAGGTCACTTCAATGGATGACTATGATGTGGTGGACCTAGAGCACGAGACGCTGGTCTTAGTGGTGACCAGCACATTCGGTAACGGTGATCCACCTGAAAATGGAGAGGTATGCATGCAATATAACATCCCCATTTAACAAAGCACAGGACAGATGCACTGTTTACTAACAGTGCCTCTTTGGTTATTGTAGAAATTTGGAGCTGCCTTAATGGAGATGCACCACCCAACATCCAACACAGAAGACAGAAAGTGAGTTTAGTCCCTCAGCGTGCGTGTGTTTGTATCTGTCCCTGCCAGTTTCCGCCTTCTTCTTCCATGAGTTACACGTCTCATCTCTCCTCATTCGCCTCCTTTCCAGGAGCTACAAGGTCCGTTTCAACAGTGTGTCCTCCTACTCTGACACTCGCAAGTCCTCCAGCGATGAGCCAGAAGCCAGGATTAACTTCGAGAGCACTGGACCTCTTGCCAACGTCAGGTAAACAAAAACAAACCAGGTCAAAAAAAAAAGTCAGAAAACTAGACTAGAGGGGAACTGGGAGAGCGCAGACCTCCGTCAAGGCCAATAGTCCACTCTTCATTGAAATACAAATGTGCAGCCAGCAACTACTATGTATTAGCAGATATATTTCCAATTTTAAGATGTATGGCATTTAGTCCATCAGGGCAAATGCTGTATCTGGCGATGTTAACACCAGTGTAAAAGAATTTGTGTATGTGCCTGATTTGGATCTGCTGCAGAATTGAATGAGTTCTCCTTTAGCCCGTGCTGCACCCTTCTGCCAAGTGTCCTGAACATGTGCCCAGTAATTTTTCCATAATGCTGCTGACTAACAAACACACAAACCAAACTGAAAAACTGAGGCAATTATACTCAGCAGTCAAAAGAATAGTTCCCTAACAAGTGAACAATGACAGTAATTTGCAGGTTAAAGGATGTCTAGAGCTCAAGGTAAAAATGGCCATCTTGAAATTAGATGTATCATGGTCTTGGAAATGCTGCTGAAACAATGCTCATATGTAACCTCAGTGTCTAAAAAAAACATTCACTTTTCAATTCATTCCAGTTTGAAACAAGACTTTGAATCATTTTTAGTCTGCAAATCACAAAATCGAGTTTTACGACAAATCAAGTTTTACGACAGCCTCACCTTGAATTTGGTCAGTGAAGTAAATCTGCAGGTTTGCAATGAGGGTAAAAAGGAACTAAATGAAGTAAAGTAACAATTTACATTTTATGTAGTAAATTGCATTTGTGTCCCCACTCTCTTCTGTCTGGACTCCTCTGCTTGTAAAACCTTTTGGAGATGACAAGTCTTATTGCAGAGGACAGTTTGCTGACCTGTCAAAGGAGAGGAGACAGAAAATGTGGCTCAAACTTGACCTTGATGTGGGTTGACTGCTTCACAGCGAAGGGGTGGCTTGTACGCTCTCAGAGAAGTGATCTAGTTCATGTTTACATCTATCCAAAACCAGACAGCACAAGTGTCCGTAGCTACGTCAGCTGTTTTGGTTCTCTTCGAGAGGGAAGAAAGGGCAACTTTCAAACATCGGCTCGGTGGTGGTTGTGTTTTGCTTTTTTAATACTTCCTGCCTCTCTGTCTCTTCCTTCATATGTGTGTGTGTCTCTGTTTAGGTTCTCAGTGTTTGGCCTTGGCTCCAGGGCCTACCCACACTTCTGCGCCTTTGCCCACGCTGTGGACACGCTGTTTGAAGAGCTGGGGGGGGAGCGCATCCTACGCATGGGAGAAGGAGATGAGCTGTGTGGCCAGGAGGAGTCATTCAGAACCTGGGCCAAGAAGGTTTTTAAGGTCAGTTTCATGGGCGAAGACCCTTTGGTTCATTTTGTCCATCATTATGGTGTGGTGATCTTGGAACAGGTGCACCTTGCATGCTGTTTTTGGCTTCAGTCCATGATTGGCATGTTGGTTTTAATGCTAATATGATCCCCTATTTTCTTTTGCAACACGAATAAAATCAGAACGCCCGCTCACTAATTTAAAACAACCGTCAAGGCAGCATGTTGAAGGTGTTTGGCTGCACATAACCTTGAGCTGTTGAAGGCAGTCCTACTTAGAGTGCAAGAGATCATTTTCCAAATCCTTTGTTATTCCCGTGTAGGTGTGAGGGGAAGCTTTGAATAATGGCCATGTTCTCTCCTGTGAATCTGCCATTGCATGTCAAGGCTGCCTGTGACGTGTTCTGTGTTGGCGATGATGTGAACATTGAGAAGGCCAACGACTCCTTGATCAGCAACGACCGCAGCTGGAAAAAGAGCAAGTTCCGCCTGACGTACACAGCCGAGGCCCCGGCCCTCACGGAAGGTAGATAACAATCCTATGGGACGGGAGCGATGAACTGCTCTTGGTGTCTTGATATTTAAAGGGTAATAAGTGCTAACAAGCACCGCAGCACAAACTGACCATAATGTATCTGCACAGGGATGGTGATGTTAATGACCAAGACCAGCGGCTCATCCATTACGCCACCTGCAGCTGAGATTTCTGGCTCTGTTGTGGAATGAAAAATGATAATGCAATAGCATTTTAACACCTTTTTACCCTACAGGTCTTGAGTTCAGGTGTCCAAACTATTGGACCAGGTCTGAAATAGACCAGTGTCTCTGCTTTCTAATTTGCATGAATGAATTTTGCAAATTATAGCTAAATGAGATAAAGATTGTACTAATATTGCACACTGACGCCAGGCAGTATGTCCATCTAGCTACACATAGCTGAGACTATGCAATCTAATGCAGCATTTCTGCAACACCACCGACCTTCATGAAGGTTAAAATGTTGAAACTGTTTATGAGAAGTGTTGATTCAACTTGATCATTTTGGAGGCTGCAGGTTTTAGTGCTGTTGAGCTGTATTGTATTACAGATGGCTGTTTCTGTTATTTAGCCTTCCATCGCTGATATATAATGGGTGGTCAAAATAATAGAAACACCTATAAGAAATCAAATAAGCATGTTTTCCAAAATGTTGAACTTGATTTAAAACAGATTAAGTCTATAGATAAGCATATTGTTTTAGACCAGCCCCCAAATGAAATTAAAGTTGAATATGTGATTTAGTTTTGTTTCTGTCTGCCAACAGCTTTGTACAATATTCACAAGAAGAAGGTTTATGGAGCAAAGATGCTGGAATCTCAAAACTTACAAACTTCCAAATCCAAGTGAGTTTGTCCTGAAACATAAAAACACTTTCACAGCAAAGAAATGAGTTAAATGTTATTGTGCCTGTTTTGATAAACTTGTAAAATAATGTCTAATTGCTATAATGCAGTCTTCTGCTTCTCACTCCGTCATTTGGTTTGCTGTGGTGTGTGAACCACAGTTGTTCTCTAAATCTAAATCTCTGATCTCTTTTGCAGTCGTTCCACCATATTTGTGCGGCTCCACACAAACAACCATGACGGCTTGAGCTACCAGCCCGGAGACCATCTGGGCATCTTCCCTGGCAACCACGAGGACCTGGTGACAGCTCTCATAGATAAACTGGAGGATGCTCCACCTGTCAATCAAATTGTCAAAGTGGAGTTCCTGGAGGAGAGGAACACTGCCCTGGGTGGGTGATGCTATTAGCAACGTCACGCTACTTTACGAATACTGTGGGCGTGCAAATAGAAGGGTTGCGGTTGGAAATCTGGGCAGGATGTCAAAATCAAAACATGAATAAGAAACAGCCTCTCAGTCACACTTTAGCGAGGTGTCTATGCCCAGAAATCTTTCCGTGAAGCTGCATATTGGCAGACAGTTGTGGTGAAACTGAGTGACTTAAAGTTCCCATGCAGTCAAAATTGGTGTTTAAGTGTTTTCCTCACATCTTCCGCTATACGTCACCTATACGCAGCACTAAGAAGGCTGCTTCTGAAATGTCATAGGTTAGAGATCGCTAGTTACCCTGTTAAAACTTTAATAAGTAATGCAAGAATTTAATTACCTCAACAAAGTAAGGTAACTTGTTTGAGCTGAATGAAAGTTATTCTACATATAAGCTTTTTACTGCAACTAATGTATTCAGATGTAACCCCTTTGTAATCATCCACATTTTGATCAGTAACTGTAATTTGATTAAAGAAATGGTTACTGTAACTGATTACAATTTCTTTTAGTTACATTACATGTAACTAGTTACTCCCCAATGCTTCCAATATGCCAGTATGGTAGCCAGTTTGGCGGCACAGTGGGGCGACAGTGCTACCACCACTCACAGCTAGAATGTCCGGGTTCGATTCCCGTCTGGGGCGTGTCTTCCACCATGCCATCGAGCCTGCTGCTTATCTCGAGGAAAGGGGCCTTTCTGTGTGGAGTTTGCATGTTCTAGTCGTGTTCACCTGGGGTATCCTCAGTAAAAATACCCCCATTGAAAACATGCAAGAAGATCACCACCTGACCAATGGTGGTTAAAAGAACCGGGTCCCCGGGCGCCGCTGTCGGCTGGCAGCCCACCGCTCCTGGTCTGCCGCGGAGGAAGGACTCTCCAGGATGGGTCAAATGCAGAGAAATAATTTCACAAAGAAGCATGGCGTGTGCATGTAGTGTGCATTGTTGTGTATTAATAAAGCATGTCTCTTCTCTTCTTCTTCAGTATCTGGCTTAACAAAGTCATTTTTAGTTAGTAATGGTATTGTCATTTTCTAGAAAATTATAAAAAAAAATGTCAATGACTCATCCTGCACCCTGGGACGTATATTAATTTCAGTCCAATTAAACGCTTTCCGAATTTTTATGACACTCATGGATGTATAATGAGAAGGATGCCGTCGGTGCAGAGTGTGTTAAGGGGCCGAGCCTCATGCATTGCTGTACAAAAGCTTTATAAGCTTTTCACAGCTTTATAACTTTATATACTAATTTTGGTGGACTGGATCATATTTTCTGGTGAAAATATTTTCTGGTTTCGCCTCTGATGTCCTCTGGCTGCTCTGCCTCCACTCTACAAGCTTTACTTGTTGCTAATGCTGCTTTCAAATGGAACTTGTGAGTGTGTGGTTAGGACATGGGAAGGTAGGCACATGATAGTCCAATACCTAGTCTCATCTAATCTCTATTTCTCTATATCTGGCTTTACAGCAGTAAATGCTCCACTGCGTCACTAACTTTGTCTTTCTGCTGCACCTGGAAACGGGGTTGACAGAAGTTTGCCGGCTGGAAAAAAAAAAAAACAAAGCAAAGAGTTAAAGAGGCTAAGATTCTCCATAGAGCTGAGGAGAACAGCAGAGTTAGGCGATCTATGGGTTTATTACCACAAATGTTCCTTTTATGTCACTCATTTGATCCACTATTGATATGAATCTACGCAGCTTTAACCCTCTTCTTTTCTGCAGGTGTAATCAGTAACTGGACAAATGAGACTCGTATCCCTCCCTGCACCATCGACCAGGCCTTCCAGTACTTCCTGGACATCACCACCCCACCGAGTCCTGTGTTGCTGCAGCAGTTTGCAGCTCTGGCAACCAATGACAAACAGAAAAAGAAACTCGAGATCCTCAGTAAGGTAATTCACTGCTGCACCGAGTGCTTAGTTAGGTTCATAACCAGACACATGAGGGATTTGCGATGTATGTGCGTAGGCTATATCCAAAAATATGCTCTCTCTTTCTTCCATATCAGAGCCAAATGTATGCATGACATTTTTCACTTGAGCACTTTTGAAGGAGTGCTGTAAAAGCTCACCATGTGTTTAAGGCACAACAATAACTGACACATTCATCAAAATATGGGAGAGAGTTTTCTCTGTCTGAAAGCTGATTCGATGCACTTTGCACTGATGGAAATATGTACAGTAGGAGTGAGTTGGCGCCAATTTAAAGCCGTTGATCGTTCTAACCCAGAGCCATTCCCCCTTGCAGTGCCTCCCACAATTCACTCTCCATTTTTGTCAATGTGTGGAAAAGGCTGGCTGAGGCCAAGCAGTGACTCATCGAATACATCGAATCATTGTCACCAAAGCGAGAGGAAAAGATGGAAGGCTTCTGAATTCAGAAAAAGAAACAGTACAGTAGAATCAGCACTGCAGATCATTTTTATTTCCATATGTGCTAAACCTCAAACTCAATACCAAAGCAGGGCTTCTCAAGCATATCTCTTCTTTATGTAGATTCTCATTACAAGCATTGAGCTGTCATGTTTACTTTATTTTTGTATTACATTGAAAGAATGAATGCCTTTACAAATGTATCAGTAATATATTGAAGACATTAACAATATCAGTCTCTGGAAAGACCCACAACCCCATCTGTGCATCAAGGTTGACAAACCCAGGCCCAAAAGCGCTTCAGGCTCAGAATGGAGACCACACGGGGCTTCTTAATGGGCACTGTGTCGCTCATTAGCAGCTCGAGAACAAAGCAAAAGATGGGAACATATCAAAGTTTTTCTGCCTGGTGGTAGTGATCTAAATTCATCACATCCAAATGTCAGCGATGACACACAAACACAGTCAGGCAGTGAATGGTGAATGGCTCTGCTTGTGGCTGCCTCCTGCTCTCGGGTCAGAAATGTTTAAAGATGTAAAAGAAAAAAAAAAAAACGTCCTCTGTTATTTTCTGTTACTGTGGCAGTTATTTTGTTTTTTTTAATTGGAAAGGCAACAATTCAGCAACTTACCAAGGCAGAAATTTAATGTAATAATACATCCACCTGTGCTTTCATCACACATGGTCTTTATCCCAGGGCTTGCAGGAGTATGAGGAGTGGAAGTGGTACAACAATCCCACTCTGGTGGAGGTGCTGGAGGAGTTCCCCTCCATCCAGATGCCGTCCACTCTTCTGCTCACCCAGCTGCCCCTGCTGCAGCCTCGCTACTACTCTATCAGCTCATCTCCAGACCTGCACCCAGGAGAGATCCACCTCACCGTCGCTGTGGTCTCCTACCGTGCCAGAGGTAAGGACCGCCCGCTCGTTTGGGGCTCTTTTTCAGTTCAAGAGCGTTAGCTAACGTTTCTCCAAGGATGTCGAGGCTGTGTAGGTGTAGCTGTAGAGGCTATTGTGTTTTCTGCTGACTGGAAAGGATGGACTTTAATGCTCCCATCAGGCTTTTCTGAAATTCCTATCTTTTTATTTGCTGGCGTTTCACATGGTGATTTTCTTGAGATATCAGTAAAAATGCAAACTAAAGTCAATTATAGCCTGTGACTTCTAGTAGATTCTACTACTAGTAAAATGGGATTTCTAGTAAAATATATGCTAGTAAATGTGTTTAGCTGTAAGCTCTTGCTCAGAAGAGTACATACCCTGTATATATATTTTCCCTCAGTTCAGTTAATGTCATGGATAAAAGGCAGTGTGCTGTGGCTCTTTCAAGGTTGCTGCAAAGACTCGAAAAGTCAAATGACTCAGTCTCTCTGAAAACCCTCCGATGGCTCAAAGAAAATTGATTGCAAGTTATCTTGGAAAGCCAGTCTGCTTCATAGGGCAGCCAGGCCACGACTGTAATTACAAGAAACGTAGATTTAGAGACACCTCTGGAAGATTCTGTATCTGTAAACAGATTCTATTTAAAGATATGGATGCAAACACAAATGAGAGAGAACATTGCAGGTATACCAGTCTGTCTAACAGTATATGAAATACATGAGCTGTTCAGGTTTGGGTTTCAGAGTTAGCTTTAGTGCATTCTATATCAAAAGGCTTTTATATCCCTACCTTTGAAATTAGCAGCTACACTCACCCTGTGAAGTCGTTAGCAAACATGACCACACTCTATCACCACTATTTTCCCTCATGTGTAATGTGCACTTGTGCTAACATGATACTATGATTGTATAAGTTGTGGTTGAATGACTGTAATTTCCCTTTAGAGAGGGGGAGAGAGAGAGAGAGAGAGAGAGAGAGAGAGAGAAGAATGGCTTTAGCCTTGGAGAACGTGCAAGGGCATCTCTTTTCCTGTTAGTTTGTGCACTTACAGAGAGTGGGAGGTGGAGGGAAGACAAACAAGTAAAGTGCTTGCCTTGTAATCATCCCTTTCAGATGGAGAGGGACCCATCCACCACGGAGTGTGTTCTTCATGGCTCAACAGGATAGAGAAGGGGGAGATGGTGCCGTGTTTTGTCCGTAGGTAAATATCAGATGTAGAATGTCAGATGATTCAGTATTGTGGAAGAGATATTACACTCACAGGCATGAGTGTGATCTCAAGCTTCTCAAGTAACTCTCGGCAAGAAAGCAGAGAGAGGTTTTCCATTCTTTGCGCTAAGTTAAACCGTTCTGTCTGTTTGCGTCGTTTTAGTGCACCATCATTCCAACTTCCCAAAGACAACCAAGCACCTTGTATCCTGGTGGGCCCAGGAACAGGTATCGCCCCATTCAGAAGCTTCTGGCAGCAGAGACTATATGACCTTGAACACAAAGGTTGGTGAGATGTAATTAATAGCGCCTCATAGAGAGGCTTTGCAGTGGATTTTCACTGCTGGAGGCAGAAACTTCAGTTTGAATATGCAGGACAAGCTGATGGACTTTTTTCTTCCAGTTAAAATGCTGTCAGTTATTTTGATAGTACACACAACAGAAACTCTTCATGTCACCTGTAGGAATTGAGTCGTGCCCCATGATCCTGGTGTTTGGTTGTCGGCAGTCTGAGGTGGACCACATCTACAAGGAGGAGACCATCCAGGCCAAGAACAAAGAAGTGTTCAAGGAGCTCTACACGGCCTATTCCAGAGAGCCCGGCAAACCAAAGGTACAAGCGCTAAGCTGTCCATGACTGTGAAAGGGTCAGCTTGTCACAACTCTCTTTGGACTGATGTGTAGGTTTTAAATAAAATCACAGAGTAAAGAAATAGCTGTGTGAGAACCGCTCTGGTACACTCGCGCCAATTGGCATGAAACGTTTCCATTTGACAATTTTCTGCAGTTGTTCTTCAGGTAAGGTTTTTATCATTTGTTTATTTTTGTCATCCTTTAAGTACTCTTGTATGTCTGTCTTTGCTGTTATAAATTACCCTTATTTTGTTTATAGCAAAGATGTTCAATAAGTGAGTTTGAAAAGAATGAAATATACAGAATATAGTGTATGGAAAAATATGAATACAATTTTCCATGAGGTAGTCCCTGAACACAGCAGCAGTTTTTCAGCTTGCAATGTGCAAATTCCACCTCAGTTTAGTTTATTCCCATCTGTCAGTGGTCTCCTGACTCCTCTTTTCACATTGTTTCCTTTCCTACTTTTTTCACACTTGATGTCTTCATACGCACTCATCATTTCTCCTCTGCCTCTGTCAGAAATATGTACAGGATGCACTGCGCGAGCAGTTGTCAGAGACGGTGTACCAGTGCCTGAGGGAGGAGGGAGGACACATCTACGTGTGTGGGGATGTCACAATGGCCGGGGATGTTCTCAAAACTGTCCAGCAAATCATCAAGCAGCAGGGCAACATGAGCCTGGAGGATGCTGGCTTCTTCATCAGCAAGCTTCGGGTAAGAGAAGGGGGAACAGTGCAATTTGGTGCCACTGAGCAGTAGATGAAGTTCTACTGGGCAGTTTCTTCACATGAAAGTATGTAACTGACTGCTAAAGTATGGGCTGCTGAAAAACAGAAGGCATGTTGAGTCAATACTGCCTGAAATTAAAAGAACACCCCCACAACTCAGGGGTAAAAAGGCTGAAGACTAATAATGACATATGTCAGCAAGCCTACGATTAGCACATGTACCTGTGTAGAATACAAATGGACTGCAGAGGGGTTTTTTTTTCAGCACTGTTCAGTGAATCAGTAAAATTCAGTGACTGCAGGCATCTAAACACAGTCAATGTGCCTCCGTCTATCTGCAAATGTTACTCATAATGCAAAGTCTCACCACTCTATTGTGTAAGAGCAGATGAAGAAAAGCTAAAATACCCAAACCCAATAGAAGTATTACTGCAACTCTGCATGTATTACATACTTAACATTCATTATGTATAATCAAAACACATATTCCTGGATTAGTCAAAAGAACATGCCTGGAAATAAAAGCTCCAAAGACAGTAAAAATGTACAGATCTGCATACTTTCAACCCTCCGTCCTCCTGCTGTTTAACCTTCGACACAAGGCAATAGTCTGTATGCAGAGCTCAAACATTTCTAAATAACGTAAAGTAAGACCTCTGCTGTGAGCTAAGAAATAGCCTCTCGCAGAAGGCCATTGTGGCTTTTTCTAAGATCTGTCTATTATTTCTCTCATTTGTTTCTGTTTCTTTAAAATCAGCCCTGTCGTTCACTGTTAAACAATCCATCTCACATTTCATCCCTTCCTCTCTCAACTTTCACCATGCCACTGTATCCAGGATGAGAACCGCTACCACGAGGACATCTTTGGTGTCACCCTGCGCACCTACGAGGTCACCAACCGGCTGCGTTCAGAGTCCATTGCCTACATTGAGGAAAGCAAAAAGGACTCAGATGAGTAAGTGGTTTGTGTCTTTAATTTCCCGTGTTTCCTAATGGCAGATCTTTTTTACAAGCAGGCAAGATATGAGGAAAGGTCAAGAGGTCATTAAAAAGACAAGTTTATCCCATTGCCAATATTAATGTGCTTAGTAACTTTCATGGCAATATTCTTACCCCTGGGACACACTGCCTACCGCTGCCTGTGCATGACAGCTTCCCCACGTTACCGCTGTCTTTCTACATTGAGGTTAGCCTAGAACAGGGGTCTCAAACTAGTGGCCCAGAGACCAGATCCAACCCAACTTCATGGGGCCTTGTGCTAATTTGCTAAGCTGTGTAGGCAACCTGCTGACTCAGAATGATGTTTCATATTTCTGTTTTTAAAAAATAAATTAATATAAAGCACCTCATTCACCAAATGAAATTAAAAAATAGCTCAGATTCATTTCTTCCTTCCTCCATTCACACATAATTTTCTTCCCTTCTTCATTGTTAGTTTGTTTGTCTCTGACTGGATTTTAGGATGCACAGTAATGTCTATTGTGGACACACAACATAAAAGCAGGATCGCTCCTCTGGAACACCCCTGAACTGTGTGGGATGCTGAAGATCCATGTTGTGTTGTCTTACTTATTCATTGTCTTTTTGCAGGAGATCCTTTGTTGCCATTCAAATTTGCCAGCTGGTTAGCTCATATTTTATGTATTTAAAAAAAGCGTTTTGGCACAGCTCATTGAGATTTATCCAATCCAGTGAGATTACCAGAGCAGCCCTATATCCAAGAGTCGTTTGTATAAGTCTGATTCCAATCAGCAACCTGTAGTGGTTGGCGACGCCATTGTGTCATCGCCCCTCGTTTCACATGAAAACAGTGGGTAATCATGAGAACCTGTGGAGAAGGGCCTTTAGACTAACAGGATTAGAGCAAAAGCGAGTGGCTCTGTTCCATTTCTGTTTTTGTTTTTGTCGTTATTTGTGCATATTCAAGATGAGACACTTCATATACCCTTGCCATGAGAGCAAAACAAGGGCCCTACATAGCCACTATGGCTCATTACGCACCAACGTAATGCATCACAGACGATGGTTCCTGCGTGGATTGTCACTTGAATTTCACATTTGGCCATCAAAGCCCCTGCTCGCTGGATGAGTAATGACTGTAACATCTCTATTCCTATGTGTCTGTTGCTCTCGCTGTCTGTCTGTCTGTCTGTCTGTCTGTCTGTCTGTCTGTCTGTCTGTCTGTCTGTCTGTCTGTCTTGTCTCTCTCAGGGTTTTCTGCTCATAGGTCTATGAATCGGGGGCTTTCTGACGACAACCAGTATAGAGGACATGGCAACGCTGGTTAAAGAATACTGTGCCAATTTTTGTACTGTAAAAAAAAAAAAAAAAATGGGGGGGGGGTGTTTCTTTCTTTTTTATACCACTTAAATGTTTCTTTTGGGCTCTGCAACTTTGTCTGTAGCAAGTTGGAAATGTTCTGTTCTCCGAGAATCTGTTTTGCTTGTTGATGATACTTCCAAAAACTATAAATTGATCATTTTGATTCATAATGTGTGCACCTAGTGTAATGACCTGCCTCATTGTGAATGCATGACCAAGACAAGAATATACTCAAGAAATATAATATACTCTGTGTTATTGTTACAGTTAAAAGGCTTTTATTGAGGTTTTATATTTACATGGGAAAAAGGGTGGAAAGAAATCAAAGTAGTATGCGGTAGTATGAAGTATGAGAGAAGTCGGCATTATTTTTTGGGAAAGAATCAGCACTGGTCGAATCTGTTTGGACTGTTTTTATCAAAGGCGTCAGGAAAAGTTTGAAAGGGAGAGAGAAGTGGAAGCTGTAAAGGCATGCAGATAGAAAATGTTGGCGTGTTGACAGGTCGCCCTGAATTATGTAAACAGCGATTCTGTCACAGCCTCAACAAACATATTATCTCGCTCTTCACTGGCGGTCCATTAAAACGCATCAGCCTCTGTGCCAGCTGTCTTTTTAGCGGCCTGTCCACTCTCTCATAACATCATAATGTTGTGTGTCCTCGCTGGCCCAACCTACGCCACATATTAAAGTAAACAAATAATGGAAACTTGTATAAACTTCTTTGGGGCTCTCAGATTTTGACATATCTAAACGTTGATGTGTTGACTATAATGAAGGAAAACCAGTAATGTGTCAAGTCATTTAATCGTGGTGGAGGGAAATTGCGAATGATTATTCAGTGATTAAATCAGCGAGAGTTTGGTGACAATATCAGCACCGCTCTCATGTCTCTACAGGAAGTATGAGGCCACGTTTTCAATCTACTCATCTTTAGGCCTCCTCTGAGAAAGCAATCAGGCTTTTTCCTAAAAAAAAACTGTCAAACTATCCCTTTAAAAATGAAGCATATCTGTAACAAAACATTGTTAAGGAAGTCAACAGATCTGTTTTAGCAGATCATATCAGACAGCTGTCAGCTTGGCACCAACTGTCACCCATTGAGCTTTTAAATTGAGCATTTATCAGCATCATGACTCCTCTGCCTCTTGCCTTACATTAACGCTCTGCCTCTGCCTACATGCAACACATTCATCCTTTCTTTTCTCTCTCTGCATGATATTGTGCAACCCTGCAGCTCACACGCCACCCCTTCACTGTGACCTGACACCTGCTCAGTAGCATCAGCATGCATGTGTATGTCTCTGTGTGTGTCTGTGCGTGTGGGTGTGGGTGCGTGCGTGCCATACAGATCATCATAACTGCGTGCATCTCTATGCGAATGGGTGTAAAACATGCATGTGCTCAGGTGTGTGTTTTCACATGATTATTCTGCTTGTTGTCCCTTACCTCGTCAAACTGGTCAGATTTAAAAATAAGCATGAATTTGTTGCTCTGTGAGTCACACAAGCCTGCAAATTTAATCTTACAGATGGTGTTTTGGTAACAGGAAACTGCCCACATGGCTTTTAGTTTTGATCTCAGCAGTTCAGTTCTATTGTTTTAAGTTCCAGTGAAGTTTTCATTCAGGGACGAGAGGCAATCACGCTGCCGCTGTGGTCATTTGCTGCTTTCCAATGAGTCAGGGTTGTAATTTGAATATATTTGTGCAGGGGCGACATTGTTTATTGATCACCCACTCTGCAGTAACCTGTGGCTTTTCGTGTCAGCTTGAGTCTTGTTTGTTCCCTTTCTTTGTCTTTGATTCAAGTTAAAGATAGCTGTCAGCATGATTAATGGATTTCTATGTGTTTTTCAAATGTCCCTAACAGCTGCTGAGAATATATTTGGTTTTAGGTTTTTTGGGGCTTTTTTTCTGAGTCGACTATTTTTACTGCTGGGTGAAAATGGGTGAGTCCCATAGTCCCCACTGTTGTTCATTCTGGATGAATGTCTCCTCTGTATAATTTGTTTGAACAGATTTCGTTGAATTGGAATGAGAGCCGTCAAGAAAATGTCTGTGATGTAAAATGTGCAGCAGGAAAACAATTGATACAAGATATAGCTTCTATATATAGCTTCTATATATATATATGTATTTTTATATACATATATATATATTGAAAGACAAAGTATAAAATATAAAGAGTATCACTTCAATCTTTTCTAAGAATGTATTTTGATTATGTAAATGAGCACTATGATTCTGCTAGATCTCAAATCAACAAAAAAAAGGCATATTCTATGGTGTCTCTCATATCATTTAGGTATGGGGATAAAACAGCAGCACTAAATAAATGCATGGTGATCTTCTGTCTCCTGTTCATATTAAAAAAGCTCTCTCTATTTACCAGCACTGTGTCAGTCAGTGAGACTGGATTGTGAAGTTATCCGGCCTTTCTCACAGGGCTTTGGATGGTAAAAATATTCTTGAGGGGTTTCTCTTTCTGTGTTTGCATATCGCTGCTGCTATCAACAACTCTGATCCAATCAGCCTCTGCTATAATGACCTTTGTTGTGTAATTGATTGAGGATATTCCATTTTAATGCATCAACTGCAAGGACTTTGCATTTACTTACAAATAAAGAGAAACATTTACAGAATATGTCAACACATACGCTTGGTTTGTGTTTCTTGTTTATATAGGAAACAATCCAGACTGGAAAGGTTTATTCCTGCAGTAGGGCTTGTTTAAGGTTGAAGCATTTCATTCTGAAGGTCAGATTTAGATGTTGATACAGAGTTTTTGCCCTGAAAAACAGAGTTGCAGCAATCAAGTCATTTGCTTCCCGTCCTCCTCCTGCCCGTTTAAGTGCTGGTCGTCATGGCTCAGAGAGCTGGCACTCAGAAAACAGAGATCCCTCACAGTGCCATGGCAACTTGTCAACAAAGCAAGCCATCCAAACTTTACACGAGGACTCCGATTGGTGACTCGCTGTCATGCGGGGAAGCGCTGGCCTTTCTAATTAGCCGAAATAGTTTGACCCTCCTTTCGAGTAAGATAGGTTGGATTGCTGCACTAGCTGCTAGTCAGACGCAGGGCAGTGATTTCACTCACAGCATCAATATTTTAACACTGCATCAAGCCTAAAAACAAACAAGCAAAATTCAAAAGTGATTTTTTGCTTAAAGCTGCAAAATATCCCCTTCGCAGTATCCATATCACCATTACTCAGTGTCAGAGTCATGGTTCATGGGAAGAAGTTGGCCGAGGAGACGCTGCTGCCGTCTGTGCTGGAAGACGATGACGCAGGAGCAGAAAGTGAGAAGCTGCAGCTGGGGGAGGTAGGAAGCTGACCATCCAGCCAAGTCTGCAAACTGTTGATTAAGCGAAGTGTGAAACAACCAGGTAGGCAAGTGGAGACTCATAGGACTGTTTAGAGGCTGTTTTTGCAGACTAAATAAGACACAGGAGAGGGACATTTGGTTAGAAAAAAAGCATGTTATAAAGTATATTAAGCTTTAGAAATAGAGGTCCATCTCACAGCACGTTTGAGCACTTTCCTTGCTCAGGGCAACGAAAGACAGGCTGAAAAAAATCTGTAATTTCCTTTTTATGGATGGTTCTTTTGACCTGTGTACTCATGAATTCATTTAACAGAGGGGACTCAGAGTCTCACCCTGAAAGTCTGTTTTAATTACACTTTAATGTCGTCTAATCACACGGCTGTATGCACTGCAGTAAGTGTGAGAAATACAGTATGAAAGTACATTTTATACAAAAACTGTTAGGGCGAAACTTGTCCACACAAACATTTCCCCAGAACATGTGCAGTATCACTCACATGCCAAAGAATGGTATTTCTGAGCGGCCAATTTAATCCTGGAAATACTTAATAGCATGGCTGACTGAGATGTGTGATAACATGTCATAGGCCTGGAAATAAAAAGAGTGAAAGACAGCTGGAACAGCCTGTGGTTCAAGAGGTTAAAGGTGAGTGGGAAGAACTGAGTAGGATGGAAGGGAAGTGGTTACAAAGACTAGAAGGGCAGACGGATACAGGCTTAAAGAGACAACTTAAAATGATCCATCCACATTGATGGACTCCAAAGTGTATGTGTCAGTTTAATTCTCCAGGAAACAAATCCATCACATCTCCTCACTCAGGCTGCCAACAACGGCTTTGAGGACTCAGGATGGCTTACTTTGTCATTGTCCACCCAGCGAAGAGCGAGCCGGACAGAGGTCGACATGCGTGGGCCAAAGGACCAGCGTTCAAGTCCTGACGGGAATGCGCCAGACAGAGGTGAAAGAGAGGGTGAAGAGGAGGAGGACAATGAACAAGAGGAGCTGGAAGGAGAGCAGTGTGTGATCTTTGATGAGGACTATGACACAGATTTGGAGCTCGGAGGTATAGAAAGAGTTGGTTTTGGGTGGAAATAGGAGATAAATAAGGTGGGAGAGTTAGGACATTTTATCGTTAATGGCACAGTTTTCCATCTTATAACAAAGCGGGGACTTTGCTTGGTGATGTGAGTTATATGTTTGAAATAAAGCATTTCAAACTCTTGTTTTCTACCTGAAATAATGTTTTATACCAGGCTCCAACAGCGCAAAGTACTTTGATGGTGATCCAAATTTAAGGCAAAGCCCTCCTGTCACCCCATCTGTTAATCTCTCCCCGTCTGCCTTTTCCATCTTCTCGATCTCAAAATGATTCCAGAGAAGAAAAAAACAAAACAAAACAAAACAGAAACTCCTACACACGTCTGCCCACACATGTGGAGCCCTGCCCTGCATCTTAATGATTTCATCTCAGTCTTTGTGTCAGGCGTCCTTTTCAACAGAAGTGAAAACCATCTGGGATGAATGAGCTCCTCTGACCGGGCGAAATCAGCCACGAGGGACTTTTCAAATTCACACTCAAAAGGGCCTCCTCCGGGGGAGAGTGCCACATCTCTGCTTGTTCAAAGAGGTATTGATAGGGAACGTTTCAGACAGATTACAGCAAGTGTCTTTGTTCATGTTGTAGATAAGGAGGAAGCATATGACCCGACGGGGCAGACATGCTACGTGGAGGCATGTGAAAAGTTACAGGTGGTACCTGCCTCTTCCTTCCTGCGGCAAATGCAAAAGAGCGAGCTGTCCATGATGCATCGTGGTCTGGGGCCTCAGGTACTTTAACCATCAGTTAGGGACTGTATGAAAATGATTACAGGGGGTTAAGAATTGGAGGAAGCCTTTCAGTCTGACTCTATGGTGGAGGGCCTCATATCTATTTTCAGCCCAAATTTCCATATTTTTCATACAATCATTTTATCTTTTTTTAAAATTTGGAATCTCAGTGACAGCCAATAAACATTCAGTGCGCAAGTCCATCAGCAGCCACTGAGAAGCCATCTGTATCCAATTCATTCATTCAGTGACAGTAACAGCTGTTTATAGAGTAGAAAATTATTTATTCAAAATTTAAAGAGACAGCTGAGATTTTTTTTCAAGTGGGGTTGAATGAGGTACTTCAGTGTATTACCTGCAGTCAATGATGGAAGGCACATCCCCAGTTTGGAGAAGAGGAAGAGCGTACCGGCATAGAAGCAGAGCATCGTGCTGCTGTGGACAGGCTCAGCAGCAAAACCTATTTTATCCACCTAAGAGGTCCCACAGTATTAGTATCAGTTTATATGTACACAATATTATGGTATTTTCAGGTCCAAAAAATCCAAAGTATCCCTTTAAGTGGCAGTAATATTCAACATTAGCAGTTTTCTCATAAAGTTAGCAATTTGTAAGTCCACTTCTGATGTGTGCATTAGTGGCTTTATTGAAATTAGACCACTAACATATTAAAGTTTACGCTATCTTGCATTTATATGCTTCACCTCTTTTAGTTATTAATAATGAAATAAACTGCACCAACTTTAAAATACGACTATGTGGAAGGATTCAGTTGTGGTGATGATTATACAGAAGTATGAGCTCATTAATTAGCTGCCCAGCCAGCAGCTTTACTGTTTTAGTTCAGTCTCACTGCTTTCATAGCAGTTTTCAGCCACAGCAGCCAGCTGTTTTCAGTGAAAAAGCACTGAAAACCCACTGTACACTAACTGCTCAGTACCAAACAGCAAACAGAGTCAGGAGCTAGATGATGTCCGTAGTGGAGCTATTTAGCAGCTAAGAGGCAGGTGTTTCCTTTGGGAGTTGGTAGAGGCCAAAAACAGAGTGAAAAGAGAATATTGGACTTAAATTCACCAGGTGGCCAGAAACATGACTTCAAATGAATGATAACTGTATCCACCACATCCTAAAGGTCATGATATGTCAGTGTTCTGTTCAAAACCTGTTTCCACGGCAGCCAATGGGCCAAAAAATCAGTTATTGCAGGTTTATGGTATCAAGAGGAGTGTGTTGCAGGTTTTCAAGTCAACAGAGGAGCAAAAGAAAATATCAATAACACCAGGGAGGGTTTTGCTTTATTAAGAAGTGAAAGCGCATAATTTTCATGCAGTTCCCTGGAATGTCTGTCTCAGCTTCACAGCATGTGAGAGGGTCTTTTCCTTTTTCCTCACCTATTTCTCTCATTAGATCTCTTCCACCTGGTTGAAGGTATTTTGAAGACCTACAAAAATTTCAACTCCTTTGCCTCTAACACTGTTTCAGATCAGCTCAGACCTTTGCTCAGTGAATGACTCATTAATTCAAAGTCACATTCCCCCCCAGGGGGACTGCAGAGACACATCACAGACGTACATATCCTTGTGACTTTACATATAAAATTGCATGAATCCACTCCATTATATAGATCTTACCAGTACACACTCAAAAAGGAGGATCCTTCACCTCTTTAGCAGGAGGCTGCAGTGCTGATTTATAGTCACAGAGAGCTCATTATGCAGATCTAAATTCTAATTTACCTTCTTCTTATATCTGATCTGAAATGCCATCAAATGCTTTTCACCTTTTAATCCATGTGAAAGTAGTAGGTCTAATATTTGGTCCTGTTGAGCAGAAGACAAATAGTGAATATTGTGTCCACATATTTTAGCTTTCTTATAACATAAAATATACACAGACACATACAGATCTGCAAAGACACAATCCAGAAAAATACTCCAGAAAAGCATAAACACACCAAAATCGAAGATTTCATGTTGAACTTAAACCCTCAGTTTGGCCCACAACTCAATAACAATTACCTGTCTTTTAAATGGCTGATCAATGTAAAATTGCTCTGTAGTTGTACATCTCTGACAGAGCGAAAAGCACATCCTCTGCAAATGTGAAAATGCATTGCCTGGAGCTCTTAGCAACCCAGTCTGACACTTTTACAGCCTCCAACCGGCCCATAACGCTGCAAATGAAAGTTGTAAAAGTAAATCCATTCGTAACAAGTCATTTCCCGAGGTTTTGACTTCGCTAACATCATTCAGACAGATTGAACTGGATTTTAAATAAGTCTTCGCCTGTCAATCTCACAGAGTAGAAGTAAAGCAATAAAGTGTGATTGCAAAAGGTTATTTATTTAATGTCTTTCAGATTGATAGGCCTCTCATATAAGATACTCCGCATGCATTCAAACACACTGTCCTCTGATGGGGCTGTGTCTGCTCTCAAGTTAACATAAGGCTTCATGCACTCAACTTTCTCATTAGCAGTGCTAGAAACTATAATTTCCATGCTCTGCGAGCTTCATTTCTGACCTACGCCTCCACACATCTCCCTTCTGCTTCGTTTGTCTCACACAGGTTTAATATTCCTCTCTCTCTCTGCCCACCTGCATCAGTACATCTACTCTTTTAACTGGAATACAGATAAGAAAATACACTGCAGTCAACAAACATAAGAATTTCACTTTGAGTGTGTGTGTGTGTGTGTGTGTGTGTGTGTGTGTGTGTGTGTGTGTGTGTGTGTGTGTGGGCTTGTGTGTTTGCAGGGCACCAAAGCTCTGGCGGTTCCCTTGGTAACCAACACTTCAATACTGAGGCTGAACCTGCGAGATAATTGGATGGAAGGAAGGGGCGGAGCTGCTATAGCTGAGATGTTAAAGGAAAATTGTTACATTACAGGTGGTTTTACTTGGTACTCAAGCATGCACACATTTTTTCTTCCTTTGCCCTCACTCTGTCTCACCTTTTTCTTGCAAAAGTGCCACCCTGACTCCCACTCATGCACCACTCTCACCCCAATTATATCCCACAGCACACCATTTAACAGCTGAGGTCTCTGTTTAATATCTTTTAAATGTCAGTCCTACGTGCAGCTCGGGAACCTATGGGGGCATTTATGGAGAATGACTCCAGTGAGTCATGCAGGCTCTTTGGGCTGCTGTTATTTTTAACATCCTTTGTCATGCCCCAGTTTTCAACTTTCAGGGGTAATCCAATTTTATGAATATACTGTATAGCAGATTAGTTGCCTATAGATATTTTGCTGATGCTGCAGCAGACATCAGCCAACATGGAATTTGAAAGGAGACCTATTTTTCTGATTTTAAATGAATGAAAACACAACAAATGAGGACTCTGAAAGGCTTGAGAAGAGGTTGCATGATTGTCATACCAACAAAAGCGCTCAGGAGCTTAATTTGTTGAGTGCATAAAGCAAAAAGATGAAGAGAACAGCAAAGACAACTAATGCCAGCAATGTTAGCATGCTAACATCGGCTAATTAGCACTAAATACAAAGTACAGCTGAGGGTGATGGGAAAATCATTAGTTTTGCAAATTAAGATTTTGATCTGATGAACTTTAGACTGAAGAAGGGAAGGGAAGGAGTGTCCATGGTGCTGAAATATGTGCCAAAATAGTTAGAAGAGCATTTCTGTGGCAACATGTCACATTGCCGTACTTTGACTTTTGCTGACATGACACCCTTGTGCCTCTTCAGCTGTACTCAGGCTACCAAATCTGACTATAATAAAGACAATGAGCAAACTTTCAACAGCTGATGCACATCATGAAACTATAAGACAACTTTGACACCTCTTTGTGATGTGAAACACATCAGTTTTTCCTTTCACGTCTTCTTTTGACCAGCTGTTTCCACTATACCTGTCATTTTTATCTGTGTTTATGTGTGTCAATCCCAGAGGTGGATCTATCTGACAACAATCTTGGGGATGATGGGGCCAGAGCCATAGCTGGAATGCTTAAGGAGAACAGCACCCTGGTGAACCTTAATCTGTCAGGAAACCATTTCACAGACCGGTCTGCTGAACACCTCAGTCCAGCACTGATCACCAACACCAAATTACAGCACCTTGACCTCAGCCACAACGCTCTCGGAGAGTGTGCAGGTACCATAGCAATTAGTTATATGTAGTAAAGGTCTCATAATTTCTTTGTGGCCTTAGCCTTTCAAAGAAGGTCCCATCTTTACTTAAGTTGATAGTAAAGCAGTTACAAGTAACTTTTCACTGGTTATGAAACAGTGTCAGTTCAATACTGATGGCTCTTTACAACGTAAATAAACAAGACCATCAGCACCATCTGCATCAAAAGTGGCTCTTTCTATATAGTTCTTCTTAATGCCTGTCTCTGGGTCAGATTCCACACAAAATCTGATTAAATGAAATGACATCCAGGCCAGGAGAGCCTATGTTGATATTTTTCCAGGCAAGGTTTCACAGTGGGTATTAGCCAGTAAACAAAGAAAAGAATTGTCCAAAGTACAAAGTAAAAGAAAGCTTAAAGCAACATTGAAAGAGTCAGCCGAGGTCGGTCATTCAACAGATGGGGAGACCTGCAGGATTTGAAAGGATTCACACTGACCCTGATTTATATTTCATAACCTCATTGCTGGCCAGCAAATGACTGTTTTAAAAAAGAAAAATAGTATTAAAATTCGCTTCCAAAACAAATGCACACGCTAGCCTACGACATAAGGTGGTACCGCCTTTGTCCACAGGGGACGCCAGAACCAGCAAAACTTGAAATTGAGATAACTGAGCTTCAGGGCCAATTTTCATGACTTTGTTACTAAAAACCCAAACAATTGGACTTACATGTTCTTTTTTTGTCACATGAATGAATGACCATTTTAAAACTACAAGTAGCTGTTGAGTGAATCCAATGTCCGCCTTTCTTAAATGGACCAATTACTGTGAAGAGTGCAGATTCATTTAACATTATGACAATACAGTATGCAATTTTTGGTATCTGCCATTATTAGATTTTTGGAAAACCATTCTCATAAAAGCAGTAAAAGTTCAGCGTAATGGTGAAGCCTTATCTCTAAGCAGTCATGGGGCAGCAGGCAGCAGCAGACTGTGGCATTCAAAGGTCAAGAGCATTTTGCCTTCATTAAAACCTCATTCAATTATGATGTGGATGAGCTTTGTGACAGGCACCTTGTGGAAAAATGGCAGGCCAGGAAGCATCTAACGTATGTAATTGAAAATAAATCTGTCTGTGGGTAAGGGGACTCCGCCATGTGGCTATGATTCATCCCCACATATTCAATTCTATTTTCTCCACTGCTGAAATATCAAAGAACATCCTCATTTGTTTTGAGTGCACTCTTCCACATAGTAGGTCCCTGAGAGAAAGTATACCAATCAAACACTCTGACATTCATGCTGCAGTGTTATTGCTTTTTCAACCTAGCACAGTAAAAGCACCTTTTTCTATGATTATGAACCACTGAGTGCCATACACTTTCTTATCCTTATTATAAAGTGGGTGAGATGATGATGGGGAGCTTTCTCTTTGGGATCTCTGCCTCTAAACCTCTCACTTACTAGTACATTTTAGCCCATGAAACACACAATCACAGCACCTCAGTGGAATCTACTGTAGAGAAGTTGTTCCTAGAGAGTGTAGAAATGAGTGTTTTACTCTAGTAAGTACTTCTGATTATGATTTTTTAACAGATATCTGTCATCTGAGGTGTTTTTTGTTTGGATGTATATGATTTGCCCCACTTTTTGAGAAACCGTTACAAACCAACTGATAACAATGATTTATATAGCTTTGAAGAAGCAACTATAATTTACTGTGGATTTTCAAGATTTTTTCCAAATTAAATAATGGAGCTTTTAATTTTGTCATAATGTCATTATGGGCTGCACGGTGGCGCAGCAGGTAGTGCGCGTGCCTCACAGCAAGAAGGTTGCCGGTTCGATCCCTGGGTCAGGCAGGGCCTTTCTGTGTGAAGTTTGCATGTTCTTCCCGTGCATGTGGGGGTTCTCTCCGGGTACTCCGGCTTCCTCCCACAGACCAAAAACATGCTCATTAGGTTAACTGATGACTCTAAATTGCCCGTAGGTGTGAGTGTGAGTGTGAATGATTGTTTGTCCTTACATGTGGCCCTGCAATCGGCTGGCGACCGGTTCAGGGTGTACCCCGCCTCTCGCCCATTGTAGCTGGGATAGGCTCCAGCCCCCCGCAACCCCGAAAGGGATAGGCGGGATGGATAATGTCATTATTTTTTTTCCCTATCCTGAGGGCAAAACCTGGGAGACTCTCTGTCAGAGAACACGGGGTTGAGATCACTGAGTCTGGCCTGGAACTGCATTCGTGGGAGAGGAGCTGTGATGCTGGCCAATGGCCTCGGGGTAATACACCTGGAAGTGACATTTGAACGCTCTTTTAGTTTTTGAATTCATGCACGACAAAGGAGATGAAACAGTGTTGTTCAGACACACTGTAAAAGAAGTGGACATAGTATCTGGATCTGAACTGTGAAGACAATCCAAAAGTCCCTTAAAACTGAAAAACTCTTTCTATTGGCCATCAGGAGCAAAAGAGGTCAGATTGTATATAAGCCTATGAGAAAATGACCTTAATTCTCACTTGCTTTAAGACTTCAGTTTAACAGTTTTCTAATGGGTTTATGGTCTCAATTAGTCATTTCAAGTCTGATTCAATATAGCATGATGCTTATTTCATTAATTATGGTCCCATTTATAGTAAAATAGATGATAAAGCACTGTATGATTCGGGGCGTGGCTACTTTGCGATTGACAAGTTGCTACCATGGTGACCTGTCAATCACTTTAGAGGTTCTTGGTCAGGTCCACCCCTCAGTCCTCCTTATCTCCACCCTCTCTTCTAACTATTATAACTTCTTGCCCCCAAAAAACAACATGACAACGAACAAAATGCTAAACATGCTAAAAGCAATGTGTGACATGATGGTGGCTACGTCCACTTCTTTTGTGTTTATCACACCATATGAAGCCATCAAATAAACAATCATGCAAAATCTAATTTAGAACATCACTCATGTCAGATTGAAAAGCACTTCTTAAAACTGAATTTATGCCTAAATCATGTAGAAGTCATATAATGGATGAAAGCACACAGAAACATTGCACCCCACTGTGATGGCTAAACACCTCATACTCAAACTGCAGACATTAATATGCTGCTTGAAGAGCCTCCACCCTTCTTGGAAGGCTTTCCACTAGCTTTTGGAACCAGGTTGCAGGGATTTGCTCTGTATCAGCCAAAATCATCAGTGAGTTTGGACACTGAGGTTGGGCAATAAGGCCTGGCTCATAGCCCAAGTCATTCCAAATGTGCTGGATGGAGTTTTGGTCAGGGCGAGGTGTAACACACAGTTTCTTTCACAAAAACTCGGCAAACTGTTGTCATAAAGTTGGAAGTGCATAATTTTAATTGAAAAACAAAACTGGAACCAACTCCAGACAAAGGTGCAGAAAAGTAGGCGAACAGGCATGTCCACACACCATAGTGTACATAACACAATATAATATCAAGTGAAAAGTAATTTGCCTGTTGGTTAAGCCCTGTCTCTTTTAGTTAGTTAGTGTGTCTGTCAAGTTTTACTTTCTTGTACAGAACACAATGCAGTTTACACTCATACCAGCTGCAGATTTATCGCAACTATTTGTGGGGAAAAAATGGGTCTCCAAGTTTTATACAGAAGTAGGCCTAAAACAAAAGCAGGTTTCTCTTTTATGGGCTTCTTGAGAACCATTGATTTTGACGGCTGCTGCTCAGGATTCAGCACATTTCATGAAAATGTTGGACAAGCCATGGGGGAATGCCTGAACCAGAATTAGAAAGTTAGTAAAGTGACTGTAAAAATAAGTTTAGGATATATTCTGTAGGTACTTTTTTGAACAAAACTTCTAGATTTTATATTAACTTCTATAATAATATGATTCAGTTATGTAGATTGATAATTGCCACTGGAAGAAGATACAGTCTATTGGATATCTAACTCGCTTATCCTGTTCAGCAAAACAACCCCCTGGTCAGTTATTCATTAAGCATCTCACAGCAGGAGAAACAGTGTAGAAGCAGTTTTCCTTCCCTGTCTTAATGACCAAGACAGTCAAGGGGAGTCTGATCAGTGAGCTGTACTGACAGGTTTGATTGATTCAAGTCCTGAGAGGCTTATTACTGATAGGTCTGCTGTTGTTCTCTCACTTTAAACATGTTCTTTTTTTTTCCTGAGTTAATCTTGTTAGAGAACTTGCTCAAGTTTTTATTGCATTTGAAACCTTCATCTACCATTTTTCTTTCCTGTTTTTTTAGGGAAACATTTTCCTTAGAACTGTGGATCTGTCATTCAATGGCTTTGGTAAAGAAGGAGCCATTGCTTTAGGACAGGCTCTGAAAGAGAACACTGTTTTGGAGGAGTTGGATGTGAGGTATGAGCTTTTATTATCTTGGTTATCTGATAATTAGATTATCCTACAGTAAGAGTTAAAAGTGGCAGAAGGCTATAACTTTATTCTTTCATAAACCGTATGTTTTACCTTGTTTGGTATTAACTCTGATGCAAAAAAAAAAAAAGAATACATCAGCATGAGGTCAAATTGCCTCACTAGCCTTGCCTTTGTAGTTGTACCCATAAATCTTAAATTGGTCCGCTTTTTTCTTAATGTGAGCCTGCTACCATCAGAAAATTTCAAGTAATTCAGTTTCTTCTGCCTCTTGTTTAACTTCTCAAGCAACACAAAGCATGCTTCACAAATTTCCAGACATTTGTGCTACATGGATGAATAATGCCATTTAAAAAATAACACTTTATGATTGCTTCCCCTCACACTCCAGCACACTTTTTTTGTTTGTTTGCTTTCTGCATTTGTCTCTCTTCACAGTAACAACCGAATACCCCCTGAAGGAGCTATTCGCCTAGCCATGGGCCTCAAAGTAAACAAGACAATCAAATCCCTGAATGTAAGCTGTTGAAAAGAGATTGGTTCTAGCTTCAAAAGCAGTGGGGGGCATCAGTGGATAAAATGGGATAAGTAAATGGATCACTGTACTTTACTTTAATGCCAACATGCAAGCAGAGTTCTCAGGGACTCAGCTGCCTGAAACAAGTTAGTTATTGAAAAGAAGTTATGGTGAAGACTTGCATTAAAACTGAGTTACAGACTGAGGACTTGATATTGATTACAGGTGCACTTCTGCAGGTAACCTGTTTCTTTTTCGTCTAGCAACCACTCTGCTTTAAAACCTGTTCTAATTTAGGCTGCTTGATAAGACACATTAAATTAGCCTATACTAATGTGCAGATGCAGTTGACAGGTTAATGTTGCCAGAGGTGAGATGAGAATACGATTCCCTTGTCTGTAATATGAACCTACTAGCAGCCAGTGAGTTTACCTTAGCATAAAGACTAGAGACCAGCGCAGACAGCTAGCCTGGATTTATTCAACAAAATCTGCCTACCTGCACTTCTAAAGCTCACCATTTTGTCTTGGTTCTGACCAGTTACCAGGCAACTAGTGAAGACTCGTGGAAGTTACCAGTCCCTGCCAAGAAATAGTTCGGCACATAATCCCCTGAAAACGCTGATTTTTCAGTTTTACTCTACACAAAGGAGACTCACTGTGCACTTTAGATGTGCTGACAGGTGGATTTTGTTACCACTGGACAGAGCCAGACTAACTGTTTCCTGTCTTTGTGATAAATTAAGCTAAGCAGCTGTTATATTTAATGGACACATATGAGAGTGACGGTGATCTCTCCATCTAACTCTCCATCAGAAAGCCAATAAGTGTGTTTCCCCAAACTATTCCTTTAAAATATCTACGTCCAATAGAAGGATTGTGTTGAGATGGTACCGGGAAGGGGAATCTATTTCGAATTGCTGTAAAAGCCTGAAAAACTTGCTTTATCACCTGCATCACCAACACCAGGAAAGACATCATATGTGGCATTATCTTTACATTTCTAATGTTTGTCTTTGACCAGATGGGGAGGAATCCTATCCAAAATGCTGGGTGCTATGGGATCCTCAAATCTGTGCAGGAAAACCAGAATTCAGCCATGGAGGCATTAGACTTTTCGGTAACTCACACATATTCCAACTCAATGAGATTTTCTTCAAGGCTTTTTTAAACTTATTCACTTGCCCCTTGTATCACTTGTATCACTCTCTCTAGGACATCACAGTGAACCAGGATTTTGAAGACTTGTATGCAGCAGTGAAAGAAATGTTCCCTGCTCTTACAGTAAATCATGGGGGCAGAATTGGCACATTCAGAAAAGCAAAAGCTTGAAAAGTGTTTTTGTGTAAATTGTGTAAAAAAAAAAAAAAAGAAAAAAAAAAGTGTAATTGCTGAGCTTTTATGCCAGAAAAGATGGAAGGAGTCTTGTCAAAGCCCTGTGGACGTTTTCATCGACAGATGAACCAAAGGATGAATGCGTGCGTTTTTGTTTTTGTTTTTTTAAAGGAGATCATGTTTCCCTGAATTACATGTATTTAAATCAAATAAAACTTGTTAAATAGCCAATCAATTAAAAATAAAGGTGACTCAGAAATAGTTTGTTCATTTTCCAAAAGAAGCAGAACATTCGCTGCATGTGTGTGTGCTCGAGATATCGTGTTGTTTAAGTCATTGAACACAGGCATACAATACAGGTATTGAGTGTGATTCTTTTTAGGTATGATCTGATTTGATGTTATATAATGTCAGTGGGTAGAATGATGGAGAGGATCAGAGAGCACCGCATTGTGTATGAAAAGAAGTGAAAGTGGGTTGCACAAAAAGGATTTAAGTACTGCATGACTAGTCTAATAGAGAAACCAGCTCTGAAAGAACGGTTCACTATTAGATAAGAGACCTGTTTACGGCAGCAGGACAACTCAAACAGTGTTTGGAGACATGTATCTCTCCCACACTCCACCCAAAATGATCTTCAGCCCAGCCATTTATTTTCATATTATTCATAAAAATGCCCCAAATATCTATGAATATTACTTAAATGCATTTGTACAGAATCATACATTGTGTGCCTTAGCTGGCATTATAATCTTTAGATAAGCATTTATTTCACTAGTAAGCATTTATTTCACTGTTAAGTAGGTATTTATTTCACTGTTTCTAGGTACATTAATGAGGTACTTAATGTACATTACCTGTTTTAAATTCATCAGAGGACGGATTTTTCGGGGGAAATACTTTCTGCTCCATTGCTTTATGATTATGTGATGGCCATAGTTGTTCCTGGCAGAGAAAGAGTTGGACCAGCTGCAAAACTAAAGTTACATTAATTAACAATTAGATAATAAATTAATAGTCAATAGTCAATTAATATTTTTTTTCTGAATTTTAGTTATGTGTGTTCATTCAATAATTTATTATTATTATTATTATTATTAGGTTTTACTCTGTCATAAACAAAATAAAATAAAAATACTTTATGAAATTACATATGCTCAATAATATTAATAATAGGAAGGCTATGGGAAATGTAGTTTTTAAGGCTCTAAATGCGTCTTTCAGCAAAGTTTCTCATTATCATTCAAAGCCACTCTCAACTAATCAGGTCTGATCGATTGTGCGTATCGATCACTGCGTCCTACGTCACAGAGTCACGGGTGTTTTTAAACCTCCGGCGGGCGAACCACGAGCAGAATCAGACAACCGTCAAAACATCACTGATAGGGTGGTAAACATTAACCAGAGACCAGCGTGTTGCCTGTTAAAATACGTTTTTGCTTTATAGAGGAACATGGCGACGACTAGTCGAGTGCGGTCTAAAGGACTTATAATGTACAGGTACTCTGTGCTCGGTAATCTACACCACGTGACCAGGTAAAGACGTATATTTTTAATGCAACGTTAGCTAGCTAAGCGCTTGTAAAACCTCCTGCTAACGGTAAACGTTGAGCTCTGCTTTAACTAAATTTGTCAGCATTTGGCGTGACTCAGCCATCTAATACACCCACATTAAAAAATAATTAAACATTATTATATGAGTTTGATAAAGCTATGGCGGCTAACGGGACATTAACCCAAACTTTAACAGCTTTTTAACTCGTTTTCTCAGCCAGCACTTTGTGAACCGGGTGGCCTCCATATGTCCATATTTCTTCTCTCAGGTGTAACAACTATAATATAAGATATAAGATAAAGTGAATCAATGTGCGCGTGGATTACATTATGTTGTAGTTATAGGGTTTTTTTTGTAAGACACTTGAATCATTATTAAAATAAAACAGCCAGGCCCATTTCCAGTCCAGCCTTTATCATTTCCTGGACCTCTGAACTTTGTCCTGTAAGGCTACACTAAATGTAACCAACGTTACCGCCTGTTACGGCTCCTCTGTGCCTCCACACTGCGTTGCTTTCCTCTGGATCCAGAAACAAGTTATTGCCTTGAATGCTGCTTTGTTGTTTCTGAGAGGGCGCCATGGGGAATTCATTTCTAATTATAGTCCCCAATTAAAGCCACTGGCCCATAAGGTTATTGAAAGACAGTCTCACTGACCTTGAAAGTTTGTGGATTTTGGAATAATAAACTAAAGCCTTGGAAAGTGTTTGTGAATTAAGAGATGGCCTTGAAAGTGCTACATGGAAGTAAACATATGCACAATATAGCTCCCTAATCCATAAGTGGGCATATACCAGCTATTCTCTTTGGGCTGTTCTTGGTTCAGCACTTCACATCCTGTGAAAAATCCTAAAATCGAGGTTAATGTTGACATTTAAGCAGCTTTAAAGTGGTTTCAGAATTATGGCTCAATAATGAGAGTATAGAAAGCTATGAAAGGCATTCAAATGTCCTTGGATTTGATGTCCAGCTGAGAGTGGGAGCTCGCTTTAACACTGCGTATGAATGGACATATTTTGTGTAGCAGCTGTCAATTTTTTTTTCTCCTGCTTTCATTGAGAAATTTTATTCATCTATGTTTGCTTTCAATTTTTAGTTTTTATATCTTTAAGCAAGGCAATATTTTCATTTTGAAAAGGCAAGCTATTTGTGGCAATAATATTTTTGTCATGTCTTTTGTGACTTTGATCCATCAGTAATTCAGCTTTATGTTAATGCAGTTGTATTACTGGTTGGACTGGTTCCTGCTTGCTTTAAAACCACTATTTCAGTCCTTCCCAGTTCACTTTTGCACAGCCTGAACACATGACAGATTCAAGTCACATCCAAGGCTCCCTGACTTCAAGAGACAGTTATTCATGTTCAAAAACTGATTGGAGCCTGTTAGATTGTAACAATAGTTCTTAAAGTGAATGATATTCCCCTTTCATTCACTCCAGAGTGGATGAAAAGAAGTTTTATGCTGGAGACACAAGCTATGGCATTCAGCCCACTCACTCATACAGTATGCATGTTTTTCATATCAAAGGACATTAGCATGACTATCTTTTAGCCCATAACTCACGCACATCTCCATATTCTTTTAAGTTTGTCTTTCTTTTTTTTTTTAATCGGTAACTTCTCTGTTTTGTCTTGTTGCTTTGAGCTTTTGTGAAACTTTCTTTCATCTTGTTTCTGTGTAGGAGGTTCTCAGAGAGCAGCGACAAAGGCTGGTTCCGTTCCTTATTTGTGCACAAAGTCGATGCCAGAAAAGATGCCCACTCCAACCTGCTGTCAAAGAAGGAGACCAGCAACCTGTATAAAATTCAATGTAGGCATAAGATCTTTTACTTACTCACAAATGAAGGTGTATTTTCTGGAAGCGGGGGGGGGTTTGCACTGGGCCAAACACAAGTGAACGTGATATAGTTACATTATATTATAATGAAATGGATTCTGTTTGGAGTGTCCACAGTCTCGTCCATTTGTCCCTGCAGAAAACCGCTCCAGTAAATAAATCATGTTAATTCAATTCCTTCCACACTGGCCTCAGTGACCTCAGAGAAAACTGAAAGCTACATGAGAGGCAAGCCCAGGGCTCACTGGAACATGTTAGGTGTTACCATACTTGTTCAACATCCAGGCAGCAACATGTTGTTCTATAATGGTGTCATATATTGAGTCTGTAAAGTTTTGTAAGTGACATCAAAATAATTTGTCTGGTTTTCTTTTGAGTCCGAGGTGATGACTGTGTCTGTCTCTTGTACAGAAATCTATCATCCTCCACGGGCTTTGATCATTTTTTGTGGCGTGCATCTCACCATGGAGGGATTTCAATTTGAACACTCTATCAGCCGTAGCCTATAACCCTTTTGAAAGCGAATCTGTTTTGTATATAGAAGTCTTTGCTGACTCAGAGTGTGAAATTGCTTTGTTGAAGAATTTGATTGTTGCTTGTATTTTTTTCTTCTTTTTTTTTTAACACCCATTTCTGATAAGTTTGATTCTCTGTTTTTCAGTTCACAACGTCAAACCAGAGTGCCTGGAAACGTACAACAGTCTAGAGTGAGTGCAAGCACTGCTTATAAGCATTCCCTTTATTATCTCCACCATTCAAGTTATTTTTTTCACTCCTTTGCTCGTTTAATTTAGTTTCTGTCAATAGTTCATTTAACAAAATCTTACATTTCTAAAATAGATTAGGTAAGCTATGCTTTGAGTCAAGGAGCAGCTAATTACATTTTGTTGATGATACAATTTTAGAGTTTCCCCACATGCACAAGATGGACTTTATTTCATGGTTTTCTTGCAGAATCGTAAGAGTAATTTAGCGTAAAATTGAAGTACTAGAATGAATGTCTTTGGATGTAACAGCAAGTTGGATAATTGTGGACATTATGCTTTCTGAGTGCCCTCTAGTTGGTCATTGTCTTGAGATGACTGTATATTATAACTGTTGGTACATTCTCACTATCAGCACAGTGTCAGCACTAGAACAAATATCCAAGGGGGGCACGGAGGGACTGGCAAGTGGAAATGTAGTCAGGCATAGTGGAAGTGAAACCTTTTGGTGGTATGGTCTCCAGGAGAAAATGTTAAGGAAAAAAAAGTACAAAAATAGTGCATGCTCATTGCTTTCCTAGTATTCTGACTGAAAACATGAGTCAAAATTTCTTAGGAGAGAATTAATGCAGGAACACGCACACTTTACACTGACCCAAATGTTTTTCTTATAACACACATAAGGCAGCACATAAGGAGGTCACAGCAAAATGACAACACACAGTGAAGTGTGTTGGGGGCACTGGTCCCTGGTGCCCCCTGATGGAACCAACGCTTCATTAACACATGGAGAGACTGCACTTTGTTTCATTCTGATCTTAGGGCTGAGGTGCAGAACAAGCTCCATCGGGACCAGGACTACCCATGTGAGGTGGTCGGAAGCTGGAATACCTGGTACGGAGAACAGGACCAAGCTGGTGAGCAAACAGAAAACGTGGTGAAAAGTGTCACCTCTTATTGATCACAGTCACTGTTTGCACCACATTTTTCTGTTTCAAGGCCTCATGAATGACACCACTTACTTTGAGTGGCTGCAGTTTGGCGGTAAATTGTTTGGCAGAGCATCACAGAAAATTGTACAGACACTATCAGATGACTCACTGCCAGAACCTCTCCTGCTACATAGGATAATTTACAGTGTACAGTTGACATGAAGAGCATCCAGCTACAGCAAAAAGAGTTCACATGGCGATGGAGGTGCTGTACCTCCTGGTCGTGTGGGTGGCATCAGTCCTCACACAGTGATACAGTGACATCTGCTGTTTGGTTTTTGCAGTGCATCTGTGGCGATACAGAGGAGGCTACCCGGCCTTGACTGAGTGCCTGAAGAAGCTGAACAACAATAAGGTTGACTGTGAACTCTTTGTTAATCATTTCCTTTGTTACACACAGTAAGATATTCAATGCAGAGATGCCAAAGACAGAGCTGATATTTAAAGTGCAGCTTGCTTTTGACTTTGCATAACTTTAGTTCTCAGTTAAACAATGGAAATGCACTGTGGAGCATATCTGTGTGTACTTTCTTTTGAAAGTTTTTTTTTTTTTTGTCTCTCTTCAGGAGTATTTAGAGTTTCGGAAAGAGAGGGCGAAAATGTTGATTTCAAGGCGAAATCAGCTCCTCCTGGAGTTCAGTTTCTGGAATGAGCCCTTGCCCAGACCAGGACCCAACATCTATGAATTGCGCACCTATCACCTCAAGGTATCCACATGTATTACACAAATTAAAACTGCATGACATACACACACTTGAATATCACGCTATAGATTTTATTTGAGTTCTAAGAGACAAGAGACCTGCAAGGTGTACAAACTAAAACCCCATTTAATGATACATTTGAAGCAAATAGTTACAAAACACACCTAAGCTGCTTTTGGGAACTCTTCAAAAAAGGGATAAAATACTGAAAATGTTTATTGGAGGCCATAAAGGTCAAGGGAATTGTATTTATCTTTAACACTATTGGTAAATATTATGTTCTCGAAACTAATGCAAATATGTGTTAGTATGCTTTCTTGTGCTGTTGATATGTTTTCATAAAATTGTAATCACATAATAGAATATCTTGCACGTCAAGGGGCTTGAATAATTTGAATTCTAACTGTATCTAATATAGCATTTTGTATCACACAGCAGCACCAACATCTACCGAATATAATTGTGATTATGCACAATCTGCAGCCAATATTAGCAGCATTGTCATAAAGTGGCAGGAACCACATTTGCCTTTCAAACAGGCTAAAAGCTAAAAAGCTGACTGTGTGATTTACACTTACTTATTCACTGCTGAGTCATTGTACTGAGGAGTGAGCTGTCCACAAATGGAGAGGTGTACCTGATGAAGTGCTTCAAAACACATCGATGATAAAAATCTGCATTTGCACTTAGTTGACTGGTTTGTGTAAAATAAACAAGCAATGAATGTGCTGTTAAACTGGTTTGACCATGGTGGTTCGTATCACAGCACTTTGCCTGATTAGGTTTTGTGTGTATACATGTAAAAGTTTTTAATTTACTCTCATATCTTATTTTTAAAACTGTTAATATTTTACCTCCTCCTCTGTGTTTCAGCCAGGAACTATGATTGAATGGGGAAATCACTGGTAAGACTGAAACAAACTTAATTTGTTTCAATTATAAATGATATCAGTTGCTTGAGCTTTTTTTTATACTACAAGTGTCCAGGTGATCATTATACCCCTGACAATAACTTGTCTTACAACAGGGCGAGGGCAATTGAACACAGACAAGAAAACAGCGAAGCAGTGGGCGGGTTCTTCTCACAGATCGGCGACCTGTATGTTGTTCATCACTTGTGGGGTGAGTTTGCAACATGTTCATCACCTCAGAGATACTGTTTTGCTGTTTTAGTGTCTTGTATAGCCAAGGACGAGCTTTAGTCACTCTCAAATGAATGGTAACTCTGAATCTGTACAGGCAGATGGCACATGAGGTAAAACTGGAGGGAAATCATGTTGTGTGATGACTAAAATATACGTAATGTGCTGAGGGGTGATGATTGGAAGAAGGTGATAATGCAGTAGTCAGTGAAGTAGAGTGAGCATAATTATAGATATATAAAGCCTTGCCTATTTATATATAAATGAATGGCTTCAATCATGAATGAATGAATAGAACTCTTCAAAATATCAAGTGATGAAAACACCTGTCTGGAACATTCCACAGGTAAACAGGCTCATTGGTAACAGGTGATTGTGTCATGATTGGGTATGAAAGGGAAACCCTGGAAAGGCTCAGGTGTTCACAAGTGAGGATGGAGCGAGGTTCACCACTTTGTTTTGCTCTCTCTATATCCTTTACACAGCTTCCCAGCTATTTTGGATTCATGGTTGTAGCTATTTTCCCTCCTCTGCGCTCTCCAGCTGCTGAGGTTTAACCCAAGCAATTAGATTAATTTCATCTTCCATAGTGACTCTGCCAGTGCCAATTACTTGTACAGCTAGAATGCTGTTTAGCCTGAAATCAATTTCTTAAGGATGTGAACTCTAAATATTTGATGAGTGACAGAAATTCCTTCACACTCAATATAACATATGGTGTGGTTACCTTACAGCTTATGAAAGCCTCCAGTCCCGTGAGGAAACCAGGAACGCTGCCTGGCTGAAGGAGGGATGGGATGTAAATGTGTATTATACAGGTAGGAGAAATGCAAACCATCCACACATACACTCCCAAGAAAAAAAATCTACTATTCAGGATACAATAAGAAATGTTGGTTTAAAGTGATAGAGACAGAACGGCAGATCAGAGCTATTTTTATACTTCACAGCAACAGAAGAAAGTTAGCAGTTCGCACAGACCACATGTATGAAAATGTTAAGTTTACTGGACTCTCACCACCTGTGAAGTGTATTGAGAGCACAGGAAGAGATCAGTGCAGATCCCCCTCAGGGACTGTAGAGAAGAGAGCCCACAAGTTGATGCAGAGGAAATGGAGGGAGCCAACACAAATGCAGTTATCAAGAGTAGCCTGGTAGCAGCATAAGCAAAGCGAACAGGTAAGCATGGTTATAAAAAGCACAATACGAGTTAGCATGTTAGGAAGGAGCTTTTTTTGACTGACTGACCTGATTCTCACTGTATGAAATAATGTAGATACCCTGTAGATACCCTCCATGGTCTTTGAGTTAATGTTCAACTCTTAAACATATTTCCCTTGTTCTCTATTCAGTGCCTTTGATCAGAAACATGGAGTCAAGAATAATGATTCCCACCAAGACTTCACCTTTACAATAAGAAGATGACCGGAACTGGGAGCAGCACCTCCCTGACTGAAACGCCTTCACCTACTGCCAGAACAACATGTACATTTTTGTTATCTGCCGGATGATCTGTGTTACATTCAAGTATGTAAACAGAAACCTTTTCTGATTCTGTATTTGCGCAGCTTCCAGCCAGGCCTGACAAGTAAAGGTGCAGTGTTTGTTTGTGTGCATACATTTAGAGAATCCTGAAATACGAGTGTAAAAGGAATGACAGGCTGACAAACTGCCTGACTGTGCAGTATGTATTACATTACTTGCATGAGTATGACACTATAGGGTGACAATTACATGTCTGTGTAGAGCTAGGCGTGGTATGTTTCCTGCTTTTTGTTTTTAGCATGATTTATGGTTATGGACCATGTATTTGTTTTTCACAATGAAGGGATCATCTCCACCCAGCATTTTATGATTACACTTTTATGACTGGATATGACTCACGCTGAACACAATCACATTGAGTTTCACATCTGTGACTGTAAAACACATGTTTGATAAACATAAATCTTGTCAGACTACCTCAGTAATTAAAATGTCTGATCATCTTTCCACTGATTGATATTTAGAGTAACCTGTAAAGAGCCTACCAGGAGCAACAGTGAGACTTCTGGTATGCCGCAGGTAGTATTTTCAAAATAAAAGTTGACTGAAAGCAGCACGGTCATTTGTTACTATAATACTCAGAAATAGGAAGCTGCAGCTTGGAGTTTTGAGTCAGTCAGGTTTTTAAATACGTAACTGAAAGCTAAATATGAATATATTTTAAGCTAAACAAAGCTAACTTAGTTAAACTGAGCTGTCTTGATGGGTAAAAAGATTTGAAGTGATCAATGTGAGTATGAAACAAATTCTGAAACATTTTATACTCTGACATTCTAAATGGCTGCAGTCTGATGCCCTTCTCATTAAATCTTTACAAGAAAGGGCATCAATTTCACTGATTTATTCATTTGACTGTGGTTGGGAAGTAGAGGGAAACTCTGAGTCCATCACCTCTTACCTTAAACAGGATATACAACATCAACAATTACTCCAACGTCTTTGTCTCGCCTGTCCTGTACAGCAAGGTGACTTAGCTAAAAGTATGTGGACAGCTGAATGTTACACCCGTATGATGAACACCTCATTCCAAAAACATGGCCAATAATCTGTCGCTACCAACCTCCACTCTTCTGGGTTTTCCACCAGGTTTTTAGAACCTGGCTACAAGGATTTCCCAGATCCCATTTAGCCACAGAAACACTGGAGAGACTGGGTGATAAAGTCTGGCTAGTAGTTGGTGTACTGGTTCATCTCAAAGGTGTTGGGTGGGGTTGAGGTCAGGGCTCTGTGCAGGCCAGTCTCCCACACCTAACTTGTCAAACTATTCCCTGATGGATTTTACTTTGTGCACAGGGTGATTGTTATGTTGAAGCATTAAAGGGCCCTCCAAAGGGTTGTTGGGCAGCACGCTGTACGTATAAAACAGTGGCTTCTGACCTGGAAGTCAGCACTGCCACAAGGGTTCAGGAGATGATTTATGGGGCTGCAAGAAAAAAAAAAAAAAAAAAAAAAGCATTCTGCAAAATAAAATTATTTTTCTGAAATTCTCTAATCTTTTATTTTTGTGAAAAGCTCAATAATATTAGAACATAATCTTTTTTTTTCAAACCACTAAAAGCAGCTTCAGACCAAAGCAACACAAAGGTGCACATATTGGCACGTGGACACAGATGTCTGCATACTTTTGGGATTTCCATACTTTAATTGTGAGGCCAAAAATCGCTTAACCGGAACTTCAGTTTCTGCTCGCGCCTTCACTCGCGACCCCTCTGTCCACGTGACCGGATACGTTTGAAACCTGTACCTGTCCCTTTAAGAGGAGGGGGCGTGTCGTTTGCGGGGCTGTCCCTTCTGTTTGAATATACAGTAGTTGAACGGGGCTGGAGTCGGATTGCGTCGGATGTTTTTCGATTTGGGAGCTCAACGCAGCGGGACGTGGAGGCTGCAATGCTCATCATCCAGGCCTGTATGTAACATTTGAATGATATCGGCCGGATAGGAAGGCGTTTTCCCCGCCGCATGCAATCGCAGAGGAGACCGAACCGCTCGCCACCGATAATATGGACTTGCACATACTGGACCACAGGCTACGGGTCACCAGCATATCCAAGAACGGGCTGGTGAATTTCACACACCCCCTGATTAAACTGATATTTCTCCGGAATAGGACACGGTAAGAAGACGCATTGATCGGGGTCAGATGTTTGTGTGTCCCCGGTGTGAGCCTGGTAACCCATCCAGGCCGTGAGAGATAACCTACAGCCCCTGTTCATTCACAGGGTGGCCGAGTCATTATTGGGGTGTTTGCCCGTGCATGCCCTGCTCTGCCTCCATGAATGACACACTGCAGGAGCACTGCATGTAGCTGTAAACAGCAGTTTATGACATATGCGTTTGCAAAACTGCACATCAACAACAATTATTTATGAATTCGTTCTTAAAATGGAGATATGATTGCGTTCGATGTCATGTTTGCACAAAAATCTGCAACAGCTTAGTCAACACCGTGCATTATCACACATTAACGTGCATTTATTTAGTACTGCAAAATGCACCAAGGATGCCTTTAGATGCTGCCCTCCTGAACATTGGGCAGCTTTTATCAAACATCTTAAAAAGCATGCAGTGCACCTCTGCTGTATCTAGGTGGGACCTTATTTCTCCAGGGCAAACTCAACCCTTGACCTCCTTCACCCCAAAACAACATCCAGTTTGCAAGTTCGGATCTCACGTTGGCATTAGTGCCAGTTTTCAGTTAATCCCTGGATATCCTCTCATTGTTATGTAATTGTTTATTGCTGTCTGCCCCACATATGCACGGGCTAGAGCATCTGTCTCCAAGCTGCCTATGATATAGGCCAGGCAGTGGCTCAGCTCCTGCTCTCATGTCAAGTAACAAGTTGTAAGCAAATGTCAGGGAAAGATTTTCCTCCTCTGATCGCCTTTGTGCTCTGTGACGTCCGAAGTACTGATATCACACTGTCCTCGAGGATTTGCGCATCGTAAGCATCCTATGAGTATCAGCAACAGAACATCCCTTTAATAATCAGTTTACCAGGCAACAGGATGAGCCCATGTCAGATCATGATTTTGCAAAATGCTTTCGCCATTCATTGTCAGCTGGCACAGAGAAATGAGATTGAAGTCTTGTATATTTGTCTGTCAAACTCATTCATTCACAGCTTTCTGCATCCATCAGTACTCATTTGTCACAGAATATTGGGCAATAGAGGAGGTTCTGGCATGTCCATGCCGGACGCACGGTGTCATGATGAATTACCACCCTATAAACTACTGTGTTGAGTACATAACTAGTCACAGACTGTGAATAATACACGGATGTGCTGTTGTTGCATCAGTGTTTCTACAGCCCAACAGGTTTGTGATGAGTAATTGTAAAGAACTGCATCCAGATTTACAGTCAGTGTTTTATTTCAGAGGTGTGAGCCTTCGTTTTCATCTGAATGGGCTGTGTGAAGACTTCAGTGTCTGGCAAACAAAGCCAACCAGGCTGAGCCCAGAATGATCCAGAAAATGCATGCGGGCCACACTTCTTTGGATTAGCGCGCCTGATGTTCAGTGTTTTGTTGTGCATGCTTTGGAGCGATGACATCACACTGTGGTGTGGATGTATTTTGACTCGTTTTTCCTGTTCCTTTTCTGGTGTGTGTGTGTGTTTTTTTTTTTCTTCTTCTTCTTCTTCCTCTGGTCAAACTATAGACAATGCAGAATGGGGAGTGGTGGAGAAGATTGAGTTCGTGGAAACCCAAAACAATCGTGGAGCAAAAACAAGCCTGATTGCCTCGGTTGGCTTCAGACATCTCCCTCTTTCAGGCCCCTGCTATTCATTAGAGAACAACTCCCAGCGAATGTGTGCAAAGTGAGCAGAATGTTAAGGAGGTAGTCACTTCCAGGAGCAGGCTTATCCCAAGTTGTTAGAAGGTAAATTTCCTCCAGTATCATCCAACACAACTGTGGCATTAAGACAGCCGTGGTGCTGCAGAGGATGAATCGGAGACTTTGCCTTTTGTGGAATAAAAAAACCCATAGTTGAGGAGGCGCAGCACGCCTTCTGTCAGTTACACTGTTAATCTGTTAAGGTCAGCTGTGTTCATCGTTACTGAGACTGCTCTTGCACTTTTGCAAAAAATGTATGTGAATGAACCTCCAAGTAGTCAGGTAGTGGTCTGATATTGCCTTTAGCTGTTCTGTTTGGAGTTTATGGGTGTGGTAATAGTCAAAGACCAGTATCAGCACCAGATATCGGTCTCACCGTGCGGTGGATGCAGCCCTGCAGGCTCCACACAGTCCCCCTTTCTTCTCTTTGGTGGCTCGCTAACGAGAGCGTGGTTTGGAACAGTGCCTCAGCTGAGCCAGAAACCCAGTGGGGAGTTTTCCACTTGTCTGCTTCAGTGATCTGTCATGGTTGGGGCTCTCACTCCCCTTGTTTACACAAGGCTGCCACCCTCCCACCCCCACCCCCAAACAGGGATTTCATGAAAAAAAAAAACCCATTGTCCTGTAAAAAGAGGAGCCTGTGAGAACGCTATAGATGTGTTTGTGGGAAGCTTTGGTCGTTCTCTGAGATAGCTCGAGGCTAACTCCTCACACTTAAACAACACGAGTTCGCTCTGCTCTTATCGTGTTTTCTCAGCTGGAGCATCAGTTGCAGAAACCACAGCACCACCAGCCCTCACTCCCTCACTGCTGCTACCACCCGTTGGTTTGTGCAGCTGGATCAAAGTCCAGACTCTTGTGTACTTGGTTTTCATCTTCCCCTCTCGGCCGCTCCCTCGCTACCTGTTGCTTCCTCGTCTCCTTTGGTAACTTTCCGTCTCCTCCTTTTCATGTTACTTCATGCCTCAATAGAAGGAGTTTGATCACAGGCGATGTGGCGCTGGTGCAGAGTGCTGTACCAACATGTCTGATTAGTTGATTAATCATGGAGTCTATGAAATGTCCAAATATGGTTTACACAGCCCAAATTAACCAAGAGTTCAACACCAGAAAGAATACTCAAAGTACTATAAAACTGAGAAAAGTGGCAAATTTTCCCATTAGAGAGGCTAAAACTTGCACGTTCTGCAATAAAGTGATACATGATTTGAACAATGAGTCTGTTTCAAAAGTGGTTCGGGGTTAAGCAGCTGCCAGTTTGCTTCTTCAGAAGCCTCCAGCATCGATGGGCTGTGTCCGATCGTTTCTCTGCAACAGCGACGATCCGGCGATCACAGCCAACTCACGCTGTGATTGGCCGGGTCTGTGAAGGGAGAAAAGAACCAGGGTGTGATCTTCTCTCTCTGTTTGTCTCACTTTTCATGTTAACAGCCAAGGACAACGTGATCGATATCGTCCAGGAGAGACTGTCTGAAAACGTTTTCTCCATATTTAAGCGATATCACGTCTCCCTCCTCTCTATGAGGGCGTTTCATGCTGCCTTCAAGTATGGCCGCCCGGAACAACTATAAGCACATCTGATTGATACCGGGGTCAGACAGCACATCGTACAAACTGGTTCTGCTTGAGCATAACCTGATTCTTGGATCCTGTGCTTCCTCTGACCTCAGTTTGTCCTCTACTTGTTTGTTTTTCCCTTTATGTGCTGATGTGGATAAAAGGGTAGATGTAGCGTAAAGGCAGTAAGCTTTGTAGTGGGGAGACATTAGGGGGGTTCTCAGACCTACATATTTGTCAAACCTCTATATGCATCTGTTCTAGTAAGTGATACATAACAATATCTCACTTACTGTAGGTAAAGGCCTTGCTTGGAGTAAGATGATTGAATAGTTGTTGTAAAAACTGTTAGGCAAATGGCTTTTCCAGAGTTCTTGTCAGCATGCTGCACTGAAGCTTAGGTGAGGCATCTATCTGCCTTATCTGCGCCTCACAAACAGGAAGTCAAACAAGTTAGCACACAGATGAATTTCCCTCGGGTCCCCTGACAGCCCACAGCCGATGCATCGCCGAGTTCTGTCTGCAGGTGTAACCTAAGAGCCTTCGTTCTCTTCCCCTAAAGCACAGCACATGTGATAATGCTGCACACTGCATCGTTCTCACTTGCAGGACAGATGCTTGGCGTGCACTACCTGCAGGAAACTGCGGGTTGCGGAAGGTGAAGGGTCAACAGGAAATGAGGGAGGTATTATAGCACAATGGGCTGGCTCAGCTCACTCGCACAGCTGATAGTTAGTGTTACAGTGTGCTCTCTCTGCCTCTTTGTCTCTCTGTGGGGCGATTGTCCCATCTCATGGCAGGGATTACTTTTTGCTGAGTCAGGAGTTTGGCGGTCTCACACAGGCCTGTACTGTAATAGCCTCAGCTGACTGATAAGCAGAGGAAGAGGAAGGTGTATCTCCAATGAGACGTTTTAAGAAAACAGGAATATGTAGCGCTTCCTTTGCAGGGACTCAAAGACCACAAAGAGAGGTCATCCATGTAGAAACCGCTCATAACACGAATTTAAAAGGCCTTTTTGAACACTCCCCAAGCTCAGTCTCAACGTGTTGCTGCATCAAATTCAGTGAATATTCAAGGTGGAGACTTTCCACTGAAATGTATTTCAATTATAGTTTAACATCCTGCGGACATTTTCCTAGAATTTACACACACAATGTAACCACTGGTAGGAAGTCTTCCCCGAAGCATGTAAAGTCAACAGCCCTGAGGAGTGTGAGGTGGGAGTGTATTGAAAGCCTTTAGTCTGGCTGGCCGGTGAACACTGATCACCGGTTAGTGTGTGTGTGTCACTGCCCAGGTCTTTCCTCAACCCGTACCACAACTCATGGGTCTTTACTTATTTATTTATTTGTTTTCACAAAGGCAACATTCAATAGAAGTGAGCACTGTGGCCAGACCAAGCAACAGCCTTTGAAAGCAAGTGCTTTCGACCTGAAGCCTGGCGAAGATCCAAACACCAAACTAGAGACGGACAGTGTAAGAAACTGGAATCAAAGGATTTAGATGTTCAGTCTTGTAGAGAGCAGTTCTGAGATCCCAAAAAAATAACAACTTGATACCAGCTGATCTTTTTTCTGTCTTTTCTTTGTAAATTTTTAACCCCATTAGGCTCTATCAGCAGGCAAAACGGCACCGCCTTCTCAAATATTTAACCAGCGCTGCTCTTCTTTTAGAGTAAGGTAGAAGACAGCAGCAGAAGTAACTGTCACAGACTGAGGAAGGGTGGATGATTGAAAGCCTGGAAACGCAGACCTGACTGCTGCTGGTGAAGAGACCTTTCAGCTGGTTATAAACTGGATTTTCACAGCGGATGCACGTATGCAGTTGAATTCTGAAACACACATATCGTCACATTTGGAGCGGTGTCGTCCGGCTTTCCCTTGAACGCAGCAGTTGGGAACTGAAGCAGTGCCCCAGTTTGGTGTGTTACCCACCATTTGCTGTAGACAAAGGCGTGATGCTGGCATAATACTCAGCCTGAGCTTGCGCTAATGGACTGACAGCCTGCCCTGAAACCGGTTTGAATTTCGGAGAACCCCATTTTCTTGATTCCTGGTAACCATCATTGTGAACAGATGAATAACCCTGTTCTCTCGCCCCCCTTCTCCCTCCTCTCTCCTCCTTATCTTCTGCCTCTTCATGCTTTCTCATTTTCCAACTGCACGCCTCTCTCCATCTGTACTTCCTCTCTTGTTTCAGATGTAAGTTTTTCAGTCTGACAGAGACACCAGAGAACTACACAGTCGTCCTCGACGAGGAAGGATTCAAAGGTAAAACACCGTTGGGCGCACACGTCTTTCATCACTTTCACCAGACAGGGGTTTGTCCTCCCACACTGTAGACGGCTCCGAGTGATGCCAAGAAGTATGCACCCCGCTGTAATCTTTGTAATCTAGTTTTCGGCAGCTGAAATACAAGAAATGAATGTGCTCAACAGAAAATGATGAAAGACACGCACTGATTAATGTCATCTAGACGATGATTTAGGAAAGCTGCTGCTAATTTCAAATTTGGAAACTTAAAGGGGAACCACTCATTTTACACATTAACATCAGTTTCCTAGTCTCTCACCAGTGTCTACTCTTTTTGAAAATATGTATCAGCTGTTAGTCACTTTCTGTTTGAATGTACCTCTGACCTTAAAACACGGTCACCAATATGAAATCTGGGATCGGGCCACGGCGTAGGACTTGTTGTTTTACCAGTTAAATGCTACTTCCTTCCTTCTTTGTTCCCCTCACAGACCTCACGAGGTGGAATGGGTGTATGCAACCATGCAATCTAGGAAAATAAAGCTGCGCAAGAGTCCATGCCAAGATAAGCCATGTCAGCTTAAATGAAGTAGAGTCCCAAGTTTTTGAACTCAAAAATGGATTGTAGATTTGCCCGAATCATCGTCTTCTGCTGAAATTGATCTTTTACACCAGGGACTGAGACTTCTGTCCGAAGAAAACTAGACCCTGCATTTGTAGACCTGTCGCCTCTCTCGTCCCTTTGGTGTGAAGCATCACAGACGGGAACTTAGTGGATATGAGTTTTTATGTGTGTGCAGTTCAACTGCCTGTGACTCACAAAGGTCAAGTGCAGCTTCACAGAAAAGCTCTTTGCCCTCTTTGGGGTGAAGTTCAAGCAGCACTGAAAGTAAATCAGTTAACAAGATAACATTTTTAGATTGGAACTTCTCAAATTTCAGCTATTTTGAATCAATTTCTTTCATGTTTTCTGACGGTAAATAAGACAATTTAAACAAGGCATCACACTGGACATTCATTATGATGCCTTTATTTTTAGAACAGTTTTAATGCGCTGAACATTTGTTTGGTCAATCAAGAAAAAAAAGACTGATAGATTTACAAGTTAAAATCAAAAAGTATTTCTTGGTTTAGCCCTGTATCAATGTTTGGCCTCTATAATGCAACCTTCAGGCTGACATCACTCCAGGGACGCGGTCAACAGTATAACTTTCAGTCAGCCAGCCATTTTTTCTCAGCTCCTTTTACACAGATGTACTTGTTAAAGGCATATATCGCCTCTGGGTGCTCTGTTTCCCTCCCTGTCTCCTTTGCTCTCCTTCTGACTGAGTGCCTATTTTAAGAGGTGAAAGCTGGTGCAGCGAAGCCACAAGGGGCCGTCTGTGACAAATTCTGCCAACCAGGACAGTGACTCCTCTGAAGGGGAGTAAAGTAAAAGAAAAGGAGTATTCACTGCAGGAGGGAGACACCCTTTGGTAATGGCTTGAGTGAGCTGAATGGCCTGTTTTTAAGTGAGGTTGGAGAGCATCTCTGGAAGTCTTCACCTCACTATCTCTTTCTCTCAGCTTCTTGTTTACTTCCTGGATAGACACCTGTTTCCCATGTAGCGTCCAGCTTCCACTCGGGTCTTGTTTTGGGATGAAGAGTCAAATATCCTGCTATTCCAGTTTGGCTCAAAGACTCGGGTTGTTCCAGCTAGGCCTGAGAGGTCACCCCATTTGAACTTTGACCCTTCCTCAAGGCGCACTAGGAGCCTAATTAAGGAGCCATTAATTCACGGGTGTCAGGTCACGCTCTGCGGCCAAGTATGTCGTGGTGGTGCAGGTGCTGATGGTCTCTCCTGGGCAGAAGTTTTGCTTGTGTCGCCAAGGGGTTTAAATAGCAGGGGGTGTTTTAGGTGACAGGCAGTGAGGGGTAGGAAGTGTGTGTACGTTTATGCTGAGCTGCAAACAAGAGGAAGTTGTGACTCAAAGCGGCCTCACAGTTTCACACACCTTCACGAACAGAAAGATACATCACTACCAACATACATTGCGATGAGGTTGGCGTTCAGTGCTTCAGTCACTGTTGTTTCGGCTTGTGGCTGATGTTCGGCTTTGAGTACTCGCACACAATGCAAAGTTGATCCCAGTAGTCTTTGCATTGGTGATTCCAAAGTCCTTTTTCCTTCATCTTGTCAAGTCTTTTGCCTTCCTACTTTTGTTTACCACTTTCAAATGTTCTCAACATGCCCCGTCACTCACACAATTTGGGAAGTTTGGCACCTGAAGAATGAGCTCTGCCTCATGGGAACATGTATTTGTTTTGTTATTAGTTCCACCATTTTTAGTGATTGTTTTTTTAAAGGTTATTAAAAACAGTCCTTCTTTTGTAGTAAAGGAGCTGGAGTAAATCCACCCTTCTGGTCATTTGAATTGCATTTCAATGTAGATTAAAAAAAAAAAAAAAAGTCAAAATAGGCTGAGGTATTCTGACTTTCTTAGCCCCTGCTTTAGCTTAACTTCCAAAAATAGTGTATCCTACATTTCCCATAATGCAACACAGTAGCATATTTCCTCAGACCTTCCCTGCCTGTTAACTGCCCTCGTCTTTCAAACTCCATGAACTCAGTTTACGATGCACGTGTTCTGTCAAATATTTGATATCCTAAGCCTAACAAAAAAAGATTTCCTCATTCTTCAGACAGCCCCCCCCCCCCCCCCCCCCCCGAGCCACGAAGTCATTATGCAACTATTGTCGCAGGTTGAGTCGTTCTCATAAATAAACTGACCTCTATGTGGAAAGGATGGCTCGGAACGCCCCTTTAAACAGCAGCTGAATGACTGTATTTTGCAAATGACCAAATCACGGCTAACTGGACATGTTCACTATGATGAATTAGCATAAAGCCATGCGTGCTATGTCCACTGACTCGCTGACCAGTTTTTCTGCTCTTGACCCCACTCAGAGCTCCGGCCCTCAGAGCATCTCAAGGTAGAGAGCTCCATCTGGCTGCCGCTCAACGTGGTCTCCAATGGCAACGCCTCCAGCAGCTCACAGGCTGTTGGAGTGACCAAGATCGCCAAGTCGGTCATCGCCCCTCTGGCCCAGCAGCATGTCTCCGTCTTCATGCTCTCCACTTATCAGACCGACTTCATCCTGGTGAGTCCCATCTGCTTTTTTTTTTTTTTTTTTACTTTTTCAGCTCCACTTTATTCCACTCCAGTGCTCTCAACTATCTTGTTAAAACGAAAGAGGCACTCTCTGCTGTTCACTGTTGTATAATTCAGAGCTGTCTGGAGCAATTTTTCAAACTCGCCAAATCTATAAAAACTCCACACCTCTAATCTCACAGTAAAGCCTTTCACCTCCGGCAGACAAAAGGAGCCACGGTGTCTGCGTTTTGTCCACTCACCAGTTTTGCAGTTAAGGAAGAATTAATTCCCGACAGAGCTGAGGGCACCGAAAAGTTAGTTGATGTATTACATGTGAAAGTGTTAAGTGGGCAAAAATAGATGACTCCTTGACAGACGTGTGTGTCAGCAAGTATGTCAATGGTCGACATGCCGGGTGAGCTCCAATAGTCCATAAAAGTGAGTCAGTGCGCCCTGAAACAACAGCAGATGTACTGAACGACTGCGAGTGAACTCATTGTACGCTATATATACATACACAGACTGTTGATCGAGGAGTTTGCTCTAAAACCAGCGATATTTATGTTCAATGCTGCGTAGGTGAGAGAGAAAGACCTCTCTGTAGTCATCAGCACTCTGGAGGAGGAGTTCAACATCTACAAGGAAGTGGGAGGAGAGTCTGTCCCCGTGCATCGTCTGGATGTTTCCAACGGCCTCCAGAAGAACGGCAAAGAAGGTAGAGGTCACAGTCCGGTTTAGTACGCATTCAGGCATGTCTCAGGTATTGATCGAGCTCGTCTCAGAGGATCAAGTTAAGATCCTCTAGCGCCACCTTCAGGCTCTTTGTGCACACACAGAGGAGGCGAGCTTGGTCACACGTCACAAACAGATGCAAGTGAACCATTCAGCATCGCTCTTTCTCTGAAGTAATTCAAGCAGAAGAGCAGCTTCGTGGCTGAAGTATCGTTTTCTCAGAGGACTTGTATTGGAAGCTAATCAAGTAAAAGTGTAAAAACACATACAGGACAGTACACGCTCTGCACGGCACTGTGCTGTAAACACTTTGACAGTTTTACATGTTGGTGCTATGTTTGGACAAAGAGTGTGAGTCACTTTTCTGTAGAGGTCGCTCTTGGCTCTCTGCCTACTGAAGTCAATCTAATGTAACACTAAGCAATGCAGCACATGCAAGTTTATGGTTCTAACATGTATTACACACACAGCAGGAACTGAAAGCCGTAAGAAACAAAACACTGTGCATGAGCTAGTTCGAAATGACGAGACATCAGGTGAGCGTGTTTCTCCTCATGCTCTCATCAAGCTGTGTGCAGTGCTGCTGTTCCTCAGTGTTACTGTTTGACAGCTCAGCGGTGCTGCTGTGAGGAGGAAAAAAAACTGTCCAGAGCAGTGATGTCATGAAACTACCAATGTTAAAAACCACCATCTGACAGTTTTTAAACCCTGTGAGCCACGATGAAGAATGAAATGAAATGCGTATTTAGGGCAAGAGGAACCCGCTGTCCAAGGACGCCTGTTGTGCTTAACAAAGCCATGTTGGGCTTAAACATACATACAGTATGTGACATTAAATAATCAAACAATGCCAACATAAAGGAAGGTTTGAAGCTTGTCGAATTACTTTACAGGAAGTTCTTTTTTCATCACTGAAGTACGGGACATGCCATGCGGTGAGGGCGGAACATGCTGGGAAATGCGTCCAAAGATGTCGGCTTTGTGTCGACATCTAAGAGAAACAGAACAGAATGCAGAGCATAAATGGCATTGACGGACTGTAGGCACAGAGGTGACCTAAATGCAGCTCTGATTTCACTACTTTCATCTACACGAGTGAAGGAGAAGATAAAAATAAAGTTGGGAAAACTTTAATTAATAGAGAGGGAGGCAAATGAGTTTCTCAGCAACCCCCTCTCTGCTGTGGGCTTTCACATGATGAAACATGGCTGTCAAATTCAACTCTAAGGCTCTGAATGGGACCGAGCAGGAGAGTTAAAGGGGAGGCACCGAGGGAGGGAGTGATGCACAGACACTGTGTGAGGTGCAAGGGACGTGCAGCCGTTCTAAAAACAACTGGAAGTTAGTGATTGATGTTCGGACCGCTGGTTTGGCCCACTGGTCGACCTTGTGAGCAGTTGGAGAAGTGGCTCATTCAGGAAATGAAGCTACTTTGAAGAAATGAGTGGCACCCTGCAACAGTGTCTGCCAAACATCAGTCTAACTCCGTCAAATCTGAACACACAGACATGATACACACGTTTTTAGATTCAGTGTTGTGTGACGATTTTACATCCAGAAATCTGCTTACACAAACCAGAGGAGGAATTTCCTGTCTGAGAATCAGCATTTACTGTACCTCTGTTACAGACTACAAACTAACTCCGTCCACACTTTTCCAGCCATGCAGCCTACAGTTCACCCGGTGCTGATCCCCCAGAACCACTTCTGCGTCATGTCCCTGGACCCGGACACGCTGCCATCCATCGCCACCACGCTCATTGACGTCCTGTTTTACTCCAACAGGTGAGCAGCCCCTTGTTCACACTGCTGCAGTACCTCTCTAAAACACAAGGTGGCAGCACACAATTCAAACTAAGACAGCAGCTCACTGGCTTCTAATTATTGTTAATAGTTTTACATTAAACATGGCAGATGCCACACATGTAATTAACCTGAAAACCTGAATTTGAGACACACTGACCATTCGTCATCAAAGACACATATATCAGAAAAATATGTGCAGGCGATATTCCAAACAAGGCTTTTGTTTTCCTCTTGTTTTTCCTCTTTTCTTAGTTTTAGGATCAAAAATTTTTTTTTAAATATTTCCTTTTTTTTATCCAAAAGGTTAAATTTACAAGCCAACATTTGGCCACAGGTTTGTAGCACCGCTCATTATAATATAAATCCAAACTATACACAATTAGTTTATCTTATTTTAAGTCCTTTTCCCTCTGTGACTTGTTTTTTCCCCCTTGTGCCTTCATGTATTATTAAAATAGAAATTACCTCCTTAAAATCAATGCTGCTGACTACCTTTGCCTCCGATGTCTCACCGAATGCGTCTCCTCCTCTTCTCTAGTCCTAAAGAGGACACACAGTCGTCTCCCAGCCAGGACTTGGACTGTATCAAATTCTTCTCCTTCTCCCTGATCGATCGCTATATCTCACTGGTGATGGACAGCGAGGCCCAGAGACTGTAAGGATTCTTCATTTCTTCCACTGACACGGTCCACCTGTGACACCGTCATGAAGCACACTTAAAATGCTGAAATGGCTTTGAGTCAGTGAGGGTCGTAAAAGTTTTGTGTCTTTTTAATTTCATTGTTCTTGATCTTTGTGCTGTAGGTTTCCTGCTGATCTCCTCTTCACCAGCTCCTCTGGGGAGCTGTGGAGAATGGTTCGTATAGGAGGACAACCGCTGGGCTTTGGTGAGGCCTCTACCTTTTAAATACCTTACAATTTTGTCTTTCACTCTAGATACAGTTTAGAGCGCATCAGGCGTACAATGCAGTCACACCTGCTCTTGGAACTGCCTCACCCCTAAATCAGATCAGAATTCGTATACAAATGATCCAACTCTGACCAAATATGTTAAAAATCTGAAGAACGTGTGCATGCCTATCAGACAGGGCAAGCTAATGATCTCTCAGTTCCTACAAAAACTTCTCAGTGATTTGCACTGATCATTTGGTGACATGTACAGTAATTGTAAGTGTATTTATTAGTGCTGTCAATCAATTAAAATATTTAATCGCGATTAATCTCATGAATGTCATCGTTAACTCGTGATTAATTGCAAATTAATTGCACATTTTTATCTATTCTAAATGTCCCTTGAATTATCATTTTAATGCTCTTATCAACATGGAAAAGTGGAGAGGCTTGTACTGTGCATGTTTTTTATTGAAAACAACAACGTGTAGTGTAATATTTTACACTAACATTCTCACTTTGAGCAGTCATTCACATTTGAATGAATCAAATCTCACACAATTTAACGCTGTCAATAAACAGATGACAAAAAAATAAATGCTTGGTTACAAAAAAGCCCCTTCAACGACCCTTTCTAAGGGATCAAAACAGGGTGATACAAGATAAAGTGCTCATCATTGTAAACTAGGACTCAGGCTATAGTGCAGTTAAACCATGGCTTAAACTTTCCTTTCTTAAGTTTCCTTTGAAAATAATAGCATCCATATGCTTCTGTCGAAAGCCATCCATTGTCACCTGGTTTTGACAAGGAGGCGGCAGAGAATTCACATTCTCTGTGTGTTTGGCCATCGAGTTGTATTTCAGACTGGATGTGCTACGGTGATAACTCAGCTCACACCGACAATACACACAGATAACTTTGGTCTTGTCAGTCGACCCATCTGGCAACTTTTTGAAACTAAACTTTCCATTCAGAATCTTGTTCGCATCCATTTCGGCGTTTCGCGCTTGACATCCACACAAACTGGTAGCCTTTACAGCTAGTGAGCAGACAAGACCAAACATGTGCGTGGGGTGTGTCTATTGTTTTGTTTCCGGTTTACAACGGGATCCTGTAGTTTTTCTTACGTTACTAGCAGTGGCCACAGCTTATAAAAAACTAGAAGTTCACTAGGTCACAAAGAGTGTTAATCTTGCGATTAAAAAAAAAATGACGCCGTTAAAATTGATTTGCACTAGTATTTATCTTCACTGGTTTTTAGCTTTAATCTTGATACAGATGTGATTTTAAATAAATGTTAAATGGATATGTGTGTGTTTTCTATTTCCTGTGGGTAGTTTTTGCAAAATTATGTTAACTACCACAAGTAGTGTCAGTTCTATTTTTTTAGCGGTTCTATTTTTTTATGCAATTAAAGATCTTAAATTTGGCTTAATGACAGCTTTTTAATGACTGTGATACTGATTTCAGTGTGTTTCTCCCCCTCTCTCTGTGATTTTTAGATGAGTGTGGTATAGTGGCCCAGATATCTCAGCCTCTGGCTGACAGCGACATCTCCGCCTATTACATAAGCACCTTCAGCTTCGACCATGCTCTGGTGAGTTCAACACCTTGACATTTTTATGCCACCAGCTTTGGTCGAATCAAAGTCAGAACTTGAAACTCAGTACTTTTGTGACTCAAGTAATGAGTACTGCCAGGGCTGATGTTCAAAGATTTTGGGTTTGGTTCCTGTTTCTAAATGTGGGAGATGTAGACAGATAATGACAGCATTTCACAGCACTCCTGTGAAGTTTAATCATTAGGGATGCTGGAGGCAGCTGATTCCAAATCAGTCTGAGGGTATTTCTACTGATCCAAGCATGTTTCTAAAGTTCAGAAAAGAAATGATGTCGCTGAAATGAATCAAAATGAAAGGAGTCAAATCATTTTGAACCTGTATAATAAAATCCTATCATTTAGATATGCATTTGTTAATTGTCAGTTTATCATTTGGTCTCATTTTAACTCTTTGCCTAAGTCTGGAGTCTGAATTTGACCAGATAAATTTGGAAAGACATCAATTTGTCGAGCGTTTTAATGGATAGCCCAATACTGAAATCTTTTTCAGCAAGAAGAAATTGAAATAACAGAGTGTGTATTTGCACCCTGGCTGTTACCAGCAGCTACCAGGTGATGTAGTTATAGAGCGACAAAATACACATCTGGAGGAGATGGTTGTGGATGAATGCGTCAAATACAGGGCTTTTACCCAGGCTTCGAGTCACATGTAAAACCAAAAGTCAAGTCTTCTTGCTTAGGTTTAGGCACCAAAGGTAAATGGTTAGGTTTAGGAAACGGCTGAAACTAACTCTTGGAACATCCATATTAAACAGTGTCTACTACGCAGTTGTGTTCAATGCATTTGTGTCTGTCTGACAACTTTATCAGCAACTCCTGCCATTTGTATTATCTTAAAAATTACCCGGAAAAGATTATCTGGGTCATTTGTTGGCCCTTACCCAGAAACTTATCGCAGAATATCTGCCACCCGGTGACTCAGCAAAGCCAAATTTCCCTCCTATGCCAAGCATTGTGTATAAGCATCCTTCCGCTGTCAATTAAGAGTGTAGGAAACTTTCATCTCTTCAAATGAACAATCACACCTGGGTTGTGTATGACTCTTTTGTGGTTTGACTCTTTGACTGTTTTACTTGCCTCTGTCTCTTTTTAAAGTCACTTTGCCCTAATGATTAGCATTTGTGGGTTAGTGTGAAGCAGTTCCTGAAAGCAAATGAGGGTAAACAGAGTGAACTATAAACCCTTCAGTTCGCTGGTGATGAACTACATTATGTGTCTCCTGTTGCTGCATTAATAGAAATTCTGGCTTTCTGCTCTCACTCCTCTTTGCATCACAATGCAAAATATTCATACAACCATCTAGTGTGAGATAGTTGGGCTGTTTAATCAGCCTAGTCACTAAAGATGAACAAATAGAAGGGTGAACAGAGGTGAACCTAGTCATGACATTGGATCGTTGGGTATTCCGCATGTATTCATTGTTACACTCCTACCTTAGGAATGTTTCCAAAATGAGTGTTTAACTCACTTTCATAGCTGCATTATGGAGTCTAGCATGTCATTGAGCTTCACCTTAAAGTGTCTTAGTCATAGAACGTCATAGATATGCGAGTGGGATTGGTATTAACCACAGACTGGCCTAATAATAGCGAATTCCATTGATGAAAATGAAACTAGCAGTGACACCACAGAGTCTTCCTCTTGTGTGCTTCTGATAACTTTTTTCTCCCAAGGTTCAATGCCTTAGCTTTAACTATTAGTACACTGAAACAAATACAACCCCAATACAACCCCCAGCATCAGAGGAAATGTTTGGGCCACTGTGTTAAACATACAGAATGGGATCATCTGTTAATTCTTTTTCACTCAATTGAAAATAGTACAGAGACAATATATTGAATGTTTTATCTCATCAACTTCGTTGATTGTTGTAAGTATCTGCTTATTCGAAATTTGTTGCCAGCAACACATTTCAAACAAGTTGGGAAACAAACAACAACAAACTAAAGGCATGCTCCAAAAACACCTGTTTGGAACATTCCACAGGTAAACAGGTTCATTGGTAACAGGTGATAGTATCATGATTGGGTATGAAAGGGGCATCCTGGAAAGGCTCAGTCGTTTTGTCCTCTTAATCAGTGCCAATAGCTGAAACCTATTTATTGTCACCAGAAACTGTGGAAAAAAATGTCTAATTAAAGTTAGTGATGTGATTGCAGTGTGAAACTTAAGTCAAACACTGTAAAAACTTGAAATGCAACTTTCAGATGTGAAAATCAGGATTCTTCAGATCTTCAACTCTATCATTAGTGATGATGGATAATGATATCAGCCTGTGTTATGGCATACCTTCTGTAAAGAGGAAGCATGAATAGGATGGAAGTCATTTAGAAAGCTCTTGAGTAGTCGCAGTAACAGAAATCCTAACATGGAATAGAACAAAGCTACGTCAAGAACATGTGCATATGGGATGATGGGAGTCACTGTCTGGCTCATATTTCAGTCAGCAATGTCAGAATCATTGTATCTTGACTGAAGTCGAGGGGAAATTCCAGTTATTATCAACAAATTCATGGAAACTACTGCATGAGGGAGATACACAGAATGGAATTACGTTCAATAGAAAGGGTTGAAATCAGTGTTTTATTGGTTGGAGTGTGAAGAAGTTGTCTCGCCCTTGATTGCAAACAGTCTCAGTCTCTCATTAGACAAGTAAAAAATATATGGCCAGTTTTGTCCAGGAAAAAAAAATCCCAAAAGAAAGACATTGACAGGAAAAACCCCCTCAATCTGTTTTTCTTTGTATTACATGTGTTTCTCATTACACAGAGCAAACGCTCCACATGGAGTACCTGAAGGCCTTTTGGTCTTGAATGTTCATCGTCATGCAGACAGCACCCACCTGTTCGTAGCTGATCACACCCATGCTGAGTAGAAGGGCATGTCAGTTGCCATGTTTCCATCACACTGTCAAGCAACAGTGAACTTTTTGCAATGTTAGAAAAAGAAAAAGCAAATTAGACACATTTCCATCAGCTGGTTTGGTAAATAAACTAGGCTACTCAAAGTGGAGGTCGTAGAGGTTGCAAACCGGAAATAAAACCAGCTCTTTGAAAAATGTCAGTAAACCTACAAGAAGATGAAGAAACAAAACCACCCTTGGCCATCCACAAAAGACAAATGGAGACAGCTCTTCAGGAATGTTTCTCAATTAGGCAAGTTGGAATTATTCTTCCATGTCAGGTAGTATTGCCATGTTTCATGCTGTCTTGAGACAACAACAAAGAAATGCAATCATACTAATGCAATGGGAAACAGCTTCTTCTCATCTTCTTCTTCTATGTCAGAACTTATTAGGAAAAGGTGTTTACATCAAAAATAATGAAGGCTAATGGGCCTCCATGTCTGCTGGATGTATGAATAGCCAACTATTTGCTAATATGTTCACCTCATCAACTTTATAAAGTGACAATATGTCAGTGTTGTGTTTAGAGTTTGTTCTAACACTGCTTTAACTTTCCTCTACTATTTTCTAGGTCCCTGAGGAGGACATCGTGAGTGTGACAGACATGCTCCAGCATCAGAGGAAAGAACCAGCCACGAGTTGATTTCTGAAGTCCTGTCTGAGCTGGACCATCCTGGCTCAATGTGCTGCCCCACACTCCAGTGCCAGCAGCCAGGGGTGGCAGGCCTCAGCAAAGGAGGCTGACCCTGTGCCTAGACTAGCACAGCATCGCCAGCAGTATTAAACCAGTGCAAACTCGCCGTGACCACCAGAAGCACTTCTCTATGGTGTGCACACAGTCTGTCTGTGAGGCCTCCTGTCTTACCTATGTAAAGGCAGGATGCACTGAGTCCCAGGGGGCCCACAAGCACACACATGCACATCAAAATGCATACTCACTCCTGAGCAAACACACATTCGCACACACACACACACACACACACACACACACACACACACACACACACACACGGATCCACAAGCACAAAGTCAGATACAAATAGGAACATGTATGATAGACTCTCTTTCTCTCTAATCTCAAGGGTTTTGGTCTGTTTTTGCCATATACAGCAGACCACACTCATATGTTTCACCACTTTGTGCTATAAACACACAAGTTAGTCTTCCAGTAATGTTTATATCATAATGCCATGTGTCGAAACAACCGTTCTTGTTGTTTGTTTTTTTTTTTAAATTGTAGGCCATTCGCAACAATTGCATTTGTCCTCCTTGTGAATCTGAAAGCGTGAAGCTTGAAGCTTGCTAAGTGAGAATTTCTATTTTTTGAGAACAGGGCTCACTCGTTGTGTTTTGAGAAAAATGTGCAGGTTTTACTTGTACATTAAAACTACTACAAAGGCTGTCGAGCAGGGCAGTCGGCTTGTTGAGTGTCTTCTCCAAGAGGTCAGTGTTTCTTAACCATTATTACCCAAGGTCAATAACACTATGTCTTATTTTTTTGTTATTTGCACAGTTAAACTTTAGCTAATATCACTTAGATATTTTCTTTGGTACAACTACATTTTGTACTATTTGAAGTAAAAGTATTCTGTAAACATTTGTAATTTTTGTGCTGCTTCATTCAGTAAAGAGTATTGAAAATAAATCCTCTTTGTTGCCTGCTTGGCATGAGCCCGTTCAGTTGTCAAGGCACGAATGCATGTTCGAACAAACACTGACAGCTTTGTGACAGCTTGTAAGACATTATCTGTCTGTCTGTCATTCATCATTCATGACTCACTGCGTATATGAAGTTAGGATGTTATTTATGGTTTTAACAGGAGTGGAAAAAGTGAGCTGATTTTCTGGTAACTTCCCCCTATGGTGGTTGGTCTGCTTGAAAGGGAAGTCTTGGAAGTACCACCTCAAAGGTGTCATTATCTGTGGTTTTCAGACTGGATTTGAGCATAAAATGCTGTGTCTAAAAGAAGTAAAAGCCTAAAAATCCTCTGGAGAGGATGGATCTGGCTGTAGATACAGTGGAGCTCAGATTGCGGATGTTTTTCAAGTAAATAAGGCAGCTCACATCCTGGGCAAAAACCGAGGTCTGGTCAAAAATAGCATCTTAATTTGTGATGTTGGGCTGAAATGTAGAGGAAACAAAGTCAATATTTTCCTTCAGCTTTGGGAACAGGCTGTCAGGGGTGAAAACCTGAAGTACTACTACTCTATTTACCTGCAAGAAACTAGTATATAGACGTCAAGGCTTCGATGGCATGTATTTAAAAAACAGTTTAAAACCATCATGTTCCAAGGGTGAAATGAAAAGTATATTTGAACATCGTCTGCATAGAAATGAGATGCACTTTTCAACTGATGGTAAGTTGAAGGGGAAGCGTGTACAAGCCAAACAAAACGGGACCCAGAGCAAAAGAAAAATGACTGAAATGTTTCAACAATGTTTGGAGCTGCTTGGCAACCGAACATAACATTTCTGCAGATGTTTACAGAATCTCCTGGGTGCTAAAGAATGGTTTCACACTCTGTCACCTGGCAGAAAATACCACAGGTGGGGGTTTTGAGGGAATGAATTTGTGCCCTGATATTTCTTCTAAGAATGAGTGGAAATTGTTACAATCATGGTTGGGAGGAGGAAAAAGTGCCTCTGACACATGAGTGACAGCAAAACTGATGGTATCAAACATGTTTAAGATCACCGACTACTCTTACTCATGTTGGATTAAAACATGTTCTTATGACCCCTTTTATGTATATGTCTATGACTACAGTGTGAGCGATTTTCCTTTTTGTTTAATTTGAATATTTATATAGATAGATAGATAGATAGATAGATAGATAGATAGATAGATAGATAGATAGATAGATAGATAGATAGATAGATAGATAGATAGATTTGATACTTTTTTTTTTAATTCTTTATCATCCCTTTAATCATCTCATGGCCCCTCAAACGCAGACTGCAACTACTGTCACGACCACTGAATTAAAGGAAAAATCATGATTCAATAACTCAAAACAGGGTGGTGATTTTGCTTACGCCTCTGTGTTCTTTCTTTCCGTCTCAGATGCCCGAAAGATACAATGTAGGCGGTGAAGTGATGTATTATTTCATCTGTCATATTTTAACTTTTGTGCGCTCTGAAGCTAACGCCCTTTGTCTGGCTAAATTTTGGGTTCTGACTTCTTTTCCAAACCCTGCCTGCAACAAATTGTAACTGTGGAGCCCATGAAGCATTGAAGTCACACCTCTGCTCAAACCAAAAGTCTGAGACAAACAGCACGCTGTCATGACAAAAAATGTCATCATGGAATTTTGTCCTCGTAGTGTGTGACGTTGTGTGTGTGTGTGTGTGTGTGTGTGTGTGTGTGTGAGTGTGTGTGTGTGTGTGTGTGTGTCAGTATGGGTGGGTGTGGATGACAGAGCACATCAAATACTGTATATAAAGAGCAGTTTACCACTGAAAACTAATTCTGCAAGGTTACACCTTGCTGTTTTTACGTGGTTTGTTTGTCAAGAACCGCTGAGCATCGCGTGAATTTCTTACTACGGTCACTATGGATTGTAAACTCAGGGGACTTCTAAGCCACTATGGTAAATATATTGAGAATAGGAAAATGTCATAATGACAGTTATTTGATGGATCTAATAATGCAGTTTACTTTTCAGCTGCTAAGATTAAATGTCCAATCAGTAGAACATTAAATTATCACAAATTTTATTTTATTTTTTATATGCATTTACATTTAGTAGTAGTGTGATTATGCTGAGCTATATACTTTGGAGACTCCCTGTTTTATGTTTTCTTGTAATTCCTCTTTTGCACTCTTCACAGTAAACGTTAACTAGGCCTCTTTTACCTTTAAAAGGAAACTAAAGCCTTATCCAAGGAAATGCTTGCAATGATGCCAAAAGAAGAAGTGAAAGCAAACGAGCAGTGTTCATAACGGAGCTATTAGAGGCATTATTAAATGGATCAATATTTACAGAATCTTGTTGAAATCTTTAAGAAATGTTGCTCTTTCGAACCAATGCACTTCATCATTAAGCTCTCTTCCTTATTCTGAGGCTACATTATCACTTTGTGACCTTATATCCTGTGTTATTTTTTTGTATCACTTGTGTGTGTGTGATCTTAGTAGTACTTGTCTCAGTACTTGTCTTGATGCTCCTGGAAGTCCAGTGGAGGCCAGTGTTTCCTGCTCTAGCTCAAGCCAGCTGTTATGATGATGTAAGCAAGACGGAGCTGCTTACAAAGCTATTGGGACATGAAGTAAATGAGTTACTGCATGAATATGTGAGTATCATCAGTGATTTTTTTTTATTTTTATTTTTTTAAAGATCTGATATATTTCCTGCAACTTCCAACTTTGTTGGAATTATGCACAACACTCAGTCCATTGGGGACATTTGTCCACCAAGTGCAGTTTTTGTTGTTGGTGCAAATGTGACGCCATGGATTTTTATGGCACAGTCTGATATGTTATGTGATATGTGCTGCAGGACATCATCATAGCCCATTCCGCTCACTCATGGTGCTGTGATCATTTGCCAAAAATAGATGTACAGCCAATCCCCTGCTGAATCAGCACAATGTAGATACAAAGGAGTTTCATCTCACATCTACCACAGAGAAAGTCAGTTTGAAACTGAACTAAACTTTAAAGTTGCTGTCCTTAACTTTTCGGTCCTGATTGACTTGGTGAGACCCTTATTTACTGAGTAACAGCAAGGGGACAAGTTAGACCAACTGGTGTGTCAGCAACTGGTGTATATTTATCTATTGGTATATATGTTTTGAAGTTACATCACCATAGAAACTGAAATTTTACAATGATCACCTTCATTCTGCGCTTATGGGGAATTCATTTCTTTCTTACAGATTCGTATTCATGGACCACTTGGTCCATCACTTCCAGACGATGTCCCCAGTTCCACAGTATCTGGTATCAACATATATATGAAGCTGCAGGACATCTACACCAAGGATGAGCTTTTTTATTTGCACCTTTCAAAGGTGGAAGAATATCAGAGGGAACTTTTGGACAACCCACAATCTTTTGAGAGGCCCCTGTCACAGGTCAAAGGCAGACTCACCCACCTTTTAGGCAGGATAAGGACAGTTCTCATGCACACCAATCCGGAAATCCCTTTACCTACAACACCAGCCCCAGCACAGCTGTCCCACCCCCATGACTATGCAAAAAAAGTATACGGTTGGGACGTCATAGTCACACTGAAGGACTGGCTTACAACAGTGCTGCAGGTACTTAAGGCTAAGGAAGTGTGTGAAAAACAGCACGAGCAGTCCTGAGAAAATGACCCAAATCATGTCACCTGGTATCCTCACATGTTTTTTACTGAAGCCCAGGAAATTGCCATATCTGCCTCTGGTCATTGCCAGCATCAGAACTGGATGTGTGTTGTGGATGTCAGCATATTTGGGGGTCAAATTTCAATTTAATTAACCTGTGGCTGCAAAAACTGGTGGAAAATCAGTGTAGTGTGCACCATTATGGCTCACACAACTGCCCATGAGAGCATGGGCTTTTAATTTATATACTTATATACTGGCACTTATGGATATTTATTTTTTTAAATGTGAATTAATGTGAATAAAATCTATGGACAGCAGACTGAAATGTAGCTTAAATTAGAATTATGTCTTTATTGAATATGTCTTTATTTTCATAAAAGGGTTGACGAAACACTTTATTATTATTATTATTATTAGTAGTAGTAGTAGTAGTAGTAGTAGTAGTAACTTTTAGACAATAGCACTTTATTTATACAATACAGTACCAAAAGCAACATTCCCGGCAGCAAAAGCAAATACAGTAAAATGCGTGATGAGATGATGAAAAGGCCCTGTTTCCCAGGATGAATAGTTTTTGCGTGTTGTATCAACCCAATCGCCAAAGAAAATGTTGCCATTGTACGTTTCTGCAAACCACAGATATGCTGAAACTTTCCATTTCTTTATGTTTCAATTTTATGTGGTGAGAACATGTGGTGGTTAAGGTCTGGTTAGGTTAAGGTACCAACCCCATGTGGTTAGAGTGAGGAAAGCATCATGTTTTGGCTTAAAATTCCCAGTTTTGTTGGTGCAAAGACAGCTGGAAAACGTCCTGACGTCTTGTTAAAAATACCTACTTTTGGTAACTGAGTGAACAATTCTGTCTGCGAGTGGAACCCTTCTGCATGGCCAAGGCTAATTTCTGCTGTCAACTGTAACTAAGAAATGTTAAATGAATGCTTTATTTGTATGGTTTAGATGTTTTGGTCACAATATGCTTCCCTGAGCATGTTGTAGGTTCTTTTTCTCCTTTCTTCAGCTTGAGGTTGTTATTTTTATTTATTAATATTAATGTTGAATTTCACAGTGTTCATTTTTGCCTCCATTTCATTAATATTTTTGTTATTAAAAGCCTTCTTTTTTGCACTGGCTCTTGCCTTCCGATCTGCTTCTTCAGCATCTTCTTTATTGTTTTCCAGTGTCACATCACATCTGTTCTCTTTATATAGGGTGGCAGCACTACAATAGTTTACATTTGCATAAATTACCCAGAGGATAAAGATCTATCTATCTCTCTCTGTATCTCTCTCATATATATATATATATATATATACACACACACACACACACACACACACACATTTACAAAAATTGACAAAGTTGCGGGCATCAAATTCAGAATAAGCATGTATTTACAGACCCTGCCTTTCGCCCGTTGACAGCTGGGATAGGCTCCAGCCCCCCCGCAACCCCGAAAGGGATAGGCGGTATAGAAAATGGATGGATGGATGTATTTACAGAATCCAATGAAGCAGATGAGGTCAACCATCAAATATATTGTCTTCCTGTTTTCAACAAGTTATCAGAGTCTGTTTTAGGCTTGTGTGTATACAGTTGCACACTCTGTGTGAGGGGCAGGGGGGTGTAAAGGGGCACTAGCACACGGAGGCACTGGGCCACTATAGAGGGCACTTTATTACTCCTGAGTCCACTGTGTGTATGGATACAGTATGTCATATAAAGTAACTGCAGCCATAACCTCAACCTCTTCTGTAACATCTGTATTTGTATACAGAATGAATATTAATATATAAAAACAACAAAAATGCCATTCAACTGCTGTGCTGAGGGTTGGATCGCTTGTTATCAGCCTTCCCCATGTAATATCAAACAAATCAAGCCAGTGACTTAGAGTTAGAAGATGCAGTTGCAGGATTAAACTAGTCTGAACCAGGCTGACGTTAAAGGATATTGTCAAGCTGTGGTGAGCGTCACATCTACGTACAGGAAGTATCGTGTGAGAGGGATCAGAGAAGTAATGAATCAATCATAAATATGTCATTACAAAAGTATGTGACAAACACCTGTCATATAACAAAGAATGTTGTTTATCAGCCTAAGTGTTTCTTCTGAAATGAGGCAAAGATTTTATCTTTGCTGTTAGATCCAAAGAAAAAATACACATACATACAAAATACAAATTCACTGTTGTGTGTAGATCATGCAAGGTAAATAAAAGCCTCACTATCTACAACCCAGAATCATTTCCCAAAGCAAAGTTCTGTAGGATCTTTATTTGCTTAAATATGACTCGAGGAACCTGCTGATTTATTTATTTTTTCACTTATTTGCAGTTTTTGAATATATCTGCACTGGACATGACAGTTGTGCCAAAGACAAATCTTCACTGTCAAGTTCAAGGTCTTTACACGTTCAAGCAAAATATCTTCAGTCTCAATCTGCACTTCAGTAATTTGCAGCATTTCCTTTAGTGGGAGTGACAAAAAGCACTGCGCAAGGTGTTGACCTGTCAAAGGAACCCAATCTAGATTGGTTTGCCACTTTACTCTTTTTATCAAAGGATACGGTTAAGTTAGAGATAGAGGGTGTTTATCTTCAGTGCATCTTTCACACGCCTCCTTTTAGAGCTGTGCAAATATAAAAATGGTCTTGGCGTGATGTGATTGTATTACCACAGTGATCAGTCCTTGTCATGTTTGAAAACTTGTGCAGAATCAGAATGAAATGCAGAGCAGGTACAGTATGCCATGTAGCGCATTTCCTTCATTAATCAATGTGTGTCAAGAGTTCGTTCAAGCTTTCATGTGCATGTAATGGATTTGAAAAGCGGTGCATGTGCTTGCATTTGCAGGTTTTCTCAAAGTGGCGTGTGTCTGGATGGTGATTCTACTGCAAAGCTTGGATGCGGGTCACGCAGGGAGGAAACATGCCACCGGTGTTCAATGCAGGCCGAAAGAGCTGACGGCCCTCACCAAAAATCTGGTTGAAGCCAGCTTGAAGTTTTTTGTAAGTAACATAATACTGTGTGTCTCTACAGGGTACTGAAAAGTAAAAAGTAACTGCAGCTGTTAAGATAATTCTGGTAAACATAAGCAAACTAAATTTTTCACTGTTTCCCTGTATGGTTGGATATATTGTATTAAATTACATACATTTTAAAAAGAAATCTCAAAATTGTACTTCATACAGCACTTGTGTATATGCACTTATTTCTTTTTTTACAGAGTTTACTTACTTGACTAATAACAGACTTATGCTGGTTCGGAAGTCTGTTACACTGTACTATTTCAACACTAAATTACATGAACTTTTACCTTCAGTGTGTGGGATGGTGGCAATGTGTCGTGTCATCAGTCATTGCTCTTGTCTGTGCTTTGATCTCTCTTCATTCTGAGATGTCTCAGTGACCCTGCAGAGGTTCGGCACATATTTGTGATACAGTGAGCTCACAGACAATTAAATTCACTGTTGATCTTCTTCCAGGATGAAGCCAATGGGAGGCACCTTGGCGTGTGGTCCCCAGGCTTCCCTGAGCTCCAGGACAAAGACAACTCTGCTTTCCATGGGTCAAAAGTTCAGTGCAGTCTCCTTTTCATGGCTCAAGGCCTGGAGAAGGTCCTGGAGGACCAGAGGAACAACCTGAACCCCGATGATGTTTCACTTCACAGGAAACTCAGGGAAACCATCTCCAGGGTCAACATGCTTGCAGCATGTGTGAAGGAAATTCTGGGAGGAGAATGCTCCCCAAAGCCATCCCCACCAAAAATGCCCAACCATGTGTTTGAGAGGAAGCAGTGGAGTCACACACTGTTGAAGACAGCCAGGGACTATCTGGACTGGCTGGAACTTAAGTTTGGGGTCCAAATTTCAAAAGTCAAAGGGAAAGATAAGATGAAACCTCCAGGTACTGTAGCAACACGTCAGAGGTACTCAGTGGGGAGTGGATACCTCTTGTAATTTTTTTTAAAAACAAGTTGATGTCAGTTTGTGATGCAGGCATATTTACAGTTTATGGCAGCGTTTCTTTCAGGTCTTTTTCAAGATTTGTTCTCTGAATGTATCCAGTGTGTTGACATGCATTTGGGACATTTAAAACCTGTGTTTCTTTTCTTACTTTGTAGGAATGAATGAATTTAATGTAATCAGTATTTTTTAATTAAGTAGATAAAATCCCAATTTTAGCATTTTTTGTCAAAATACTGTGACATTTTGGGAAATATGTACCTTTGCTTTCTTGCTGCGAGTTAGATGTGAAGATGGATAGCATTCAGTCTGTCCGTGTTGGGGAAGCTGCTTTGAAAGCATAGCATTGCACGCTACCAATTACTTCAGACTGGAAGACGCTGAACCACAGCAAAGACATCAGTGGACAGAAATCTAGCTTGATTTTCTAAAGCTTCAAACTCCTTTGAAAAAATAAAAAAATAAAATTTACATGTGATATGAAATCTTAACAAACTAAAATTAGTGCTGTCAATCGATTAAAATATTTAATCGCGATTAATCTCACAAATGTCATAGTTAACTCGCGATTAATCGCAAATTAATCACACATTTTTATCTATTCTAAATGTCCCATTAATTATCATTTTAATACTCATATCAACATGGAAAAGTGGATAGGCTTGCTCTGTGCAAACGTTTTTGTAGTGTTTTATTTCACACTAACATGCTCACTTTGAGCAGTCATTCACATTTGAAGCAAAATCTCACACAATTTAACACTGTCAATAAACAGATGACAAAAAATAAATTCTTGGTCACAAAAAAGCCCCTTCAACAACCCTTTCTAAGGGATCAAAACAGGGTGATCCAAGATAAAGTTACAAAGTGCACATCATTGTAAACTAGGACTCAGCCTATAGTGCAGTTAAACCATGTCTTAAACTTTCATTTCTTAAGTTTCCTTTGAACACACAAGCAGTCAGACTATGATGCTCTTCTGTTTATTCACCAGAGGCTTATCAACGCAGCCTCTTATTTCTCTCCAGAAACAATGAACATTACTTGGCTATGGCTGCAGTAAGCTTGTTCTTAGTTGCGGTATCCATATGCCTGCTGTGATTTTTGTAACGTTGCTAGCAGTGGTCACAGCTTATAAAAAACTACAAGTTCACTAGGTCACAAAGAGCGTTAATCGCGCCCCAAAAAAAACAAACAAAAAAAAACAACAAAAAAAAACAATGACGCCGTTAAAATTGATTTGCGTTAATGCGTTAATGACGCGATATTTTTGACAGCACTAACTAAAATATAAAAAAAGTCACATAAACCAGAAAAATTAAATATCCTTGAGTCTTTATGCTAAGCTAAGATCATATTGACTTCACAGATATGAACGTAACATAAGAGTGGTATCAGTCTTCCTCTCAAACTCATTAACACGGCAAATGTATTTCCCAAGATGTCAATCTATTTGTCTATTTTAAACTATTTTAACTATTTTAAAGCTGAAATGCTCTGTTCCAATAAGACTTGATACTTTTCAGCGAATGACATTGTCCCCATGTGACAGCAATTAATCAACTTGCCTAAGAGGCAAATGAAAAGGGGCTCTAATAGGCTGCATTTCTTAATTATGACAGTTTGTTTTCTCAGCGTTCACAATGATTAATTGTTTTGCTCTGGCCATCTATCCCCTGTGAGCGGGCCATGTTGCCTGAGGTGGAAAGAGAAGCTGATGAGGCTCACCTTCAGAGAGCCACGAGTTTGGACTCCAATCAGCATATTCCACGGTGAAATTTGTGGACAGATGGACAGTGCATGGTGAGGCAGATCAGTCTGTCACACTCCCATCAAAGCAATGCAAGAGAACAACACTGGAACAAAGATTAATGTGGCCCCTGTCCTCCTCAAATTAAGTGAGCAATTAGTATTTAATACAAGTTCTGATGTTTTGTGGGTCCGGATGAGTTTCAAATGAGTCTGCATGTTTAAAGTTAGCAAAGCCCCAGAACTTTTCATACTTTACAGAACATGGACGTTTCCATACTTCCCAACACATTTAAAACGATTGTGGATATTCTTCATGAAACTCAAATGCTTTTATCACAGCTTTTTGAATGTTTTAACACCTTCTATTTGTGCACTAGTTCCATTAATGTCATGCTCATTTTGGCTAATTAAATAAAATGGTGATCTCAAGTTCCCTTGGTGCTGCTTGATCATACAGTGCTATTTCCTTTAAACACATTAGTTTTCTTTAGCAAGCTTTAAAACACATGATTTTCTTTTGACAATACACCTGTGACAGAAAGTTCATAAAAACAGCAAAGCCACTATCCTGAATGTCACCATTCATAAAAAGCATAAACTTATAACCCAGCTCATTTCACAGTTACTTTTATTAAATAGCAGTTTCATATGCATGCACTATACACCAAAGTACTGACACATTCTTTGCTGTTAAAATATTCAACAAAGCACAAAACAGCTGTTGCCTTCTTTTAAAATGAAGCCTATTTTATGTCATGAACTGATGTGAAGCGGATTCTGATGGATGAGCTGCCTGCTATGTAGACCTGATGATCATCATGGATGAATGTATGAAGCATTCTATGCACTTATGAAGTGTAAATAATCAAATCACATACAGCATTTGTCCATTTAGAGGTTGGTTGTGGGTGTCTCCACCTCTTTGTCACTATAATGCAAAACTGTCCAAGACGGCACTTTATTCGCAGAGAGTCTCTACTCCAAACAACCTTAGATGTCCAAACAGGGACGCTTTACTGGCCCACTGCTGCTGTTCCTCTATGTCCTAAACCCGAGAGGATATTTCATACAGGAAGGAGCTCTGGGGGGCTCTCTCCGTAGCAGTACTTCGCTTGAGGGTTTCGGTAGGTGTTCTCATGTTGAACACTCTGCATCAGAGGAACAAAAAAAAAAAGTTAATACATTCAGGTATTTATTTGTTATTTTTACTGCTCAAAAAATTCAACACATTGACAAAGAAAACGAGAAGTGAAGCGTTTCTCACCTAAAAAATAATGCATTTCTATCTAGATTCAGCAGCTGAGTGAATATTGAATTTACTTGTGGCGAAAATCTGTGACAAAACCATTTGCACCAATCATGCAAGCAGATAGGCTTTAGACTTATTGTGTATCTATAGAGTTAGGACTGGTGTCTGTCAGAGTTGATCGTCTCCATTCTGATCTATCTCATGACATACTTGTGATGAGGTCCTACACTTGGCCAGGCACAGCTCAAAGTGATCCTCCACAGCAGTGAAGAGATTCTGGAAGCCTTCAGCGGCACGATTCAGGAAGCGCTCAAGGAGAGGTTGCTGCAGAAGAGTGCACAGATAAGAGAGTGAGCATAGCAAGTGCAGATTTCAATCTGTTCATTTTTTGCATCTTTTTTCTGTCCCTCACTGTCACCATTATGAGCAAAATTCAAAATCAGTATTCAAATTTGAAACATATACAGTGTCTGAATTCTTGCATTTCAGGATCATCGATCAAAATGTATGCATGCAGCAGATGCAGCATTTGGACAGCACTTTGTGTGACGACAGTAATACCCCAAGCCCCTTAACATCCTTGATATGACAGATTACCTTATCAGGCTGGAGGCAACAAGACACGCAATACTCATAGATGCTACAGCAGCCGTTGGCCAGGCAGCTTTTGCAGATGTACTGTCTGCTGCTGGGAGCATTGACGTTACAGCAGCCATTAACCAACAGGTCTTTTCTCTCGCAGACATAACCTGTGAAACATTAACACAGATAAGCATATACGTTGATTAAAGGCAACAGTCCCGTGGAGCTTGCGTTATCGTCTCCGTATGGTGGTGAGTAATGGCTGCATTACTCACCAAGTTCGTCTGTGAGCAGAGTCTTGCCCTGGATGGAGTTTCTGCACTGAGTGATCTGTCGGCTGCTGTTTCCCAGGTTGAAACGGACTTTCCAGGGGATGCGATGGTCTGAATCTCTAACCTCTAAGAGTGTGCGGTCCCGTATGGTCCGCTCCTCCTGCAAAGTTCACACAGGAGGTCATGAAATGCCATCCAGCAACCATCAAAGGACAGCTCACCAAAGCTCAGAACAGGGTCTGACAGTATCATGATGTAAAAAGTGGGAAAATACAGTCAGGCTGGAAACTGAGATTTGTTCAAATGCTGAGAAGTTCCCCTTTTGTAGTAATACTAAATACATCTGCAGAGATTTTGTTCGCTCATGTATTAAGCCATTGAGGGCGACATTTCAAGTCAGTGAGCAGGGCTGCTTTAAGGCAATATTGGATTCAAGGGATTTTTAGCACCTTTAGGTGTCAGGTGATTTCTTCTGTGAGACAAAGACAGACATGCCATGAGGCATAACATTACACTTGTCATTTAAAACACATACATCAAGGATCTTATGCTGATTATCCACACCTAGTGCAGAAGATATGACCATTTGCTTTACTGTCTGTACCTGTTTTAGTGTGCTGGTGAGAAAGTAGATGAGAGACAGTCCGAAGACTACTCCCAGCACCCAGCGCTTTCTCAGTAATCGCCGTAGCACCATCATAGCATGGCTTTCTTGGGGAGACGTCGGTGTCAGTGTCCGTCCACAACATCAAACGTCCACGGGTATCAATTCCCTGACTGACGTATTAGTCAGGACTATGTGCTGATGTATGCCTACGCGACTATGACCGACTCAAAAACTGTAACACCGAGCAAAACTGGCTCTGTACACTGACGTTAGCTAGTTTTATCACGCAGCAAAATGAGACAAACACAGAAGCTACCAAAGAGAGAAGACGTTTTATTGTCAGTCAGGACAGCCGCATTAGCTAACCCATGCTGCTGAGTTAGGCAGCTGATTCGCAATTACGCTAAACGGACAACGGCTGTAAATATGAATTATGGTTTCAAACGGCTCAAAGCAGTTCACTGGTGAGTACGCAAGCTAACGACATTTCATCATTAAAGACAGCTTTGTTACCCTGCTAGCTAGCTGTCATTAGCATTAGCTTTCTGTCTTATATGAACTACACACACACATTAAAAAAAATTAACCACTATGATGCAGTCTAGTGTCGCACTTTCATCCTTTTTGACGACAACGATTCTGTAATATTCAGCATTGCGTCTACCAACATTCAACGGTGATATTTATCCAGCGAAAATTGACATCTGCCTTGGGAAAAACAAATTTCCAACACGGATGTAGTGGGGTGGGGAGGAGGACGCTGATTGGCTGATAGGCGCCATCGGTGACGTTATACAGGAAGTTTTTTTCGAGCCGGACGGTCGGAGCATCTTTTGCAGCGATAACAATCCAGCTAACCTGACACTAAATATGACTAGAGCCGAGGGGCAATTCGCTGAACTGATTCAGGTAACTTCGTCCACATTGTTATGCAGCCTACGGACGCATGTCTAACACCTGAAACACACACAGAGATCAATAGATGAAGATATAAGCTGTAAGCCGGCGGCCTGTCTGTCAGTCAGACTATTGATGTTGATTTGCATTTGCAGGGCTGGACCATGTGGTGATGAGCGGTATGCCATGCAGAGGAGACACAGCAGCAACACGGATGGCATGCCCTCTGAAAGGTAGGAAGAATAGCCCTCAGAAGCATCCCTTTGCTTGTGTATTGTCTTCATACACTATACAGCTAAATATAGGTCACAAGCAGCTCCCAAATGCAAACGTATGGGGAGAAGTCAGACCAGCATTCAATTTGTTACACTGCAGCACATTTTATCTTCAGAGTGACCTGTGATAGTCACATGTTTTGGTGGGGGGAAAGCTAATGTTTATATGCAATATTAACTAGTCTCCTCTAACCATACATACACTCATACATGACAACACAACAACGTATTACATGTTAAGAGAATATACTAGGAACGGTAGGAAAAATAAAGCATCTCCAAGGCTTTTAGCTTTCTTGCATTCTGCCTTTTTCCCCACTCAGGAGCCGAAGCCAAACCCTTGGATCAGAGAGCAGCCTGGATGAGGGTGGTGTGTTTGACTGCCTGAAGCCCGACTCGCCTGCGTCACCCCAGCAAATCTTCTCTGGCCTGGTGGGTGTCCCCTCCAGCTCTGTCTCCTCTGCCCAGTTCCAGGCTGCTGGCTTAGTCCTGGGCTCTCCCCCTGAAGTTTTTATCCAGATGACTGCATCGTCGAGAGAAGAAGGGGGCCCCCACCGCACAGAGGGTGGACCTTTTCTCCCTCGGCCACCCCAGCACCACCATCACCACCACCACCTTCATCACCACCCCCTGCAACACAGGACCTCCTCTCTGCTCCAGCAGGCCACCACGGCGGCCGCCTCGGAGAGGCACAGCTCCAGAGAGGAGGCCCAGGAAGACCCGTCCACCCCAGCACCAGCCCTGTCTGAGTTGAAGGCAGTGGTCACATGGCTGCAGAGGGGCTTCCCCTTCATCCTCATTCTGCTGGCTAAAGTCTGCTTTCAGCATAAACTCGGTATGCCAGTTTTTTGAGTAACAGTGCAGCTAACATTGTGTAATAGTGCTCTACTTACAACAAAGAATCATTAACAGCATAAGGTCTGGTTTAGTGATACTGTTGCACGTCTCTCCTGCAGGTATTGCTGTGTGTGTGGGCATGGCCAGCACATTCGCCTATGCCAATTCCACCTTTAGGTATCAAGTGTCATTACGGGTAAAGATCTACAGTTTATTAACTGCTGTGCTGATACAGGTTTTTAAACAATGCCAGCATCTGATATTTTTAGCTTAATCCATAGACAGATCAAATTCAAGCTTTTCACACATGCGAGTAAATGCTGCCTTTTTCTGGGGAACTGTTTTCAGCTGCAGATTAAGATAAAAGATAAAATAAGATATACTTTTATTAGTCCCACAGTGGGGAAATTTCAGGTATTACAGCAGCAAAAGTGGATAGCAAACATAGAGGGCATCAGTAAAAAGGACATTGAATATCAAACCAAACAATATAAACTATGTAAACAAGAAATAATGAAATATGAACAAACAATACAGATATTGCACGTTGATATGAACATTAATTATATAATTGACATTTTTAAGACCCATACAGTGCACCGGTGAGTATTTAGAGCAGTGGCACCGTGTGTTAGATTGACTCCAAGTAAACTACAGTGAAGGACATATGACCCAGTGCAACAGTGTGGCTCAATGATGTGTTTTCAACAGCTTTTAGACAGTGTAGCTCAGTGTATCAGGCTTTGGATGCACAGGCAAAACTTGGTAGTTTTGGTATTTTCATAGGGTTTGTTGACTGTTATAAAAAAAAAAAAGTAAGCATTTTTTATACAGTTATTTAAGTGTTTAAAAAGATGATAAACCTGTAGTTCTGTTATTTTGTAATACAATGTGGTACAATATTTTACTCAGAGAAATCACAAGATTCACATCTCACCATTATGAATCTTGCTATGAGCTGAACCTGCTAATAGGCAGACGGATCTCTTTATACGTGTGTTACTTGCCCTTTCGCTCATAAGTAAATATGAGCTGGTATTAAATTACAGTTGAGATGTGAAGAAATGTGTTATAAAAATATCTGTGTGTTCCTTTTATGCTTCCAGGAGGAACGTTCTGTAATCGTTGCTCTGTGGATCGTCATGTTCCTCGCAGGGAACATAGTGTATATCTACTACACATTTAGCCATGAGGAGCTGCACAACAGGTAGTGTACACGCAGGTGTTTTAATAATAGCTGTGTGTTTTTTTTTTTTTTTGCCGCCATCTTGTGTTTTTGCGTTGACTTTTTATATTTTGTTTTTCCCATTCACTTTGTGTTGTGTGAGTCATTTTCCTTTTACTTCCTTTTATTTCCTTTAGGGAGGCCTCCTGTTCTTGTCTGGTCTTGTCCTGTGAGTACTTTCAGTTTGTTTTTTGTGTTTTTCCATTCGACATTTGCCTTGCTGTCGCTTGTCATTTTTCCCATCCCCGGTGAAAACAGTAGACCTCCTGAGAACAATTCACCTGGATGCTGTTTCTATTTCTTCTAGCCTCATATTTGCCAAGCCCAACCTCAACAGCTTTGACTTCTTTGATCTGATCTGGGTGGTGGGCATCACTGACTTTGTCCTGAAGTACTTTACCATCGGCCTGAAATGCTTTGTCCTCTTCTTGCCCAAGATTCTTCTCGCCTTCAAATCCAGAGTAAGAAATGCACATTTATTCCTCTGACCTTTGGTACAGATTCATTTTTCATGGCACACTGCAGTTTACACTGTATCCACAAATTCTAACTAACTTAGATTTAATGATCTCCACACACAGTTAAAGGCATGGTAACATCCTTTTTCCCCTCAATTATGTGTGAAGTGACAGATCAATTAGTGGATTTTCATTTATTTATTATTTATTTTAAATCAAAAAGCAAGATGCAAAAACCTTCTTTGAGTTTTGGACTGTTGTAGTTCACAACAGTCTTACAAAACATTAATAATCAAGCAATTTAAATGATGATAATTATAAAAATTGTTGTCCCTCTGTTGTTGCTGCAGCTTTAGTTGTGATGCGCATTTAACGTTTTCTCAAACTGCAATGAATGCTTACAGCTTTTTGCCAAACCTGTTCATGTCAAATACTCAAAGGACCAACGTTTAACCTTTTTATAAAAAGTGACTAACAAATCAGTTCGCTAATATGGCTGCAACTCATAGACGTGTTGGATTTGTCCTTTAAACGCGTTGCTGAACGTGTCCACCAGGGAAATCTCCTTGAAAGGCATCTAATCAGAGTTTTATTTGCACTCATCCATAACACGGTGTAGACAATCAGTGAGTTGCAGGAAGTTCACTGTCAAAGTTGTGAAACTTTGCTGTTAATTTCAAAAAGAAAATTTGCTGAACGATGATGAAATACTCCACAGAGTGAAGAAAGCGCTCAAGGGTCACAGTGTGAAACTGTTTTGTATTCATAAGGTTTTAAACGGTACTCCTTAGGTGAGCCTGTGCACATGGGTGTGTGTGTGTGTGTGTGTGTGTGTGTGTGTGTGTGTGTGTGTGTGTGTGTGTGTGTGTGTGTGTGTGTGTGTGTGTGTGGTTAGTCTGACCTGAGGCGATGGAATATGACTGCAAACGCACACACAGACACAGATAGACTTTGATTTCCATACCGGGCAGCTCATATTCCTGCTGTGTGTTTGTGTGTTGGATGGTGGGAGGAGGAGGGGGTTTACAAAGTATTAGGATTGAATTTTCCACTGATAAACAGACCTACAGGCCTATCAGAACCACGGCAGCCAGCAACTGAGCTCATTTGCCCTCGAGGGGGTTGCACGGGTGAGGTCATCCCTCCCTGGAGCTGGACCATTACCTGTACCCTCCACTGACACACGCGGATGTACCGCACACACACACACACACACACTGAATTTGAACATGTTGGTTTTTAGGGAATCCCAGATTGTATCATCACTGTTGCTGGTTCACAGAGGCCAAACAGTGGCGTATACTCTGACCTCCACACAATCACATGATCAGCTTCATTACTGCATCCATCCACGGATACACTAATGATGCCACATAATCACCGCAGTCAGCACGAGTCTGCACAAGTGATGGCAGGCACGCGTGCACAGGTTCCATGATGGCTTTGTTTTAAAGTCTGACAGGGCTCCTGTCTGCAGCCTGTGGAAGTGTTTTCACTGTTGTACAAGAGGTTCTCTCCGTGTCTTTCGGCACATGCAGCGGTTCCTAAATTCGGGCTTCATAATATTGATCTGTGGTTTATTTTTTGCTCTGTTGGTGTTGCTCCACATGTCTGTTCTGTTGGCCTCCAGCGAGATTTAATGTTGAAGGCTTGCTGCAGCTCAGGGAAATGGTTCAACAGTGTGTTGAAGTCAGTCAGTCAAAACAGAGCTGCGCGTTCTGATTGTTTTTTTCATTTTCATCAACTGATGAATTGTTTCTAAATGTCAGAAAAGTGTGAAAAAAATGACCAAGACAAGCTCTGAAAGGCCAAGATCTTAAATGTGCTTATTTTTGTGATAACGAGTTGTCTCTGCGTCTATACGACGTACAACCTGGAGCACATCCGCACGACAGTGTCCTTTTTGATAACAGCGTTTGAGCTTCCCAACCTGAGCGTGACGTCACAGGAAAATGGCCGCTGTGTGAATATGGACTATGGCGCTGACTCAGACTTTTTGGCTTCTGTCCAAACTTTAGATTTGACAGTTTTCACGTGGGCGTGATGGGCACTGTGGGATACCAGGCTGAGGGGACAATAAGGAAGATGAATTAGCCACTGGCAGAGGTCTTCCTCCCCTGCCAACCTGGCTGCTTGTGGCTCTTTTACCCACAGTCATCAATCTTTGTCAGCTAACATCCTGGAAGTCATTATGGGAGCTGGGATGCCACGGGGGCCGTTGGGGAATCAAGTCTGCCTTCATTTCGGTCTGTTTTTAAACATCCCCATTAGACTTCACGCACTTTGTGGCGGTGGGGACTTATTCAGAAGTTCATTTCTTCTCTGTGATTATTTAGGGGAGCGGAGGTCCTTTAAAGGCAGCTAGCAAACCCCCGTAGGGCTGGGTTTAATGTGGGCACTGGGTAGCAGGTGGAAAGAGCCGCTGCCAGTTTCCCTCGCAGTGTGGGGAAATTGCCTGTACTGCTGTGAAACTGCGGCGCTCTGGACAGCAGCCATGTTTGGGCTGGAGGCGTGCTGTTTTAAGCTTTTAATACCGCGCTGCTCTTGACTAGATAGAAGAGTGCCCCAGAGCTGTTGGGCCCTTTCTGCTTTTTGGACAGTTAGTGAGTGGATCAAAGAAAGAATACATTCTGTCTCAATTTCCTAGTTTTTATTTCGATAAAACTTGGGCTGAGACTGCTGAGGTCCCTTTTTCTGTTGGTGTTTTGTCTTCGAAAGTGGCCTCATTCACAATCACTGGCACTTGTGTACAGACAGAAAGTTTGACTAAGCATCTAAAGAGGGCTGCACTTTGTGATTATGTGTGTTTGTCCAGGGTAAGTTCTACCTGCTGATTGAGGAGCTGAGCCAGCTGTTTCGGGCTCTGGTGCCCATCCAGCTGTGGTACAAGTACATCATGGGAGAAGACCCGTCCAACAGTTACTTCCTGGGAGCCACACTCATCATCATCTACAGCCTTTGCAAGGTAACCAGGGCCCAGTAGCAAAATATTTTGCAAAAATCAAATCAGTTTTTGTCTTTTATTTAGTAGATTTTTTACAGCACTATTAACCAAGAAGACTTACTGTGCAGATATAGATGACTAGATTTGGATTTCTGCATCAGAAACATTGCAACCCGTCTTTGATAAGATATACTTATATTACTTTTTAGTTGTCCAAATTTGATTTTTATTACCAAATATCGCCAATGTTAGCATGCTACCACGCTAATCTAAGAAAGTGAACATGGTTTACATTATTAGCATTGTCATTTTGAGCATGTTAGCATGCTGACGAGCTCCGACCATCATCAGGAGTATTTCTGTTCATCAGTTGAGGACCATGAGTGTCCACCAAGAAAAAATCCAACCATTAGATTTCCAGATGTGCATTGCCACTGTCTTTGCTATTTGAGGCAAGCTGGTGGACGAAACTAAAGCGACTAAAGTGCAGTCCTCACAGGTTACTCTTAATCTTCACTTGAACTGGAAACAGATTTTTTAAACACTGTTGTTTCTGGGGCGTCAAATGGAAAGCAATAGTTGTATAATAAGAAGGGGAGGAGTGAAAGAGACAGAAAAGCCAGAGTTACATGTCGCTGCAGGGTCAGTTACTGAACTCTCACATCAAGAAACTTCAAGACACTTCAGGAAAAAGAAGTTTTTGGAGCCGTGAGTCAGTTGCGAGTCAGCCACGACATCGAATGGGAAGCTGAAATAGTGAAACTAAATGGAACTGCGATGAATGAAGCTCTGAATGATGCACTGATGAATTATTTACACGGTGAGCTTGTCACTGTCATGTGTTGTATAGCGTGTGTTGACAATTATCGTCCAGTTCTGTTTTGCTCACAGTGATTCAGCGGATGTAGTTGCTAATGTTGACGCTTTCCTGGGTGTGTGTGCTGAGGTGGAGCAGGTGTTTTCCAGGGACAGGCCATATTTGCAGTGTGACAATATTGGAGTATGCTGATGAGCGTGATTTGCCTCGGTTGTTGATTCACTCTCGTCATGCTGTTGTGTCACATGAGGCTGGCTGAATAAAGTTTGGAGAAACAGGCTTGAGAACTAAAGCTTGCCACTTTGAGTCTGACTGTTTAGTTGAGAGTAAAACAAAGTCAGAATAGCGAAAGCAGCTTGTGAACATTTGTAATGGGCGTTCTCATAAGAAAAACTGACCGTGCTTTGTCTTTATTGTTTCGCAGTCCTTTGACATCTGTGGACGTGTGTCTGCCATACGGAAGGCCTTGGTCATGCTCTGCAGCTCCCAGGTCAGATTCAGACTAATTTCACTCAGAGATATGTTTCACTTTGTGTTTTTGCTTAGAGAGTTCAGAATAAATCTAGAAGAGCTTAATCCTTCAAATTTAACTCTTTTTTTTTTTTTTGTCTCATCCAGAGTTATGGCGTGAGAGCAGGCAGTCAGCAGTGCAGCGAGGCGGGTGATGTCTGCGCTATCTGTCAGGCTGATTTCAGAGACCCCATAGCTCTTCTCTGTCAGGTAAGGACTCTTTAAACTACTTAGAAGAAGCTTAATAAATACAAACTGCTTAAAAGATACAAACTAAAAAGCTGTTTTTTACTGTCCTCTCTGGTTGGAAGATTGATCACTGGTGTCTGTGGTTGGGTGGGGTCAGACGTGTCCTGAGCTGCACCTGTAACCACACCTAACAGCGATGTCACGCTGTGCTGACAAAGCAAATTATATAAAGTTTCCTATGCAAACTGCTATCATTATTGTTATTATTTGGTAATGCAAGTGATGGATTAAAGGTGAGTGTCAGCGATTGAACTCATAGACACAAGTCGCTCTTGCAGGGCGAATCTTTCATTGCCTGTGATGTTCACTCCTTCAAGAAGATTTCAACTTTGAGTTGCCAAGTGCAGGCTGAGCGTTCTCTACGCCTCAGACTCGAGAAAAGAAACGTGTGTACATTGTGTTCCTCTGCAGCACGTGTTCTGCGAGGAGTGCCTGTGCTTGTGGTTCGACCGCGAGAGGACATGTCCGCTGTGCCGCTCTACTGTCATTGAGACCCTGCGATGCTGGAAGGACGGCACCACCTCGGCTCACTTCCAGATCTACTGAGCTCATCATATGCACCCGCAAAGATGTGATTGTGCCGTAATGCCAGTTAGATAATGGTGTGTCATATCGCTCTGTTTATCTTAATGTGGTAACTCTGAAAATCAGGATAATCATGACTGCAGTAAACACACAATACATAGGGGACTTCAACTTTAGAGGCATCTGAAAAGGCCGCAGCCGAACGTGTGTAAGTCACATCATTTTCAGATTGCATATGAAGCTAATGGTTGAGGCCACGTGCACAAACTGAATGATCAGCACGGCATCACTAAGAGACATAGAGCTGGACTCTGGCCAGTTTTACAGTTGGACTGGCAACACTCACACCTTTGTGTACATGTAAACTTGCCACTGCTGTTAAATGTGAGCAGCAATTTATTTGACACCAAACACATGATGCGGCTTCGATTTAGTGTGGTGATAATGTAAACAGTCGCAGCATTTACACTATTTGTGGTGAATTTGGCACAGTTTTTTGTATTCTTTATCATATTGTCATATCTGTATACTGTCTATGTTAATCTTTTCTTTTTCATTTCCACTATTGGTATGTAACATCATTTTTATTTGATATTTAGCTGCAAGTTTTGCAAGATTTATTTGAAAATGTAAACAAAAAAGAGTGATCTAAGTAGGAAATCAGTACAAACATTTGTGCTGTCTGTAGGTAAAAAAAAGGTTCTTGCTTAGTGAACGGTGAGGTTATTTAGATACTGAGAAATTAATGTAAGTTGGCGTGTGACTTTTACTTACCCAGAATGTAAACAGTGCAGTGTGTAATTGTTTATGATGACAGGCATACGATTTTGTAGATTTGTATCAAGCGTAGTGCATTTTCATTGACAGAGCTCATGTCTGATCATCTTCCATGTTGCAACCTTCATTTCCTTTATAATATTCAAATAGTCAATGGTATGACTTTAATACAGAATGCACTGCAGCGGTCTTTGAGTATGACATTAAAGTACTTTAGCCCACTTTAATGGTGCCTCTTTGTCTGATTATAAGGACGCCTGCAGAGAATTTTATTTCCCAAAGATTTTATTAACTGCTAAAAATCCATATGAAATATTTAATTAGTATAAATAGCACACACTTTATAAAAGACAGTTCCAGCAGTTCTGCTCACGTTACACTTGATATATCAGAGAAAGCTTATTTCCAGACGTCACAGACAGCATTAACAGCATAGCTTCCTATGCGCAGGTCCTGCATGTTGTTTATGATAAAAAGCCACTTAACACTGCCCCCCACAGATAATGCTAAAGCACACCAGAATGTGTAGACATCATCTAAAACACTGTAGAAAACATCTACAAAAACGTTCACCCGCTCATTATTCACATGTTTACACTTACAGAATAGCTTATGTAAAAAAAAAAAAAAAGGTCCGTGCATTTTTCAGGATTGCTGCACTTATTGTCACCTTAGATACATTTGAAGGTCTAATCACTTTAACCCCCTTGTATGCACTCACATCGTGGGAGGTGAAAATTCAAAGGAGTCCTATTAGTAAGCTTTTCCCTCCGCTCTACCAGGGGAGGATTACATCACCGTTTTGTAACCGGGATGACTGAATCGGAGAGTCACGCAGGGGGCAGGACGTGCAACTGGCTGACTGCAGGGCTGCTGGGGTTCAGCGTGTCAGCTCGTTATCAAACAGTTAGAGCATCCAAATCGGCCCTGAGGATGTCTTCATGACACAAGGAGTTCGGTCAGACACGAAGTCCGGACCTTGGAGCCCACCTTAACCCCGCATCCTCCTCCCCTGCTGCGTGTCACACGTCCTCCTGGACCGCATCCTCCGACTCTCCCGCATCCCTTGCTTTTAGTGCAAATGATGTGCGCCCGTTCCTCCTGCATGGTCCTGTAAGCACCATCTACACAGGATAAAATGTATGAACTTAATTTACATAAAGCATCCATAAGAGAACCGTTTATATAATTCAGACGGCCTCTGGTAGAGGTGTAGATAAATCCATCAGTTTATTATTCATCTTGGTTATTAATGTGCACTTAACAGAGTATTTCATCATTTCAGCCAGGAAGGTGCAATACCCTTTGCTACACAAACCTGGCCAACATGATCACATTAGCTTGTCAAATGTGGATACAAATTAAGAATATTTAAAGATACACAGCGAGGTAAAAATAACATGAATGACGGGTGAAAACCTCAACCTTAACAGTTTTATGCGTTCACTATTCATCATGAAATGTGAATTAAACTCATCCAGAACTTAGTTCGCCCTCTCTTCATGTACAGAATTAGGCCAACATGAGACACTTCAATTGGATTTAATATAAAAGTGAAAAGTGTTAACTGCGTCTTTATGTGAGAATAAATTTAAATGAGACGGCTGAAGAATTACTGCTTGGCAATAATAAAAGTAAAGCAAGGAAAACACCTGTTTTGTAAGTTAAAACATAAACGGTTCAATTTATAGTTCACATTATGTTAAATTCAGTGTCACTTTATGACGTTTGTCTGATGTTTTCCCCTGATAATTCTGAAGCTTTCAGCGTTGTGTTGTGGAAACATTTCCAAAGTTTCAAGAGAATATCAATCACTTTTTTTTTTTTTTTTTTTTTACACCTTTAACACATTTTTACCAGTTTATCCGTTAATCTGAAAGACCAAGAACACTTGAAGAAGTAGAAAACTGAAGAGAAAACTTCTGTCTAAAAGTGCCTTTATGGCTCAAAACTTCGCCTCCAATTTCCTTTACCACTTTGTATCAAATGAACCTCGCGCTGCCAGATGTTCAAATGAATGCTGACACATTATTATTATCATGTTATTATTCGTTTAACATGTTTCCACAAACATTAACGCTTTTACACACAGATGTATGCTGATAAATGAAATAGTTTTCCCTCGCAACAGCTGGCCTTCATCGCTTTCTCACCTAAAAACTGCGCAGGTGACATGACGCTGTTTACGCACCTGTTGCTGGTGTTGCCGCCTCGCGCCCTACAGGTGTCGCCTCGCGACGACCAGCACGAGAACGGTGAAGTGTATCGCAGTGCACAGGAAGCTCTTGAAGTGGCCTCGCCCGGTCGCTGCCGCCGTCCGACTGCCCCCGCAGCTGAATCCGCCGTCCGTCTCTCCGGCCGTCCAGCTCTTCTCCAGCTGGTCCCCGATCCTCCGCAGGCGCGACGCGAGCAGCTGAGCCACGGAGCACGGCGAGGGTCGGCGGGCGCTGCAGGTGGAGTCACCGGGCAGGAGCAAAGGCTGGTCTATCGGCAGCCAGCACATCCTCCCTGACAGAACGACCAGTCTTTTCTCTTTAAGTCTTGAAGATATATGACCCTCCTTCTCTTCTCTCATCAAACCTTAACTGTATTTGCGTTCTCTCTCTCTCTCTCTCTCTCTCTCTCTCTCTCTCTCTCTCTCTCTCTCTCTCTCTCTCTCTCTCGCTGCTGTATTATTCATTACAGTGTCACATGGTGTAGGGTTTACATCATCTTTTCCCAAAAGAGAGATGCAATGGTTAACTCTTGAATCTCTCCTGTCTGGTTTGATCTTAGGAGCCTTTGTTACAGGGTGTTCTGGGACATTGTGTTCTCTTGTCTTATTTTTCAACTATAAAAGAAACATTTTGTATTATTTTCAAATACGACCATCCCGTCGGCATGGAATACGAAATACTTGCAGTAATATTCAGTACAGTTGCCAGTTGTGGCCACAAAACCATATATAAACTCTGAGAATTGCCGCTTCTATAATAAAACTGCGGAATTAAAAGCTCTAGGAACTTAAGTACAGCAGCGCCTTGTCCCTCTTCGGACTGTTTATAGAAAAGGACGTGCTTATTCTGCGTCAATACCGAGCGAGGGCTTTCGTTAACAGGTCTGGAACACAAACAAATGAATACGACACAACTCTGTAAAACTTATAGTGAAATTAAAGTTATATTTTGTCAACGATGAGTGAGAAACATGGCCGAGGACGAACTTGCTGCGTTCAGGACGCGTTGGAAACAAGAGTTAACGAGTAAAAAAGAGGAGAAGCGACTTGTTTGTGCTGCCTCCCCTTCCTGGGATGTTCCTGGTCAATCAGGTCAGAGAGACTTGAAAAATAGGTATTTTGAAGACTCCAAACAAAGTCCCAACAAGGTATGTCGTCCTTCAAAATCAGAGGATTGCACTGAGGATGAAGGATGCGTTCGTGGAAGCGGAAAGGCTGCATCAGAGGATCAGCCCGAGTACGTGTCCATTGCACATGGTTTGTTGAATGGGAGGACCAGTCCCCTGCTGGACAGGATTCAGGAGGAGAGAACCAGGAGAAAGAGGCAGTATGCTAATGTGACTAGTGTCTGCAGCACATCCCTGCAGCAGCAGCATCCGCCTCAGAGAAAGGTCAAGAAAGACGAGGAGCTGCTGGATCAGCTCATTCAGGATCTGGTATGAGGGTGATGATGATGATGGAAATGATGATGTGGTTGACCAGAATCAGCTCAGTATCTAATGTCCGTTTTCATTTTCTATTGCAGAATGAAGTCAATGAGATTCCCTTCTTTGATATTCAGTTGCCGTACGAGTTGGCCTTGAAGATATTCCAATATCTGAACTGCACTGAGCTCGGCAGATGTGCACAGGTGAGGAAGGAGCCTCATGCCCAAGCAAAATCCATTCATTTACTTCATTTTGTGTATAACGGCAGTGTCATGAAAGGGTTGGACAATAACAACAAACCGCAGACATGCAGAGTCCCTTTAAAGCAGCTGATTCAGACTAGATCCCACGGAGGAATGGACAGTACAGAAAAATTATACGACAAAAACATTTATGCTGCATTGAACAGGTGTCATTTTCTGACTTATCTTAAATTTCCACTATTTCCTTTTGAAATACCAAATAAGTCCTCAAACAGTTATTTATATAAAATCTGAGAAGGCAAAATCACACTTAAATGAAACAGCTCACAGCACAGATTTATGCAACCCTTTGAGGAGAGGCTGCAAGCAGACACAGTTTGATTTCACCCCAGAAAGGTCAGGAATCGCCACTTTAAGCCAACAATTTCTGCTCAAGGTAGTTTTGGTTGGATTTAGTTGTGGTGTTAGTGAGGGTAACGGTCTGGAAAGGGACTGTGCCTGCAGCTTGTTGGGCTCGAGCAGACTTAACAGTGAAATGTTTTTCTGCAGATAGATTGACTTTCCTGATGGTGTCTGGCGATCAGACTGTACTGTAACCTTGCACTTCCCCCAACATGCAAAATTGCTGAGCGCAGCTTTAATAAACCTTGTGTGACTTAAATTGGCATAGATTAGTAAATTGCATTTTGTGTGGTCGACCCACACCACGCGGTGCACGGAGTCCATCTGGCAGTCAGCCGGGCTCGTTAAGCACGAATAAATCAAGGGATGCGAGCCTGTAATGTATGCTGACTCAATCCACCATCACGCTGTCCAATCTCCTCCCAGGTGAGCAGGGCATGGAGAGTCCTCGCAGAGGACGGCGTTCTGTGGTTCAAGATGTGCACGAGGGAGGGTTATCATCAGGATGCCAGCGTGTCAGACTCCCCCTGCTGGAAGAGCACGCTGCGAGACTGCAGGAACTCGGCCAAAAGGGTGTGCTCCAACTGGAAGGTGGGCTCGAGCTGTTCCGCTGCGGTGAATCAGAATCAATCCTTTTTTCCCACCCAAATCCAGCACCTATGCTGGGGTTTGTCTGGTGAGATTGGGACAGACGTCAGTGTAGAATATACAGGAGACCTTGAACTGTGCATCTCTTATTTTCAGTTTTACATTTTATACTTCTGCAGCCAAGTGATTTATTGTTAGCTTCATGCTCTGCTTACCAGTTGCACACCCCAGATTCCAAAAAAAGTGTGTAAAATATCAATATAAACACAATGCGATCAATGGAAACAACTTATTTGATAGCTGTTGCTGCATCAAATTCAGAATAAGCAGATATTCACAAAAATCAATGAAGCTGATGAGGTCAAACATTAAATGTATTGTCTTTGTACGGTTTTCTATTGAGTATATGTCAAAAAGGATTAGCTAATTAAAATGTGTTTGTGTGATGGATGGAACGGTGCGTTTTCAACCAGGTCATATTTTCTCTCTAGAACCGAGTGGGCTCCATCAGCCAGCTGCAGTTCGAGCTGGGGAAGGTGCTCTGTGACGTCAGCTCCTGTGACAACTTTGTCTTGGCTGGGTGAGTTTCAAGGAGTCGCTCCTGACATCTGATGTGTGTTAACACTCACTATAGAGGGAAATACAGCCTGGCTGTAAATCGTCTGATTTATGACTGGCTGTTTAGTTAACAGTATATTGCATTTAGACACAAGATGTTATGTATCATGGGCTGATACAATGAGGTTGTGATTGACAACCAGAATTCATTGTCTTCTGCGGTTGGCCACAGAGCAGTTAGGAGTTTGATGATACGGTGAGATGAAGCCTCATTATGATACATTACAGTGATCAATGTTCCATACACTCACAATATATTAAACAAAGAGAGAAAAGAATAAACAGACAAAAAGTGCAAAAGTCGTTATTTTGCATATTTTTATACACCCATTAATGACACTACAAACAGCAGGAGCTGGTAAGGGAGGAGTCCATGAATTAGAGCTGAACTGCACCGAAGCTGCTCTGAAACTGTGCTGGGCTGGGACAGTGATAAATTGTGAGGGCCCGGAGGAGCCTGATAGACTGCCCACAAGGAGATGTGCAGCGTCTCCAGGGAGCCATGTGATTAGATTCCCTTCAGACCTGCTGTGTCTCACTGGAGAAGATGGTGTGTTTGTATTGTTTCAGGTTAGCAGCTGGACGACGCTCAGTACCAGAACAGCCCAGGCATGAGATACAGAGCACGTTGCAAAATGTGAACGTACTCCTAAATCCTTCTTTTTCTGCTGCTGCTATCAGCAAATTCACAACATCAATACTTTTCCCATTAATGGTGCTTAAAGGGCAATTCCGTAAGTGAAAGTACTTGAATTTGGTGAACCGGAGAAGAATCGATAACAGTTAAAGAGTAATCAAGAATGATTCAATTGCATCCACAGAATCTTATTAGAAAAGCGGTGGAATGAGGTTTGGCACTTAAAGGGGAACAGGAGACGTTGTCTCATTAACCCAACAACTCTTGCAGTCACACAGTGACACGCAGGCCAAATCTGTTGAGGCTTCCTCACATGAAGATCGCAGTAATCTGCTCAAAGTTTCCCTCATGCACAAGTTTTTTGACAAATGACTTGGGTGAGATTCAGCCTCATCATCCTGCTGATAAGCTGGCATTGAGGTGATGTACCAATTAAGTGAAAGTGTGTATTCCTATTGTTTGCTTCCTGCCCAAACCCTGCCAAGCCAGTCACACACACATACGGGCGCACACATGTACACCCTCTGTCACACTTGCTGTGTCACACACTCTGGCTGCGAGGCGGATATTTGCTCAGACATGATGGTATCTGTGGAGGTGGTAACGCCGGCGGTTTGTTGTCTCCCACAGTCAGATCTCATTGTCTTGGGCGCAGAGCGAAGGGGGACGAGGGGACGGAGCAGAGGCCGTTTGAGTGCGGGGGGGCTGATGTTGTTGTGGATGTGGATCCAGGCAGCACACAGGGGAAAAACAAGCACAGGTTGACGTGAGGTTGTACGAGAAGGTCACATTCTAAACTGACTTCGAGGGTGCTGCGTGCAGTATTTTAAGATCCAGAAATCATTAGCAGAAGTTACGAGACATTTGTGTAATTAGATTTTGTAAGAAGTCTGTTGGTTTGCCTTCAGGCGCAGAGAGGCGGCACAGTCAGATAGACGGTACGCCTCATACTGTACTAATGCAAACTGAGCAAACACTTTCAGTTTGTTGAAGAGGAAAAGTGAAAGGCCAGTGGAAGACTGTCTTCATACAGGTACAGGGCTGCAGCCCATGATTATTTTCATCGTCTGCTGATTGTTGTCTCCATTCACTGATGAAATGTGTCAGAATATTAGAAAATAACAAAAAAAAATGCCCATCGGCTGGTTACTGCTTTGTTAATATGAGAATTTGCATTTCTCTGTATTATATAATTGTAAATTGCAATAAATTGTCAGTGTCATGTAAAAGTGCAATATGTTGCAGAATTAACAAAAACGCCATGTGTTTATTTGAGTTTAAAAGCTCTTTGCAAAGGAGTCAACTGGATCGTACATTCAAAGTTGCATAACTGCGTAGGAGTTCTCCAAACCCAGAGACGTGTAGCGACCGCTCTGGTAGGATCGCTGTCACTTCCTGCTCTAAACCCTCCCCACGCGCGGCCAGCGGCAACGGGTGAAATGTTCAGCATTGTTCCGCCCAAACAACACCCCTGTAATCCTCGAAAGATCACGATGTAGCAAAGATTTTAGAAAGCAAAATAACAACAAGTCAGAGTGAGTAAAGTGAGGAAAGTGTGAGAGGGGAAATGATTCAGCGGTGAGAGGGTGACGTCAGGTATTCTTGAAGAGACAAACTTCTCAGCCTGTGCTGGAAAATGGGCAATAACTCTGCTGTTGCATTCGTCTGCCTTTTGTGTACAAACCTAAATGTTTGAGGCATGTGTGCTGAGCGGACTCGGTGTGCCTGTTCTGTATCTCAGGTACACGTCTGGCGATGTGAGGCTGTGGGACACGCTGCACTGGGACTCGACGGCCTCCTTCCTGAAGACCAACAGCCTGTCGGCGAACTCTGACCCCAGACCTTTTGTTAGTCTCGTCCAGGTCAACAGCACAGTGGCTGCTGCTGCATATGAAGACGGTGAGCGTGTGTATGTGTGTGATCTTCTGGTAGATGATGAGCACTTCTTGATCTTTCATTATATCTAAAGGAGATTCTTAGGTTTTAAATGACCAGCCTGGTTAGATGCCCCCTCCTCCCTCAGTGCAGCTATAAGGTGCTAAGTGGCTGTGTTTCACTGTCTTGGGTAAAGGCTGCGTGGACCTGTGGAGCACAGAGACAGGTGGAGAGCCCATCCACCACTACCAGAGCCCAGGGAGGATCCAGGCGCTGGCCCTGAGCCCCGACACCCCCGTCCTGGGCTCTGCAGCTGGGCCTGATGTTCGGCTGGACCGTGCCGACGATCGGGGCTACTGGAGGACGCTCTGCAGGGCTCAGCTACCCAAGACCGTAAGTTAAGCAGTTTGATCCCTCACATGCATGAAATGCTCCATACTTGTGCTTTATTGTGTTAATTAGTAATTTGTGCTAATGATGGAAGCATTTAATGCTGGTAAGAACTGGCATTAGTGCCGAAATGATCAGCCAATTCATCATTTTGTCGATCAGTTTAGGCAGCTGATCAGCTGTTTAAGTCATTCATCAAGCAAAGTTGCAGCACATTCATTGTTCCCAGCTTCTCAAATATGAGGCTTTTCTTATATTTGTATGTCAGATTTGTTCTGATGGTGGCACAAAAAATAATTGATTTGAAATGTGGAAAATTGTGATGGACATTTTTATACATTTTTTGAAATAGATTAATGAAAATAAACTTTGTTTGCAACTGTACATAAAATAATGGCTTCATGGCACACTGAAAACATAGTCATAGAAATTCTTGGAGGAATGAAAATAGGCAACGTTCTTATTCGCTGCTGTGTGAGTAAAGGGTGCCCGTGTCTTGTCTGCACGGCAGGTAGAGAGCCTGGTTTTGGTGCCCGGCAGGGGGCAGCAGTGCCCACTGGCGGCCCTGACAGCAGGGGAGACGGTGTACCTGTTGGACCCCCGGGAGGAGGAGCCACGGACGCTGCACTCGGTCTACGGTCATCCTGTGACCTGCCTGGATGCCTCTGACTCCCATGTTGCACTCGGAGTGAAGCGCACGGGCTGGGCCATGCATGATGGAGGAAACAAGGTGGGTCCAGTGTCTCTGCACAGAAAATACGTTGTTTCAGATCTTTCTGGCCCATCTGCACATGGAGTTTGACAGCCTTGCATGTAACCCAAGGACACGTTACACCCCGCGTTGCACTGCATTACAATAACATTACAGTGTAAAAGCAGTGCTAATGTTACAGACTTACGTGTTAAGTTATGCAGCACCAGAAAACATCTATGTTCTTCTAGAGAAAACAGGACAAGCGCTGTGATTTGATGATTGTCGAGTCCACTGTCATCAGCACTCCAGTACGTATATATATATTAATGGGACTGATGGAGCTGGATCAAGAAGCTTTTGTGCTTTCTGGAATGGAAAAGTCTCAGGAAGACAAATAAAATGAAACAAAACCTTGAAAGCTGGCAAAGCCTCTGAACTCTTGTTGCTGGATTTTAGATGTAAAAGAAATACAAAAAAACAAGTAAAATAAATAAAAATGCTAGCCAGAACTCACTAATTGCAATGAAAGGTTTCCAATGGAGTTAACAAGGTCACTTCTGCTCTCAACAGGTGCATGATGAAAAAAAGGGAAATTGGACAAGGGAAATAATTTAGTTTGCTCAAATGGAGTGACGCACACTTTCTCTTAGAAACACAGTCCGTCGAGGGGAGAGCAGTGAGGTGAGCTTTTGGCATTAGGCCATCATCAGTTTAATCACTGGCTTGTAGCTGAAATAGCCGTCTTCCCGGCTCTCACTTAAATGAATTACTCTTTTGGAGAAAATGTGCCTCCTGCCTTTTAAACGTGGAGCCCACTTTTTATTTTTACTGCGTCTGATGCACACTTTTAGCTGGTTTGAATTTTCAGTGCTTTGCAAACACGACTGACTGTTCTCGTAACACACCTTGTGTGTAAGTGTAAACTGGGTCTCTTGACAGTGTGATCGCTTTTACTCTGGTCCCCTTAGAAATGAATGTCATGTACCTGTAGGGGATTTGTTTATAGAAATAGCTAGCTTAAATAGCAGCAAGCCCTCCTCAGGCCCTGCTCCTAATGACTATAGCCTTTAAGGATAGTTTACCTTTAAGGGTCCCATTCCCCAAGCTGCATCTGTTTGCTTCTAATAATATCATGTTTGCCACCTAACTGACTCTAAAGCACTTACTTAGAATGTACACGGAGCCACGAGACAAACCGTTCTGCTGGGATCAGGAGGCGACGACGCAGCGGTCGTCATGCTGTCAAGTTCGCCTCATCAAGATGTTCAGTGTTACACGCATGAAACAAACGCTAAAAGCTGCTGCATCCAAAGTGTGTCGCCTCATTCAAAAATCACGTTAGTTGTAGAGAGTAGAAAGTGAGTGGACAAGTGGTGGCTTTAGTGGTGTGTGTGTGTGTGTGGGTGTGCAGCAATCTGTTAGTAATTGACATGGTTTTGGCAAAGCTCCTCCACTGACATCAGCCCCTGTGAGAAAAGCTCAGCTGATATTCTGCAGCACTGATTCAGTGGCAGCACTAAAGCACCACATAGTGGAGCAGGCAGAGAGCAGCAGTGAGGGAAGTAACAGCCTCACTTTCTTCTGTCCTCTCCCGTTGAATATTCTTTCTGTCCACTCAATCGACCATGTAATGAGGAAGAGGCAAAGAGTCGAGATGAAGCAAGGTCTGAGGTTCAGGTACACAGTGAAAAGTTTTCCCTTAATGGGATTATTTCACTGGATCTGCAGTTTTTCTTGAGACTACTGTATGTTATCTCAGACTCCCAATCCAACTGAAATCCTAATTTTTGTCTTCAGCTGTAAAATTTCTAGAGTTAAGGATTTAAAGCAGCAGTTCTTTTCCCAGGAAGCTTCACATTTTAGATTCAAATCATTGTATATGCAGCACAGAAGCACAGAAAGTCTGTCAGACTTTCTTGTTTCCATAGTGAGCTTAGCCCAAATTTCCATCTAAATTATGCCTATTCATGATTAGCATACCCCTCGTCCTAATTAAAATATTTCACAAGTTTAATTAACCTGTCTGCCACTCTTGTCATGCTTCTAACAGCGTTTTCATACTGCGAGGAAGACAAAGCATGAATTGACTGCAGTAGTAACTGATGCCAGGGACTTTCTACGCAGCCTGTAGTAAGAAAACATATGCTTCATTAAAATCTGTTAAAATGCATGGAGCCGGCATCCAACGAAGTCATCTCACACCTTTTTCTTTCACCGAAGAGTGAAACATTTTCATTTGCAGCATTTTGACTCAGATGAACTCAGACTCAGCGGCGATCGGCGAGTTTGCTGCATTTTTCTGACAGCTCAAAGCACAAAAGCTGCTTTGTGTCAATGATATGGAAGATTCTTGATCATATTTTTGGCGTGCATTGCAATATGTGGCTTTGTCTTCTAACCGTCCCAGTCTTTGTTGGTGTTGTCAGTGGGCGTGTATAAGTGCGTGTGGTCGGAGCCAGTCTCCAGATCCTCATTACTACTGCCCACCTTCTTGCCAGTGGACTGGGGGCACCCAGGCATCCACCCAGCTCGTCGCTGGGCATTCAACACAAGCTGGCATCGCCGTTGGCAAACTATCCATCCACTGCAGTGAATCTACCACAGAGCACAAGAGCTGTCAGAAAACCTGTCATCTTTTCATTGCCTCAAGTTCAGAGTGCTTATTGGATGCGTGGAAGGCTGGATGAATGGGTTGATGAACAGTGTGTATGTGCATGAGGTTTACAGACATATGGACAGACACATGTAGGGCGGATAGAAGTAATCAATGGTCAGGATCAGGGCATTGGTTTCATTTACTCAGTAACATTCTGAACAAGAACATTTTAAACATGGGTGGATGCTGGGGTGGAGGCGAGGTTTTTACAGTTTCTCTCAGTCGCTTCGGTACATTTCTCAGATCAGAATTGAAATTCTCAAAACTACTTATTCAATCTTCACATCATTGTATCACTTGTGCACATCAAAAAAGCGGTTTGTCATTCCTTTGAACAAGTTCTAAATGCTTTGGTACATCCATGCAAATGATTCTGTACAGTTCTCTTCTGTTTCCTACATTATCAATTGCTCATGTCATGTTGATCAAAATCTTTTTTAATGGGTCTCTGTTGAATATTCTCGCCCTCCACAACATTCAGGCCTTAGTTCATCGCATAAGTCTTTACATGCAAAATGGTTGAACAAGTTGTCATAACATGTCAAGCATATTTCTATAGTTTTCCATTAGACTTCTTTTCTAAATCTGTCCTGAATTATTAACATGCTCCCAGGTGAATCTCGACTTTCTCTAATGAAGGAAATTTGTGGAACGTCAGGATGTATATGAAGACTGCACTGTAATTCCTGCAGCACTGCAGGTACAGTTTTCCCTCAGGAGATTGTTTTTTTCTTTGTGCTGTGCAGTGCTGTCTTTTCCTTTCTGTATCACATGGCCTGTCAACAAATGACAGTACAAACAGTCAGAGCGTAAATGTGAATCTTGTCCAGTCTCTTGCAATCAATCTGCCACATACACTAAGGTGGAACTCACAATTTACAGTAATTGTCAAAACTTTGGCCATAGTTTCCATCAGAACATCCCTCCAGAGTAACTGTTATATCGAAAACATGACTCAGCAATTTGACTGTCTTATCCGTACACACTGACACAAGGACATGTCCTTCTGATGGCACTCACACGTTCATTGACACAGATATTTACTTTTGAGAGATGAACTAAGGATTTTGAGCAAGTCACTGCCTTTTGCAGGTAAATCATGGTGTTTTGTTATTTGTGCAAATTATTTTGGGAAATTCACTTACTGTTTTCCAAATGTGGAGGATGATTCGAGAAATGTACCAAAGCAACTGAGAAAAACTGTAAATGCCATAAGAACGGTACGCAAAGAGCCGCAGCACCTTATTGCTGCAGTTAACAGCAGAGTTTCAGGTAAAGGATGCATATCAAATATCTGGATATGTGCTTCTACAGGACACTGAGATATTTGAATATAAAATACATGCAGAGTTTTGACCTTGTTGCTCCCAGCACGCACGCACAAAGATCAGCCCTGCAGAGGTCGAGGAGTGATGATAAACACCACCCTGCGAAACCACAGTGCATGCAAATCTTAAGAGCAGCGATGATGTGTAATCCAGCTGACTTGTGGCCATTACACTCAGAGACCTGAGGTCGCCGGGGAATATACCGTCTCGTGAGCACCTTGAGTGGGAGAGCAGGGAATCAACCACTATGGGACTATTGCCCTGCTAGGCCCCCGAGGCCGTCATGGTAATATACTGCTGAACTAAGCTGGATAAATACTACTTGACCTAACTACCATTGCTGGGTAATTACATAGCATACACACCTCCCTACCCAGTATGATCCAACAATATCCACAATGAAACACCCTCGTACTTAACAGAACACCTTAAACACATGTCTGGTGCTGTTCAGGAAGTTTGTGCTTTCAGAACAGTTATCTCGGTGGATGACATGAGAGTGGCGACTTTCTTTCTTTATTCATCTTGCCTTTGTTTAATTAGTTTGGGAAGCAGCCAACAGCTTCGAACCACAAACCACTAATGAGCCAAGACTAATCTACTGTTTGTGATTTGGCTGTTAGATTTCTTGTTCCTTTGCTACGAGCTTCTTGTCTGTTCAGGGAGAGATCAGATTCAGCTACTCGCCGGCGTCTCTGCAAAAATAACAAGTACAGGTATACAGAAGTAGAGCTGAGCTTGTGAAGCATTCCTAAATGAGCATCTCCTCAGCGAGGCTCTGCTCCCAAATGACATCAAACCGCTAACCTGCCATCATCGTGCATCTGGTCCGCTGTGCTAATCTCTGTTTGTCCACATGGTGTCTGAACCGAATGCAGCTCTGGTTCCATATTTGCTTCAGATGTGGGTGTTTGTGCATGACAGGGATAGAGGATCATAGGCCACGGAAAGCCAACAGTCTACAGATTTCATTCAAACCTTTCACCTCAGCTGCTGGCTTCACTCCGTTGTTTCTCTCTACTTGATGGAGCCTTAATCAGTGAACTCGGCTGGTGGAGCCTTCGGTTGGAGGCCCTCCATGGCACGAGGGCTTCCTTCCCTGGTTTGTGATATTCCACTTAAGATTAATCAAAATCTGTTCTTTGGCCAAACGTGCTCAATGGTACAGACAATGGCGACAAAGGGTTTTCTCAAAAGGCAGCAGTATTTGCCAAATTTTTCATCTTTTTAAAAGCAAAGAGAGTAATTCCATTAACATCCCAGTGCAAGCCACCATTAGAGTGCCCTTTGTCTGCAAACCTCACAGGGGCTCCAGCAAGTGCATTAACCTAACAGCTCCTCTGTAGTCATGATCATGATTATTCTTCCTCAAGACATACTGCTGCAGTCTCCAAAAGCCCCCGATATTAACACAAAACCGCTCTTTTGCCTCCCTCAGTGGCATTTCTTCATTTCAGTGGGCAGATATTTAATAAAAGAATATCTTCCTGCAACTGTAATGATTCATCGAGAACAGCAGGCTGAACCTCACCCCCCCACCCCCCCCACCCCCCTCTTCCGCTGTCCAAATCCTATCAAGCTGTCATTTCAAAGTCTGGTGTGATTTGGGCTCTGCCCTGGGGTGGTGCACAATTAAAGCTCTGCTTGGCCCAAATAAGGGACACACAAAACCTGCTGGCACCTCCTTAAGGCTTACATCATGCCTCTCTTCCTTCAAACTTCTTTATCTTTGTCGCTGTCTCTCCATCCCTCTCTCTCTCTCTCTCTCTCCCTCCCACGGTTTAATTTCTTTATCGTTTTAATTATTCAAAGTCAATTTTGCCTGGCGGTTATCCTGTTTGTTCTCTCTCATTTGGATGAGAAAACACCAGCCGCTAATTGACCAATTAGGCCAGCTCCAGATGACATCATTGTAAGTTGTATGAAGAAAGTTTGCTGCAGCCATTGAGCCAGAGGCAATGGTGTGCATCCCTGTCTGTATTTGTAAGTATGGCCCGAGGTTGCTTTTTATTATTGTTTTTTTCATTTCAACCAAATTTAACACTTAAACGTTGCTTAGCAATTAATTAACTGGCAAAGCATCACTTCAGTTTGCTGTGTTTGTCTATTGTACCATATGTAATATCCAAATATCGTCAGTTCACCAAAAGTGGATCAGACTTTGTCCAACTGTGCATCTTTCTAATCTAATCAAAGGTGATACTCTGCACCACTGCTGTGGTTTGACGTGTCTTTGGACTTTGGTCCAACGTGCACGAAGCAAAGGGCACGCTTTTGGTGCAATTGGCGAATTAAAGGTAAAACAAATTATTTGAGTGAGTTAAAGGAAGCACTTCTCAGATCTTGACTGAAGTCAAAATATCAGGACAGTTCTTTAGTTTTGCTGTTTTCTCCACACTCCATCCAGTTGCAGTGTAATGTAACAGTGACTGTGAGGTAAGAGCAAATAATCATCTTCAGCAACTGAAATACATGATATGTCGGCTTGAGTTCAGGCAACTGATGTGGCCAGTCGAGATCACGTTACTGACTGGCCTCTGAAACTCTTTGTTTGCTTTGGTTGTATATTTAAGCTAATTATCCTATGTATAAAAAGAGCTACAAACACCGACGCGGCTCACCAGACATTGATGTAAACACGCTCAAAAGCTTAGAGTTCAGTTTTTCAGCTCATGGGCATGTTGTACTCCAGGCTTATACATTTGCTGCACGACTTTACATTTCAAAGGACTGATGTTTGCACGTGCTCTTGCTTTTCAGATCCACGTCTACAGCCTAGAGACGGGCCAGCCTGTGGCTTGTGTCGGGAGCTCGCCGGGAGATTTCACTTGCATCAACCTGAGAGACGCCCCCCCTCACCTGCTGGTGTGTGGAAACAAAGACAGGAGGTAGGACACAAAAAACACACGTTCACGGAGATGGAGACCGTGCACAAGGGCAGAATCTCCCAATACTGACTCTCTTTTATTCATTTCAACATCACAAATGGTTGAAAGGGGGCCACGAGCTGAAGCTTAAAGGAGTGTCTCTTAACTAGTTTCCCCACAGTGGCGCCTGATGAAGGAGGAAGCTGAGGCTACAGTGTCTGCCGTGGAGAACAGGTGTTAGGAGGCTGTGTGTGAGAAGACAAGGCTCTATTCAATTTGTGAATTATTGACGCGTCTCAGTCTCGTGAAACACTGAGCTTCTAAAAGCTTAATTAAATAAAAGTAAGACAGAGGCATTGAGATACTTAGATGTGAGGCGTTTTGTTCTTTTTGTTGAATACAGATGTCTGTCCGTCTCCTCTTCTACCTGCGATATCATACAAGAACAAGAAATTTGGCCGTCTTCCCATCCACCAACGACACACACACCCATGCATGGGCACACACTTGCCACATCGCTAACCTGGCTCTCCAGATGAGAAAAAGACACATAAAAGAGCCATTCTCATCCATTCTGCACTTGTTAGCGGCTGCTGCGGTGCATGCGCTGGCAGGAAAGCAAAAATCCCTGGCGCGTCTTCATCCAAAGCTGCCCCCGCTGTTTCTATTCAGCACCAAATCCATCTGGCTGTTAAGCAGTTGGCTTAAAGAGAAAGACAGACCATATCATATTGTTTAGGTTCTGTGTTTTTTTTCCCCGTCTTCTTAGTGGTTAGGACGACTCACGATCCCTCAACAAAATGCTCTGTTTCAAAGATGTTTCATCATGTGCCAAAAGAAAATGTTCAGCATTGTTTCGAGTGAAGAATTGAAACGGTTGTTTTCTTGCCAGAGCGTTCTGCTTTACTTTAGATGTTTGTCTTGCTGATAGATGTGCACTTTTGTTCACACACCAGCTTGGCTCTTCCACCCTGGCCCCAGCTGATGCGGGGCACAGTCGAAGGCAAATGGAAGTGGTGGAGACTGAGGGACAGTCTGCGATCTTGGCCCTCTGACAGGGTGGCTGAAGGCCAAAGCCTAATGCATCCCTTCCTTTTGTCCAAATGATTTTAGTCCCTCTGTTTTTTGCGCAATCCAGGGAGCAAATGAGAGGTCCTGATAAGGGCTGTTTGGACGACGGCCACATCTGTGCAAACAGGAAAGATGCGGGCAAAAAGCAAAACTGGAGACAGTGAGACAGAGGAAAGAAAGAGTGAGCGCCACACCTGTGGCTGTTGGTCACTTATCAGAGACCTGAGTCCAGCCTCGAGACCGCTTAGCTGAAGTCTTGGACTTGACTCAACTTTGTCCCGCCAATTTAAAAAGTTTCAGCGTCTTCAGTATCATTTTTAGTCACAGCAGCAGCATGGCTTCAGGGATGGCCGTGCCGGTCTGTTGGTCAGGGTCCCCCACTTCAACCCAGAGTGATGTCTCTCAAAAACCACAGAATGGGAGATTTATGTCCCCTCAGGAGGAATCGTGTTTGTGATAATCGGCAAATGTTAGCATGCTAACAGGCTAAACCAAGATGGTGATCATCATAAATATTACACCTGATAAACATCAACGTGTTAACATTGTCATTGTCAGCGTGTTACATGCTGATGTCAGCGTTTAGCCTGATGCACCGCACAGACTAACAGAGCTGCTAGCAGGGCTGTCGACTCTTAGTCTAGTTTACCTCCCAGGTCACATTTGCACATTCTGTTCTGAAACCATAAAAACACACCTGTGTAATATGTACTGTCCTTCAAACTTCTAACATCAATGTTTTCCGCCTGGTGTGGAATTTGGTTAATTCAGGCCTTGTTTTTGACGTCATTTTTGCTCTGATCATGGAAGAGAGAGGGACACAGGTGGTTTTAACTCATAGTTTGTAAATGCAAAATCTCTGTCAGAGTTTGACAGCACTGTCCACTGCAACAGCCAAAATGTGTTGGAATCCTGAAGTTATCCATCCGTATGGAATATCAAACAAGGTTACATCGTGGGATCATCCAATCACAGATCTGCATCAAACAGTCCTCAGCGTGTAATGATTAATGTCCCGTGTATCTGTGGGAAACTAACTGGTTTTATCCGAACCTCTCCCACACTTCTCTTATTAGGCAGAGCTCCTCCTGATTAATGAAGAGGAGTCTGGCCACTGACAGCTCACTGAAGACAGAGCCGCCTCCAACATTAGATTTATGGTTCCCTGCGGTCCGCCAGTTATGTTCAGCCCTCATTGTTTAAACGTGTGCTTCCATCACGTAATGCCACTGAACGGGCAAAACTAACTGCAGACAACAAGTCCGCGGTGCCCATTTAGCCATTTACCTCTGATTCTTTTGCAAAAAATTTGGAAGTGGAAATGAAATCTGCCTGAGTCCCCAAAGTGAATTTGATTATGGTAATGAAGTCTTGGAAGAAGGTTGAGCCTGGATGGAGTCATGTCCTGGATGCTTTCAGCTGCAATAAAGCCACAGTGACAACAGATGGAGCTGAAGGTCCCCCGGGCTTGTGTTTGCTCATGAACCCAGCAAGCAAAAATCATGCTCTCACTGCCAGTTATCCATAATACATACTAATACAAATGCTAGCATTTGAATAATAATAATATTAATAATGCTAATAATGTACAATATCTACGACATATATGGATGGGACACCCCTTACTTGATCTGCTCTTATCTAAATTCTGCTACAGTTTTGCACCTTTTTGTGCACCATAATGGATTTTTCACACCTCATCTAACATGACATCAGTTTCACGTTCAGCTGGTTTCTGTTTGTATGTCACACTCTGTATCTTCTCTACGTTAATTAGAGTTTCATGTTTTTCTGGATCCTGATCCAGTGAAAGTGATAAGTCCAGCATATCCTGGTGTCGGATAGCGTGAGATGAAATGATGTGATCTTTGGATTCGGCCCAGGGCAAGCGAGGCTGGTACTTGCATTGGTGCATGTGCTTCAGTTTGCATTTGTCTGTGGTCTCTTGGCTGAATGAGAAAAGTTCCTTCAAAAGTGAGAATAGTGTCCTTTTGTCTGGAAATGAATGCACTCTTTGACAAACTCCGCTCTCTCTTGCGCGGCCTTGGAGTCCTCCGCCTCCACCAGGAGGAAGTGCAATCCAAAATTACCACGCTTCACTGGAAGTGACTGATACTATTGTACTCACTATTCTTTTACTGGACTCAGCTCGAGCGTTGGAGAAATCCCGAGCACCTCCCTGGTGTTACATGAACAACCTCTGGCCTATAAGCACAAAACGACCTCCATAACTGCAACGACATGACAAAGCTAAACAGCACATTTCGCAGTAAAGAATAGCAGCATTTGTTCGTCTCTGCTGTGATTCAGGGTGAGGGTCTTTGACCTACGAGCCGGCTCCTCCGTGGCGTCCCTGTACGCCCACCACCTGGGCGTGGCCTCGGTGCAGGCGGATGACTGGAAGATCGTGAGCGGCGGAGAGGAGGGATTGGTGTGCGTGTGGGAGATGAGGATTGGAGCGAAGCTGTGGGAGATGCACAACAGGTGGGTTTTTTTTTTTTTAATCTGTAAATAAAAAATGTATATGTTTCACACTGAAGGTGTTGCTTTCTGTCTTGGCTGCAGACATCCTGTAAGGCATGTACGCTTCAACACAAGCACCCTGGTAACAGCCAACGTCCCCGATGACAAGTCGCCACGGGGGGCCTGCATCACAGACGACGACCTTACAGCTCACCGCAGGTCACTGATCTCCCGCCCACACTCTTCTTCTTTTTTTAACCAGGATCTCTTCTCTCCATCAATCTCACATTTCCCACAAGCTTGCAGACACTCTGAGTCAGAAATACTTGGTGAATTGACTGCTTCTCTGCACTTTACGCTTCTAAAAAGCGAATCCAACCTCGTAACGGTCTTAAATGACTTTGGGATATTTTGGGAAATACACTTATCTTAGCATGACTGGAAACGTGGTGAAGCAGCTCGCCTGGCTCTGTCCCAAGGAAACCAAATCCACCTACCAGCACCTCTAAAGCTTCTATTTTTCATTTTTTATTTGTCATCTGTTCATAAACCAAAGAGACTTCATTTAGTCGCTGGTCCTGGCCAAGAAATAGTCTGACACATCACCCTGTGTAAAACCGCTAACTGTTGCTTTTACACTTTTGTTTTTGTGTGGATTACACAAACCAGATGATGACGAGAGGCGTTAATCTGTGAGCCTTAGAGGCGCTGATAGGTGGAGTCTTTCACCTTAGGGTTTCTCCTTGTTTGTCTTTATGCTTAGCTAACCAGCTGCGAGCTAAAGCCTGGAATTCACTATACAGGTGTGAGAATGATGAGAGTGGCATTGATCTGCTCACCTTACTCTACAAATGTATTTCCCAAAATGTTGAACTATTCCTTTAAGTGGCAGTCATTGTTGTTACTGTCAAAGTAACTACAATACCTCGTTATTACAAATTAGACAGTGGTTAAGATGGCTGGTCTCATGCTGAATGTGTCATCAATGGGGCCACTTTTCCCAGACAACCTGCTGCTCCTCTCTGTTAAATGTTGTTGTTGTAAATAAAAACTCCAGAAAAGCACTAGTTTAAACTTGCACTTTGAAACAATGAATATCTCTGTTGCTGATTCTGAATGTTTTTATCCCTCAGACACAGGGGAGTCATCTGCCATTACGACTTCTCCGAGGACGCGCTGTCACAGGATCACATCCTGCCCATCTGCAGGTCCGACTACACCGAGTCATACGGCTACAACTACAACATCGGCCTGGCGGTGCCTTACGACAGGCTGTCAGGCTCCCATCCGTCGCACTGACAGTTTGATTCTCCAAACTGTATCCTTTTGTTTTTTTACTTTTCTTTTATCAGCCTAGTCAAATCATGCTTTTTGGAAATCTCACATTTTATAGTGTCCTGTATATCATATGTAACTGTTGCATAAGTATTTGTAATTTCAAATGCTGAATTCAGCTACCCAGATGTTGCACAGAATCACAGCCTTGTAAACAATTCCTGTAAAAATTTTGGATTTTTAATTGATATTTGATTCAGTTTGGCTGTGCAACACCACAGCAATAAAAAATAGCATTTCTACCTCAATTACTAAATAAGAGTGTTCTTTGTACATTTATTAGTTTTCTAAAAAAAAACAAAAAAACATTAACATCAATTCAGTGCAAAGTCTATTAATTCACATTAGGGAAAGTTTTTATTTATGCACTAACAGTCAGCAGAACAGCAGTGGTTGGTTACACAGAGTCTCAGAGGGACAGATAAATTAAACCTGTAACTATTCTGGAGCTGCAGAGGAATGGCATGTGCTTGCAGCGGATGTTAGCCATAACAGATGACCCATGAATGCCAGAGCAGCCACCGAGCAGGACTGACTTCATCTGAACTGTAAACCTTTTGACTGTAGTACAAAGAATCTTTCACATTACACGCCGATTACAAAAAGAGTTGTTGAATAGCAGGAGAATACAGACGAGGTAGTGTTAGTTTGAAACCTGATTAAATGAAAGGAGCTATATGTAAGAATTTTAACTTAAAACATTCAAAAATTTACTAAAATTATCAACAGAATGTGAAGAAGTAAGACTTTTGACGTGATGTTGCAGAGATATTAGTTTGCACGCTAACCAGCTAGCCTTGCACCCCAGCTTTGTGGTGATATTCTGCTCTCAGTTTGTTTGGGGTATGACAGGTGGCCAATTCTTACACATAGCACCTTTTAATAGTGTTACAAAAGATGGGAAATAAATCCCTTTGAAATATATGATGCTTGCTTCTTGTAGGATCACAATGCCTTACAATGGAATTAAAAACTGTGTGAAACTGAATTTTTAGGCTTAAAAGTTGTTCAGCTTGTGCAGCAGACAGTCTGTGATTCGCATAAAAATGTTCTTTCAGGATGGTATTTGGTCTATAATTATTATCCTCCGTCCAAAAATAAATTCGTGCGTATCGAAAGTGTTTGGCTTCATTCCATTTAAGGACTGGAGACGCTCTACTAAAAACAGCAGCAACAGAAACATTTCTTTCAAGAAGAACTCCTTCAAGAGGTTGATTTCCCACAACGCATTGTTGTGGTGTCCACGTCCAAAAAGCGAATGTGCATCCTGGACTCCATCTCCAGCCCTTTTAGAATCTGTGGGCAGACAACGACATGATGTCCAGAGTAAGTGACAAAAACAAAACGGTCTCCTACGTTTTGATCGGGTGGAACATGAAGTTGGAAAAGTGCAAACCTGTTCAAAATGCTCAAACGTAATTCCTTCATAGAAATCATCTGGGGCCTGAAGCGACAGAGAGGCAAACGGTTACTCCGCTGCAGACATTCGACTGTGAGGATTCATTGTCACACGTTCGTTCTGTTAAGTTCGTTACCATGTGGGGCACATTTGTGCTCGCCACTTCCAACATGGCAGCATCTGCTATCGCCTTGGCAGCTTCCAGCCCGATGGCGCCACTTTTTGACAGAAGCTCCTCTACTACCTTGGATGAGAAAAGCGTTGTTAGTCTTTAAACCGTCGTCGGGGCTTGAACAGCATCAGTCTTCAGGCCACATGGGGACTTCAGCGGCTGAGAGCTCCAAGTAAATACTGTAAGTACAGCACGCACAGCTGATGACTTAATGCCAGATGTTACCGAAGGGATCAACCTGGTGAGACTGGTCGCTTGTATGTGCTCACACACTGATGTTAAGAAAGTTACTTGAATTTCACTTACAGCAAGATTTAAAGTGAGAACAGATTTGTTTGCTAGTATAGAAGCTAATGCGTTCAGCCAATAAAAACGAACTCTTCATCAATCCCTATTGTCTCCGCTTCACCTCTTCCATCTAAAACGCTGTTAGTAACTTCACTTTTCAACCATCCCTGCCTACACTGTGCTCTCTCAACAGGAAAAACCCTCAAATTAAGGAAGCAATATGCTCTTTTTTTTTAACCATGATGTCGTAAAATGCAAATCTCAACCACCATTAGAGTGAATCACGTGTGACTTATTTAGCATATTAAGTGTTTGTGGCGTGTTGAGCAGTCTTGTGACTTTTCCTAGACTGAAGCAAACGGCTCCACAGGAGTCCTCAATTTCACTTTTTCATGCATTCAGAAAACAAAGTATAGATCCTGTCAGCCTGTATTCTTACTGCTCATTAAGTGCTAGTATAACAACAACATTTAAAGCTACTGCACCTCTATGATCAGCCCACACTTATTTTGTCTGATTACACCTCTTCTCAGGCCTGTGTGGGTGTGTGCAGACTGCTTGATTCATCCTCGTGTTAAAAACAGCAGCTTTGTTGCACCTGTTCGGGTGGGACAACATGAACCCAACACTTTTGAAAATACATAGTTTTGTGACATCATGTAATTGCCCCAACAGCTCAACCGTACGTCATCCCGAGCAGTATAATTTGCTTAAAGCGCACACAGCACGCACACGTGCACTTTCTGGTTTTTAAACATCCCTCTCTTTTGTTCGTAATGGGGTCCAAATTAGTTTAGATGCGATAAATTGTCCGATGGGACAAAGGCTGCCATGGTTTCCTTACCTTCCTGTACTCCTCCAGAGTGATGGTGCCGTCGTTGTCTGTGTCATGCATGTTGAACAGGACTGGGGAAAAACAGAAAAGAAAGAATTTACTGGTTGGTCTGATTTCTAAGGAACTTTCCATCATCACAATCTAGGACGGCAGGATGTTACTATTAGACCAGAGGAAGTTGAGATTAGAGGAATGTTTGTGAAGAGGCAAGACTATGCACGGCCCCTTCAGGCCACGTCAGGACCACCACTGCTGAATCGAAAGAATCACACCGAGGCAATGGCACACCTTTAAAATGCCACTACTCTCATTTACAGTGACATTTTCAAGATTCAGTCCCATGGCAATGCTGCATGTTCAGCAGTCGTGTGGCACTAACATCCAGTTTTCTTCCTCAGGCAACGTCCAGCCGAGCAGTCGATAGAATGTCAGTTTTAATGTCAAACCGACTCATCTTTGTTTGTGTGTTTGTTTTGGACAATTCCCGAGGTGGAAATTTATCACTGTGACAGCAGGGAGAGATGTCTGATTTGTGGTCACATTTGTGTTAAATGTGCGCGGAAACAACATTTTGACACAACAGGTGATGACAGGCAGACGGTTGGTGTGAAGCCAAGCAGGACTGGTCACTATCAGTCTTCAGGCTGTTTGAGACAAACGCAGTTTGTAGTGCCGTCTGGTAATTATCTCCTTTATGTAAGTCCTTGTGCTTTTTTTTTTGGCTCTAAAATAGTGATTTAAATGAAACTATCTGAGAGGCTCAGAGGAAAAATGTCTCTTTGGTCAAACTGCTAATGTTACCTTTTTATAAGGGCTCACAAGCCAAAAAGGCTGGAAACCACTGGTTTAATATTTAACAACACACAGTTTTCAACGTATTTCAAATAACAGAATTTTAAAAATGCGCTCACGAGGCTTTAAATTCTTAGTGCATTTTTTTGGTTTTGTGCGGTATTGGCCACAAGACTGTGCCACAAAACGTTTCAGTGATCTAAAACATAAACGGCAAATGGCAGCTTTTGGTGACAGCCCATTAGAGAATTAAAGGAAGCCGAGCTGCAACTGGAAACACACCCCAAGTGCATGAAGGAGGAGCGACTCGAAACAACGTGACTAACTTGTTTGAATGGTGTCTAAAGCCTTTTTATAGGGCAAGAGTGAGCTGAGGACATACCTGAATTCTATCCTACGTAGAACAATGGAAACAATGACCTTGTGCTCGTGTCAGTAAATTTGCTTTAATTTGAGTAAACACAAATTCGTTCAGGAACGCGTGCAGTATCAGTTCCGCAATCTGAGCCTAAAGGGGGCCCTTAGGCTGGATTTCTACCTGCGAGAACATGATGCAGGGCCCTTCTTAAGCCCCCCGTCATTTTAATTATTGATCAGTTTAAGATAATATCGTTCTTAAATGGTGTATATAAACACAAATGAGGTTTGGTTTAGGTGCCACACACCAACTGGACAAAAACACACATTGGGCCGTCGGGGCCCCTAAGAGTACCAGGGACACTTGCTAATTTGCCCAGTTGTTAATCCAGACTTGCTGAACAGGTCATTCCCATCTTTTCACACTTCTGACACTCTTTCCCTGGAGTGTGTTTCAGTTATTCTGGGAAATGTTAGAAGTCACAACTGACGCAAGGGGAAGGTTGAGGGGAAAAAAGATGCACCAAAAATGTAAATCGTGAAATACCTCCTACACTACCAACTAATTATAATCTCATTGCATTAAGATATCTGAGGCTGAATTTGGGCCTTGACTCGGTGGCTTCAAATGATCTTGTTCTACTTGTGAGTGTTGAGGTTGTAAGCTGCTGCTCTGGCCTTCTGCCAGCCAAGCCATGAATACATAGAGAGCCTCTCCAGTGTGATAGCTGACATGCAGTGAGGAATCCAGCGCTCACATATGCAGCTATGCATCGCAATACTCTTTGTGGCACGGCAGCGGTGGCTGAAGTAAGACTCACATTACCGATTTGTTAGCTACGCCGGGCGGTGCACTTTTTTCCGAGTATTTTGTAATTGAGGCACACTCAAAGGGGGATGCAGGAGAGAAAGCTTTGGTCCTAGACCAACAGCTGGCACTGTAAACACAAGTAAACCAACAAGTAAAGAGAGTTCCCCTGTGTCCAGTGCTGCTGTATTATAACTGAAGTGCAGTGTCTTACAGCGCAGCTTCTCTTTTCTCAAAGCTTCCTTCTCCTCCTCCGTCGTCTTCAAGGTTGGAGGGCGGAAGTGGGACATGACCATGAGGAACTGCTCGAAGCTGATCTCCTCGGAGGAGCCCACCTCACCCTGACGCTGGTTCCTGGGTCACAGGCAGAAGAAATCAACGTTTAGGCATTAAGAAGTGAAATTCTTCCATTGTGGCTTTTTCAAGATCGACACTAACACCAGTATTTTTTTCAAGTTGGAAATAGACTAATTCTATGCAGACTGCATGTATTCCCTCGTGAAAAATCCTGAAAATATGGGTGCATAGGATCCGATGAGACATCACAGAGTCAAATTTTCTAAAGTCCAAACCAAAAGGAAAATTTTACTGATGTTTTTTTGCTTCTTGTCCCTTTAGGTTTCCATTGTGCACATGACGTGTGGCTGTGAGCAAAGGTCAAATGAACAGATAGCTTTTGATTGGACACTGTGGTTTGTCCCGTTAAGCTCGACATGAGTATGAGAAACTGCTGGTTTTAACATGTCAGCAGTTAGCTGCCGTTTCCTTTGATTAATGGATGGATTACACATAATAGTCACAGTTTTTACAAACTGCATAGTGGGTGGAGAGACAGAGTGTGGTGTGAGTTGGCCGTACCCACCTTTTGTCGAAGAACGCATCGATAATTTGCTTTCTGATTGGATTATTGGCAAGGGCTGGAATGCTGTTCAAGTTTTCTTTACTGCAGTGCGACAAGAGAAAGAACATCATCATAAAACAGATAGAGCAGCGCCTGCAAGCCTTAATAACAATGAACGTTATTTATGGGAAGTAACATGAAGAGTGAGTCTGTCTGAAGGGCAACTGTGTAAGGAAACACATGCTATCTACAACTTTTGTTCCCTGTTTCCTTTTAAAGGGAACGAACTTGTGACATACCACGACCAGAATGCCACTTTGGCAGTTTTATGTGTGTGTTTATTCATGAATGAGTGTGTGTGTACAGTATGTGTCAGCTCTGTGTGCCTCGTGCATCGACATATTGTATTTACCGAATGTGTCTTGCATTAGTTCAGCCAGCATGTATCACCATATGCTGCGCGTTTGTGTCCATGCCAGAGACACTAGAAATACCCACAATTCATCACTCCAGCCACAGAGCAGGTAGTATTTCATATTGGCCATGGCAAAGGCCAAATGGTTTCCATTAAAACCACATGCGGCTGAGCAGCAGAGCTTTTCCACATGTGCAGTTTTTTTTTTTTTTTTTTTAATATATATGTATAGTCCGTTTTACCTTATTGTTTCTTCATTTCCACTCAGCTGCTGGAATCTTTTGTAGAGGTTTTTTATCTGGTCTGGTGAAACTGAAAAGAAGCAAACAACATAAAAGTATGTTCACGATACACCCATAATTACTCCACCCCATCAAAGGCCTCTTCCACTCCTTCAATTGTTTTTCAAGGATGTCCAACATGCAGTTACCTGATACTAAACACAAGATTATTCTCGCTGAAAAGACACAATCACTCATTTTCTTGGTTTTCTTTTCATTGTAATATACTAGATTATGATTCACCTGCACGGCAGGTGCAGCTCCACCATCAGCCTAATGGCAAAGCAAACACCCTTTGCACTGCTGCGATTGTCCTTTTACGCCATTTCAAAGCATTCCCGGAATCATTAACTCACTGTGTGGACTAGTGAACACACACTGAAAGGTTTAAACGGCATAACCAGGCTCTGCCTGTCCCCATATCAAGATGGGTTTGGCATTTTCAATTGTTTCGGTAAACACTTGTGTTTATTTTGACCATTTTTTTTCCATCCCCAGAGGCTGTTGGGTGAATGTTTGCAGGAGCAAGTGCAGCTGCCGTGGGTGAAGAATATGCAATGGACTGTGTGTATTCTCATGCAGGAACAAGTTTGTTGGTCTGAGTGGACTGACTATTACAGTAAATGTGCAGGATTAACAGACACAACACACAATGGATTACTATTACATGGACCAATTAGCTGAAGAAAACAACAACACAATCTGTGTGCTGTGCTCTGCCAACAAGCACAGGCCTGTTAGTGCAACCACACACTTCATCAGTGCGTCCAGGCCATGTAGATCCATAAATCTCAGAGAGAAACGGGGTCAAAGCCCCACCTTGAGGAGACAAAGACAATAAAACAGTTCGAAGTCTCACCCACACAGTATCAATAAAGTTGGGCTCAGTCTGGGATGCAGATCTTACCCTTGTTATTCAGACTCTGCATTCCGCTGCAAGCATAGAGCCCTTCCTAAAAGTGGATATACACACTGTTTCGATCCGCTTTTCGTTTCATTTCTTTATCAAACTTTCCCAGTCACATAGGGAGGGAGAGAGACAGCATACAGATACGTACTCCACAGTTGTACCTCAGAGCATGAACTGTTTGCGTAGCTTGTTAAAAGTGTGTTCGTTAAGGAGTTACTGATAAAAACGAGAGCATTGCGCTCACAAGGTAAAACTGAATATTCAACCGATTGCGTTTTGAATGACTTAATTTTAGCAGCAATTAATTTAACTATCTAAATGTCAATTAACACTTGTAACAACTTTGGGAGACAACTGGTATGATCACCATTTGTCGAGTAATCTGTTTATCACCTTTCATTTCCTTGACGACTCTTATTTGTCACTGCCACCAGACTTTGGCACCTTGAAACCGAATGATTTCAACACTAACTGCTCCGCGCACTGAACTGGCAGTTATTTAGGGTCTAATATAAATTGGTTCCTGTTGGATTTGTCTTACTCACATCCAGTTTTGTCCGCCAGGTCCTGGTACATCCCGGAGCGCGTCTGCGAAGCTCCCATCGCTGCGGTTCCACCGGTGCGTCAGGACGCACAATCTGGTTTGACTGGCTCAACTTTTCTGTGCTGCTGCGGCTTTATCGCGCTGCTATCGGTGAATCAATGCAACTGTAGTCTGCTGCTGGCGTCCTGCAAACATCTGGCCTCCTCCCGGTCCTAAATCCACACAGTTCGTGGATTAATGACCTGCTGTCTTCCGGTTTCTCCTCAGTTTTCTGCACCAAGTCGTGGTTACTGTTGCGCATTACAAGGTATGAATAAGGTCATTTAATTCAGTAAGATAAGTGAGAGTGACGCTAGAAAAACAAACAAACAAACATGAAACGCGTCTTTTCATTTATTATTTTTTGTCATTTCCTCAAAGCTCAGAGACATTTGTTTCTAGTCAGCCTGGTTCTTATTGATTCGTCTTTTGTTTTCCATGAACAGCTCAACAACACTGATGAGCCACGACAGCCTACATGTTTACTTGTAAATATACAGAAAAAACAAAACAAAACTAGAAGATCTAGAAATGTGAAAGTTGAACTTCCATGAGTGCATGAAACTTGATTAAAAGATGGGGAATTAAAAGTCAATTTACAAAGTCTTTTCCTTCTAGTCTTCTGTGTGGCACGTTGACTAGGTTTGGACTATATGCTGGGGGCTTGTTTGACTGGTGCTGGGTGCAGGGGGGTGGTCAGGGGTTGGGGGAGCTCTGGGTAAAGAAGCATTCCTTGGTTTTAGGTCAAAGGAGATTTACAGCACCTGGGCACCCATCCTGAACCTACTTGTCCACTTAACTGTGTTCCTCAAGTATATAATCTTTTTTCTTCAAGGTGTGGAACTACACATTATTTTGGATTTCCATACTTTTCCCAAACTCCGTCTCTCAAGTGGATATGAAGATCCTGCCTGTCGATTTCGCCAAACCACTCCACAGTTTGAGCTTTGTTTTCACAACAAATACACTGTGATATTTAGATATGTGTGTCCAAACAGTGACAATCTTTGCAGCACGTTTCCAGACTTTATGGTCTCTTCAAAACATGGAAATATTAAAAGAAGTCTTTCCAGACCGGAATAGGAACCTGACTGTGGTATAAAACCACATTTGTCAATCATTTCTTATTAAACCAAGTCATCAGTTTCTGAAAATACAGTATTCTGGTGAATTTTCCAACCATCTCCCTTACACATGACCTGGTCTTGAACGTGTGCAACACAGCAACAGCTACGTCATGGGGTTCTCAAAGTTTTGATGACTGAATGCCAAAGTAGGGAGCCAGCGTCTCACTGAGGGCTGCACAGGAAAACCCTGTCATAGGATTTGTGATTGGTCTCATAAAGGAATTCCTTGAGCACAGAATTCACCTGTTTGCCAATAAAGGCAGATCATTTTATCTTTCCCAAAGACAAGACAAAGTAAGAGCAGATTGATTTTTACTGAAACCCCCCTTTTTTTCCCTTGGTGGCTTTTCCATCTCACTTCCACATTAAACTGCAGAGTTGTCCACCAAAATACAGCACGAGCATTGATGACAGCCTCATAATTCCTGCAGCGCTTGCATGGTGCCACTAGTTGTCGTGCATTTCTAACCTGACAGAAGCTTAGGGGGGAGCAGTTTGTCACAGTGACCAAGTGCTGTATTAAATGTCGGCTGTTGAAAGCTGAAGTACTGAAATGGAATGTTTAAAATATAATTCATGCATTTCATGTCATGTTGCGTGAGTCTGAGGGCCCCCACTGGCCTGCGGACCACACTTTGAGAACCCCTGAGCTAAGTGGATTGTGAATTGAGAATGGGTGACCAGTAATTGGTTAGCCGGAGTCAGCAGGGTGTTGGACACGGCTACTTTGCTACATGGGCATGGCTTGGTGGTTGTTTTGGTCTGTGGCAGGAGCCTGGTCCTGGTTCTCAGAGCCAGGTGGCAGTCTGTGATAGAGCTCCTGCACTGTGCCCAAAGTTTCATCCATGTCCTCTGGGTATCGCGTCTGCAGTTCTTCGTTGGCAGCATAGTGGGTGTCGGCAAACTCAGAGAAGTAGCGTCCCACCTCTGGGTGGCCGATCTCCAGGGGGGCTGAGTGGGGCTCCAGGTTCTCTGCAGAACAACAAAGGAAATTTGACATTCAAGAGATAATGTGCACAAAGTACCTACTTAGTGCTTTGAATTATGTTTTTATGTCAAGTTAGCTCGATACCACCAGGGTTCCTGCTGAAGGAGTAAGGCTACAATTATGATACACACCACAAGAATACATCTCAATTTAATGGAATACACTAATGAAATTACAGTCAAGCCCTAATGACGGGGCAGTGATATTATAAGCCTATTAACTTGTGCATTCACACAGTCTGCTTTTTTCTGCCAGCTGTTCCTTCCTGTATTTAGCATCTGCAACTGTGAAGTTTTTTTCCTGGATTATATTTTTACATTCTTCGTATTTGTTTAATATCGTGGTTTGCTCTTCGCTTGTAAAATCTACTCTGCTGTCAGTTTACTTGTCCATGTTTGCCACTGGTCACATGCTGCGAACACCAGCCCTTCATGTGAACGTGCTGATGGCTTGATTGGGGAAAACCTGGCTTGACTTGACCACTTAGCGTGACTGCAACTGCTCGACTAAGCGAAGCCAGATTACAGAGATATCCTAGGTATGTTGAACTTGCTTGGCAGTACAGGCCCCAAGTCGAACAGACAGCTCGTGTACCAAAACATTTAGCTTATGTCTTTTCAGTTCCTGCGAAGTGAGTGAGAGAGATTGATCAACACACGTCCCCCTTGGGGTTTGTAGAGACCAGAGCCTGCAGGTGAATGTTGAGCTGACAACAATGAAAGTTGTGTGGCAGCAGCATCAGCAGAGCGAGCAGGTAAGCACAAGAGCATACTGGAAATGAGTCAGTCTATCAGGGAGGAGCTCTCTTAAGTGGGGAAAATGTATAAGGCACAAAAAAAGGGGGATGCAGCACCACTTAACTGTTCACCATGAGCAGTTAAAGACTGCAAGCTAAAGACTAATGCATTCATAGTCAATACCTACATATACAGTATAAACGTCACATTACACTACTAATATGGCTTCATCAAGCATTACAGAGTTGTTTGTTTTAAGAGCAAAATCCTGCAAAATTGAATAAAAATCATCTCTTAAGAAGAGGAACTGTGAGTTAAGTATGAACTTTCTGTCATCTGTCATGTTCAGCGAGGCACCTAACCAATGTGACTTCGTTCGTGTTTATGAGACATTTGAGTTTTTCCTGTTTATGTTAATGACTTCCTCTTGTCTTATCTACTAGCAGATTCTTTTTAACAGTAGCGAACATGTCAGTTCTGTGCTTTATATGCTTATATACCAGGGGGGCCTAAACTTTGTCCCTTGGAGGGCCAAATCTGAAACTAGATGATGTGCCCTGTGACAAAAGCAAAAGCCTATTATATTGTATTGTATTGTATTGTTGTGTTGTATTATTACAGTATTAAGGTATTAGCATCCCAAGTTCCCTCAATTGAATGACTTCCTGCATCATTTCTCCCCCCATGGTCAGGTTATGAGCTATAATTTATAACTAGGGATCCCACATATTATAAGAGCATTTTTATCTTGCATCAATAAAACAAAATAAATATTGATTTATTGTATATGTTTTTCAATTACTCAGGCTAAACTGAACCTCAAGATGGGCCAACTTTGACCTGTGGGCCCCACTTCGGGCAGCCCTGCTCTTATTCCATTTCTCCCAAATAACCAGAATTACTCTGTGCACAAAGCACTGATTTATTGGTCTGACTATTTCACTTAGGTTTCTTGGTAGCCTCTGTCTGGTGGGTGCAATGATACATTCCTTCCCAGAATCATCTATCAGACTTACACATATTGATAAGAATTTACTTTTCACCTGCAAATGATCATTTACCATAAAGACATTTTTCATGTTTATGTTTCTGATTCATACCCTGAGCTGCGTAGCGACATGTTCCGTCCTGTACGAGGACGTTGTAGAACGGCTGGTTGGCCCCACTGGACAGCTGGTGGACCCTCATGGTGGTGATCCACTCCTGACTCATGGTGCACTTTGGGTCCCAGCCGTAGATCACACAGTTATAACCCGACCTGGTGGAAGGGATGAAACATGACAGGTATTAGTGAGAGATGTGTTAACAGAGAAGAGGATTGCTGTATTACATGTTAGCGGGACCCACCTCTTGTGTTTCATGATGAGGCCGACTGAATACTGGACCTCCAGGTGTTCTGGAGCGCTACGCTTCTTCACCTCAGGCGTAACAGGATGTTTCTTGTGCTGGATGTGCTCCAGCGTGTGCTGCACCAGGTAGCCCACTGCCCCGTGCTGGGAGGGATCCAATGCCTGAATGTGCTGCAGGATGTCTAGCACCTGAGACAGAGGACAAACATCAGCGGACACAGCTGTTAGCTGAAATACTGAGGGCTGAAGAGTAAGCGCTTTGTGCTAAATGACTGTGCTCAAAGTGAATTCTTTATGACTTTAATTCTATTACAGCACTAGAGAAAAATGCTTCGGGTTGTGTGTCCTGACCTTTTCTGGCCAGATGCCCAGGTGGAAGTAGAGGCGTGCCTGCAGCAGCAGGTACTGCACATTATCTGGGTTGATAGTGAGGTAGAGGTCCAGAGAGTCTCTGAGCAGCTGGTAGGATTTCTCATTACCCTCGCTGAAAGAAAGCGCACAGCGCAGTTTAACACAGTTCAGCCAGAACATTCAAGCAAAAATCTAGCTTTCAACTGATTTATTCTGTTTTTAGACAGCAGTCAGGTGTTTCTCTTACCCTCTTTTGCCGATATTGAGCAGGTTTCCCACCATCCTGAGCAGCACCTCGGTGGTGCTGATGGCACTGTAGTAATCTGCCGTCACCTGGTGGCCAATGAGGTACTCGCACTCCTTGGCTGTAAGCTGCTTACCTTTACCAAAGGCATCAATGTAGACGAAGTCATAGATGTCCTCACTCCTGCAGGAGCAAAGTTATACCCAGTTAGTAGATGTTTTTAAAATACATCCATCACAAACTTAATAACAAAAGGTAGCTTTTTGTTATGACCCAGAGAAAGACTAAGATTTTCACTGCGATTATTTCCTGTTTGTCTTAATTTGTTTGTCTTAATCTTAATTTAAAGTATTTATATTCCCCAATAAAGCACTTTGAATTGCCTAGTGTCTGAATGGAGCATGTTCCAAAAAGCGTGAACCATGTGCATGACTGTCAGACGAAGTTAAGAGGAATTTGAGAGCCATTAATTTCAAAGCGTACCCCCTCGGTTTTTGGCACCAGCGCAGCAGGAAGTGATTGGGAAAGTTGACAGGTTCCAGCTGAACGCCCAGCTTCCACGCTAATGTCATGTAGAGGACAGAGAGGCTAATGGGAATGCCTGTACGGCGTAGTAGCACCTAAATGAAAAACAAGAGGGCTTAGTCAGTTCTAAAATTAAAAAACATGAGGACGTGACTGTAAAGCTTGTGACTTAAAATATGCATAATTTCACAGAAGATCTACCTGGTGGATGTAAGAGTTGAGAGGGTTGTAGTAGTCAAACTCGTTACCCTTGTATTGAAGTTGCTCGTATAAGACAGAGTTTATGGCACACACCACCTGCCTCTGCAGCTCGAAGTCCTCTACGACAAAACAGTCACCTGCATCGTACACAAGAAATGAAACTTCAGAGGATCCTTTGGCTGAAAGGGGAAAATATAGATCGGTGCAGTTGACACACTTGACCAAATATCCTTGTATTGATTTTTTTTTTTTTTAAACCATGCTGGGACTGAAAGCACATGCCTTCAGGCTTTAAGAGTCTAGTGGTGATTGATTTTGGGGGCAAGGATGTGAGGAAAAATAACAAAAACTCAAGTCCCAAGAAGACAACTTTTCATTTAGAGTTTTGTTAGTTTTGAAAGCCCACCTTGAGCGACACGCAGGCTGGGGTGAGAGGGGTTCTTGATTCTCAGCATCTTCTTCACTTTCTCTGCGATCTCGTCCAGCTGTGCTGATATGCTGTTCAGTGTTACATCAGCCAGTGGGTTACAATACTTATCCACCAGTACAGCACCTACAGGGGCAGACAAGACCAACAGGGGAATGCATGATGCTCCAGAAGAAACACATACTCTTTGTATCCAGATGTCAAAGCTAATCAGGGCCCAGTGCACACATGAGTTGAGTCTGAACATGAGCTCTTTTTTTATGCCTCACCCTCTAAAGCAGACTGCTGCTCAGCAGGCTGCTCCAGGAAGGTCTTCAAACTCTTCAGAATGTTCTGCTGTCTCAGGAAGTAAAGGATTTTCTTTGCATAGTACTTCAAGGTCAAGCTTTTCCTGGAAATGGCCACAGAACAGAAGATGGAGACATTAATGGTGCGACGGTGTGACACAACGAGAGCTTTCATCATCACAGATATCTCAGCAAGGATTAATGAGATTAACACCGAGTACTGTGACTGTGGGCCCGGTGTTGCTCTCACCTCTTGTCAGAGTTGAGTATGAAGAGGAGCTCGTCTTCACAGAAGTGCTCTGGCATCCCAAGCGACTCGATTTCTGCAAAGCTGTCTCCCAGCACCTGGCCAACGCAAGGCTGAGTTACAGATCTCTGGGTTAGTGTGGAACATAGAAAGTGCACACACAGACACACACATGCAAAAGACCAGCCAATACAGAGACAAATATTATTTTTCATTCAAATGGTGCATCTGTAAAGGCAAAGGGAAGTCAAACTAATGCTTTTGCCAATCTGTCAAATCTCTTAAATGCATTTAACCAAATCACATGCAACAACATAGTAATAACGATAATGTATTCTTGATTACAAATGGATTACTCACGACTTCAGTGAAGAATCTCTTTGAGATCGATTCCACGGTCCTTCGTATCTGTATACCAACTCTGTGGCGTGTTTTGTATTCTCTGAGCCAGTCACAGCACTCATTCTGACGGTAAAACCTCTGCAGTCTCGGCCATCTGTTGATGAAGGCAGCAAAACTGTTATTTCAATATCACTCTGGACATGCTCTGAATCAGCCTAGCAGCCTATTGCCTGATGCAGCATTTGACACGTCTATGAAACGATGCACAATCCCGCTGCAGACGTGGTTTTCTGCAAGGAAAAGCAGTCAGAGAGTAGCAGCCAAGGGAGTCAGGAGGAGGGCTCTGTTCTTGGCAGGAGCTGCACTCTCCTGTCGTTCACAGGCTACATGCAACATTCAAGGTCACACCGTTTCATTTTTGGTCATTCTGGTGAAAATGGAGTGTAAGTTGCAACTTATGAAAGATTCAGAGGCTAACATTTCCAAGCTTGTGTACAGAGAAGAAGCTTGCCATTGGCCTCGCGCGATGATGAATTTGGTGCATCAGCAGAATGTCAACGGCTGACAGCTGCCTGAGAGTTCGCAATAAACGAGCCCATCTTTAAGTAGACACTGAGCAATTTAGGGCTGTGAATAACAGAAATTAAAAAAAAGAGATGTTTCCGCGGATAGTAGTAAAATGCACCAGAAGACAAAATTACGAAGACATATCACACAAAAAAAATCATAGCACCTGAGTTTGTACTGGTGTCCCCAGACCTTCCCCCTTCCATGGCAAACGTCGTGTAGCCGCTTGCAGCAGCAGGAAACGTTACAAATGTCGACATGTTTGAGGACAGGGAAGCACAGGATGTGTTCGAGCAACTCGGTCGGCAGGTCGGTCAATTTTTTTGTTTGGGGGTCGGAAATAATCCCATTTAGACTTGCTTGCCCCTCTCCGGCTACAGACGTCGCCATCTTTACTGTTTACCACGATTACCTCATTGCCCAGACACCGCCCCTTTATGGCGCAGGGGGCAGAGCTATGGGCAGGGCATAGGAGGTGTACTGCATTGTGATTGGTTGTTAGGTCAAGGGGAGAAGAGACGCTATGCAACATTCAGGTTCATCGGATATTCCAATATTTATTTTCTTCCACATTTTAAGTGACAATGTGCACTGTCTTCGCAAAGAGGAATGTAAATTATTCAGCAGTTTAAAGGAACTATAGTTTTAAGGTACTTGACTTGTTTTACAGGAAAAGTATCCTCTGTTGGTGACAACTGAATCTGTCTTCCACAGAACACAACCACCTGTAGTGAAACAGAAAAATCTGTAATGTAAAATGACAACAAACAATCATAACAAAATGATTAGGTATAACTAACTGTTATTTTCATTATCAATTAAGGTATCAATTACTTTCTTGATTAATCATTTGGTCTCCACGATGTCCAGAAATGGTGAAAAATGCCCATGACAATTTCCTAAAGGCCAGCTATACATTTGCTTGTTTTGTTGGGCCAATATAAGAACACAGAAGAATTTTCACACTGCGATCAAGTAGGACAAAGAAAAGCATTTGGCATTTAACTTGTGGTGACTCAACTTTTTTTGTATTTTATATATTAGTATTGGATTGGGGTTGTAGTAGAAGTGAAGGAGATAAAGTGTAGTTATTAAGGGTTCATACATGATATTACAAGAAAACACTTAGCAACTACTACTGTATAATCAGTGTTTACCTAGATAAAGTATATCAATGTCATACAAACAAACAAACAAACAAACAAACAAACAAACAAACAAACAAACAAACAAAACGTGGTCTCTGGCGCTGAGAACCTCATCTCTGTTGTCCTTTTTATGTCAATAATGGGCGCACTATGTTACTCCAACATTCTTTGTGGTACGTGAATGCAGCATTGTTTTCCGGATGAAAAAAAGCTAACAAATGACTAGCAGCAGTTGGCTAGTGCTTCTTTTCCAGCAAAGTTTATGTGCAACAACCCATGAGTTTTGAACTCTCCAGAGGGGATTTATTGGCCTAAAATTTTCTCGGACGCGGAGATGTCAATAGTGACGGATTACACGGTATAGAGAGGTATAACCTTAGCGGAAGATAAGGGCTTGTAATGAATATGCAATGTTAGTTAGCTAGCTAACTTATTTTGTATTTAACCTAGCTAACGTTAGCAACAGTTCTAGAACAGTTACCCTGTATCTTATCAGCATCCGCTAAATGTATTAAGTCTTTTTTTTGGTGGCTGGCGCGAATTACAAAAAATACCATAAAATACGTAACGTCTTTGATGCATTCATAAACCAAGGAAATGTCAGTGAAAGCCAGATAGACACTTTGATGGAACTTGCCTTTAAGCGTCTATCCTGAACGAGCCATCGTATAGGCGGACAGTCACATGCACAGCTGTGTTTATCTTCAGTCATACCAAATCACTCATCTCATGTCTACCCCATAGAGTATAAGACAAAATGCCTTGACGGTGCACTAATTTTGTAGGAATTTTAAACAATTGAATAGTTACTTTATTAACTATTCGCAATGGCAAGTGCCTTAGCAGCGAAAATGGGATTTAACTCACTGATGAGAAAACAAGCTAGGAACTTCAACGTCAGGATCTGCACAATGGAGTCAGACATGGAGTTCAGCTGCGAGGTATGTATGCGTGTTTCAGACACTGAGCATGATTTCATTCATTGTACGTCAAAGGACTTCCACAAGTGCGGTGGTCCTGAACGCAACACAGAGTACATCTAAGCTCTCCTTCGGACTGGGTTACCAGTTGTCATTCATTGCAATGCAGCTAAAACGTCAATGTTAAACCCTCATCTGTAATGGCAATTGAATTAGGGTGTAGGTACAGTTTATCTTAACGACAATAGTGATGATGGTTGCTCGTAAGACATGGGAGTTTCCCTTTTCGACACTAGATGGCAGCAAGTAATAATGAACGCATGCTATTGCTATCATGGTTCTATTCTACAGAAGAGTATATCTGTTATAATTTATCTGTGTTATGCAGCAGTGGAATCATGAACATTTCAGTCTGTGGCAGAGCTCAATGCAGTATAGGACCTGAAATGCTGTGTGCATCATCCTGCAGTGTGAATTTAAAACAACCCACACTGATTTATGGTGGTTCATTATGTATTTTCGGCCTTAGCAGTGTTTTTGGTTTGGTCTTGCATGATGATATACTAGAACTGAAAGGCATCAAAACGACTTGCAGACACCACCTCTGTATTTAAAGGGGAGGAACCCCACCAAAGTTTGCAGTTGGTAATTACACACAGAGCAGCAGCAGGATTCTATTTTCTGTGCTGGGTGATGATTGTATCAATTATGGGTTTTGTAAATAGCATTTAACAGGGGTTGGTCGTATAGGCAAAATGCTCATGCAGCCTTGAAGGGGAATTTCTGATTCTGATCCCTCGTTGGCATTCCCACAGCATTGTGCAGCTCTTTTCTTGCAGTTTTTAACTTTTTTTTTCTTTACGCCAACCTTGAATGCACTTGACAGAAGCTTGCACCCCGAGTTAGCTCAGAGGCTAGAGATGAAAGCTATCTAAATTGAATATGTGTACCAGATATGCCTCATCATAGCTCTCAGCTGGATGAGGAGAACATGGATGGCTCCCTGCTTTGAACCAGACACTGAGGTTATGATGAAAATGCTCCTATGTGTGGATTCAGTAGACACAGCATCTTACAGATGGCTGTCAATAATTGACCTGATAAAGAATCCAGATCTCTTGCTTATTCACACACATTAGGGGAAGTCAGCAAATTATGTGGATTGTACTGTTAATATTTAGCTGCAGCAGACTGGATTTTCTGTGTTTTTAGTTTAGCAGGGGTTTTCTTTTTATGCTGCCTCTTTCAAATTCTTGTATTTCAGAATTTTCTGTTTTTTGAAAATTGTACAAGACAAAGACATTCATGTGTTTCAGGTCAAGTGGAAAGGAAAAGACCTTTTTGACTTGGTGTGCCGAACTTTGGGACTGAGGGAGACGTGGTTTTTTGGGCTCCAGTACAGCATCAAGGACACAGTCGCTTGGCTGAAGATGGAGAAGAGGGTGAGTGAATCTCATGTCATACTGGTCTTCTCACGGACATGATCCATGTAAACATTATCAAAGATGAAGCCAGCATTTTTTGGTTCATTGTTGTAGGTTCTGGATCAGGAGGTACCAAAGGAGGAACCAATCACCCTTCACTTCCTGGCCAAGTTTTACCCTGAAAACGCTGAGGAGGAGCTAGTGCAAGATATCACACAGCATCTCTTCTTCCTGCAGGTACCTCATATGTCATATATACACCTGCTGTTTTGTCATTGTGCTTAAATATGTTTGTTGTCTCTGTTTAAAGTTAAATCAGAATGACAGTGAAGCACCGACACGTCTTGTGGCTCTGGGTACTCTTGAAATGCTTACCTTGTTGACTTCCTGCCTCTTTTGTTTGTGCCTATCCTGCCATGAAGGTCTTATAGGAAAGCTTTTTGTTCACTGACTCTGGTTGACACATTCTCTTTGTTGTCTGATGCTTTCCAAGTTGACGTTCGTTCGTGCTTAGAGGTAAACCTGAAATTCAACATGCCTGTGAGAAGAAGCTGCCTGGCCAGTGGGCAAACACTTTAAAAAAAAATTTAATTGATCGTGGTGTTCCCAGAGGGTCGCTTGTTTTCAAGACTTTTCAAGCCTTTTTGTCTTTCTGAGGAACTGCTATAAAAAAACAAGTCTATGACAAAATGATAACTGTTCTTTAACACTTAGAAGCCCTCAAAATCATCTGTATTATTCATTTCACTCTTGCACAGGAGGCATGTGGCTGATGCGCTGCAGCTTCCTTACTATTCTGATCCAGTGCCAACAGGGGGCACGCTTCAGCAGAGTTTCTGACAAGTGGTCGAGCGGAGCGCTCTCCAGCACACTTTCCATTGTCCCGGTCTTATTGTGTGCAGCCATGTGGAATCAATGCACAACATATTACCGCTGCCCTTTCTCTCCACTTAATACTCTCCAGGGAATTCCTGCGCGGCCCACCACCCCATTCCCCGCACAAGAGATGAGATTTGTAACTGTGCTCCCATCGTCCGATGCTTCCAGCCACATTTATCAGTTACCAATTAGGCTTTACGGGCTCAGTTATTGGCCCAGTTAATGACATATTCTCCATGGGATACTCGTCCCCCAGAGCACTTCTATCATATCCAGCCCATTGTGCTGGGTCAGTTATATGGCTTGAGACAGCGGCGCGCTTATGCTCCTCAACATTTGGATAGAGGCACATACCGATTTAAGACATAGAAAAACTCTCTCTGTGTCCTTTATGTGTTCAGAGGTATTTGAAGGAATGTATTTATTTTGGGGGAAACCTTGCTTTAAAAGAAAAAAAAAAAAAAGGCGACAGCAGACAAATTACTCAACAGTTACAGCGGTACACAGCAACAAGGGGAGAAGAATACAAATGTGAATTGCCTCGCATTGCCTGTCTCCCATTACTCTGCTCTCATTAATTCCCATAATGTCGGGAGCAGGCCTCTGTTCAGATAGTGTCACAGGCATGACAGCTGGATTAGTGCTTATCAGAAATGATCACCGACCCGGATACGAACACACGAGCGTGCGCACACACACACACCCGTCACACACTTTGGACCGCTTAGACAAACAGACACATGCACATCTTCGTCACCTCTACCCGCAATCTTAGCAACAACATGGTCTCATTTGTAAACCCGATCGTAGCCTCAGCCGCTTAGCGCCTGCCACGATTAGGGGCTGTCACCTCGGGCTCCACACCTTTGTTAGTTCAAAACAAGAGAAGACAGCATGACTGGGTTTGCAAATGATAAGGTTTGAAGCATTAAATTGCCATCTTATATAACTACTGCTGAAATATGAGCTCTCTCCATAAGCTATAAACTGGAGACCTAAACCTTGAATTTGGCCCTCTTTCTGACTGGGCTTTAAATATGGAGAATCAACTGTCCTGGGGCACAGAAGAAACATGAATTATAAAAGTGGGTGGCGCTCTCCTTTAATTATGATTTGGAGCGTTTCTTGGACTAAAGCATTTCTGTCATGTCATTATGGTCTGCTGACTAGCAGGCTGAGATTCTTGGAGAACTTTAATGATCATATGAAATAATGTTGGCTTGGGTACATAGTTCCTGGCTCAGTATCTAATAGGTCCCTATGTGGCTATGATACTTAAGTCTTACAATATTTATTTGGCACAGTGTGTCCTGCTTCCATATCTCTCTAAATGTGCAAGTACTGCTGTACTGTAACAGTAGTGGAAGATTATTTACCCAGTTTGCAGCACATAATAACTTCATTTTGTGGCTATTAAAACCTGGTACCTGAACACTGGGCTTTAGCCCATTAACTTTCCTGCATTTGGAAAAGTGGAATTAAGGGAATAATGTTCTGGCTGTCAAAAGCACAGTCGTCAGAAAGTTGTGTTTCACCCTGCACTGTCACTCCTTTCTCAAAGGTGTCAAGTCTTTTTTTTCTTTCATTGTGTTTGAGTGAGATACCCTGTCAATCCGATTCAGCTCCTTCATCTCACACGAATCATTTTGCTCCTCTCATGGAAATCAATATAAAGGAGATGAAATACTCAAACTGAATGACAGAATAAACGTCCTGATTTATATTATAGATGATAGTTTTCTTCCAAAACAAAACGCCACTGTGACTGCTAATGCTGCTATAACAGCTAACAGTGAAAAGCGTCACAGAATATACATTTGTGAATTCTGAATTGATTTTTGGGTTAGGTTAGCTGGAACGAAGAGGGCTTTGCTATTCAGGTGGATGCATGTAAAGCTGATTTTATTTGGTAACTCCTCAGGTGAAGAAGAAGATCCTTGAGGAGGAGATTCACTGTCCACCTGAGGCCTCTGTGCTGCTGGCCTCCTACGCCGTCCACGCCAAGGTCAGTGCTCTTTTTGGAAATGAAGATTTCATTCTCACTTATTTTCAAAGAAGATCAGTACAGTCATCCACCCATCTGTGTACTCTTTGATGATTTATTTATCTTTACTTTAAAATTTGCATGACCACGTGGAAACTACTTCTCCTCTTCAAGCCAATTTCTAGAAAGATTGGTCTAATGAGGTGCTAACAGCTGTGAATAATTCACAACAACGGGGTGTTTTCTGTAACAGCACTAACGAGTGCAACCTTTTTTAAAAAAAAAAAAAGCACGGTAACCCAGACATGTTAGATGTTTCGGCCCAGTTTTCAGGCCCATCTCAGCAAAGAAAACTGACATTAGAATAAACTGGCTGGAGTGTCTTGTTTACCCTCCTTACATCTCAGGTAGTAATTTCTTTGTGGCTGTAGATTACTATCCAAATATATATATGTAACAAGTGGTGTTTCACATTACTTATTACTTTCATGCTTTTACTTTGTTTATCATATAAAAAATATATTAGCAGAGTGTGGTTCTTCTTCTCTTAGGATAGTGCAGAGAGGCGGCCTTTTTTATCCCCAGCAGGCTCGATTATTGTCTGTCTTATATGTTTTCCAAAAAAAAAAGATATAAATCACCTACAACTGATCCAGAACTCTGCCGTCTGAGTCCCGATAAGGACCAGAAGAGCACACATTACGCATGAAGTTCTTCCACCGGCTAGTTTTGGTATTGATTTTTAAAATTCTTTCACTCTTTCACAGAGTGCTACGGGGGCCTCGCACGAAATGCCTTTCATGTAAAAACCAGGAGCCCAGGGGCTCTGGATGTTGCTTTTAAGTAACTGTACTGAAATGCAGGAAAAAAACATTCTGCTAAAGCAGAGCAGCCTACCTGTCGGAGCAGCCTCCCAGCAGGTCAGCAGGTGGTCGAAAATCTCACATAAATAAAATGCCACAAACCCATTTAATTAAAGGTGCACCCAAATAGTGGAGGATGTTCAGTACGGTGGCCTCAGGACGTCTGTCAGCTTACATCCATGCTTCTTGCCACTGATGAAGTTATGACGTTATGGCCTCTTTGGGCTGTGAGTGTATTTGTAATTATCATTTGTGCTCTGGTAAATTTAATTATTCTCTTCAATTATTATTCTAATTGTTGTCTTTACACGTGAATGTTTGTCCAGTAATCTTTTAACTTATGTGTTTGCATTGTTTTGCTTTGCATATTTTGAGTGCTATAAACTGCATTATCCTGTATGAAAGGCGCTGTATAAACCCCTTCATTGATTTATTGGTTGAGGATCAAGCAAGTTACCTGAAGTTCATGGAAATCGCTCCACAGGAAAAAGCTCCCTTAATAAACCACAAGCGATGTGAGTCGTTTTGGTTGAAGGATCCCATCTCTCTGAAATCCCCACAAAAAAAAGATAGGGAGAGTGAGGTGCAGCTTTTTGACAGGTGGACAGGGTCTAGTGAGACTGGAGCTCTACCTCAAAGATTTGGCCAGGAGCCCTCAGAGACTCGCCTTTTCCATTCCAATTTAAAGGGCCTAGGTTAAAAGAGACTGTGTGGTTGAAGAAAAATCAGCAAATGAGCTTGAGACTTGCTCTCTCTGCTGTCAGCACCCTCAATCTGGGAACGGCAAAAAAAAAAAAAAATATATGGGGCCACAATCTGTTTTCGTTTAATCAGCAGTCCACTTTGATTAGAGCCAGTGTGAGTAAATTGGCATTGTAAAAGGGAGACAGGTACTTGTTTGCAGTGCAGCTGCTGAGAGCTTTTTGGCAGACTTTTCCCTTCTCCTTTTCAAATCATGAGTTGTTTTTGTACAGAACCACAGTGTATTCTGTGAAGTTGAGTATATCACACAGTGAGACTTACTTTGGTACCTTCGCTCATCTTTAATCATGATTATGCCAGGCTCAAGACAGCAATAAGGAGAAAGGCGTATTCCAAGATGGCATTAATGTTTAAAAGAGAGTTTTTTTTTTCTTTTTTAATAATGTGAATCATAACTCTGCTCAGGTACAGACAGTCTCACGCAGAATCAGTGAGTGCAGTCTGTTTCCAGTTGGAGGAAAAAAGAGCCGTATAATTCATAACAAACACAGTAGGAAGCCGTAAAAGCTACCATTACCTTGTATGAGTTTCAGAGAGTGCATGAATGGAGGGGATAATAGAAGTTAGGAATAGTGGAGGAATTTGTGTGCGCATAAACGCTCTGACTGACTTCTGTACAATTATTTCACTTTTGTGTCTGAGTCCTTAAACACAGATACCACAAAAAGGTGGTTTCTCCACGTTTTACCTTAATCATGGCTTGCACTGGAGTCAAATGCTTGATGAACACAACAGTTGATAGTGTCTGAAATGTTCTTGGTCATCAGATTTAAGAAGCACACTAACTATGTTCACTGTCCTGAGCCGACAGTTCAGCCTCTGTGGGTCCGCAGAGGGTTCAGTGCCCCCTGTTTTGTATTCTGAGTGGGTGAAGCGCTACAAGGAGGTGTCGACAGGGAATATCAAGAAACAGCTGCTGTGGAAAAAATGCAGAGGGGGTCACTCTGGCATGGAGGTTGAGGAGGAAGTGAGGTCAGCTCCCTCAGCCACAACGCCACTGGGGGCGTGGAGATACGTGTCCAGTTTAGTATGAAAGGGGATGTCAAGCTAACAGGCCCAATGACACTGGTGGCTTCAGCAAATATATATTTGAAAACTGAATGATTATCTTTCTTTTTTCCCCTCGCGGCATGTGACACAGATATGATTATTTCCAATCTGTCTAAACAACAAACGGCTCAATAGAGTTTCACTTTTCAGTTTCAATCCAAACCGCAAACTATGTAATTTAATACTATTTGTCAGCTTCACTGTGAGATTATGTAAATCCCGCTTCACTCACCTGACTCGGCTGTCATAATGTTGACACCCACCTCAGCTTGGGTGAGCTGACATTAGCATGAGGGACAATGAGGAGCAGGGATGGGAAGAAAATGATTTTGCCAATTTTGCTGCCAGCTGGTGAGACATGTCAATTCAGGCACAGTCTGCGGGCATGTAGTGGAACCGAGCGGGGAAGTAATTTGGAAAAGTGCAGGTATGGAACACTTCAAATTTCTGTTGCACATGTGTCATGCTGTGAATGCTTCTATGAAGTATCAACAGTTATTAAACAAGGCACACTTGTCTTTGAGGTAATTCTAACTTCATCTGTAATTAGCACCAAATGACAGAAGAGCTGAGGATGATGGGAATGTCATTACATTTATCAGTATTTAGGCAGAAGCAGCATCGGACAAATTTTGACCCGACGGCACTAGATTAAGGCAAGATTATAATTCATCCTGACAGTATGCCGAACTAATTTCATGGCAAACCATTCAATATTTTCTTCAAAATCACACATATGGGCCTCATGGTGGCAACTAGAAGAAGCCATGATGCTAGCTACCTACAAACATTTCCAAACTGACCCCAAGACCATGGGCAGTTGACAAAGCCTTAGTTTTGGTTTAGAGCCATATGCAGAGGTAGCAAGTCCAGTTTTGCCTGTTTTTAGGTCACACAACAGCAATGCTTTTCATTGGTTAGAGTGTATTTCTCACCATTGTACTGTAAATGGATTTTCTTCTAAGAGACTGGACTGTGTGAGAAGTCCATTTCCTAAATTTAGCGATGACACACAAGATATCCATTATTCAGAGGCCACTGTTGTGGTGCTGGTGATAATTGTTACGTGAAAATATTGACTCACGGCCGTCCTTTGAGAATCTGTTATAGCTGTTAGTTTTGGGGTTGTGTGAAATAATTGGAAGAAAGGTGTGTGATCAGAAGTCACCTGTGAGCGCTGTCACTGTCAAAATGCCAGTCTGCCTCTGCCTGAGCTGGTGGTGCTATAATACCCCTGTAAGTCTATATGTCATCAATTATGTAGCAGTAACAAACAAACAGGTGAGGAAGTGAGGGAGTAGAAGCAGTGAAACCGAAGGGAAAGGATCTAATTAAATGGCTCTCGGCTTCTCCACTCTGTTAGCCGCTGCACCGGTGTTCCAGTCTGTGTGTTGAGCTTATTAAATTTAGGTTTGTTAAGTACTGGTCTCAGACTAGTGTGCACGAGATGAAATCTAATTACTGTAAACCTTGTAATAAAGGTAACACTATACAACAAAACAACACAATGTGTAGCATTAGTGATTAGAGCCACATGAGTGGATGAAAGCTAATTCATTGTGTGCAAAACCGATGTGCTCCAAATTGCATTTTGTAATGTGATGCGGCTGTTTAAAGATGTATTTTCTTCCAAGCACTTTCTTCCAAAAATCCATCATTTTAGTTTCAGTCCCTTCCCTTGCATTGCTGAGACGTTTTCCTTTGTTGTGTTGTTGTTTTCTGCCCCTTCAGATAACTGGTCAGCTGAATGTGACACAGCAATCAAATTTGCAGAGCAATTACGGTGACACTTGAGCAGCAGCAGAGGGGTTTTTATGTGAAACCTCAGTGGTAATGTCACACGGAGAGAGTCTTTTTAGAGTACCAATTCTCCACCAAGTTACAACCTAAAAGTTCAATAGTCACAGAGGGAGAAGCCCATGAGCAGGGGATGAGATGGAGCTTTCTGGTGTCAAAGTCAAAGACAAAAATGCCTCTGCTAAAGCCCATTATTTTGAATCAAGTTCAGCAGTTGCTTTGGTGACTTTGGTGCTTTTCCTCTTGAGTTAAGGCACTTTTCGAGGATGTCCTTCACCAGAAAGTCACCAGAAAATATGTAATTTTCTTACTGAAGGTGTCTTGTGAATCTCATGCAAAGGCAAATTTGCAATTAGGCATAGAATGTGAAGACTGATAAGGTAAAATTTTCACAATGATTACATTTTTCTGTTTACTTCAGACACAAATTTGTCTCTTGAATACCTCAATGCTCCGACAGTGCTGTGAAAAAGAATTTCAAAATCGCCTGCCTCAATGACCTCTTAATCTTGAGCGATAATTTAACAACAAAATAGTCAGTCTGCTAAAGAAAGGCACAACTGGATTTGACAGCAGTATTTGAAAAACATGCACCGAGCACACAGCAATGCCCAGATATGGGCAAACATTCAAGTTAGCCTACTTACATAAATCTACAGTCATAGCCCACTTTTTAATCTGTAGCTACATGTATAATTCATATCCCTCCACCAGTTTTACAGCAGCCCAAAGGAAATTCTCCACTGCCACTCAGTCATGCTTAATCCATCCGTATCTCTCTTCAAACATGTGTGATTGAAGTTTTATCTTGGCTCTGTGATGATAACTGATCAGTCTCCGTTCCCTCAGAGATATGCCTAATAGCATCATTTACACCGTCTCCCAACAACTGGGCCACTGAGTGTGCGGTGCACGTTAATGACCCGATGGCAGACCAGCCTCCATTCATTCTCCAAGACACCCTTTTCTTACAGACGCTGTAGTTTCATCTCAAGAACAGCTCCCAGGAGAGGCATAGTCTGCCCTGTTATTGGCGAGAAGGTGGATAGCGGCCATTAGTTTGGAGTGATTTTAATCCTTTTGGCACCTTTGCTCTATTTTACAGTACGGAGACTACGACCCCAACATCCACAAGCCCGGCTTCCTGGCTGAGGAGGAACTGCTGCCAAAGAGGGTGAGCGACAGCTGGGTTTACTTAACGTCATTCATGAGTGTGGAAGTTTGCATTATGTGCCTTATTATCCAGGCCTATACCTGCATTAGGATCATTTCAGTATGTACTGCATTATTCTGCATGCCTTCATGGATATTTATGTCGTACCTCTCAATTTCAGGTGATTAACTTGTACCAAATGACTGCAGAAATGTGGGAGGAGAGGATCACAGCGTGCTATGCAGAGCACAGGGGCAGGACGAGGTAAAAACTGCTGCACTGAACTGTACCACTGTGAAGATCCACAGTCATCAGCAAATTTTCATTTTGAGTTCACACAGGATGTGCTTAAAAACTTGGTTCCACCACAAGGGATGTTTTATGCAAAGTCCATTTTGGAGATGAGATGCAAAAAAAAGAGCCACATGACAGAAAAGTTGTTTCTGTGGGAAAGTTTTTTAAAAGGAGCATTAATGAATCCAAAGTAGGAACTTTTCTAACATCTATTGTTGGCCGGGAAAAAAACAGCAACACCAAATGGCACAGCTTACCGCAGCCTGTAACTCATCAGTTATGTGTAATTACATGTGTTTTCACAAGATGAACCCAATTCATTTAGCTATTTTTATAGAGGATCATTTAGTGAGAACATATATCATGGTGAAAAGGGCTATAAAAATGATATTGCTGTAATTGCTTTCATAAATCTAAAGTGACACGAGAAGGAAAATCAGTCGTTCTGTTGTTGCACTTTGCTCCACCGCTAAGCTGAGCTAAGTTGAAAATGGATCGGGTGTAACTGTGAGGGATGTGGAGCGTCCTAAAACTCCCGTGGGGGGTGGGAGAATTTAGGGCTGGAAAGTGAGTTCTAAAAGCCAGCAAACCGCAGCACTTGTCAAAGTCGTAATTGAGTCACCGGTGCTGATCAATAACCCTTTCAACCCCAGCAGAGAGAGTGTAGTTGGCGGTCCTCACACCTTTAGCATTTTAATTGTTTAGTAAGTGATGCAGTGTAGTGGGGGTGCAAGAGGGAGGCTGCTGGCCCTTTGATGAGACAATAGTCACCATTTTTAGATGGTACCCAGCCATATTGACAGTTTTTTGATGCTAGTGTTGTGCCAATGCAGTATCTGACTGTTCGTATCTATTCCACTCCACCGCTACACACTCCACTCCACTTCCTCCTGTTGTACAAAAACAAAGCCAAAATATCCTGGATACAGGTGCTGCTATCTTGCACCCGTGATGTCATTTGGAGCCAGAGTCTGCGCAGTAGCAACAGGGGGATGAAGTCAGTGACAGCTGTTAATCATGACATCACACCCCCTTTTTATAGCCTCAAATAGCTAATAAAAACCAAACTTAGCATAAAAATGAACACTTGAACATACATCAATGTGACAAGAACGACCGAAAATGACAGAAACCACCTTTAGGAAAAAATGTACTCGATTTGTAGTTTGGTCCATGTCCCACCCACTAACAATGAGGGGGCAGCCAGCCACCAGGGGCCAATCGAGGTGTTTTGGCATCACTTTTGGGGAGCTGTCCTGTTGTCCATCTTTATATGCTACTTTGTTCCAGACTTAAATAACAACTGTTAGATGGATTGCCATGACATTTGATACAGGCAGTCACAACCCCCTCAGGATGCATTGTTGAAACTTTTGTGATCCCCCGACTTGTCATCTAGCCCCATAAATCCGGTCAATTTTAATTTGCCTAATACTTTTGTTTATGACCCACAAAACTAATGATATTCCCATCAGCCGTAGCTGTACTTTGTGTTTAGTGTTCATTTCCAAGTGTTAGTATGCTAACATGCTAACCTGACAGTGAAAACGGTCAACTTCAGACCTGCTAAACACCAGCTTGTTAACATTGTTAGTGTGAGCATGTTAGCTTGTAGCTCAAAGCACAAGTTTCCACAAAACCTGTTTTTTTTTTTTCATTGAAAAAGCTAAAGTTCTCAAATGTTAATTGTCATTTAAACACAAGAAGCCGTGTGAGATTTGATATCCATCCCACAGGGAGTTAAAGGTTTATTTCATCTTTTCAGATTTCATTCTTTTCAAACTTGATAAGCCATCTGTGTCTGCATCTTCTTTTCATAGAGTGCAGCTGTAACACTTTATGCCTCCACAGCATTAATCAAGCATTAACATTTAAATCTGACCCACTCTAAAGTCAGAATGTACTCCGCATCCAACCTAGTTAAGATTTTGTTTACTTGGCACAATGCTCTCTTGCCTGTTAAAACTTTGATAAAGCTTAAATCATCAATTTCCCAACCACCCATATCAAACAGCAAGTTACTAAAAGTTTAGGCAGAAGCATGCCCTGATTCTTCCTCAACCATCAAAGTATGCTAATGTTCTTTTTTTTTTGCTGAGTTGACCCTGAAATCACAACAGATCTGCCAACCAGGCTGCCGAAAGAGACGAATGAAAGAGTTTGATGCATTTGTTTTCTGTCTCTCGCAGTATTTAGAGTCTTGGAGGCATCAGAATTAGTCTTCATTTCCGTCAAGCACGACCTCTAAAGCCTGTTAGCGAATTAGAGTTGTGTTTTGTGTCTGTACTGTGCATATGTTTTCACTCTCGCAAGGGCTCTGTGGCAGAGTTTTTATAGATCACACAACATGACAGATGCTACACACAAAAGTGGAGGAAACAAGGTCTGATCTGCTTTTTCTCTCCACTTCTGCACCTCCTCTCCTCCCACCCTTCCCTCCCTCTTTTCCCCATTCCCTTGGATCCCTCTCAATCTCTTTCTCTCTCTGTCTGTCTTTGAACCAGGGATGAAGCTGAGATGGAGTATTTAAAAATAGCTCAGGACCTGGACATGTATGGCGTCAATTACTTTTTAATCAGGGTGAGCCAATGCCGCTTTGCTATATCTTTACAGAGTAAGCCAATATAAGAGATGAGCAGGCGTGTCACTTTTGCTGCGGTGTTGTAGGGGAATAGCAGTGTGACTCTCATCATCTTAAGTTCCTCTTGAGCATTTTTAAACAGATACGTATGTTATGGGGCTAATAAACATCAGTTTTTTTGTGCTGGATCTTTTCCAGGTAAGTCATACCAAAAACAAACCGGTAAAAACTCCAAACAAACAGAAATTCACTTGAGGTGACTCTGGCCTTGATCAATCGTTCTCTAAAAGGCCGAGGCATTTTCAAATACCACCAGCAAGTCAGCCTCAGCTTAAGTAATTCACTGTAGCATTACTTTTCAAGTAAACAAGCCCAGACTGAATAAAACACCCTGCAAATGGCATTGTTCAGCTCAGCTCTAACAAATGTTTTTGGCAAGCAGAGCCTCCACAATGCCACCTCTGTCAAACGCAGGTACAAATGAATGTTGGCTGCATGGGGGTTCCCACAGCTGCTCACTGGTGTGCCTTAACAGACTGGTGGAAGAAAAGCTTTGTTTGCTCTGCTGATGTGCTTTAGAACAAAAAGGGAACAGATCTTCTTCTGGGAGTGGATGCCCTGGGTCTGCACATCTACGAGCCGGACAACAGGCTGACACCCAAGTGCTCCTTCCCTTGGAATGAGATCCGCAACATCTCCTACAGCGACAAGGAGGTGGGGGAGTCTGCTGTTGTTCATCATTGTAAAGATTTGGTGGGACAGTACTTAGCTTGTGTTAAAGATGATTGGAACTTGAATATATGCTGTGAATATAGAGCTGGATATAGGCGATCATTTTTTATCATAGTTTATTATGCTGCTGTTCCACAAGTATCAGTTATAAGTTAGAGATGAGCCTGTGTAGTAATCTCTTTTATACAATCTCGTGTTTCATGAAGTGTTGAACCTCGTCCCATCCTTTCTTGTGATTGACTGATGCCTAGTGCACATGTGCGCTGGTGTTTTTTCCTCCGGTGTTCTAAAAAAACTGGGAAAAAAAAGAACTCCGTCCACATGAAAATGCAAAAACAGAATTGAAGAGCATGCCAGACCAACAGGCCCTAAATCCAAAGCCATGTTGGCAAATCGGAAGCTTGAAAAGAGCTTGCTACCTGCAGCTAGAGCTCCAGTCCTACTATGGCAAATTTTGGAATCAGGGTTGTACATTTGCCATATTTCATAGTAGTCAGCACTCCTTATCAATATTGATATCAGTTTCAAAGACACTGTGCAGCCTTGCCTGACAGACATCTTTTTTTTCTGTGGTTTCATCGAAAATCTTTTTGTTTGTTTTTTTTGTCTCCTCAATGTTTAGTTTACCATCAAACCTCTGGACAAGAAAACAAATGTTTTCAAGTTCAACTCCTCACGGCTAAGAGTCAACAAGTTGGTGAGTTCAGCTGAGATGGTAGAAGTGTTTGTTCTGCAGCCAATAAATATTGCTTTTCCACCAGCCACTTTAGCAGCCTGTAAACCATCATTTTGGTTTGTTTCTCACAGTGGAGGTGAAGAAACATTTTGGAAGTGGGTGGAGGATTAGAGTTTTATGATGACCAACCTGTCATATCATTGGAAATATCACCCATTATTGGTTTTGTTTCCCTTGTGCAGATCCTCCAGCTGTGTATAGGGAACCATGACCTGTTTATGCGCCGGCGGCGGGTCGACTCGCTTGAAGTCCAGCAAATGAAGGCTCAGGCAAGAGAGGAGAGGGCCAGAAAACAGGTACTGATAATGGAGAAACAAAGAACCTGCCAATAGCCAAGTTTCCATCCAAGTCTAGTCAACGCCAGTGAATGCGTGTTTCCATCCACGACTGTTATGCTAATGGTGGACGCATCGAGATAAAAGGTTTCAGGCGCTAATTGTCCCCTCAGGTGCAATTAAACCACTGCAGAAGAAGAGGGCACAATGAGATGATGTAATTAAAAGAGTGCCAGTCAAATCTCAAATGATGGTATTTCAATTTGTTCCATGTATTAATTTGAGGAAGGTTTCAGTCTCCTCATCGCTCCACACAGACTGGATGTGTTCCTGCCGTTTAAGTCACATTCATGTATGTCATGATTTATTGCGTGTCGATTGATGATTTAAGTGTGTTTGCATTGAATTTAGTTGTATTTTCTTTTTATAGATACACCAACTACCTCCTCATGATATTTTGACTTTTAATTGAATTTCCGGTGTTTTTACACTTTTTAATGCTCAAATGGAGAATGCATGTGAAACAGGTGGATGGAAACGCACAGAGTGCATTCTGCCCAGCCAATCTCATGTTATTTCACACTTCAACAGTATGTGTCTTTGATCTGTTGGCTGTAATTGTTCACGTCTGTGTTCCAAGTCATACGAGGGAGACAATTTCAAGCATCTGAAAATTCATGGTCACTTCATTCTTAGTACATGAAAGTCACTTCTTCCCCTTTTTTAATAGCAAGACGTCGATTTTTTTTTGTTCTCTTGTGTGATGCCGTCCATCAGGGGCACCTGCTGCACCTGCTTCTGTCAGAGTCATTTTTCCATTGTATTTCCGTTCCTGTTCCATCTCCTGTTTGTTCTCTGGCTTTCTTTCTTTGTCCATATTTCACACCATATCCTCTTTTCTTTCTTTTCCACGCTGCATCTGTGTGTGTCGTTCAGGTAGAGAGGCAGCGTCTGCAGAGGGAGAAGCAGCTGAGGGAAGAGGCGGAGAGGGCCAGGGACGAGCTGGAGAGGAGGCTGATTCAGCTGCAGGATGAGGCTCACATGGCCAACGAAGCACTGGTAAGATTCACTTGTTTAGTTTAACCCAAAATCCACCATTTTGTTGGCTATGTCACATATACGCCAGGTTTCAAATGCAAATATTCAGTCAAATTGAGCTCCTCTCACACCATCCTACTCTTTCTGTTCACCTATTTCCATTCTCTATCTTTGCTCTGTTTGCCCATCTCCTTTCCCATTTGCAACTTTTCTTTTCCCTTTCCCTCTTCCTGTGTTTGCCCTTCCTCCTCCCTCCTCCTGCCGCTCCTCTCCAGCTGCGTTCGGAGCAGACGGCAGACCTGCTGGCTGAAAAGGCCCAGATCGCAGAGGAGGAGGCCAAGCTGCTGGCCCAGAAAGCTGCCGAGGCTGAGACAGAGATGCAGCGCATCAAAGTGACTGCCATCCGTGGCCAGGAGGAGCGGCGGCTCATGGAGCAGAAGATGCTGGAGGCAGAGATGCTGGCCCTCAAGATGGTCGAGGAGTCGGAAAGGAGGTGTGGAGAGGAGGAAAGGAGGCCTGTGTGGATGAACGTACAGTGCACAGCCATCTATGCGGCAATGAATATGATTTTGAATCAGATTTGGCCACCGTGTGGCTTTGTCTCCGTCAACACTGTCTCACTCATACCCAGTTTCTCTGTCTGTGTGTCTGTCTCACACACACACACACACACACACACACACACACACACACACACACACACACACACACACACACACACACACTCTCTCATCTGCGTGGCATGCATTATTTTTTTTTAGATCCTTAAATAACTTGTTCCCATATCTTACTTACTTTGCAAGAGTTTTTTCTTCCCTTTGTAATGTGAATACCTCGAACTGAGGAAGATGTCTTACAGGAGCATCAAAAGGCAGTTCCTGAATAACCTCCTCAACACACGAGCCTCCCGAAAGGTTTTTGAGTTACTATGTTGTTTAATGTGAAGGTGCACAAACACACCGCTGCACTTCAGTTTGCTCAGCAGAGAAGTCGGTCGATATGCTCTGAGCACGGAGCTAAGTCACGCAGACGCATTTAAATTTTGCCGGATCAAAGAATAAGAAGCTCCAACTTGTTTAAAATCATTTAATTTTAAAAGCTTTGTTCTTTCACTGCAGCTGAAAAGCAGGTAATCATGCGGTTACAGCTTCACAGCTGCACAAAGAGGGAAAGGGGGGAGAGCTTTTTCTCAGCAACCCCCCTCCGAGCCTGAGATGCAGCAGTTAATTTGTGCTAGTTAATTGTTAGCAGTAGTATCGATTGATGGTGGCAGCCCCTATCAAACTCTCTACAGCCTGAAGCTCCACAGTGCTGAAAGTGATGTTGTGATCTGGGGTTTATCTATGCCATTAAAATCAATTTTTGCGATTTCTTTTTTCTACACCTCCTTGTCCAAATCAAGTACATATAATAGCCGCTGTTGACTTCTTTGTTTCTTTGGATGTCCGATGGATGAGGAGATGGGGGCTTGATGAGTGATCCTTGATCAGCACTCTGTGAAGCTTCATAGATGCCAATCCATTGTAGTAAAGAACTTCAGTCACTTTGACAATAAAACGGTGTACATATATAACAAGAATAGCACTTCACAGCCTCTACTTCACAATTTATTAGGCAATCATTTCAAATGGACACCATTAACCACTTGCCAGTAACTGCAATTTCTGGATGAGCACTTTGTGCACCAGAGAAATTTAAACCCGTGGCACTCAACATGTAAATGACTACGTCCACTCAAGCCCTTGAGGCACATAGCTCCCCCACATCAGCGAGGAACTGCTGAGTGTTCAGGAACACAGTCAAAAAGAAATGTAATCACCTGCATGTAACTTTCTTACATCTCCGTGTGCGAACTCGATGGTGGAATAATGGAGTCAGAAACGATTGTCTGCTTGGGTGATACATTGATCACCTGGGTAATAACAAAGCGACACTCCAGGTTTGCTGAGTACCAACGTACCGATTATATAAGATAATTTTGGATTCGATTTAGATAATTCTGTTCCCTTTGAAGGACTGGGAGGTGAGTTAAAGCATTAACTGCATCTGCTGGTCTATCTGTTCCTCCCTCAGGGCCAAGGAGGCTGAGCAGCTGAAACAGGACCTGCAGGAAGCCAAGGAGTCAGAGCGCAGGGCAAAGCACAAGCTGCTGGAGATTACCAGCAGGGCCGTCTATATGGTAACAGACCTGGAACTCACACAGACGTAGATGCACACATTACATATAGTACAATATTAATGTATGGCAGGAAACAAATCAATGGAAATTTTACTGATTGATTAATCATTTATATCATTTATTGGGAAAATAAGCAATTATTTGCTGTTTGGAACCTTTGCTTGAATAATCAATAACTCATTATTATCATGATTATTTGTTTGATTGAATATATAATGTTTCTTTCTATCAATCAATTAATCCTTGCAGCTCTACACATTGATAATTGTTAGTAAGTGTAACTAACAATAATTGTTTACATTTTGTATTGGACTTACAGTGTGAGCTCTGCTAAATTATGATGGGCATTTCTCACTTTTTTCATATTTTACATACAAAGATAAATGGATTAATTGAAAGTACATCAAAAGATAAATCAAAAGTGTTAACAGTTGAAACTTACAACCCCCAACAACAAATATAATACACATATTATGCAGTACATGTATACACTCCCACTGCACACCCCACAGAATAGTACTATGTCTGTCCACACTGGGAGCATCAGCCCCAACTGTTGGTATGGAAATGACCATGACGCACGCACGCACACACGCACGCACGCACGCAAGTGTAGCCCTGCAAAGCCACACTGAACTTGCATAAGAACAGGCAGCACATAAGGCAGCCTACGCAACATGTTAAAAACCCACACACTGCACATTTCATCTGCTTACACACATGTACACACACACATACACATATTGAGATGAGGCCAATGATAGAGAACGGCTTGCTTGTAAGCTTATGAATAAAGAGTCTACACACACACACACACACACACACACACACACACACACACACACACACACACACATAAACGACATGCCACTAGAAATCTATTGTACATGTATCAGCTATTGAGTGAAAACGTGTACACACACTCGCACAGGCACACAATTTTTTCCCTTCCCATTTCCAATGTCCTCATTCAAAACTGCCCCCTGCGCTGTGCTTTATTTTGAGTGTATCCGCCACGTCGTTTGGATTCACGTGCCAAACGATAGATTTACATTTATATAGTGTATTAGGTCGCCTTCACATCCAGCCGGTGGACGAGGTGGCATGTGACTAATGCATTTCTGACATTTGCTCAGGAGCTAAAAGTATATATTTGTGTGTTCATGGTGTGGCCATCAAAGTGGTCATCTTTTTACCCTTTTTGTGTTCCCTCAGTCTACATTGTGACATGCTTGCACAGGTCTTCTCCATTGCTTCTCATCAGTTTTTTCTTTTCACTCCCACTTCCTCTTCATTCTGCCCCATCCTCTTTTTTTTTTTTTTTTTTTCCCTGTCAGTTTGTCTACATCGCTTCCCTTCCTCTAATCTCTTTTTCCATCTCCCCTCCCAGTCCCCTGGACTGCCGCCTGACAGCATGCCTCCTGACCTGAGCTTCAGCAGGGAAAACCTCAGCTTTGACTTTAAAGATACTGACATGAAACGCCTCTCCATGGAAATCGAGAAGGAGAAGTGAGTGGCTGGCCCTACTCTGCTGTCTAATATTTTGGGCCTCAGCAAGTTTGCATTTGACACGTTCTGGTTATGTGGTTTAGCCTGATTGCAGTGGTTTTGTGATATAATTGCTAATCAGCTGAAGGGACTCTTCAACTGATGAATATCTGTATTAATTTTAGATGCGCCCAAAATGTGTGAAAGATTGAACTTAATGCATGATTGTGCTCGGAGGGACAGTTTTTGATTTGCACACTGAGACGCAGGAGTTTGACCCTCAGCATTAGCTGTCACTGATGTCACTGCCAGCCTTCAAGCGTTTTGTGTCACTTGAGCTTGCAGACAGGAAAAATTACATTGAGAGTATGTACGACTCTGGCAGTGGAGTCGAATAAATTACCCAGGTCTTTGTTGTCATGTAATTTGGTAATTAGGTTTTGAAGATGAAATTAAGTGAAGACAGAGACTAAAGGTCTCATAAGGCTTGAAGAAAGACAGCAGTGGAATTGAGAGATACATAAATAATAGTAAATTGTGTCACTACAAAAAGGTTGGCCAGTGAAATGTTCCCGAAACTGTTTCCCCCCACCATTATTTCGTAAGAACTCTTTGTAAGACCTACTATTATAGTTAAACGTACACAGCTCATTTAAGTTCTCTGGAATTACAATACCTCCACCATTAACCAGGCAATCAGTCAATGTAATCAGGAACAAGGCATTATATAATTGCACATTTCAGCACACTGATTCTAAAAATTGTGCATGTCTCATATTTTCCTTCCAGATGAGAAAGTCTGGAAAAGACTTCCCTAAACTGTGAATAAGGTTTACAGACACGTTTAGACACAGACACATTTTTGCAGGGTTGCTCTATTAGGAAAAACATTAGATAATTGTTTCATTTTATTTGCTGACCTTAAGAAGGCCTTTGCATAAGATCATATAGCCTTAATTTTCACACTTTTTTCATTTTGGCCAACACTTGAGTAATTGGGTTAGAGTACTATATAACAGCACTGGTTTCAGGGTTATCAATAATGATTATATCTCAAAGTCTGTGCCTCTATTAAGGAAATAAAACAAGGATGCCCATTGTTGCCATATTTATCCATAATAGCTATGACAATACTAGCTATTGAAGTCAGAGCTAATGGGAAAGTAGGCCTTTAAGTTGGGATAAGGAAACCAAAATTTCCGGATGACAGATTTGTTGGAAAATGGTGGTTAACTGTTAATGGAGACACACATAATCAGGTGGTGTACCAAACTGTTCAGCATAGTTGACATTTGTCTTAAGGAAAAGGGCTGAAAGGGAAATCTAATAAACTGTCTCCCAACCTGCAATTTGGTCATGTTCAGGGTCGAGTACATGGAGAAGAGCAAGCACCTGCAGGAGCAGCTCAATGAGCTGAAGACGGAGATTGAAAGTCTGAAGCTGAAAGAGAGGGAGACTCCTCTGGACATCATTCACAACCAGAACACCGAGCAGGGGACCAGCAAGCACAGCAACTTTAAAAAGGTACCGATCAGCTCTGCTACTTTCATGCTCGACACACAACACACATTCTAACACATGCCACAAAGGACTCCTTGTATGTTCCTCTGGAATACACTGTACATGCATGATTTTACATTTATGCCTCATGTTCACACTCACAGTCAATTATTTGTAGTTCTTTTAGCACCTTGTAAGCATGCACAGATTCGCCAATAGGTTGCAGAACAGAAATCCGATTACATCAACCCCTTTAGGTGATTTAAGAAAATGAGGTGTAAAGATTAACCGCTACATATCAGACAACCAATACAAGACTCGGGGATTAGACTGTATCAATACACAACCACAGATCTGACCCAGATTCTAACCCAGAAATGTGAAAAAAAAATGATGCAGCTGTCAAAAAACAATCTTTAGGAGTAACTCTGTCTCTCTTTCTGCATTTCTTTTGTGTGTGTGTGTGTGTGTGTGTGTGTGTGTGTGTGTGTGTGTGCGTGCGTGCGTGCATGTGCAACCTGCCCCTCCCCTGTTAGCTAGCTACATTCCCTGAACACAAACCTACCTGAAGGCATCCACAACATCACCACACTGGAAGAAATATCAGGACCACAACGCTACCTGAAATCTTTACATTTGCAGTCTTCACAACACGCAGCGGTATCATAAATTATGCAAATCTCAAGATACTCATAGACTAGTACTGAAGCTGTTTTGTCCAACCCAGAAGTTGAGGTTAAGGAAAAAAAAAAAAAAAAAACAGCCAATAGCATTTAAAGGTGCCTTGTGCTGTTTTCTTGTAAATAAACAAAAGTTTTTATTCACTCTCCGTAACAAACTGTGTGTATCCTTGAGCTCTAACAAATATGTTGAGTGCATTTTTTACCCCCTAAAAGAGTTTCTAAGCCAAGTTTTAAAGTATGTTAAATCTAGTGCTGTTTACATGCAGAGGGTTTGAAAATTTTTAGAAACTTTCCGCAAAATTTAAGGTCTGGGTTTTTGGGAATTGTGGGAGATGTTGAACAATTTCAATCTAAAAACTGCTTTTAATTATTTGTGGTGAAAAGTACACATAAAAAGTATGCCCATTTAATTGAATTGTAACCATGCGCTGCATTCAGCAGTGCACTCTTCCATCACATGCACAGATAATTTGTCACCATCTCATTAAATAGGACGTGAATAAAATTACAAGCCTCTGCATGCACAGTGCATTCTCCCACCATATGTGCAGCCCACACAACTGCCAACACTACCTCACTGTCTGATTCACAGAACTACACGCTTTCAGTCAAAACTTGATTATATAACTGGAGTGGATATATTTTGTATGATATTTCAGTTAACCAGCAGATGGCATTTTAAAGCAAAGCATTACTTGTTAACCCCATCTGCTAGTTGATGCTAGCTAGCTATTACCATGTGGGATGTAGCTTGATTGAGAAGTTTTAATTAATATATTTCCCGTCATTCTTGTTAAATGAGTCTACTCAGTTAATTAAAGTTCAACTTGCTAAATTGCAGATTTTTTTCCACGTCTGTTAGAAGGGGTTTCAATCACTGTATGTGTGCTCATCATATGCTAAAAGGTTTGCATATATCTGCATATGACACGGCTAATGTAGCCTGAGCAAATAACTGATACCTATATTTCCAGTTTATTCCCACTATTTCCTGCTATTTTCCATAAATTCTTGTTAATTCCCATGCAACGTGCCCACCTTAGATATTCCCTGAAATTTGGAACCCAATGTACATCCATCTTACTTGCTAGCAGGCTTCTTCCTCCCCTCCTTTGCTGGCACATGGTGTGAACCTCTATCTCAGTATTTGAGAAGAAATCTGTTTTAGTCAAGTAGTAACAATATTAAATCCTAACTGCAACCGAATCGTATCGAATCCACTTAGAACCGCAGTCTTGTATGTCTCGTAAGTGTTTCTACCAGATTGTCGTCTTTTGTATTTAGATGCATATTAAATCGTCTTAGACAGAGAAATACACACCCCTATCTACCCCTAATGCTTCAACTGCAGTCAGATTAGCTGGAGAGACATGAAGTGTAAATGTGGCTTTCATACTGACCTTATATCATCTTCCAAGGATAACTGTCTATCCAAAATTTGATAGTCCTCCCCTGTAAAACACCCACAACTAACCATCGTGTTATTTTAAGGGGAAGTATTGATTCTCAGAGCATCACTTAATCGCAGCGGTCTCCACTTGGCCCCGGGTTCATTTTTGAGCCTCCAGCTTCTTCGTTTAAGGACCTGCTGGGGGAGGGGAACCGATCATTCATTTTTCACTGTGACAGCTAAAGAGTGTGCAGTGATTACCAGTCCTGAGTGTATTAAAAAAAATAATCTCACACATAAATTTAGAGGGAAACCCGTGTTTTTGTATGCATCTTATGTCAACTCCATCAGTGGTGATGATAGAAACTGACACAAAGAGGTTACAGACTCCTTCAGCTTGAGGGATATCCCTAAATTGATTGGTCAGAGGCAATGGAGCTGTTATAAAAAGTAGATTCTGTTTCTACTGTCCTTTGATGAATTGGCAGATTAGACTCATTTTCCTTTATCTTCCCACTCGAGTTATTTCTCTGTAATTCTGATAAAAGTGTCATGAAAATTTGAGCCGTGTCCTCAGCACATTGTGTAAAAAAAAGGCCTACCCGTCCTCTCTTCTTGTCTTCCAGTGTAAAATACACTGGTTAAGGGAGCGGTAATTGATTTTTGCTTGGTGATTAGTCATCTAGATGGATGGGGGCACCCCTGGCATGCAGGGGGAGAAGGAGCTAAGTTAAAAGTGTTGGTTTAATTGAACTAGAGCTGGTTGGCATTCATCTTGTTAGCGAGGGAAGGGATGAGGGCATATGGCATCGCAGGGAGAAGGGAAGAAGAGTCGAGGAAACTAAGCCGCTTCGCCAAAAGAGGCCAGAAGTTTAGGGGAGGCTGAGGTTGACCAAAAATATTCAAAAGGATGAGGAGTTTGAGGGAGGCTGAGCCCCGGAGAAGTGTTCTATGAAGTTGGCAACCAGAGGAGGGCAGGGTGAGGGTGGGGGGATATGGTGGGAAAGGAAGAGCAGGGGAATGTAGAACGAAGCACAGATCTCTGAGCCAGAAGCATCAGGACCTCTGGGCAAGGTTTTCTCCTTCCAGACTCCCTCTCCCCTCTGGATGATTAATGAATGGCCCCTTAACACGGCCCAGCGCCTCTGCACTTCTACGAGGCCACAGATTCTGCTCTGTTAGCACCGGGCCTGCCAGGAGAGCTCATTCTCAGCAGCTGAATCACAACACAAGAGCTGCAGTGATTCTGTGTGAAGATTCACTGAGAGGAAATGCCTTTTTGTATGTATATGGAAGACCATCCACACTGTCAAGTGGCACACAAAGGAGGTCAACCATTGGGGTTACTCTCATTGTGCTCTCCTGCATATTGAAACAACAGGCAGAAGGATTTATTTTCTGGAAAAAGGCTGCTGCCGTGCCACTCATAACATAAATACTGTGCCTGGAACAGTGAATGAAGTGTTCTTGGTCTTTCCAGCATGGAGACTATGGGCAGTGTGGAGTATGGTGTTGCAGAGTAGGACACCAATAAACACACACTCAGGCTTTCACATTCAGGCTGCCTGTCAGCAGGGACAATGGAAGGTGATCTGTAAACATCGTGCTGCAAATCCAGGCCTCTCCCACACATTTTCTGTTCGGATTTGCTTAAGTCCCTCCATCTCCACATTCCCTGGAAATAACCTGGATTTCCCAAACTGTCCTCCTTCATCCCCAGTCTAATATTTATATTTTTGGCAGCCACTTTAATTCCCCTTACCCTACAGATGTTTGAGAGAGGAAAAAGTTTGCCCAGCCAATTTGAAGCAGTGCCCACTTATGCTACATTAGATGAGCTAATGGTTAGCTGTGCTGAAGGGGTTAAAGCACAACCGGTGGCCTGGATTAATCCATCACCAGCTCATTTAAACCTGGAGAGAAAAACAATTAGCAGTGCTTTCTCTGACTGGCATTGATCTTCTGCTCATCCTCCTCTCCCTGTCTCTTTTATCGTCTCTGCAGTAGCACAGAGTTTGGAAAACCCACAGCAGTTGTAAACTCTGATTGAGCCTGATTTTTTTGTTTCATTAGAAGATGCATCAACAACACTTCATGCCTTCACATACCATCTTAGATTCATTACAAACAGAATAACCTTGGGGGAATGTTTTCAGTAGACACACTAAACTGTACAGTCTCTCCAATTATCCTCTCCTTATGATCACTTAGTCTTTTGATTAGTCAAGGGAAATAAGTCTAATCATGTGTTTTGATGGAATGGAATACTATGGACAGTGAAAAATTAAACAGCATGCTCTCACAAAAGAGTCCACAATGTTAGGAAGACCTCAAGTGCAACCAGCTCTCCAGAGACCGTCCAGGGCGCTGAGGGTTTCATGCATTTGCTCCCAAACTGAGTTCTAAAAGTTGGGCTCAGGATCATTCACACGTTGGCACCCCAGTCAGATATTAAGGGTCTTTGTGGTCATGGTGCTTGCATTGGTAATACACAGAAGGACTGAATCTGCTAGAAAAGTACAGATATCTGATGATTTCAGTGACATTAGTCTCATTTGGTGTCTTATTTTGCTTGCTGCAATATATTCTGTACATGTTTAGTTCCACCATAGTTAAAATAAAACCTTATCAAGTCTCTCGTTATCTCCTCCACAGCTAACACTACAGAGCACCAAGTCCAGGGTGGCCTTCTTTGAGGAACTCTAAACTGCATACTTGTAACGATGGGAATGCACAACTGCCAAGAACCTCATCATTCCACATTCTTGGTCAGTTTAAGTGATTGGCCACACTACAAAGCCTTGTGCTCCACCTCCTGGGAAACCACCACGAAACACTACGGACCAAGAAAAACAAAAACAAAAACTGACCATTGCCTTGATCTGCACCAGGGGTCTCATGTGTACGCACAAACAGGGATGCATGCATAATGCTCCTGCACTAAATCTGGAATTTATTACAAAAAAAAAAGTGTGTGTGTTTACAGTAAGAGTGTGTAGATGGCACACTCTCCTTGAATATTTTGAAGTGAACTTGGGTGTGGGTTTTTATTCATGTCAAAGAACAAAGGTTGACAATGCAGACAGAAAAGAATCTGGTCTCAGACTGCTTTGGTTCCACTGTGGCTCTAATGAGTCAGTATTTGTGGAGTTAGAACAGTTATTATATCATGTCCAAACTGGGTGACCTACTTGCTGTAATTTGATTGCCGAACTGTTTTGAAATTCAGATAGAAATAAACCACTAAGGGATAAAGTTGAACAAGACAATGAATTGATTATATGGCTGATAGGCCGGTGTTATCCTCACCCAAAGGTTGTAATATTTCATTTTCAGTAGTTACAGACAGCAAAATACTATATTTTCCTTGACTGCCTTCTACATTAACAACGACCAATAATATAATGCCAACAAATTCCTCCATATAATATACTTTATTCTGCCTTTACTTAATTACATCGAGCTGCCTTAGTTTTCTTGCTTCAGTGGAATTGTTACATAAAGATCTTAATGTTCAAGCAGCAAAAATGGGGCATTCCTTTGTCATAATACATCTGAACATCCATTTATTGCTCATAGTGGGAGTTGATGGGCTGTGGCGGATATTAAGCTCAACACAAAAATCCACTTCTGTGATTTATCGCAATTTCATCTGTGTTGCGTGAGCAGTGTTTTTTTTTTTTAATCTCAGAGTTTGTGTACATGTCTGTGTTCTTCATGCAACTTTTTACAGTGATGTAGACAAAGTGTTGTACGTGAAGCTGCAGCACCTACGTTTACATCTCGCATACAAAGAGAAGTCATGTTGCATACTGTAACTCTGGCTGCCTCAAACAGCTGAACACTTGATTACTGTGGGGTGTCCTTACGCAGGGCACCGAGTGCACTATGCTCCACTCTCCACACTGAAGAGATGATCATTTGTACCAGGTGGTGCTTAGAATTCAAACTGGATGAAGGAACTGTGATTCTCAGATGCGAGCTCATCTATCTCCTATCTCCGTTTTTTTTGTGTGTATATGAAAACAACCACTTTTTTGAAACATGAATTTGCATCTATTTTGAATTACTGTGTCTGTTTGAATTAATGTGCTCTTGCTGTCTGAAAGCAATTTATTTTGGGGAATTATAATGTGAAGAAAATACAATAGTTTTTCTTCCTGTCCGCATTTAATGAGGATAGTAAGCAGTGTTTAAAGTTAAACTTTGGGTGAAGATACAGTACCGACATGACTAGATTGACATTGTGACATACAGTACATGTTTGTTTTCCATGTAAAATAAATGAATATCAGGTCTACACATATGTTTATGTGTTTTTTTGTACATTTAAATTTTTTCTCCATCCAGAAAAAAGTGTTAGTTATTTTGACTGTGATGAATGTCAGCTTTGATATTGCCAGTGCCGAGAGCGTCTTCCACCCGAACCGAACAGACATCCAATTACACCTTTGAAAAGAATCAAGTGTTACGTAAGCACCCTCCATCTTGTGTCACATCACATACCCTGTTTGCTTGAGTGACAAGGTCTTTGTGTGCGTGCGTGCTTATGGGTGCGTGGGCGAGTGGAGTGTGTTGTATGCCCTGTGCACTTGTTTTCATCACATTAACCCTATAATGTGAGTCTCTTCCTGTGTGAGTGGCGCTGAGGTCGGGGGGCTTTTCCACAGCTCTGTCACCTCTGGGCTCTGTTGGGGAATGGCCACCCTTAGCTTGTCAGTGTTGTGACAGAGACGTCATCAGAAGACGACTCTCCCTAGGGGCCAAGAGCTCAGAGGGACAGGGGTTGAGGGTCTGCAGGGGCATCAGGCAAACGGACAGACACATTCTCCTTCATTGCTGCCTCCCCTTCAACACTGTCAGAAACAGGGGAGAGGAAAGAGGGGATAGGATGGGAAGAACGGCATCTTTTGTCATTTATCCATTCTCAAGGGATCATAGTTGACGTCACATGTGTACGCACTCGTCTTGCAGCAGATTGGAAAAGGTTCTCAGTTTACTGCAGGGTGAGGGGAGTTGATGGGGACTGCACAGCACCTGCCAGGGGCTTGAATATAGAGCAAGCACACACAAAAGGAAGGAAAAACCCTTGTGTCATCATACAGGGGCGAGCCTCCGTTTAGAGAGCCAATTCATGTGTCAAAAGAATGATGCAGTAACGTTTTATTGGCTTAGTACAGTAGCCAATAAAATCTCATTACCATTTTTACATTTGACTGCGTACATTTGACTGGTCCGGTCACTGACATGACCTATAACTGGCACTTCTAGACTGACTTGCTTTATTTGGAAACACAGTATTATTCTATGTAAAGAATCTTAATGTGGTATACTGGCCTGACTGTGGTGATATTATATTGAGAGCTCGGTTGTGGCCTCTGGCTAAAACCGAGCTACCAATATTATGTTGCTCCTGTTAAAGTGTGATACCAGGATTGAATGTACAACCCTGTTTCCAGAAAAGTTGGGATGCTGTGTAAAATGTAAATTATAGAAACAGGCTGTGATTATTAGCAATACACTGAAACCCCATATTTAATTGAAAATAGCACAAAGACAACAAGTCAGAAATGTCATTGCAGTGGCAACAAAAGACTGGGAAAGTTAAGATTCAGTATTGGATGGCCGTGATCTTTAGGCCCTCAGACGGCATTGAAAAAAGACACGATTCTGTGGTGGATATCACTGCATGGGCTCAGGAACACTTCCAAAAACCATTGTTAGTGAACACCGTTTGCCTTCAGCAAGACAAACCACATTCTGAACATATTCCAACAGCATGGCTGCACTAAACCAGCCTGTCTGCAGTCCCCACTTGTAAATGTTTGGCGCATTATGACACGTAAAATACACCAAAGGAGACCCCAATCTGTTGAGCAGCTAAAGTCGTACATCAAGCAAGAATGGGAAAACATTCCACTTTCAAAATGACAGCAATTGGTCTCCGCAGTTCCAAAAACCAGAGTGTTGTTAAAAGAAGAGCTGATGCAAAAGAGTGCTAAACATGACCCTGGGGTTTTTATGGGGTTTATATGGGGTTTCAGTGTATTGCACATCATCACATTGTTTCTCTTTTACACAGCGTCCCAATTTGCTTGGAAACAGGGTTGTGTAAGATATGAGTTATTTATATCAAATGACCAAAATCTCTTTAAGCTGTACTTGTTTTAATGCTGTAGGCTGCACAGGGTAGCATAACAGCTAAATACAGTAACATTAGCTTTAGCTTAGATTCACCTCCTGTCTTAAGCCCCAGCTCTGTTCACTATACATTTCTACTCTGCTTCCTTGAAAATATAAGTTTTAATAAAATGTCATTAATGTGGTTTGCTCGCTCAAAACACTGAGTTAGCTAGTTAGCTAACATTATTTTCCCCCCCTTTTCCATAACTGTTAATGCACATTAAGTGCAGTGAAGACACAAAGTCACAGTCACATAAACACCTTTCTACCTTGGGTCTCTCTACATGCTAGCAAAACATTTACTAAAACTATTAATATTCTCTATAACAGTGCAGCTATACTGGCTTCACAAAGCTAATGCTATATATAGTGCTAACTATGCTACAAGCAATCATTGGCTTCCATTGTTGCCATTACTAATGTTAAACTCTGCCCACCAATTGGCATTAATACATATAATGTAAGGTCAACAAACTCTTAGCAACCAATTTCCAGTGATCACACCCGAACTCCACGTCCATCGCTCCATCTCTGACACCACTTTGTATTTCCTTTCCCTTCATCCGCTGTGTCCTACCATGGCATTGTGAGCTCCACAGCCTAAAATATCCATTGTGTGTTTTATCTGTGCCAGCTATGGTGGAGCTTGCCATTTCCTGTAGGCTTATCAACTGCTTCCTCAAATCTACTCCCATGTGCTAATCTCTTCCCACCCATACCTGTCCTAAAATATGCCAGCTCAGTAATCCTTTAGTCCTTTTCTTGTTAACACTCAAACAGTCAAACGTATATTCACACCAGATGACAGATGAATTTCGATCCATTTGCTCAATTTCTGTGGCGAGATCATTTATGTTACCTGGCATATCATGCTTGGACAAACTGTAGAGCTGTGGTGAGCGAGTGAATCTGAGCTTCTTTTGATAAGTGTGTGTGTCTTCAATTATCACAGCCCCACTACGCATTGGTTCTAAGTTCTGCAGGCCAAAGTGTTGAGGCATCTATGCTAAGACTAGGTTAAATTTCAGATTTTTGTAGACTTGACCTGCAAATCACCAAATGCATGCTCACTCGAGGCACAATGGCTAATCCTTCCGTGTTGATTTTCTCCACTTGATGTTTGAATGATCACCTCCAGTATGATTATAAAAGGCAGGTATAAAGTTGTAGCCCCATGATCAAGCAAATTCCACTTTGAATACTCACAAAATACTGAATGACAATAATTCTGCAAATCAGAACCCTTCCACAAAAGCTGTTATGGTATACAGCCAAAGGCATTAGTAAGGTCTAAAAATACCATATGGAGATCTCAGCTCTCCAGCTTTGCTGGCTGAATTTGGTGCCAAGTCATGCTTGTATGCACTAAGCATCTGAAAACGCCTGATATTCCAGGTTTTTGCTCTGGTGTGTCAATTAACTCACTCGAAGTAACTGGACTGTCTCCACCACAGTAAAAAATATATCTTTGCTCATACCACACGCAGACAAATCTGAGTAGCATGTACATATTTTCATTCATGGAATACTCTGCAGCTCTTTGCCCTCATGCAGGAGTAAATTTTTTTTCCCAGGATGAGTCTCTTTGCCTACATGAGGATCTCAGCATGGTGGGTTTTAGTCGTCATTTAAGCCCATTAGAGTTTTGGCTTATGACAGAAAGACAGCAAGTTGAAACATCTAAATGTGCAATGTATGCTGCACCTGCAAGTTGTGCCGCGTTGTCCTGCCAGGAGGATCCACTGAGTCTTTTCTTATGAAACACCTCCTCAAAGAGGTGAAATCCCCCACTTGCCTCGATGTGTGGGGGTGAGGAGCAGCAGCCTGCCTGCCTGCCTGCTCCTGTGGGAATGTGTTTTATTCACTAGATAGTCAGTACAAATCCTCATGACATTACTCCTTTCTGCTTCTCTTCATGCTTGTATTTATTTGATAGTGTGTCACCTCACCTTACACATATGTTTAGTGTGATTAAATTTTTCCAGTCCCCGGGGACGGAGTGTGGTGGCAGGGAATGTATAGGATTTGAAAAACTTGGAAGCCTTGCCGTGCTGCATCAGGTTGCTGGCGTATGTGTATTTTGCTCAAATTCAGGCACCCACACTCTTGACAGACACACAGAATCACAAAATCCTTTGCGGTCCTTCCAGCCAAATTAGTATCTCCTTTCATTCCAGGCTGCAGATGTCTCTGAGTGAAATACCTGTGGAAAATCGCCATGATTGGGTTCATTATGTTGCCTGCAGTTAGCAAAGATGGAAATGAGTTTGGTATTTTAGGCTGGAAAAAAAATAAAATCTCTTTTCAAAATATCAGCTTGTTAGACTGAAGGAAGGGCTGCTGCCTGCCTGTTTTGGTATGTCTCTGCACTGCTTGATGAGGGGCTATGAATAAATTTCCTTCTGACCCTGAGATAATGATAAGCGCTGTTTTAATTGTCTCACTCCATTAAAAAATTACAATATGAATATCAGCTCGTCTCTGTCATTGTGATATGGATCAATCTTCAGTTCTGTTCTGTTCGTTCTCTGCTTGTCTGCGTCACTTATTTCCTCTTTTATCTTTTTTTTTTTTTCCTGCTCTCTCTGCCTGCCTTCAGGGGCCAGTGCTGCGGCGGGAGTCACTGGACGTCATGATCTTAGATTGTAGATGTGTAGATTGTCAATACAGAGGTTATTAATGAGACTTTGGCTCTGTCCGACATGACGAGAAGTCAGCTGTGAATTATTAATGAGCGGGCAGATTATTTGTGGATATTTAAGGCTGACGAGATCATGAATGAGTATTTTTTTCCCTCCTTGGCTACGAAAGCTCATTATGCATGCACATACCCTGAGGGGCTGTTCAGTGCACCTTTACCTTGCAATTTCTTCCTTGTTATTTCCAAATGACTTTCTCTTTACATAGCCTCTATTTTAATGTCCTCCTATGGTGGAGTGACAACCTTTTCTCTGTCGCTCAGGCTAATGGTCTGACCGCCGAGCCGCTTGTGGCTTGTTTGGTGGTGTTACTGTGGTTTTTAAAACGAAATGCTAGCAGAAGGGGGAAAAATAGCTCAGGAGAAGTCTTGGAGGTATTAATTAGATCGTAAGAAGAATGCATCTCCCTCATTCATCCATCTTGACCCGTTTAACTGACCCACTTCTGTGGGTACCTACCTGTCTGTTGCGGTGTTGTAGATCTTGCATCAGAGGTGCTCAGGGGGAAGAGATTTGCATGAGGGGTTTATTTGTTTTCCTGCCGGAGGCCTTTCAGCAGTCTCTCTTTGTACTCAGTTGTTTAAAGAATCTCACATCACCTTGCAGTTTATTTCCATCAGGGCCCCTTTTTGGGACAAACAGCTCACTTTGAGTCTCCCTTGTTTGCACATTATTTCCAGCACAGAGGAAAAAGAGGTCAGTAAGTCACAAAACAAGTAAGGCACATGCTGATGATACAAATATAATATGGGCACCCTGCGGACTGTTTGCAATTCTCTGTGCCTAAAGTTTAGCTTTTTATTTTTTGCTAAGCTGTATGTGAACTGAACAACTCCAGGTTAAATGGATGGCAGAGCGTTGAAGAGGTGGAGAAGCAGCAGCCCAGTGGTGGTTGTGTAATTGGCTGCTCTATTTATGATCTCTACACTATTGCAGCAGCAGCAGCAGCAGCAGCAGCAGCAGCAGCAGCAGCAGCAGCAGCAGCAGGAATATAGAAGTGTCTGGGGGATGATGGTGCAACGTGCACATCTCTCTCCTCTCCACTTGATACCTCTGCATTGAAATCTCTTGAGACAACACTGTGCTTGTAGTAATGGCTCACCAAGACTTTGAAAACAGGCTTGAAGAAATTACTGGTAGAGATCCCCAAAGCCCAGAATAACCTATTTGGTTTTTCCTTTGGTCTCCAACGTGTCACCATCTTTGTGTTTCTGTAGCCAAAGCCTCATAAATCTTATTCATCTGTGTCATAGGCCACTATTGTTGTCCAAAAACTATTCAAGAAGACACCATATTGCATGATGTGTTCCTTCATTATTATGAACATGGCCTATTGCACTTTTGAAACAATAACTTTACTAGCGCACCACAAAAAGTGACTGCATTATTGGCTTTTTTTTTTTTTTTTTGCTATAAACTTTTTATGATAAATTGATGAAATTTGACATCTTCAGAGACAGACACAGGCAGGGAAGTTGAGAAATACTTATTTGTTGACAAGAAAAATCTCAAATGTTGCCTGCATCGACTGCAATTTCTGTGTAAAATCCAAATGGCAAAAATAAGGAATTGTGAGTGAATCCAAGTATGCCAGCCTGGTTTATCTGTTCTCTGAGGACTTGGGATGTAATATAGAGTTATGCAACAGGCAGAGACTGGGGCAGAATGCAGCACAGAAGCCTGTCTCGCTGTGGAGTGATGTCAGTTGCATTGTTCATTCATGTGCCTCTCTTTCTCTCCAAGCTGATATCCTTCTAACATCCCGGTGGCAGGCATCCCAATACCCCTGGTTGAGTGTAAGGGATTCACATACACACTTGGCAGAGTCTTCTACTCTCTCGCTGTCCCTCTTTCTCTGTTTCTTAACAGCTAAAGAAACAAAACTCAAAACACTGTCAGCTCTGGAATTGCTCCTGCCTCGTCCCTATTTTTAGGCTGGCTTTGAAACAGCACATTTCTGTTCTGCTTTATGCATTTTCCCCCCTGTCTAAAATCTATACTCACGCAGGGAATCTTTTTTCCTTATTCCTCACTCTTGTCATCTCTGTCTTCTTGTACCTTCCTTCCTCTCTGCTGCCTTCGTTCTCTTTCTCTCTGCCTCACTCTCAGCGGCCACAGAAACAGAAAATTATTGGCATCTAAGAGGAAAAGAAAAAATCACGAAAAACTGTCACATGGCTCACTTAGTTACAGCAAAACATACAAGAATTTAATGCGCTACATTGTGAAGCATCGTAAATCTGCGTAGAGCGGTATAATTAGAATCCCTTCGTAGCCATTACTCGGCTCAACAGTGGCTGTCAGTCTGTCCCATATTTTATGCTTTCTTTTTCTCTCTGTCTGCCCAGTGAATCACATCATCCTACTTCCTCTCCTCCTTGTTGGGTTGTGGTTTGGTGACCCATTTGTCGGCATTCGGAGAGAGTCACATTTTCTGGCTTGTCACCTCTTTCCGTCTCACAGACGTCATTGATTTGCATAGATGTCTATTTGCTGCCACCGCTGACTCAGTACAAAGGACACCTTATTATTCAATCTTTAGGGTTTCTATATAAAACTATATCCAGAACTGACTGGTCTGCACTGTGGGTGGGAGTGTATAAGCACTGATAAGTTGATCTGTTATGGAGATAAATACTGTAGCCTGAAATATATTAGCCCTATCTGAGTTAACTGCTGATGCTACACCTGTCAAACTTACCTTTCTTGCACTGCAGGCAGTTTGCAAAATCTGTGGCAGATTTATTCCCTGAAATTTGTCTATTCCACAAAAAAAAAAAAAAGTTTGTGCTTGTCTACCTTGACAGAAATGATGAGGAACACATAAGATCAGACTGTTATGTCTTTCTGACACAACCCACAAGTGTGTTTTTACTTTTGAATTAAAGAGAAAAGGCTTTTAGGATGAGGATGAAGAATTTGCATTTTCCTCTTGTGTTTTGGTTTTAGAAAGACTAAAAAAGCAAAAGAAAAAAGAGAGAAAAGACTACTTAGTTAAGCTATGATTGGACAATTAATGTTGGGTGGGGGGGGTTCAGCGAATGGCCACTCGATGCCATTTTCTTGCTATCGTGCCTGGGGATACAGTAATTATTGACATGGCCAAAGCAGTATTCCAGTGCAGGTTCCAGTAAAATGCCACAAAGCCGAAGTGCTACTGTATTATAATGATGATGATAAAAGTGTTAATCACAGTAATATGAATATATTGTTCGGAAATTCATTAACCCCCTGGCTCATATTTATATTCTTTCAAAGAAGCTAAAGAGTGAGAGTAGAGTGTCATTTCAGTTCCTAAGCGCTGGAGCAGCACGGTTGTTTTATTAATAAGGAGGTCGTTCATTTATGGAGGGGTCCTCTGGCTATTAATATTGGATAGACATAAAAGACCAAAGAAATTAGATAAGCTGCCGATATTTGAAAGGCGAAATGGAGCATGAAGTGAAAGATTGACTGAATTTACATCTCTCAGTGAGGCCTAATTTTAAATACGTTAAATCTGCTGGTGTTTGGTAGAGGCTTTTCAGGAATTAACAGACGCTTACAAAAATAATTCAGGACAGAGCAAGTTTTCACATAGACGGAGCACAACAGCCAAAGAGTGCTGATATTACTGGTTGGAAATAACCTTTTTTGTGAAGATTTTGTAAGAAAAGAAAAACTTGTATTATGTAGCCTCATATATAATCACCTTAAAAGACTTCAGACCTCAGTGGCTCACCAGTGCCGTGCAGCCAAACGTTGTTTGAACTCACTGAGCATTACTTTCATTTCTAGTGGAGATCCCAAAATTTACAAGAACACCAAACATGAATTGAAATTTTGCAGCAAATTAAATTAAATGATGCACATCAGGAATATTTCTGTAAAGATAATCTTGGGTTTGAATATTTTGCTCAGTGTAAACATCATATGGCTTCACTAAAGAAGCAGAACGAGCTGATACAGAATATATATGTGATGCTATGAGACAGGGTGTAATAAGACGATTTTCCAACCTTAAAGCTATTACAGGAAGCAAGAGTTTATGACAAGATTAAAATAGGTAATCCATGACCTGAATCAAACCGCCCACGCCCCTGAGCTAGTGACTGAGAGAAACACAAATCACATTTCCCTCATGTAGACAACTGAGTTAGCTAATAAGGAGGTGCAGCCTCGGCAGACTCGAGGAGCTGCTTCCTCTTCTGACTGTGCAGATCATAAATGCAGCCCTCAAGCTCTTTAGCTTATGACACTTAATGAAAGGTTCGACATTTAAGAACATGTGCTCATTTGTCTTCTTGCTGGGAGGTAGATGAGAAGATCAATACCACTTTCAAGTCTGTACGCCAAATATGAAGCTCCAGCCAGCAGGCGATTAGCTTAGCTTAGCTTAGCTGGGGAAAACAGTTAGCCTGGCTCCTCCAGAGCTAAAAAGAAAAACATTTGTCTTCAGTCACCTCTAATGCTGAGATCTCTTGGCCAGAACTTCCTGGTCTTTGCTTGATTCTGGCAAAATTACAGTGACAAGATTCCAAGATGTCGCAATTTTTTTTTACCTGATATTGTCGTCCTGTTTCTCCATATTGCACTTTCATTTCTGTCTACTCAGTATACACAGCGCACATGGCATGTCTGTCCGTGCGTCAAGAGGAATGACTTGTCTGTTGTTTTTCCTGACGTTTCTCCTTCGCTTAAGACATGTTGTTTGTATGACTCGAGCTGTATGTTGCACGTAATGTCAAGAAATTTTTTTTTTTGATTTAGGTTGTTTTGTGTGTTGTGTAAGATGCCTGCATTTGAAAGATCTGCAGCCTCATGAACTAAATTTAGATTATTATATTTCAATATGTATCAAGCATACGTTGGAATCTTATCTTTCAGCTGTTTTATGTAACCTATAGGTTACATAAAAGGTTAACAAAGTGGTAACATACCACATGACCTCGTTTTTGGCTTCAGAATGAGGTCTGTTACCCTTCATCGCTGAATTGCACTCCGACTCGTACTGCTGTCTTCCGTTGCTGAGTGGTTGAAAGTGCAAGCAGGTGGAAGTGTGCTGAAATGCCAGTAGATGGGCAGATTTTGCTCCAAAACAGAGTAGAGGCCAGAAAATGAGTTCTGAAAGCCAGATGCCTCAGCACCTGGTGAAGTAAGTGCTGAGTCATTTGTATCTATCAAGAACCCTGTCAAAGCCTCAAAAGCATGGCTAATTAGCACTTGGGAACAATTCTTACGTTCTCCCCTTTTAACTGCATTTGTTACAAAACACTCGTCTGCGGAAGAGTGCCCCGCGTAGCTGGCACACTGTCAAAGTGGAACTCATTCACCAGATCATGGAGGTGCTGCAGACGACACTTTGAAAAAATACCAAACTGATGCACGATGATACACTGCGTCACCACTGCTCGATTCAATTTCATGCCCACCGAGCACTGAAGCAGGTGCTGGCAAGTCCACTCGTGGTTTTGATGCCATGGGCGACTCTCTGGGATTCTGTTTAGCTCTTGGCCTGTCTGAGAGTCTAGCAACCCTGCTGGAGACCCCAGTCACCCGCCGTAGACACACACACCCCAGGGCGAAGAGCTGTCCGCTGACATACAGTCAGCTCCATTGCTTTTTAAGTTTCTTTCTTTCTTTCTTTCTTTCTTTCTTTCTTTCTTTCTTTCTTTCTTTCTTTCTTTCTTTCTTTTGCAGTGTTATCTATCGTGGATGAATTCCTGGTGTTGAAATTTGTGTGTGTGTTTCCAGCAGATGCTATAGGCTCATTTTGCTGACAACCTGTTAATTTTAGAAAATATTAATCTCAAACAGATGCCGCTGGGGGACATCACAGATTGGTCAGACGCTAAAAAAATAACTGTAAATGTTTGTTTTTGTTAATGTTTTTGACAGACTTTCATTAGATCCTGCCAGTATGCCAATATATTTGGGTGTATAATAATGATGCTTTTAATGACTCTGGAAAAATCACTCTAATTATTCCTTACACTCTGTCGCTGAGGCAGTGTTAGCTACTTTGTTTTTAGCTTTGTGTATTCATCAGCACTGTTAAATTGCTGCTATGATTTATGACTGTATAAACAAAGTGCACTAATCTGACTAATTTCAGGAGCACACATCTGAGAGGACAGCTGATTGCAATGAGTTATAGTTAGTAATACACAACATTTGTCCCGGAAGCGCATTATCAATGCACAATGAAATATGTTTTGTTTGTTTTCATCTTTTGTCTTCATGAGATGTAGCGCTGAAGAACAATTGGTATCATTCACAAGGTCAGATCATGAGGTAAGATCTAGCAAGCATTGTTCTAAAACACATTAACACACACGCAATTTCTATAGAAGCACAATGCAATGCATGTAGAGGAGGCGGAGCAGAAGGCCATCACTCCATCATTTAACTGAAACATGGCTGCAAGCAAGATACATTACAAAGCGCATTCATGAAAAGGCAAATTTTATGTAATTGCAGCTACTTTAATTGCATCATTAATACAAATTACGAAATTTGTTTAGTTCATCCTTTGTTTCTGCTCCCCTGGAAATTTCTTCACATAGTCATGCTTACTGTTCGCCACAGATGCCAAAAAGCCAATTATTTCACCAAGCCTTTCATTTAACAAAAAAAAAAAAAAAAAAAAAAAAAAAAAGACAAGAAAAGAAAATTAAAGAAAAGAAAAGAAAAGAAAAGAAGAAAAAGTGAATTGGGTGAGATTGCCATTTTCCTCCTTCTGGCCTGTGTGGGGCTGCTGAAAATGACGGCATTAGCTCACGTTTTTTTTTTGTTTGTTTTTTTGTTTTTTTTTTTAAGCAGGAGTGAGTTTAATTGGGAAACTGTTTCATCTGGGGGCTATCAATATCGAGGCCTGGTCGGCTTGGGAGCTGATGCGCTGGCTTGTTCTGCAGGGGTAATTTCATTGGGATTGTCTACAATTGGCTCTCCTGCCTGTTTCCATTACCCTCAGAACTAGTGGAAAAATAAACAATTTGAGATGAATGAGAATGTGTGGTGAAAAGAAAAAGCCGAAAGGGTGTTACAAGGAACTCCTGCTGTCCGGCTTTTACGGTTGGGTGAACAGTGTTTTAACAGAAAATGCATTGTTTTCTCTCTCTCTTTCTTTTTTTTTTTTTTTTTTGAAGGCAGTGAAGTTAGCTCTGGTGTCAGAAATGTTCCTCTCTGTTGATGCTGTGTATGTACGTTCATGCACTTGTGCATTTGGGAGAATAATTCCATGATTATGCAGATGTCCTCTGGATGACCTTGCGAAGCTATTGTGAAAGACATCGAAATATTAAAAATGTAGATAGCATTCAGTGATAAGTGAGTGATATATGACAATAAAGACAACATTGTCCCTGTCTCATTTTGTCTCCAGAATCTTCCCTTTCTGTCATCGATCAAATGCAGTTGGTGCCATCTGGGAGACTTACATAAGTTCTATGAAAACCCGCCTCTTTCTGCAGCTGAACGTGCAGCCTCTCGCTAACGAAGATCCCTCACTTCAAAGACTTTACAGGAAAGGACTCCAGGCCCAAAGTGTCCTTGTGCGTCCTTCTACGCTTCCGTCTCAAAACACTGTTGCACGTGACCTGCACGTGAAATGCCGCATGTCTGGTTTCAAAAACAACAGATACCGTATATGTGTTCTTAGGCTGGGAGATAAGAACACGCTGCACATGGAAGAAACCAAAAGATTAAATCAAATGGGAATTGAAATGTGTTCCTTCACTCTCCAGCTCTTGGCCCCTGTTGAGAAGGCCAAGCTAATTAATTCAACACAATCATAATGAAGTTTTATTATCTTAGCTTTCATGCAAAACTTTCACTCACTCAACGGCTGCTTCTTCACATTTGTTTTCCTCATATTCGTATTTCAAGATCTGGTAGTTCATAGGTTCATATTTAAAGCATGACTCTGGCAGTATTTGGCTAAATATGGAAATAATTGCCTGACTTTCAAAACATAATTAGCCAATATGATGTAATTCCGAATAGCTAATTAGTCTCCCAGAAAGTTTGCACCCTCTGAAAGCATTTAAAAACCTCTCAGCAGTTGTTTCTCTTACCATCTGCTGGAGTAATATTTTCCACAATGTGAGTGGCGTTCTCTGAGCTTTTAACAAGTAGGGTGCAGACTGCCAAATGCGCCCAGATCATTAAAAAACAAACATGTGGAGAAAATCTTTGCACCTGAAGGTGTGTTCAGAAAGCACAATGATGTTATTAGAAGACGCTGAAGTGTAGATATCAGTGAGACAGACGCAGCCTTGAGGCATATTTAACTTTTCACTGACTGCTAACAAGAAGCAGAATGAGTGCATGAGAGCTCATTCTTCTTCTTCTTTTTTTTTTTGTGGTGAGGTATGTGTCCAGTTAAAGCAGAAGCACTCCGTCATTTGTTCTCTGTGGTGCACATGAGGATGACTAATTGTATGAGTAATGGGTTTTATATTGAAGGTCACCTAATGATGGCTGTCCTTGAAAGGACGGGTATCTGTCAAGAAGCTTTAGCTCCTGATTACCGCGCAAGGCAACGATGACAGATGAACCTCTACTGGGGACTGAATTTTTTTACATGTAGCAAGGGGCCGATAGTTTGACCATTTGTGGGCAGTGGAACAGGCTGCAAAGAACAACACTGACACTGTCAGTGTATGAAGTTGTTATGGTGAATGTGTGAAAGTCAAGATGCAGAAAGTCGTACAGTTAGCAGACGGGGAGCACTGCGGTGTTAGCATTCATTTGGTGCCACCTGACAAATGTAGCTCCAATACGTCTGCCATTTGTTCAAGATGGTGGACTTTGACTTTCAGAGTCAGAGGTTTCCCTCTGTAAACAGCTACCTGTTACCAATGGAAACAAAGCTGAAGATTGTGGTGAGAATGAACCAGAGTTTCCACAAACTTGCAGGATGTAAAAACCAAAACTACTGTCTTAAAGGATGCTAAAAAACTCTATGGGCTCATCACTTTGAACAATCCCTCTTGCGTTACACATAGTCATTTGACCCACTGTTGATAGAGAAATTTCAATTAGTGCAGCTTTCAAAAGACCTACAATAATGTTTTCCTGTCAGGACCAATGTCTTCAGTAGCACGGCCTTCTTCTAGGATGGAGGGGTTCAACAAAGCTTGCACATGGAACGCTGGTCTTCACAAACACTGGCCTCTTTAAACCATGACCATGACCAAACAAACCTTATGATTTTGGTCTTTGAATGCACCAGCAAACGATATCTAATGAGAAAACACATATGGGTCAATCTATGTTGTCATTTAGGTTGGAGGACGAATGGCCACAGAAGCCGAGAATTATTGCATTTTTCATGGTTACTTTTCCCTCCCCGATGTATTTTCATGATAGAAGCCCATTAACTACTTCCTGTTTGTTTATCCAAACTACTAGACCTTATTTATATCCCTGTGGAAATCCTCTGACATTGGACTCCTGGGCCTAACAACGGTGCCTCAACATACAGTGACAGAATTATCCTAAACGATTACCCACTAGTACCAATTACGGACACCCTAGAGTGCTCGATCTGCCTTTTTAATGCCATAAATATTTCCCTTCATAAAACTTCAGGCAACAAGGGGATAGGCCTCACTTGAAAAATGCATATCAAAGGAATGTGTCCCTGAGAATGATGAGGCACCATTACTCTGGGAGATAATATATCCTCTGATCGTGAATTTGCTTCTCACACAAGTCTGCAAGAGACGTGTGTGAGAGGTTGTCGAAAAGGAGGGAAAGCTGAGATCTGACTTTTTCATAAGCACCCGGCGTCATGAAAGAAGAGAGAATGGCGCTCGTGTGATCAGGTGATAAAGTTGAAATCACAGAATTCAGGGCGCATTAGGCTTACGGCAAATGTTGCAGAAAGCTTTACCTCACTAATGCGTGAAAAATATTGACATTACTTAAATGGTTTTTGGGTTTGAGCTGAAGCAGTATCAAATATCAGTAAATGAGCGTTGTATCAGCACAGTGCTGAGATGGGTGTTTCTCTGTGAAATGTAGATTTTTTCATTCGAGTGTCTTGCCGCAGGATGAGGAGAGTGTGTGATTGATGGCTATTGAGAAACTAAATAAGAAGCAATAAGAGTTCTTTTTGAAGAATATGCACCCATTATTGTTTTTTGTGAATGTACAGTGACAATACTCTCTCTCTCTCTCTCTCTCTCTCTCTCTCTCTCTCTCTCTCTCTCTCTCTCTCTCTCACACACACACACACACACACACACACACACAAACACAAACACAAACACGGGGGATTTCATCACTTGTGGGGACATTACATAGACTTACATTCATTTCCTGGAGACTTACCCTAACCCTAACCATCAAGTCGAAACATTGCTTTCATAAATAATAATAATTTAGAATCAAAAATTTGATTTCATTTTTTATTTTTCATTTTTTTTCCAACCTTTTCTAAAAACATTTTCATTTATATATTAAAATAGTTAAAAATACACTAAAAAATAGAATATAAAAACACATTAAAACCACAGCCATGAGTCTGGACCAGGACTCGGGCTGGACACGTACGCCGCGGGAATGGGCGTGGTCGCCCCCGCGTGCGTACAGATACGAACAGACCACGAACATATTTTAACGGTCCTCAGGGCCATTTTTGGGATGATGGGGGTGGTGTTCACTGGGGGAAGGACCGTGCACTTCCCCGCCCCCATTACTTTGGGGGTGGGACTCAATTCCCATACCCTAACCATCACCACTGTTTGCCTATTCCTAACCCTAAACCTAACCTTACGTAACCCATAACCCTATCCTCAGTCTTTACCCTATGTGTCATACCAAATGAAGACTTTGACCCAAATTGACATAGTTTATGGAGAGTTGTTACTTAAACTGTTATTGTGACTGAACGGCTGAAATTTCTTTCTTCTTCTTTTTTTTCTTTCTTTCTTTCTTTTTTTTTTTTTTTTTAACCAAACAGCTTCAGGCACTTTACCTTCACCCTCTTGACTGAAGTATCTTGCCAACAGAGACACCTGAAGATGAAATCTTTTCCAGATACACCGACCTTGAAATTGTAAATAAGGCCTAAGTCTTTGTGGGGCAGTCATCCTTCTGCCGACGTGCTCATGATCCCACCTTGTTTTTGGCTTTCACTCTGATGCCTGCTCCGCTTTTGGTTTTGTTGCTCTTGCTGACTGCCTACGTGTTGCTGACTGTGAACAAAAATATAGTTAACTGCCTTCACCCTCCTTGCGTCTTAATCCTGTTTTTGATTTGTCACAGCTTGTCATAGTAAGGATACCAATTTAAGGTGGTGTTGTACAGTTCTGCGAACTGTGACACACAGAATAAGCTTTTTGTCCATCATGAGTCACTTCCAAGTCACGCCAAGGGCAGCTGTCATCTTGTTGGTTGCACATTTAAAGGTCACTGGCAAAACAAAGTCAAAGTTGAAACTGATCGAGCTTTGACTGAAGTGGCAAGATGTAAAATTTAGACACCATGCAGCCCCAACGTTTAATCATCTTCACTCTCTCCACGAGGAACCAATGAATCACACAAAGCGATTCTGCCACAGATCATATGTTGAAGGCATTAGAAACAGCCAGATGCTGTTCATAGTACTAAAACTGAGAAATTGCATTTTTGGCATAAAAATGGAAAATCTGAAAGCTTCTGAAATACACTGGCACACATTTTACGACTAGCCTTCTTGAGTATGAAACAGAATGGGACAAAGGGATAAATGCTCTGCATCTCCATCTTTTCTATTGTATTCTAGTCTATTCCACCGTACTTGTCTCCTCTGTTCTTTCTCTTTTGTGCTGTTGTGCCAAAGGGTTTTTTTTCCCTTTTTTTTTTTTTTTTAGGGCAACACACTGCTCTCCAGGTAAAGACTTTTTCTAAGTGGACTCTGTCGCAGTACCATTGCAGCTTAACTGACTGGACTGTCTGGAAACAAGTATGTTGCAGAGAGAGAGAGGGGGAGGGAGGAAGAGAGAGAGGGAGAGAGAGAAATAAAGAGGTGTATTACTCACATTGAAAAATTTTAGTCTCAGCACTTGGGTTAAGGTTAGGGTTAGGGTTAGGCAATAGGGTTACAGTTAGTCTCCAGGAACTGAATGTAAGTCTAGGCCATGTCCCGAATGGTGATGGAAAAACAGCGATGTGAGTGTATGTGTGTGTGTGTGTGTGTGTGTGTATGTCACTGAAAGTGTGTCTCATTCGTGGCGGAGAGGAGTGGAGTGAGAGAAAGAGAGAGAGAGAGAGAGAGAGAGAGAGAGAGAGAGAGAGAGTGTAAAGCAAGAGAATACCCCCTCCACCCTCGAGTGAAACCTCAACCGACGTGCTGTGCAGAATCTTAATGGACTCTACTGTCAGATATGGGGATTTTCCATCCAAATCCCCAGACATAAAGGATGCGTACACACACACACACACACACACACACACACACACACACACACACACACACACACACACACACACACACATTAATGAGTTAGTCAAGGAGGAAAAGCACCTTGAAGCAGATGAAGCAGATAGCGTGTTACAGAAACTGCGTACTTATGTGCAGAGAAAATGACAGAAAATGTGATCAGAACCATTTCATCAATCAATATTATCTACACCTTATCTGTACAGATAGGGTTCCATCACACTCATCAGTCTGCAGTGAAAAGAAATTCTCCTTCGTGTTGTTTACATACACAAACATGCATTGGTGAGTGAGTCAGTGTGGGAATTGTAAGCATCCGCAATCTGAGATTCAGCTCAAATAGTTGCATTCTGAGGCACCTTTCCAATATTTGCTGAAGTCAAGGGGTGGTAGAGCAGGGAAATATGCTCTCTCTTTCACACAGACATGCTGTTTTCATTTCAGATGTTTGTCACAGCTGCCGTTAGTGTCTTGAATTTGTTAAAATCGCTACGAGGCTGCAGAGACCGAATGTAAATCATTAAGATTTAGCTGCTCAAATATGTTTGGATTCACAGTTTTGTTGGTTTCTTATTTGTGACACACTTTAATGAGGAGAAGAACCTCAGAAAATTCTCTGCTAATGAAGGGCTATTTCCTGCACGAATAATTAGCAGAAGTCTCACTTCACACGTTTCTGCTTGCTTCATTTTCATTTTCCGTAATGCAAGTGTTATCGTGCGCAGTGACTGCTGCACAGTCAGGTTCACCTGTCAGCCTGCCAATTTGAAGCAGGTACTTTATATAATAGAATGTTTTACACTCCATAAGTGATTTCATTATGTAGCAGTCAGGACAGACTTCCTGGACTGTCAGATGTAGTGATGACCGGAGTGGAGGGTGGACGGAGTGGACAGCTTCCATGTGAGTGTATCTAACTGTGTGAGTGTGTAGCAGGGTGTTACCTTCAGCCTGAATACACAGATTCAACAGGAAGTACTGCATAAAGTCAGTGAAGATGTGGTTACTGTTGTATTTGATTCAGGAGAAATGTAGTTAAAGATAGGTTAAGTGGGAAGTGATGCCATGAGCTGGACAGGTTCGGGCAATGTTACATTCATGAGTGAATCGTTCTCTTAAAAGAGGGACGAGTTAACTCGTTCTACTAATGGAAGTGAATCCAAAATCGTGCTTCTGTGTGTTCCATGTGCAGTTGTGCATAAGAGCCAGGTTAACTTCTGGCTCACAGAGTTTCTCTGAGTTAACTCATTCGTTCCAGAGTTTTCCTGACTGAACTTCCGCTAAGCTTCATTTATATAATAATTTATTCAGAAAATAACTTGGACGCAAAAAAAAAAAACTGAACACAGCCTTTGTAGACGTCCTTCTCCGAGTATTATCTCGCAATAACAGGCGACTGCAGACAACTGCTTCTTAAAAATGAAAGAACAGAAATAAATTCTCATGTTTTTTAACATCAAATACTTTGTTGAGTGAAAGATGTCATTATCAAAGGAGCAATGCAAAACTGTGGCAGCAAATTAAAACATATTGCAATGTGGAACTACAGTGCTGACGTCTGACCACGACACCGTTTTACATAATTAGTCACTGTCCGGTGGAAACCACGTATCTCCAAACTGGGTGATTTTAAAATTTTAAGATGAACTTTGGGATAAAGTTTTTTGGGTTTTTTTGGGAGGTGGTATGTGGGGGCCATTTAAATCCTCATACTTCTTAAACTAAATGCATCATTTAAAGAAATCCGGCTTGGATTATCTGAAAAAAATGCAATGACACAAAACTGAAAATGGAAGTTTTCTCAGCTCATTAAACGTTTCGGAGAGAGTGGGTTTTCACAGGGCAACACCATTTGTATAGTATCTTGCATACCAAAACATTTGTTATGTGGCTGGCTGAGTCACTTATAATTCACTTCCCCCAAACCTTTTGCACATAGCCTATTGCACCTCCAGTATATGAAGAAGAATAGCTGGTACGCCTGCACTGACCTTTCACAGATTTGCAATTTAAACTCCTTAAAATGGAGGCCTATATCACGAATTGCACAGTGCAGACAACCAAACACAACTCTGAATAACAAGTGAAAACAAGCTCTGGGAGTGAAGTGTTCTACCATGACTGTGGTGGAGACGTGGATGAACTGCGGGAGACAACATACATAATTTAGGGGCTTGTCTTGACATATGCCTGTCTCCTAAATGCTAAATTGGACACATAAGGACACGTCTATTGTCAGATAAATGATGCATTTTTGTTGCTCTTAAGACCTTTAAAACATGATTGATTTGCCTTATTAGTTTGAATTAGTTAGAATTTGAAATTGAGCTCTCTAATTTGTTCATTTGCACTGTTTACTGCTAATTATCTGGATAAGGACAAGATCTGTTATTAATACTGCTTGTAGCAATTAGCTAATGTTAATTGACGTTATGTGTATTTATTTTAAAAACACGCATTTAAAATGTGAGGACCGTTTAGTCAGCACAGGCAGCAGATTCTCTCACATAGAAATAAAACTTAACAAAGTTCAGTTTGGCGTGGAGCACTGAGCAATCAATAAATGTGTCAGAAATAAGATTTTAAACAATTTGCTATGTCAGTAGTTGCAAAACTACACTACCATGCCCTCATTAAAACTACGACCTGGGAGAGCACTGCTTCCCTCCCTCCGTCCCAAGTTGAAGGCTACTTCAGCATGTTGACGAATTTGCTGACATTTCCTCCTCGACTGCCAGAATTCAGGAACCTCTGACACTGTTGCAAGGCAAAGGCATTCATAAGTGCACATTTGCATAATGACATATTATGTTGTTTACATTGAAAAGGGAAGTGGCAATTAGTGACGGACTGCAGAGTCGGGGAAAAGAGGGGCACCTGTTGAAATGGTATTAGAGGTTTCTCAGGTATGGCACATGCAAGATTGAACACTGACATGAAAGGTACTTTGACTTACTGAAAGGCTCAGTTAGAAAACAGACATAAACACACCAAAATCAAGACTTTTCCATTCCTTATAGTGAAGGAGAGCCGCTCTTGCTCATACCGAACCTAAAGCTAATAAGGCACATACAATACCATTCTTTCTAATAGCAAAGTAAGAGACTTTTCCCTCAAGTTTCTTCAATTTAGAGTTTACTCTTGCACTCTGAATATATAATAGGAAAGTCTGAAAAAAAGTGAAATCATTTTGAATAAGCTAACTCTTGTCCCAGTCGTTTTGTCATCATAATCATCAGTTCTGCTGTTGCCTGTATAGGTGCGCGATTCCATTTGAATTAGCTGCAGCAGCAAAATTTGAATAGGCAACTCTATAATTTCCATTATGTATTTTCCATTGCTTTTAACGCTGACTCTCCTAATACATTGTTTTGATGAGTTAACACAACCACCCGGCAAGCACTGATTAGGTGGTAATTGAAAATGAACACAAAAATGAATATAGCTGCTTCTGAGCTTGCTATCTACCTCAGTGGTGGTTGTCTCCGTGTATTTATTTATTTATTTTTGAGCTGCTTTTTTTTCCCCTATTTCTTTGTTCCCTCTCAAATTAAAGTTGCACCGGGCAGGACTGCTGTTAATATAATTAAATCCATTCTAGCGCTTCTGATTGGCTGCATGTTGAGCCATGCCGTATGTTTCTCAGCCAACAACCTTGCTGACAGTCCACAGATTGTCTGTGTTCTCTGATTGTGAAGCTCTAATTTACATACTGTATATATTATATATTGTTGAATTATTAAATAGGATTCTACTGCATATGCTCTGTGTATACAGACACTGCAACAAATGTACATACTGTAGAACAACAAATTTACATACCCAAACTAATGAGTGTGCAAACTTGAGCTCACACAGACCCTGCCAAACCAGCAGTGAGGGTGTCTGTCCTAACAGCCAATCCCGTTCCTCCGTGCTGACTGGGCTTTAAATCAACACAAATTGAAGCTTGACATTTCTGCACGCACTTGCCTACATGTCCACCGAGCAGCGGTCACGCCACCTGGGCATTGCCCATAAGGCTGCGTTGTGGTTGGCTTAGACAACTGAGAGTGAACATCTGCCGGACACAAACTTCCTGTGCCTTTTTCTTTCTCTTTCTCATCCCTCTCCAAACCGCCAGACTGCACACACACACACACACACACACACACACACACACACACACACACACACACACACACACACACACACACACACACACACACCAAACATACTCCTAATGAGATTTACTTGTCAAGGAATGGTAGTTCATTCATGACATGCCATGGCAACACAATAGAATAAACATGAGGCTGTAATCCTCAGGAGAATATAACATGAGCCATTGGGTGGATCGGTGGTCATATGCATTAATTTCAGTACAGGTGGCCCCAGGGATACAAACTCCAACTGTACTCTAGTTTCCACAAATTGAGGACCTTGTCAGTTAAAATTTTCTGGAAGGACCTCCCCCCACCCCCCACCCCCTGAACTGAGACTGCCATTAAAACATGGACCAACTCTGTCTATCCAGTTATAACAGTCAGATACCACAACAGCACGCCAAATGAAGATGAGTTATGAATGTGGAGTGGCAGTGCCAGAGTGTCTTCAACGGTGTCACGAGACCCAGCATTGCTGTCAGCGGCTGTCCAGGAAGTGATTGTTGATTTTGGAAAGTCCCCAACGGAACAGCTGTCCAATCATAATGAGTTTGGAAGAGGTGTCTTTCTCATTTGCCTGACTCAAAGTGGACGTGATCCAACTGGCGGATACTCCCGCGAAAGGAAAGACTTGTGCTAATGTAATGAAGGGTTGCATCCAAGATTGCTGCCGTATGTGGTCAGTGAAATTATTGCAAGATGATCAGAGAATATTGAGATTTTAAAGCTGGGATACTTTGGTTTTATAGCATCACTCTCATGACAGAGATTATTTGTGACAGGAGGAACATTTGTTTCCCAAAGGTTGGTATTTTATTGATAGGTGTTGGTTTGGTGGATGCCTTGTTTATCCGTCCAGAGAAGGTCACCACTGCCTTTACTTCATCTTGTTTAGGCTTCTACTGCTTTCTGTAGTCCTCACATATACAGAAGCAGATCAGGGACTTCTGGCACAATTTCACCTGCCTCCAAGCTGCACAGCTAAGGGAAAAGGTAGAGGAATGGGTCAAGACTTTAGCAAAGCTTTGTATTGACAAAGAACAACTTTATTTTCAGACAAGGGCAGCAGCATGTGAATCAGATAAGAAAGTTGTTCTTTATATGAAAAGTATTGCTGGAATTTTCCCCTCTTTGTCCTCACATCCATAAAAATCAGTCTTACAGCTCCAGCTGCTTCAGAAGCAAGTTTAAAACTTCTCCACAAGTTGCCAACTGGAGTTTGTTTCTGTATTTTTTTCCTCTTTTTTACAGATCACATTGAAGGACACATTAGAGGCAGCTGTGGCTCAGGAGGTAGATCGGTTGTCCACTAATCAGAAGGTCCTGATTTGATCTGCAGTCTACATGTCGAAGTATCCTTGTGTGAGATACTGAAGCCCAAATTGCTCCCGATACCTGTGCCATCAGTGCATGAGTGCGCTGATGAGCAGGTTGTATGGTAGCCTCTGCCACCAGAGTATGAATGTGTGTGTGTGAATGGGTGGGTGCTGGCTTGTGTTGTGAAGTGCTTTGAGTGATGGGACAGACAAGAAAAGCCTGATATTAATGCTGTCAATTTACCATTGAAAGAAGAGGGTTATACCTAAATTTTAGCTTTTGCTGATTTATACAGCACCTCCGAATGTTGTTTGATTTTTTACTTGTGTGCTATGGTTAAAAAATATTTAATGTCATAGCAGATCATAATCCAAAATGTAGGTTTATTTTATTACTGTTCGTCAAATTTATCAGGATAAACCTTATAGATGTATCTTCATATTTTCACCATCATTAACATTTGTATTTGTTGTCCAGTTCTAGACACACTGTATGTAATTCTGGCCATTAGGGGTCTCTCAAAACACAAAATGTAGTTTGATGATATTGTGATGTAGCATGGGATCATGGGAGTTGTTGTTTTTACTGTTAAACAAACACCGTTGTTGAGAGACGTTCATGGATGAGGTAATGTATTAATGTTTCATTCAAGTTATGTTCACTCATGTTCGCCGGCTTCCTTCCTCTCTCTGATGTATCATCTGATATTTTCCTAGAAGTTACAGCAGCTCGAGGGGTAAGTGGATATGACGCTATCGACAGGGGATCAAATGAAAAGCACCGTTACCTTGAATAAAATCATGGATTTGAACATTGTTGGAAACATTTGGGATAATGCCAGTACACAACTTCACAAAATACATAACAAGTAGTTTTGGGATATTTTGATGTGGAATTGCTACATATCATACCTTTAATGCATGCATTAAATGATAATTAAATGATGAAAACAAGTTCCATCCTGTATTTTTTCCTCCATTTACTAGAACCATGCCCTCAAAGCAACCAATCTAGGACATGCATATTGTCTTTTAGTTAATTTCCTCTGTGTGTTTATCTAATATTTTGTTTTTCTGGTTCTTATGAGTCCTATTTTATCTCCTCTTTAGGGATGTTACAGAACTTTTAATCTATTTGTGTCTCCTTTAAAGGACTTCCGGTGCTCATGAACTGATGACACATCTTGTTTTTCTGACTCCTGCATGAGTTGTGTGGGAAGACGCTTTACTTGATTTTGAGTCAAATACTTTGAGGCACTTACATGTTGCAGATTCATAGTCACAATATAATATACAGTAAGTAGTTTGCACTAATGGTTTGATTTCTGTCTAGTCTACCAATCCTTCAGACCAAACCTTGGGTAGTCATATGCATGAAATTTAGCTTTTAATCAATTCACTGACAATTTTGTTGCCATTCATTATGCCAATCAATGCACAAGATCCAGGTCGGTGGAGAGATATGATAATGAACACATACATATTGCTGGTGCTGTACTGTTCACATGATATGTACAGTGTATCAGGATGGTAAATATGTCATTAATAGCATGATGTATGCTAGGACTTGGTGGTTCATATCCTCTTCTTCTCAGTCTTGAATAATTTCCTCCTCAAAACTGGTTCATTCCAAACCCTCTACGCATCATCAGAAGCCTCCTCTGATATCAAAAAGTATATTTGCGTTCTTCAACACGTCAACACCATCGCTGTCAACTCTAAGCTAAAGATAGCATGTCAAAGATTTCCCCCTCTGTCTCATTCACTTCCTTGCAAAGGCATCATTTACCCCATGATAGCAATCAGCAATGTTTCATTGATTTGTGGCACCAAACTTAGCGAAGGCCTTGTGTCAAGCTTTGAGTGACAGCACTGTCTCATGCAGGCATTGATGCCCAAACTGAAACACTGCCTGTAGGCTAGAACCAAAATCAATCAAGATCACTTAGGGATGACCAGCTCAGCCCGTCTTTCCATAACCACAGCTGTCAGGTGACTTGTCAGATGGAGAATTGACCTGACTGCATGAAGGCCCTATGTTAATGTTGCCTGGGTCCAGTGTGTACTCATTACCCAGATGATTGACATGACTTCATCCATATGAGTTGCTACTGTCGACATTGATATCAACCACGTGTGATCACAGCAGCTGGAGACAGCGTTGTCAAAGTTTTTGTTCAGTCAAAACATGTGTTCTGTTGTTGGTGGTGAAATGCTCTTAAAAAAAGACAAGCAGACATATGCCAGCTTATTCGTAACACTGATCGTTGTGTGTGGCTTGAGGTAAGAAGATTATAAACTCTGTGAACTCCATTCATTAGGAGGCAACTCTGGCAATTCTTTTGTAATCCTTTGAAAAGTCTGCAGAATGTTTCTGCCATTGTAATGCCACTGTGCTCCGGCAAGTTTCCAACAAAATACACTAAGGAGAAAACAAGAATAAACACCATTAAGTGTTCTGTTGGAACACATCTCTTGACTTATTTTTTTTTGTTCGTATACACAATATTTTCCACGTTTGTTCACTTTGCCAACTTCACAACTTCACTACAATTCACCAATTATTGCTTTTTAAAGTGGAAAGGCTTGTGGGGAGGGGTTGTCAGACACTGTTCAGTCACCCAATAAGCACTTCGGTTGAAGCACATGCACTATAAACATAAACATTTGGGTCATAATTCTTTGTGGGTTCATTGCAACAAACAACCCCTTTTGGGTTGCACACAGTCATTTGATTAAGAAAATATTGATCAACAGAGCTTTAACAGTTTTTCATTTCACACTCCCAAAGTGATGTCATCTTGCATGTGTATGAAATAACAAACCTCTAACCTCTGAGGCTTGACAAGCTAAAGGGATTCTATTCGTCCAAAATCCACTAATGGTTCTTGGGTGCTGTGTTTTAAACATCCTTGAAAGCATGTTGTGCTATCACATAACCCACCGCTACCAGCAGCACCACCAGTGTGAATCACGTCCTGTCTCCTATCTTTATGGGCATGCGCTTAATGAAGATGCTTCAAATCGATGCGCTCTAATCGCCAGTCTTTCTTTGAGGCTAACCGCAATAAATATTACACTTCCAATTGACCTCTCCTTATTGAAATGCTTTAAAGGGGAAAGTATTAATATGGGGCCGTTCCCTAAGTGTATATAGGTAAATCCCTTCCTCTCTCATCTTTAATGGGAAGTTTTTCTGGTACGAAGCTGTATATAAAACATCAGAGGTGGCGGCCTGTAATAGTCAGGCTTATCAGTAACCTGAATCCTCCAGCAGTGGAATCCCTAATCTCTACTGAGGGATGGAGAGGACAGCAAATTTTAGACGGTGGTGTGGGGAGGGTAAGGGGGGTGCTTTTTACACTCTAATGAAGGCTCCTCACCCTCCTGCAAGGCGTTTGGTTTGATATTCCCCGACAGGCTGCAATACATTAGCCTCTGACTGTCCGTTTCCCATTTGACAGCATTACACAGGCAGGCAGAGGTAGGGGGTAGCGCAGGGGGGGGATCAGGACTGCCTGAGAAACTCCCACTTTTCTCTTTCCTGGAAGGCTCTGACTGACACCTAAAGTCACCGATGTCAGGAATGCAAATAGCAAATCACTTGCTGCTGAACATCAAACGTCATATAATACACAAACACCAAAATATGAGCACACAAGTGACCCTTTCTCAGTGTGAAACAGCCAGTGATTTATGTGATCAGCAGAGGATAAGGGATGATTTATGATTCATTTAATACCCACCGTTCAACAGCCAGCACAACATATTGGTATGCGGACCAAGTAATGTTTTTGGTTCACTGGTTACAATCAAAGCTGGGTTATTGTAGCGGTGCAGCTCCAGCAATAGAGCACCAGGAGAGAGAGAGAGAGAGAGAGAGAGAGAGAGAGAGAGAGAGAGAGAGATAGAGAGAGAGAGAGAGAGAGAGAGTGCAGGAGTGTGCATGAATCTGGTGTATATTTGTGTTACTGTGTGTATTCAGGCTGGAGCTTATCTAGTGCTAATGCACCTACAAGAGCAGGTCCCTCTTTTGTCGCTGTATAATACATCTGACCTGTTCTCTTTCACGGTTCGTAACGCCCCTCTGTTAGGACATAACTGTACTAAATTACAAAAGTTGTCCACTACTATATGTAAGGTAGAGTTAAATTAAATGTCAAAAACTAAAATGAAGTAAATAAACTAACATCTAAAACGTGAGCTAGGTTTGTTCTGTCTGTTCGGTTACAGATTTGTAAACAATTAAAATATATTTGTAATAGTAATAAAAAGTAGAAGAAGAAGAAGATGATGAGGAAGATTATGGAGCAGACTCTTCAAACAAAGACAAGGTTATTTCATCTGTGCAGACATTTCTCTGCCAATGGTAGATTTGTTTTTCTCAGATCTCCAGCTTGTCTTTGGGAGATGTGGCTGTCACTCAGTCATTTGCTGACCTTGCTCCTGCTGGCACTGGTCCTGCTCTGTTATCTTCCTTGCTCATCAAGACTGCTGTAGAGTTGCTCCTGATAAGGTTCTGCGGTCACGAGGACCCTTCATCACCCCTAGAGTCTCTTAATCCATCTTTCAAAAAGACATGCTTGTGTACTGATATATGTGTATTTGTACATTACATGGAAACATTGGCTTTCTTTTTTTACCAACTGCATGTAATGCATCCTTACATTTATATATTAATAAAGCGTTTAGGTAGAAATGAGTGAGCCCACCTTGAACACAATTCTCACTGATCCAACAGAAAAGAGCGAGAGAATCCTTAAAATATGATACCAGTCTAATTTTATCTTACTGTCACCATTAATGCCAAAGCAATATTTAAACTGTCTAGAAACTGTCCAGTACAAACAGCTCAAATGACTGCCTCAAGCATCATATTGAAGGTCAGGTGCTTTGTCCTTGTAGATAGGTTTGATAATTTACTGTAATTTAACGTAAAAAAAAAGTAAAAACACAACATAAAACAATCACATTGGTATCATTATCCAAAGGTATAACAGACACATAAGGATGTTCTTTCTCTACATCATCCATCATAATCTGAGCACTCTGGCACTAAAATAACTGCACTAACAATCAGTGCTTGAAGTGGAAAATAAGTGCCAGTATTCCCTTTACTCACATGTTGAGTCGTGTGTGAGTCAGTATCAGCATATGATTGAGTAGGCCTATTATGTTCTGAATTTCTGCAGTGAATAAACGACACTATTGATCATATACACTAACTTTAGTATGTAGTCAATCAAGTCATCAGGCTGGTATGCCTTTATTTCCTTGGATTGCCGACGAAATCTGCCACCTACAGAGAAAACCATGGAGGTGAGAATGGGAACAGGTGCATGTCACATAGTGGGTAATGCAGTTTGTTTAAGGCCATTATGAATCACCCAGAGAACCTGATATGGAGAAGGAAGGAAGTACTGGCAGCTGGTGTAGAAGAGAAAGTCATGGTAGTAAAATGTAAAAGTACTGTGTAGCGGTGAGTACCGGCCCACTTCAAGCACTGCCAATAGTGGAGTTCTACGGGTTGTATTTTGTATAGTAATACATTTACCAGGACAGAGACAACAGATAATAATACATGAATTACTCAATAGGGCAATTGCCAGCAATGGCCATTGGAGAGTATCTGCAACAGACCTTTGTTGTCACGTAGCGTTGTGAAAGGGTTACAGTTGCTTAGGTTTTGGCAAAATAAAAAATACTACTTGTTTGGGTTCAGGAAAACATGATGGTTTGGGTTAAAAATGTTACGTTAATGTACGTACAAATGAAAATAAGTCAATGTTTACTTTTGGTTTCTGCTAGGAGAAATTCTAGGTGTTTGTTTGACCCATCCATCGACCCCACCTCCTCCATACTTGGACTTTCTTGCTCCTTATGCAACCTTGATTCCAAAAAAAAATAACTCATCAGCTTCATTGATTTTTGTAAATATCTGCTTATTCTGAATTTGATGCAGCAACATGTTTCAAACAAGTTGGGACAGGAGCAGCTAAAGACTGGGAAAGATGTGGAATGCTCCAAAAACACCTGTTTGCAACATTCCACAGGTAAACAGGTTGATTGGTAACAGGTGATAGTATCATGTTTGGATATGAAAGTGGCATCCTCCAAAGGATCAGTTGTTCAAAGGCAAGGATGAAGTGACGTTCACCACATTGTGAACACATGATTGTATAAAGGAGATTATTACATGGGCTCAGCAACACTTTGCTCACATCATAATTAATAAGACCACTAGAGATCACCACCTCGCAATAAACTCAAACAATGGCGTAACTACTTGCACAGACGACCACAGCCATTTTTCTGAGGAGGGCTGGACAGGAATGAATAATATCTAACAAATACAGATGTAAGGACTGTCATAATAAAAACATCTTTATTCAACACGACTGAAGGAGAGTTCCTTTCACTGAACATTTGTGGGCTCTCTGCCGAGTGACTAATTCAGTGTCACTGTTAGTATGAGGGGGCAGCACAGTGGAGCAGCAGGTAGCCTGCGTGCCTCACAGCAAGAACGTTGCTTGTTCGATCCCCGGGCGGGGCCTTTCTGTGTGAAGCTTGCGTGCATGTGTGGGTTCTCTCCGGGTACTCCGGCTTCCTTCCACAGACCAAAAACATGCTCATTAGGTTAATTGGTGACTCTAAAATTGCCCCTAGGCGTGAGTGTAAATGGTTGTCTGTCTTGTGTGTTGCCCTGCGATCGACTGGTGACCGGTCCAGGGTGTACCCCGCCTCTCACCCATTGACAGCTGGGATAGGCTCCAGCCCCCCTGCAACCCTGAAAGGGATAGGCAGTATAGACAATGGATGGATGTTAGTATGAGAACATAGTCTCAGTGTAAAGGACACAGATGGCCTATAAAACCGGTATTTGACTTTGTGCCAGTGTTCATGAATGTGCATGTGATAGTTTTTAATTCTATTGTGCTCCCAACAATCAATGGTCAGTCTATACAGAGGAGCTAGCAATACAACAAACAGTTGGCACTATCAGGTAAAAACAAAAGAAAAATGAAGTGGAAATCTGAAAACAAAGCATGGGCCATAGACTTTTTGTGTGAAGGTAATTTTTGATCCCAGTTTCTCAGGAAAAACAAACACACACACACACACACACACACACACACACACACACACACACACACACACACACACACACACACACACACACACACACACACACACTTTTTTTTCTGTGGATTCTTTTCACCGTGGCATGTTTAATGCACCAAATCATGACCCTGAAACCATTTCAGTGAGAAAAAACATGGTTTTGTTCCCAATACTTTTACTTCCCTTTAATTCTTTTATTGTGAAAAACAAAACAAAACAAAAACACATTCCTCACAGTACAAGCAGAGAAAGAATCTTTTTCTTTGAATCCATGACATTGGTGTAATGAATGACTGAAGAGCTTTCTCCCGCGTCAAATGTGTCACAGTTATGCAACATGTTACTATCCAGCACAGACTGAGTGGACTGCAAGCAGTGGAAGAGGAAATAACACCGAGTCCATCTGTGTCAATACGTGGCTGCGAACACAGTCGTAGTGTCACAAGGAAATGGATTCTTTCACAATGGGGGAGTATTGACCACAGGCTGTTACCTGGGAAATGCTGTTGTGGGGGGGTGGGGGGGGGGGGGGTGATAGATAGGACCCATTGACTGACTAGATTGAGCCACTGCTTTGTAGAAGTCCATCCGTCAACAGTGTATATGACACACACATAGCACATATAGAACATAGCACGGCTTAGGATTTTCTTTTGCTGATTTTCTGAAATTAGTTTAAAATCGCACTATATTTGGATGGAATTCTGGCTCCAGTTTGCCCATTCATCAACACATCCACTAACAACAAAGACATCAGGGTGCCCTTCACGGGTATCAGGAAAAGCAGATTGGCACTGACTGTTTTCCTTTAACAGGCCTGTGACTGCTGGAAACCGTTGAGAATGATTTCACCTTTGTACCTCTCAGTCATTGCAAGTTTGATTCAACAAAGCTAATTCAGGAAGTCTTTCAAATTCATGAGTTTGAAAGACATTAAATGAGGTATGTTTCTCATTTACATTTTAAAGCGGATAGGCTTTAAAAGTGGATAGGCTTGCTTTGTGTAAATGTTTTTTATTGAAAACAACAATGAGTAGTGTTATATTTCACACTAACATTCTCACTTTGAGCAGTCATTCACATTTGAATGAATCATTCAGAATCTTGTTCGCATCCAATTCGGCATTTCGCACTTGACATTCACACAAACCGGTAGCCTACTCTTTTATAGCTAGCGAGCAGACAAGACCAAACATGTGCGTGGGGCGTGCCTATTGTTTTGTTTCCGGTTTATAATCGGATCCTGTAGTTTCTCTTACGTTACTAGCAGTGGCCACAGCTTATAAAAAACTACAAGTTCACTAGGTCACAAAGAGCGTTAATCTTGCGATAAAAAAAAATGACGCTGTTAAAACCAATTTGTGTTAAGGCGTTAATAACGTGATATTTTTGACAGCACTAATTTAAATACAATGATGTAATTAAGTCATGGCATGAGCTTTCTGCTCTTTTAGGAGTGGACGGGTGGACTGCGTGCAATGTGGATCAGAACCATTGGCTTCAATTCCTACACTTCTTTTTTATTTTCTTTGGTCAAGGTCTGGTGGTTCTACCTCACAGAGCGAATGCATGTGGGGGGTCACTCTAAGAGAAGCTGCTAAGGAAGAATGCATGGCAGGTCAGCATTCAGAGCTGCGTTTCTTCAGGTCTCCTACTGGGTTTGACAAAGGAAGCTGAAGATGGAGTGTCACTTGTTTGGTATTCAGGGAGAAACCCAGTGCGGTGCAGTGGAGGAGTTGTTGACAGCAAACACTAGCAAAAACATGTGGCTATCAGAGCTTATTGACTACTGTGCTCAACATCGGGTTTACACTGTCAATACACACTCAATGTGATTCAGAATGAGAGTGAAGCGGAGAGGCCAGCTGATTGATAGAATACTATAGAAAAATGACAAGGACTTCTCATTGAATGAAGTGCTCTCTGGTCTCAATATTTTTATAAGGAAGCAACATGCAGCTTTTTCAACATTACAATAGCTATAAGGATATCATACTGGAGATGTAATGAAAGGTAGCTTATTTGTTAGTGACACAGAAAAGACTTGAGGACAAAACACAATCAGAGAAGAGTTAAAGATCAAGAAGTTTTCATCAAAATACCCAGGGGTCAGTAAGAGAGGGCAAACTTAACCAGACACAGGACAGGCGACAAATCATCAAACTGGGAAACAGGCAGGATCAGGCAGGCAGAAACTAGACTACACCGCAAGGCTGCATGAAAATTAGGCACTGGTGGAGTGCTGTTGGAAATGAATCGGAATGTAAGCTATTACCGGACTGATTAGAGACAGGACGGAGAGGCTGGATCTGGCCGGACAATAAGCAATAAGCAGGACAATAAGCAGAATGCATGTTAAGATCTGGCGGGAGTTGTGACAGCATGCTGCCTTGAAACTAACACAACCCCGATTTGGCTGGCTTCTCAATTTGGTATAAATCAAACTTTTTGTGTTTTGTTTTCTCCGCTGCCTTTGATTTGAGTCCAACAAGGTGTGCAGACTGTAGTTAGATTGTATTAGAGGCTGATCAGAATGAAGGGAACTCCACAACAACAGTAGAATGCAGAAAGCATAGACGGCAGATCTTGTTTGATAAAGAAAAAAATGTTCGTTATTACTATTTGTTGCATATCTCCAGCTCCTGTGCTGTCTTTAAAGAAGCAGTTTCTTTTTGGGGGACAGACAGCTATTTAAACCAGGTTACAGGTTTGGGAATAAAAATGAACTGGTTTAAAGGGAGAAGGACACAGCTAGCAAACACTTGGTTGACTCATGCTGGAAAGCCACATCATAGCTTTGAATGAAGGCTGATGACTTTAATTGAAATGATCAGCACATTGGGTTCTGTGCCTGTTAATTACTTTATAAAATTCACTTGTAAAATTCATGGTGTAACAGGGTACATCTTGCAGCAATATTTTCCCTTGGATATGTATTCATCTTGAGATGTTTTATTCACCATAACAATATCAATTAATTTGCAAGCCATAATCTATGTTGCAGCTAATTAACCTGACATTTACCTTGAGGACATGTCTAGCTAATAAAGACATGGAAACATTTTCAGGGACAGTTTCCCCAGTATCTGTGAACGGATGTGTTATTTAATGTGTTTTTGTTTTCTTCCTCTTTTGTCTCTCGTTTGTCTTATTTTGAATACATGTGCTGACACAAACAGTTTGTTTCTAATTAGGCAATTAGCTTTGTGACTAGTGTAAAAATTATTAATGTTACAGACTTTTGGATTAGATTTACAGACGCTTGTGGTTATGGTACACTGCTGTTATGGTAGTAATATTTGAAGTACTTAGTAGTAGTTGTAATAGAAGACTTACAAGGAGCACTAGCATATTACCAGAAATAAATGCTGTTTATCTTGTAAATATTGAACAGGTGCTTTCCACATTATCCAAACACCAGAAAGATATTTAATGTGTGCCAGTATAGAAAATAATGGACATAATTTAACAATTACTATGTTGGACATAATCTCTTTGACTGGCAGGCCATGTGCGTGCCTGCTAATAATTCCTGTTATGGGCACTAAGTACAGGAGAGAAAAAAAAAAGAACAATGGAAATGAGAGGAAGAAATGAAAAGGTGTAGAACAGACGAGCAGGCGCACAACAGTTGCAGTCACTGCAGGCTGCAGAGGAACAGTGCACGCTCCTTCTTTATAAAACATTCACAACTTCTCAGCAGTGGGATAGCCAGCAAGACGCTACACTAAAGAGACACTGTAACCTTTTCCTATCTGCTCTTGCAGACCTGTCTGAGAGGGCCATTTTCTCAGTGGGGTTCAGTCATGGAGGAGACGGCAGTGGCAGGGAGGGTTTGCCCGGACACAGTCCTCATCCTGAATGTTACTCACATTACACTAAAGGGTTTAGCTTGAACTTCCACATACTCAAGCGCACACACACACTTCGAATCATCTTAGGAAACTGCCAGGGCCTCCACATCCCTAGAGATGACTGTGAATAATTGATTTTAACCAGGGAGACGTTTGCATTTTTTCCCCCATTTCCATATAGAGGAGAGTCTTGAGGAGGTGATTCAATAGTTGACTGATACTTGCAACACTTTGGAAAAGTTAGAGAAAGTGTAATTTGTAGGTCTAGCATGTGTCCCTAAGGATTTTAGGAAACATTGTCGTATTAAGAAATCTATGGCAAATTATATGATTTATTTTGCCCCACAGGTTGACAGGTTGGATTCAGAGTAACATGGAGCTACAGCTACACAGACAGTATGCTAAGCAAATGACAAACACCAGATCCTTTAGGAACCTCGAGTGTTTTCATTTTTAAGGACTTCCACCAGGACATTTTCGCCAGTGTCATGGTTATCTAATCAGATTTCACCTCACTCTTAGTGAACTTGGAGTTTGCTTAACTTTTTTCAAAAGGCTAAATTCCCTTATGGTTTCTCTTTCCACTGCCTTCAGTGTTGTCTTTCATTTCTGGGTCATGAGAGGGAAAACAGACTCGGGCGTTTTGATGTCTTGAAACGGTTCCTGTAGAAAAGGTGTGTAAACACTCGGCAGCTCACTCAGGAGGTAAACATGACGAGGATTTCTTACCCTAGTTTCCACAACTTTGATGTTTTGGAGATGGCATTAACATTCTGGAGGGAGAGCGAGCTCGGTGCTTGTGTTCATCTGATATCCCTCAAACTAGGAGCTTAAGGCAGAAAAGTCCACCAAGAATTTTTTTGCTCTAAATCCTGAGTGGTTCTCAGATTATTCTGTTGGCGCTCAGGCGCCTCTGGCTGTGGTAACACGGTCAGCCTGACATCACAAGGGTTTGTGGGAGAAGCTGAGGGCGAATGTGTGATAGCTTTTTCAAAGATGATGTCTCCTGTGCCTGTTCAGTATCATTGCATTGGAAGTGGTTTCAATCCTGTGGCCCTGCAAGGACTAATGGGCATCCAGATCATTTCAGATCTGATTGATGCACTCTTAATGGAACATTAAGTTTCATAAAATGGCTGGGGGATAACCCTACACTGGCCAGCCGCACAGTTTCTGGTTTTAATGAGCAGTGGCCTGGGTGATATATGCACAGTGTTATCTTTGCATTTAAAACTGCTCACACAGCACTGCTGCAGTGAGCTTGCGCTTGTTTTGCCATCAAAGCTGCAGTGCTGGTATGCCTACTTGTCCAATGATCAATAATTGATAAAAGGTCGATCAAATACTGAGAAACTTTAGCTGTATTTATTTTGCAGTCGAGGAGACCTAAGCTAAACTGCAGAAATGTCCTCTGTCCTCAGTGAGAGATTTGACCTTGTCGGATCACACAACATAGCACCAGTGATTATTGCATGCTTGGGGAGTTTTTTTCCCAACCCTACTGCCAAGAACATGAACATCAGCACTGAATCTGCATGCTGCATTTACTGTATGTTAGAGTTAAGGTGAGGTAACGAGCACGGACAAGGCAAATGAGCCATTGTCATATGGTCAAGGTTAGGGAACTGAAACACTGATTAGGTGTTTTTTGAGTTTACCCTTGTCCCCTTTTTATTGTGTCCACACTGTAAGAAACTGGGATTGATTGTAGTTCCTCGACAACACAAGAGAACCTTGAATGACGGAATAATATTTTCGTTGGTTGAACATATGAACCAATGCAGCACTGGCAACAACCATTTTTAAAAATCCATGTGAAACATTAGCTGTGTGTCGTATGTGACGCAGAAGTGATGTTGCTGTTCTAACCATTTGCTGGCTTTTGTCACTTCAACGTTCCTATTGGTGGTGCAGATGAAAACAGAAAAGAGCTCTTGAAGGTAAGTAGTTCTTGGCGGTGGAGCTCCCCAATGGGCAGTTCCTCTCAAGAAGTCCCCACAACAGTTTGGTTGTCACTACATCTGAAGATTTAGGAACTTCATCCAGAGCATGGTTTTTCTAGTCAAAATGCAGGGAATGGTTCCCGGACCCACAGCTAGGCTTGGTTAGGGAAAAAGGTTAAGGAAAGATAGTGGTTATGGTTATTGAAAAGGGGAATGTTAATTCCAAGTCTGGTCTCTTTCATGAAAGTCAGATTTCAGACACATCCACCTGCCACCCTAAACATCTCACCTTTACCTCCTGTCTTTCTACATAAAGGACACAGTGCTTCTTAAACTGGCACTGACTATTGGCCATGATGACGTACACAGTTGTCAAATCTGGACATATTTCCTGGGGATACTGGGTTTATTATTTCCTCATTCTGTTTTGACCCTTTCAATTGTTTGTGGGATTTCTTCATGCTTTCATGATGCTCATTTAATGATTTCATATGCCAGATTTTTTCCAATCAGTCTTCCTGTCAGGACCTGTCAAGTCAGTTCTGGTGACTTTTATTGCCCTCACTCACAAGTGAACCCTGTTAAATGAATAGGGCTCATAATTGTGTCCAGGAACAGCACACAAACAAGTCATACTGCTGGTAAGTGGAACATATCACCTACAGAAATGTTACATTTATTTTTCACAAGAAAGAGAATCATCTTTCATCAAATATAAGAGTCAATAAATGAACATGATTCAGGTAGGCTGTATGTCCAATAAGAGAATAGAAAACTACAACGAATACACTCTGCCAGACAGAAATATCAAAACATAGAAAATAGTTTGAAAGATGCCATTCTGCTCAAACTCCAAAGACTGTAATCTCTGTCTTTCCTCCCCTCACAACAGCTCCTCATATGGCCTCAAAGTCTCAGGCTCCTACAGAGGCTTGCATGATTTTTAGTTGGAAGATCAAGTCTGTTTCTATAAGGAGGAACCAGCGTGCATCTATTTGCCACCAGGGGCTGCTGTTTCGTCTCTTCCCCAAATAAAGAGGTTTTCTTTTTTTCTTTTGCTTCCAAATCCAATCTTTTTTTCCTCCTACACCTCCTCCCGGCAGAAGCTCCCCAAATAGCAAAGCAGTACTTCAAACAGGCACTGACATCCTCTGAAAACCATCGGAGGGGTCCAGCTTGGGGCTGCCCAAAAAGGAAAGGAGGAACGGAAGAGAGGATGGCGTATCATGGTTATAAACACAAGCCAAAACACTGAGGGAATACATGTTTGGGCCTGCAGTGCAGCTTATGTTGATCCTGCAGCTTCATTCAGAGGCAGATTCAGCGCAGGCGCCCACTGGCATATCCATAATTCCCTCGTAGACTGGAACTGCTCTTCCCACAACCAGAAACTTTTAAGAATGGCAGCATCAGGCCAGCCATGATTTGTAGAGGAAGGAGGCATAATCTGAAAAGAGGGATGATGCCAGTTCTCCCAACAGAGGATGTCTGGATGTGTAATGGGGCCGCGGGACAGTGGAATGATCCAAGGCAGAGCTTAGTCAGTAATGGCAGACTTTTGTGAGCATTTCAGACTCCCAAACATCCATCGTGTCAGGTAGACATTCTACAAATGCATCACCTAACTACATTAACCAGTTGTAATGCAGAGCTTTAATGACATAAGTCTGTTCAGGGGTTTGTGAAATGACCACATCTGTCTTTCCCGTGTCTTCCAAACAGAGGGGAAAAGCTCTTTCCTCCATCCTCTTCCCTCTCCAGCTCTCCCTGGCTCCCCGCTTATAATCCTGGAGCAGCTCAATGGGCTCGTAGCATGGGCCATTATTCACTCCAATACTTTTTCTCTGTGCTGGTCAATAGCCAAGGACGAAGTCAGAATTGAAAAGGTTTATTTGTTCCACTGGGGCAGACGGATCTGACCACAGGGGCAGCATCACAACAAGCCCTCATCTTATGGACTCTATAGCTTTCTGTCCAGAGAAACGACAGAGAAAATGTCCACACACTTCCCACATATGGCTTTGTTTTTTTATGTGTGTTGTTTTGGCAATTTGGAGCTGTTATTTATTTTGAAATATGGTAAATCCTCAGAAGTAATAACTTCAGGCAGGTAGTCTCACATGAAATTGCAGTCATTTTCTCCCTCTTCCTTTAATCTGCAACAATTCAATCAGGCAGCTTGTGCGGGTACCCGGGCTCTTTTCCGTGCTTTGTCCTTGTTACAGTCTCATCAAGACTTTCGCTTTTATTCATTTATCTGAGGATCATATGTGGGGGAAAAAAATAAAGCAAGGGGGTGAGGATTTCAGGGTTTTCCGATTACTGTCAGATGAGCTGAGAATGATGTTGTTTTTTTTAAAATCTGCGAAGCCAAACTGTGATTAGAAATCAAAGGGGCGTGAAGGTACATCCCTGTCATACACCCCTGATTTCATTCAGACTGACATTACAGCAATTGTGTTAGAAGTAATAGAATTAAAGACAGTTTTAATTGCAGTACATTTCCTCTTGATTTTCAAATCAACATAATGTTTAATGTACATGCAATGCGCAATTTGCTTCAGGCTGTCTCCTGTCAAGCTATCATTAAAACAAGTGTAGGGAAAATTGTCTGTAGCAAAGTGGAAAAATAACTGCAGCAACATTCAGTATAAATCATTTGTACTTGACATCTACAAAAGATTAACACTAACATTTGGTCGTTAGGTAAACAGGTTTATTTTACAATAATTAAAGCCGCACCGATCCTTGTTTTCATATTGACAATGGAAAACATGACTTGGTACAATGTGAAAAAGATCACCTGCGTTGACAAATCCACAAAAAAATATCATCCAACTCTGCAGCTACCCTCAGCTCTACGGAGAGTTAGAGAGTGTCTTTAAGCTCTCTGTTTTGCTTTTACAGGCCGTCACTCTACTCTTTTAATTCACTCTCACTGCAACCTTATTTCCACCTGCAGACAAAGTTAGCGAGTAGCTGGTGAACATGAAGCATTTTACCAAGCTAAAGAGCTAAACATCACTTAGGAGTTGGTGGAGACCAAAACAAAATAAAAAGGAGTGTGAATATTGGACTGTGGCCAAACACACAACTCCAAATAAGTGCTAATGTTGTTTTGTGTCTGCTTGATGTGCAATGAAACAACATTATAAGCTAAAGGCAAGACTGAAGTTGCATCGTCCTCGCATACCATCCTATTTGTTGAAGATAAAAAGACAAAGACAAGCTAACAGCTTTATTCGATCATGTTTCTTGTCAAGAAAGGGAATAGACTGCAGGACCTGTCCTTGGCCTTTGGTCAAGATGGTCATGGTCTTAATGCCTTGCTTTAGCAACAAAATGCACACTTTTATTGAAATCACTGACAAAATGATTCAAAGCATTCATTCTGCAGCAGAAGTGGCTTAACGCAGACGTAGCTTTTTAGTGATTATTCAGAGGCTTGAATACACAATGAGTTTTAGGCTTGCTTTTACAACTCTTCTTAGTCTTGGAAAAAGGAACGTATGAGCAGATGAAGGCAGACTGCTGTGGGGTGATGCATGGTGAGTAAGTAAAATCTAGGGCTTAATGAGGGAAATATTAAAGTCTTGAATCCACAGCGTAATCATTTGGCTTCAAAACACTTGGATCCTGCAGCTGAGCTGTTCGGGGTAATTTGCTGGTCATTGTTTGCACCTCTGGAGCTCAAAAGGAACATGTTCATGTCCACTTCTGTTCATTCAGAGTCGCACCTGCTATGGTAATGTGCACATTAAAACTGGATAACTTGATTTTTAGATTTATGGACAAAATGTTCATTTCTGGATTTTAGTCTACTATTAATAGACTGTTCTGCTATTCTTACTTTTTCTCTACTGATATCATTACAAATTCAAATCTAAGCCTTTTTTTTTTTTCTTCAGGTGGCTGTTAATTAAATTTTCCTACATTTCTTTTTACCTGCAGTCACAGCAGAATTTATTCAACAACAATGTGAGGCGGCACCATGGTGGCAGGATCAGCTGCCATCTAGCGCCAGCCTTAACACCAGCTCAACTCTCACATACACACAACGTGTATAACCAAAATCTGAGAGACCTTAACCTGGCAGGGGTAATCATTAAACATTTCCAGTGACAAATGTGCCCTGTGACGCATTGGAGACTGAACGCTGCGGCTATTGGATCTGAAAGTGGTCTGACCTTCAAAGTTTCCTCCTGTTGAGAAGGCTTTAGGTAGGCTGTTTTGTGCAAACAAAAAGGTGCCACATGTCACCCGAGGATACAAAGTTGGTAGTGCCCTTTTGTGTGTAGCCAGTGGTTGTTGGACACTGCTGACACTGTCAGACTGACCAATGGTCTGTTGAGCATTAGAAAATGCCAGCCAGCGCTGTGGATGTTTTTCATGTGTGGAGAATGCTGCAACTCAGTGACCAAGAAAGGTGGAATTTTGGAGAAATGTAACGTTTTTTTCAGGGGTTATATAACCAGTCAGACCTTGCAGATTATAACTAATCAGGACCGGACTATGTCATAGATTATCTAGCTGAATTCATGCAGGGCACCAACCTTTCCTGGCTGTTTCTATATGCTAAACTTTTTCTCCCCAGATGCTTTGCACAGACTGCTTAGATGTGTTTCTGGGATGGCATCCATGTTCAAGTGTGAGGACAATTGAAATATCCTCTTGCTGAACATAATTCCAGTATTCACTCTCTTTTGGCCTCTAATACTCTTGAGGGAAATATCTGGCTCCAAATGCACTGGCCACTTGCTAACTGTGTCTGTCTGCCATTTGGTGCTGAGCAGGTAGTATACAGTAACTTTTTAGAACTTCTCTGAAAACAGCTGCCTACTGTGGCCAAAAAAATGGAGATATGAGAAAAGTGAGAGTGACTCAAAACATTAAAATTGCAGGACAGCTAACAGCTAAACAATGAGCTGAAACTCAATATAAATCTGTGTAAAGCCAAGGGAAGCTGCAGATTCAGGTGATAGGTCTCTGTAGGTTCCCCAAATGATGATGAAGTAAATGCAATATATAAAAAAGCAAGGGTTACTGTGGAGCCAGTAAATCGCCTTCATGAATGTTTCCATAACCACTTTGCATAATAACAAATCACTTTTATTGCTTCTTTGCTCAAAACATTCCCCGCAGACCCATCAAACAGCATGCTTTGCAAAGATATAGCCAGGACATCACTGTAGTTTATTCAACTATTGTTTAATACATAAAGGAGGAGATGTAAATACAGTGGAGGGAGGCCGCAAAATGCAAAATCTGTTCTTAGGGCCCCAGAAAGGCCATAACTGGCCCTGTAATCAACTCAAATTAATGAAAAAGAAAAAGAAAGAAAGACATTCGTGAAACTTAACTGACATGCAGACTCCTACCAAAAGAGAGACACATGTCAGGGAATTACTAAAAAGACGGCTCTCGGTCACCAAAAATTCAAGTGTCTCCATTCAAACCTGAACCGCTGAGCCAAACGTCCATTGAAGAGTACAACCGTTCATTTCAAATGGGTCGCTCTGCACAGATAGTGGTGCAGCAAAGCATACAATTGGAGATGATGAGACAGAAAGACGGAGGCTGGAGGGAATTGTAACTCAGTTTCTCTGCTTCTTCCGTCTTTCTCCCTCTCTCACAGTCTGCAAAATACTTCCTACTGTATGTCAAACCAGTCTGGCCAACTAAATCAGCGGGAGACGCAGTTTTGCGTCATAGCAAAACTTCAAATGCATAATGGTCAGGCATTCATTCTTTGGCTCAGTGGGAAGAAGTCAGCCACTCACCTATGGTACATCGCTGTCAATCACAGTTGTTTTAATCTAGCATTAGTGAGTAACCAGAATATGCATGGAGAGAGTAACTGAACATAAGGAAAGAGAGAGAGAGAGAGAGAGAGAGAGAGAGAGAGAGAGAGAGAGGGAGGGAGGGAGGGGTGCATTTGTGTGTTATTCAGGAGGGATTGCCTACACCCATGCAGAGTGTGTGTATTTGTAGACGTATGTATGAGAGAGACAGAGTGACGGGGGTGAGACGAGAGAGAGAGGGAGAGAGGAGTACATATCAGATCCACACAGAGAGCTTCCTTTCACAAAAACACTCCTTCACTCCTCCACTGAAGAAGAAACAACTGGAACGCAATGCGCCCCTATGACCAATTAGGAGCGAGCCCAGCAATTATTGTCTTTGAGGATCGGGACGTGCGCTGACCTGTCATCTTTTCAGCCTTTCAAGAGACGCGTTTAGATTTTTTTTTAAGGCTATTTCCTCACCAGGCTTTTTGAGTGTAACGCATCGTTTCTGTGGATTATGTGAAGCTGGCTGGACCTCGAGGACGGAGTGCGTCAAGTGAGCGCGCGTATCCAACAAGTGGATGCATGCTCGCGGCAGGCGAAACGCTGGGACTAAACGCATAGTCAGTGGATTGATGAACTACAAATGTGTGTATCGATTGATCGGTTTGCACATCAGACAAATAACCTGCACTAATTAGCTCAGATGTGGAGCTTGCCTTGGTGGATGGTGGTGCATACATGTGCGCATTGACTCGGTCTGAGGTAGTTTTCATATCTAGAGACTTTGTGTATTATTCAGGATACTATTTTTCTCTCAAGTAAATAACAAAACTGCAATGAGGTAAGACATCCCAACATTTTCCCGCTCTTCCGTCGTTGACCAAAAGCAAAAGCGAGCGGACACGCTGCGGAATCCACCGTTTCCCACCTCATACCTCTCCCCCCATCCATGGACTCTCCGATCCCGCGGTGACCGTGGGGGGAAGTTGGGATCCTCTCTGTAGACATTTCTGTATGACGAGGGCGCAGGTGACAGCCAAAGGTCGCAGTTATGCCGATGCACCCAGTCACCTCCACCTTGATGTACCGGGGGATCTGCACCATCCCCGACATCCTCTCCTACAGCGCCCCGGTGAACCTGCCCGAAGACGAAGTTGAAGGTGAGATGTTACCTGTTCACGTATACCTGAGGGTGTTCATGGCCAGTGGGCCACACACAGGAGGCTTTTATTAATAACAGGCTTGCGTGTGTGAGGCTGTGGTCAGCTCCTGCGGTGGAGCTCATTCAAACAGACGCGCGGTCAGCACCTTGGATAGCGCTCCTGACGCGGATGGAGATTTGAAATGATTGATTTTCAGCTTACAAGAGGCCTGTTTCGGGGTTTGGGATTGATTTAAAAAAAATCTCCCTTTTTTTGTGATCTTGATAAATGAAACAGGCTGTGCAAAAAATAGTCACACTCTGTTATCAGTATTACTCAAAGATCAGTTATCTTGTTTCAATTTTCTTTCATTGATGGCAAATATAGATTTACAGCTCAATCAGAGGGTTGGCTGCATATAGCTTCAGCGTGGAGCTGACTTGGTTGAATAAAAGAAGGCTTCCCTGCTCCCTTTCAGCCATAAAGTGTTGCTTCTTGGGGACTTGTGTGGTGCACTAACCCCAACAAGAAGCAGAAGCTGCTGGATGGACATTTGGTTGATGGAGGCCTGATTTCACTGGCCCATTAAGTGTGCTCACACATACTTTCTGATGGTCAGATGGTCCAGGAGTGTTTGATATTCCATCTTTGTTTCCCTTTTCTGGGCACTGTGAAATATTTGTACCACGGCTATGCAAAATGATTCAACCAACATCAGCATAAATTCTAAAAAAAAACAACAAAAAAAAACACCACAGCACTGCAGTGGCACCTAACAGCAAAGTCTCAACAAGCGTGCTGACACATGACAATTCTGAGCATTTTTTATTATTATTATTATTATTATCATCCTGAGAATATTCATGCCCAGAGCGTTTGTGATGTGAACCTGCGACATCTGCACATTATCATACAGCAACCCCAGGGACACTGTTCAAGTCCCAAAGCGTGTGTGATGACAGTAAGTTCTTGCATTGTTGACATGTATTCAGTGCAGTGATGCTGTGAGGTAGCTGACGTATCCCTGGCTGAGTGATGCGTTCAGTGCACATCTCATCTTTGATACCTTAATAATGCACGCATTGTTAGGGAAGCACACATTGTGAGGGACACATTCCTGATTAGGCAAAGACTGAAATGCTTACTTGTTAATTACAGACAAGCAGGGGCTTGTCGATGGGTGCTGGTGAGAGGGTGAGAAAAGAGCCATTAATCGAACCTGGAGTGGCACACATGTGAAATGACACAGCCCCGAACTCTCTCTCTCTCTCTCTCTCTCTCTCTCTCTCTCTCTCTCTCTCTCTCTCTCTCTCTCTCACACACACACACACACACACACACACACACACACACACACACACACACAGAGGTTTGCATTTGCAGTATGTGCAAAGACACACACGTACACACATAATAAGCTTGGCAGGGAAATGCTATTCAGTGCTCAGGTTGATATTAATTAGAAAAGCTGAGTGGAAGAGGCCAAATACGAATTGGGTTTGACTTCCAAAAGGTGTTCTATGAACTGGCTCAGTACCTGTTTCAGACACGCAGACACATCCAGAAAAGACAAGAATTGGTGCAAGATAGATGAAACTGTTTGAAGGCTATGCATGTTATACTCTATTGTCTTTCTGTTTTGCTTTGACATCCCACAAACGGAGCGTGTGATAAAAGAGAAGTGTCAACATGTCAAAAGTGATCTCTGCATGATGTCATGCTCATGATTATAGCATTGCATCACTCGATGCTTTACAGTCGAACATGATTTCCAGGAGACGCTGCATGACAGAAATATATTTTGCACACAGCAGCAGCATAAAAAAAGAGATGGGTGTCTCCTTTTTCAATCATTTTTCTTGACTGCAGAAGAAACTTTCAGTTGGTGAGATTTAGGAATCTCAGTTTCCTTCTCCTCCCTGGTACTTCAACATACGGTCAAGCTTTAAGGTACGATAAACAGACACTTTTGTTTTGACTTCAGTCAGTCAAATCCACTTGTGCTGCCTTGCTGCAGTGAGTCTGTCGCAGGACTAAGTGAGCTTTACGGCTCAACTCATAGTGGCACTTTGAGTGGAGAAGCAATGGGATGCTTTGCGGAGAGAAAAGGAGAGCCTGAGGTAATGCACGGTTAACAACAGTGACAGAGCCTCTTTCAGCTGCTGTCGAGCATTAGTGATCCCGTGTGAGGGATGTCTTACAGGTTGTGAAATAGGCAGACTTTGAAGGCAGTGTCACTGAGGGGACTGAGTGTTGTTATTGTGTAACTGAGATTCACAGCTTGCCAAATATCCCCAAATGGGAATGATACAAATGTGACTGATTGGTTTGTTCGTTAATAGCTCAATTTAGCTTAATTTAAAGCTTTTAGAAACAATCCTGCTTTTATCCTCATCATATTTTCAGCTGCTCAGAGATGGAGGAGCGTGCTATAAGCAGCTGGGATCATTATGCTGCATCGTGATACATTTACCTCCTTATTGGACATTTCTGCTCTTATTTAGTAACTTCCTATAAACTGGATGTTCCTTTTGTGGGCCAGGCCTTCATTAACAACATAATTAACATTGTGTTATTAGTTTGATACTTCACGAGTTAAACTCATTTTATGAGAATTGCTTATAAACATAATTTTTAGCTGAGGATGCTTCAGATGTCCAACATTACTTCTGTTTTAGGTCTTCATGACCTCTGCTGTAAAACATGGTTAAATCCAGTGGATTTTTATATGCTCTGTATCAGTGATTGGTGCTGACAGAACCTTTTATGCAGCACTGCCCTCTAAAATCCCAAATAAATCCACTCGGAACGAGACTCATACCTCTGTGGGAGCCTACCAACCCAACCATAAGTAGTATCATTACGTAGGATGACAAACTGGACACATTGTTGTCCATCATTGACTCTTTGGACAATGCATAAACAGATATATATTCATTTTCAACATATAAAACATGAAATCTATCCTGATTTAATATGATAACAATGCTGTCTTGTCATTTCCACATTTTGTAACCTTCATCAAATGTGCAATGGGTTTTAGGGTCAAACGTATCAGTACATTGGGTATTAGAAAGGTCAGAATTAAAGAAAGAAACAATATTTAAAGGAGAAAATCTGTTTGATTTGACTCCAAACAACTCTTTGGAATGCTTTAAAGCTGGTTAAGTTCCAAATTACAACATGCATTGAGAACAATCTCGACTGTCTGATGATCAGATGAGTGACACGCTGCTCGAGCGACAGTCTCTGTGTCTCGTCACCGCTCCCATCTCTTGAGAGATGGACGAGAATTGGTTGGAAGTCTGAAGTGTCACATACATCAGCTCGGCCGTCAGGGAGACAGAGCTTTGTCACGAAACGGAATTGCACATTAGTGAATATGTGTGTGTCGGTGCATGTATAGGGAGAGAAGGCTCAAGCCCTATTGGCACGCACTACCAAGGACTTGATTTTCAATTACTGGCTTGGACACCCCAGGGATTGGACCAATGGCACCAGACTTTGCTGGCGTGAAGGCTGTCAAAGCCATAATTGGAACAAAATGCAATTTTTCTGATGCTCGATAAGCTTGTGTGTGTATATGTGTGTAGAAGGTGGGGGGTTGTAGCAAGTACCTTAATGTACAATGATGCGAGCATAAATTGAATAGGACTCCATATTCTCCATTTCCCCTCCTACACAAGAGGGTTGAAAAAACAAAAAAACAAAACAGTTGGTCATATTACAGGAGCTCAATATAGTTTAGACCTCCTCCACCACTAAAAGAAACACACACACACACACACACACACACACACACACACACACACACACACACACACACACACACACACACACACACAAAGCTCAGTGTCAATATCACTGCAGGTGGAATTAAGTGGGTAGCCCATTTCCACACTGCCTAACAACAGCCCTATTGGAGGCAGCTTCAAAATAGTCCCTGGGCTGAGCTTATAGCATTTGTAACAGGTCCCAGAGTGAAGCTCATGTAAACAGACACCAGTTGTTTTCCATAGACTCAAGCAGAAGATACGACAGGAGCAGAATGTTTGCATATTTCCGACAAGGTTGTGATCAGTGCACTTTATCTGATGTTTCAGTTTAAATCTGCTCAGGCTTTCCTTTCATTGTTTTGCATTTGTGTTTGTTTTCAGAGTGGTAGACTCACAAAGAAAGCTTCAATTCTATTAAAATACAGTGACACATTTTTCATTGTCTGCCTTTTGTTCATTCACTCTGTCTTGAGTCCATGAAAGTAAACTTTGAAGATTGCTTGAGAGGACTTACATTCAACCATTTCTTTCATGAATTAGGCCCAAAATTCAGTTTTCTCAGACAGACCTTGATTCATTTTGGGCCAGGTGTGAAAACAGAATTTACTCGTAAACAGTCAATACATTTTGACATTAAGGTAAATGAATCCATTCAGCATACATGAGCAAACTGCTAGAAAAACCGAACAAAAAGATAATTTAGTAATCATCTAATAACTAAATTTCATGCTTGAAAACAGGAACATAATAGCTGCAGTTTATTAAGGAAGTAGCACAAGCCAGACATACAAATTAATTCATAACAAAAAGCTAAATTATAGCTAAATCATTGCAACTGCAAAATCTATGTGGTAGTCATTCTTCTTGGAAGCAAAATGTCAATACAAATTACTATCTCGGTCATTTAGTACTCTTGCAGACAATACGTTAAAATTGCAGTGCATATTAAACAAGGCAGAGAGAAGCAGACCAGGGAATTTACTTAGATAGCAGTCATATCTGATCCAGGGACCTTGTTTCTGCAGGTGGAACCAGAATATTAATCCTCAGATTAAAATGTCAATCTACACCAAAATTAACGCTTTATATCCATCAACATGTTTAATGATACTTACTTTTACCTCACTCAGTTCCAGCTCCAGGGTGTATGGTTGGGCGTGAAAACCTAACCTGTCACACAGCCCCAGCAGGGACAAATGTCTCAAGGAGCATTTTAAAATCCCGAGTAACTGTCTGTGCTAATCGAAATCAGCACAGCCTACAAAGTTATCTCCCCATTTGCTCGTGCTCGTGGCAGCGTGAGGGGGACTTTCCTCGCCTCCTGATCAAACATAGATTGGACTGTCAGTCCCCACCAGAGACAGGAAGCTGAGATGTTGAAAACAGGAAGTGATCAGAATAATGAGACCAACATCATTGAAGATTCAAAATGGAATTATAGCAACTGTGTTTACTTTGTGATGAAAGTGATGGAAGGACGGCCTGACTCGTGTGATCACGAGAAAGAATAAGGAGACTATTGGCGTGCAGTCACTGTGTTAACAGTGTTCCATTCACTCTGATGTAGTGCAAAGGAAGGGTTGTGCAGTGGAGATGCAGTAAATATGTGTCGCTGAAAAAGAGATTCCTGAGACTTATTAATGTTTTTAGTATTACTATCAGCGTTGGCTGTAGGAAAGGCACTGCTGGTTGTTCAGTTCACCAGTGCTCAAGTACAGCCTCACAGAGCTGCTAGCATAGCTGTGCACTCATCGGCTGTTTTTGAAACCACTGCTATACTAACAGGTCGTACTTATTTCGTCAAAATGTAGCATGTAGTGTCCAGTATGCAAACAAAAGCAAAATCTGCAGTACGCCAACATACTGTACATCACACTGATTGAGCAAAAATCTCCCATAACAACAAGTCAGATCAACAGTTAGACTTCAGCATGAATGGCAGAGGACAGCAGAGCCCACAACTGATATTACTATACTGGAAACTGATAATATGAAGATATTTGTCAGTCATTCTGCATTTTTTGATGGACTTTATTGAAATTATGCAGCTATTGTCAAGGGAAAATCCTCACAATATGGCCAAACCACAATGGACATGAACATGAACAAAAATACCATCAATCATCAATGAAAAGAGACCCACTTTGAACAAGGACAACAAGCCTAATGTTCCACTTCCAAAGCAACAGAAATACTTGGAGGACTAGCTTCGGCTTGTGTTACATTTGCAATGAGGTAATGCGACAAAAAGCTGGTGATTATCCACATTTATAATGTCTCTTTTTTTAGCACATAAGAGGATGCTGCATGACAGTGGTGATTTGCCATTAGCCGTGCTGTTGTTTACTTCTGCTTTCCAGAACCAGAAAAGCTAATGGGCTAAGCCTGGCCTTGCATACTGCAAAATAAACTGATTTCATTTTCATTGGTAGTAGCGCTTTCCAAATACAGCCTTAGTATTATTTCACCCTCGACAACGCTGAAAAAGAAATGCAAGCAGGCCAACTTGGTGTCTTTGTAGCTTCCATTACTCTGACAGCTTATGTACCTCCTCAAAAAAGGGTTATCGGCTACAGTGTCACTACAGTGTCTGTGCGTAGGATCCATAATCCCTTAATACACAACTATAAAGCTTTCTATACAATATCACGAAAGAAATGGCCATAAATGAAAGAAATCAGTACACCAAAGGGGGCACGGAGTACCGTATCTTCGGTTAGACAGTTTATCACAAAAACTTTCACACGTACTAAATAAATCTGACTGGACTTACTGGGGAGTTTTCTTTCCCCTCATGTGTCTCCTTGAATCATAAATATTCATTTGAGAACATTCTTAAGATATTCTGGCTTCCATGCTGCATTTTGTTTTTGAAAGTAGTTTGCTCTCAGTAATAAAAATTTAACACATGCTATCGGGGCTTCCTTTTTAACATTTTTAGTCATTCCCTTGGCAGAGTTTTTGGGACTTGCAAATCGCATTGACTGACAGCTGCTAGAAAAAAAAAAAGAAGAAAAAAAAAAAGAAACACTGTGTTCCTAATGGCATAAACTGCCTGTGAGGAGATCTTGATGTTTCTGCTCCACTCTTACTGTAGCTGCAGCAGAAAACATTGACTCATTCCTTCGCCCTGAGGTGGAGGGTTGACTTCCATTCCTTTGGATATACTTACATGAATACAAATGAAGATATTTAAAGACACCGGCATCTGCTTGGCAAGGCAAAAATTATGCGTATTGCTGGTGCAGAATCAGTGGGCGTTGTGGGGGTGTACTTCCAAGGGGTCAACTGAGACCATTTTAAAGCATGTGCTGCTAAGAAGAATTGGACAACAACAACACAGACCTAAATGACCAATCATGATGGGAGCCTCTATGCTGGCTGATTTTCAGGAGTGTTGAGCGTGCAAACAATCCAGATGTGCTTACCAAAACCAAACACCTACTTTTCTCTCCTGTTCACTTCAGTTATTGACTGCTATTAGCAAGGCTCTCTCCCAGGAAGCCAGAATTAGTTCAATTATTGTTCTCTTGCAGAAGAAAACCCCAGCAACCTTGTTTTACCCTTAAATTGGATCCCCTAAACAAACACTTTGTTTCCCCTTGCATAAATGAGAGCTTTCCATACTTACCTACAGAAAGAAAACAATCCTCTCTGAAATACCATTGAAACCAAAAACTCAATCAAGCTAATAAATGAAGTGTTTCGCCACTGCCAACACCATTACATTTCCACTTTCTGCCTTTCAAATCATTTTGACAATGTTACAAGTCTGGCAAACGTCAGTTTATAACTCAGACAGCTTTTGTTAATGATTTGAAAAGAAGAAAGACATGTGGCATCAACAGCACTGACTGCTGTAATTGTTAAATTACTGCCAAGTTAAATGTCTGTAAAGCCTGTGAAATGTTCAGAGCTCATTGTCAGAATTTGACTTTGGTGGTGTTGGATTTGTGGCCTTTTATTATTTATTCATAAAAGACTGACGCAGTGTCATGTGTGAGTGTACAGGGAAGGTTTCCTGCAGCAAGATATCAGTTTATTCTGTTTAAGTGCCTGACAAGCCTCAGAGGCTTTGATGATTATCATTAAAAAACACTAATGACAAAAGGTACACACCTGGGTGAAGAAAAGAAACGCAAGCAGTACACAAAGGTTAGTTTGATTCATTTTTTAAAAGGATGCGGTTCATGACATTACAGATGAAAGCATCCTGCTAGCATGTAATCAGCCTGAGAACAATAAATCTGACTTTGCACGACTTCCCGTCACTCCGTCAATCCTCAACATTTCCTGCTCTACCTGCATGGTGGAGGGTCGTATTGCATATTGCGGGCAGAAACACAAGCAGGCAGGCAGGAAAGGATTTCAAAATGGCTCTCTTGGTTGTACCACCTGCCTAGATGAGACAGGCGGCATATGAAAAAGCTCTACTTGACATAGATGGTGATAATGATGTGAGCAGAAATGAGCTGTTTCTCAGAGGGTGAAGTGACCCAGCACCACAACCTGCAAGCCACAGGTTGTATCTGTCAAGTAAAACTGCTTTTAAAACCTGTGTGGTTTTTCTGAAAAGATTGTGGTGTTTGCAATGATGTTATTGGCTAAAAAAGTGTATATAAATATTATACATTCTGGGAATGACCACTGAAATGTTGCCACTTTACATTAGATTTGAAAGAAAAAGTTGGAAATCTTGGAAAATATGCTCATTAGCTTTCTAGAGGAGATTAATATCACGCTAATGTCTGTATGCGTTAGCTTACCATAAGGACTGGACAGTTGACAGTTGGTTATGCTGGACAATGTGTTCGCTCTGACCAGTTGTCTGATAACCAGTGGAAATGTGACACATTACCCCCTGTAAAACAACAATTTGTCATTTTTATACTTCGGCTTTTCGACAGATTAAACAAACAAGATATAAAGTTTTAATTAATGAGCTTTAGAGGTGCACGCAAGTGGATTGAAGTGAACCAGACTGACTGTGTCCTCCTGTTTACAGCTAAGATAAGATAAAATGCTGCTCACTGTAGCTTCATATTTACCGTACAGATCAGAGTGGCATCAATCTTCTCATCTAATGCTCAATAATAGAATAAGCTATCCAGCTAATCCACAACCATCATATAAATTCTCCATTGATCAGCAACTGTAACCTGCCAAGTTGGCTTTTGATTGAAAATGTGGTGCAGCTTAGTGGAGAATATCATGAATATCATGCTGTGATTACAGCTGTCAGGTAGGTTAAAGCTAAATCATTTATTTCCATTTTGATCGATTGCCACGAAGGAGTGAATCCAGCAGACTTTATTACCTGTGAAATTAACTGTGATGGGTTCTGGAAGGTGAAGTGCTTTTTCTCCCAGGTAATATTTCCTCCCTCTGATGAGCAATAGTGCAAATTCTACACCAGACAATAACCAAATCCAGTGGTAAGAAAACGTGATCCATAAGGGAGCGCGTACCATTAACATGGTGGAACTGATGAGGGAGTGTTGGATAAGCTATAATGTATAATGGAGGCTTTTGATTGTTCACATCTGACCTTTGTTTGAGGTGCTTCTCACGGCTTTTCGCCTCATGGATATTGGCCGTGGCTCAGCTTGGGATCGGCTGTGATGATGAAAACTTGCAGCTTTGAGAAAACATAAGAGCGAGGAAGAGAAAAAAATGAAGACAGATCAATGAATCTTATTCCTTTCTGGAAAAGACAGCCGTAAGAAGCAGCAGAGACGGGCTAAAATTTCACCCATTCGCTGACTCCAATCATTCAAGGTCAAGAGGGGTTTAAGAAGTTGGCCCGGGGATTTTTTTCCTTATTGAGGATGAAACACTTCGGCCTTTCTAACTTTTTTTTTCTCTTCCAGTTTCTCCCTGTGGTCATGTCAGTGTTACATTGGTGAGGTTAAAGCGCTTCAAATTGCATAATGGAGGAAGGAGTTTCTATCCAAACCCAGAGGTGGGATTTTTCCTTAAGACATAGGCAACTCTGCCATATAGCCCCTTTGAATACTCCAGAGCCTTATTAGAAGCCTGCTATGGTAATATTCAAATCTTCCGGGTGCCCAAGTCAGCCTATATCCAGCTAAAGATGGATTAAGGTTGCTATGGGTGTTTAAAAATAGTCGCTTGAGGTTCAGACACACACACACAAGCTGTGTTTTTCTCACACTGATAAGGTCTTACATAAAGAGTGGGTGTGCTGCAATTACCGATCCAAAGCAGCCCTAAGCAGATGCAGGTCTGACTGAGGGGAAGAGGATCTCTGGCTCTGTAAAACAGGCCCTGGATTACATTCACGGACTCTTCACAGCTACAAAAGCTCCAGTATTAGCCTGTTCTGCTCAGAGTGTACCGCGCGTAATTAGCAAAAGTTTTCACTGATGCTAAATTTAGTCTGGAAAGGGGTAAAGCTTTGCTCCAGGCTTGCCTCGGCAATCCAAGTAAATATTTCCCATGTGATCCGCCTCTGTTGTGCGAGGACGAGGAAAGTTAATTTTATCCGTTTCTTTCTGATTACTGTTTGCTTTCCTATATCTATACAGGCAAAGATGATGAAATTCTTAAAATCTCGTTCACTTTATCATTATATCGTGTAGAGTCTAGTAGAAAAGTCCACACAGAAAGTGATGTCAGGCCCTTTTGTCATTGATGCTTTCTATTTGTCTGCATGAATCAGCTCCATTTCTGGGCGGTTCCTGGCTTTGTCTAATGCTGCATACAGTTCACAGACTGTTCAGTGTCTCTGTGCTGCAGCAAGGATCCAGTGCACTTCATTGATATCCAACAGTGTACAGGGAGAGCAGTGTGATGGGAGTACACTGCACCTTTCTCTGGTGGGAGTTCAGCTTCAGATGCTTGGCTCTCGCAGCTCACGATCTTAACTTGGGCTTTTCATCCTCTGTCAGATCACACCACAGGGGACTGCATGGCATCGCATCTTTGAAGGCCAACAAGCACCTCTCTACATCAAAGCAAATACCACATGCTTTCAACAAAAATATTCACACCTCCCTGGTGGAGCTACGGTCCCAGAGACCGGCTGGAAGATGCAACAACAGCAGCTCAAAAAACAAATACAGAAGAAAACATATGTATATTAATAAGGTAATAAAGAAAAATGTAATTGAAGCTTTAACAGAGAGCCACTGAAGTATAAAGAGGCCAGGAGCTATAATAAAATTTGCAGCAATGAAGGGAAAATCTAGAATGGTGACACTCCAATTTAAATGAAACGGTGGGTTCATTATATGTTCTGCTTTTATGCCCGTTCAAACAGTTCACAAGAGGTAAAATTTGACTTTGACGAACATGGAAAATGACTTAGTGCCTTGCATATCTCCTGAACCAGTTCCAGAAACTCCAGCCAAGTAAGCTGAAAGTGTCTTAGTTTTGAACACCCAAAAATGAATGAATGTCACCTTTTTATGAAGGAAGGAAGCTTATTTAAAACAGTCTATGATGGCAGCTATTATATACAGTCACTGGTCCATTTGGCAACCACTCAACATATGAAGCTTCAAGACCTTAAGGCTGCTCTCATCAATATTTGATGAAAATAAAGAGATGTGAAAGTGGTTGCTTGTAGTGACAAACCCACAGAGACTGAGTTTCCCTCAGTTGCTACTGTTTTGATTCACACTCACCGCTCTCATCAACCCAGTTTCCAGCTGCAGGAGTGGATGTTAGCATACAGAGGGGTTGTTATTTTATTTTATTTTTTTAGCTTTTTTGCTACCAGCCCAGCACCAAACATTAGACAGAGAGAGATAGCAACTAGGTGATGAACATAGTTGAGCATTTAGCAACTAAAGAGTCAAATAATCCACCGTAAGGAGAGACCAGAACACAGCTAAAAAGTAAAGTGATGACACGCCATTGTTATGTTTACACCTTGTTGTGAAGCCGAATGTAGATTTAAAGCTTCTAGGATTTCAATAAAGAACAGACAACCCCCCCAGAAGAGCACATTGATGCTGAAATGCCTGCTCAATAAATTAATTTGTTGTTGATTAATTTTCTGTCCATTGGCCAATCATTTCTCAAATCATCCAAAGCATTAGTCATTGCAAACATCCTTTGGTTTCATCCTCTGAAATATGATTTGTTGATTTTCTATCACTGTGAACTGATTATCCTTTAGTGTTCAAGTGCTGTTCAGACGCAACAAGCAATTTGACAACGTTGACTTGTGAAGGGCATTTTTCATTGTATCCTCTCATTTTATACAACACACACACACACACGCACACACACACACACACACACACACACACACACACACACACACACACACACACACACACACACAGACAAATACTCATCAGATTAATGAACAATGAAAACAGTGATATTCATGTTAAGCAGCTGGGATGTAAAGCAGCTATACTACAGTACAATATGAGGACTTACCCAACGATGTAATCTCCTGTCAGTGTGGCAGGAAGCAAAACAATCTCCATCCTTTGCTTTCTTCTTCTTCTTTTTTACCTCCATGATTTGGTTTGAGAACATGAGAGTGGATAGTAGCTACTGACCCACTGTCGTTTTAATTATGTGTGCCTCGTATTTAGATCCATTTATTTCAAGGCTAAATGATTAAGCGGTGGCTCATTTTTGCCAACTGCCTCCCTTTGATTGGGCAGGATAATTCGGGTCATCTGTGCAGGCGTGCAGCAATATCAGAGCTATTCTCTTTTTTTTCCCAGAGCGATTTATTCACAGTCAAGGAGAGAGAACATTTTGGCGTCTGACAGAGGCAATTTCTCAATTACAATGAAGTCACTGTGGCATACATAAGAATTTGGCCAATTTTGGGCCCACAGAGTAAAATGAAAACGGGAGAATATAGTTGTCTCTCCGGAGGACAATTAAGATAGATAAACTCTCAAAGAGATAGCGCTCTATCTAGATGGCGTGTGGTCAAAAAGCGAAATTAATTCTTTCAGAGGATGATTAGTCAGCCTCTTTTGATAAATGAGTGCGGATTATGTATGGTCTGGTTTACTTCAGAGATTTGTTAGTTCATTCTCGCAGCACTCTGTCCTCATTTCAAGCAAGTGTGTTTCTTTTTTCTGATGGCTGTACATATTCCACTTTTACGGCTGTATATCTCACTGGACTTGATAAGCCATTCATTATATTTCTGGCCCATGCAGCACTGACGCATTTGTATCCTGTAAATGGTTTGCGACAGAGTATGAAATCCTCCCACAACAAAGAGTGGCCGTATGTCATTACACAATCCAAACTTTTTTTTTTTTTTTACATCAAATATACTATGCAGCACTCACCAGTGGGGATGTGTTGCTTACCTTGCCCTTTGATCAATAAATAAAGCTTTCATGGAAGATGGAGTATTTGCCAAAGCTTTTTTGGCACCTTATTTAAAAGTGTGCTGGCCGCAACATGTTTTTTCTATGAGCTGGAAAGCCCCTCTTTCTAAGGTAAACAGATGGAGCGAGGACCTCAGGTGGATACTGAGGTATTGTTATTCTATAAACAATAAGATCACACCCAAGGAAGCCGGGGGTGGGGGCAACCACAGCTGGAAGCGCTCAATGATTCACACTATATCTCCTGTAAGACATTTTGTAGAGAAAAGCAATGTGAAGAATAGCCGCAGTGGATGTCACTCTGCTCGGCTTTGTAAATTGCATGCCCAGATGTAATCCATTGTAATACACGATTGCCAAGTACCCTTGTCCCTGTGGCAGGGTTTCTATTCTGTGGACGTGTACTTGATTACAACTATTTCCCGAAGCCGAGCTACCACATCATACACGGAATGACACACACCGTTTCCTGCCGTCATCGATCTTTCATGTTTTGTTTTTCCAGCTGAAATATTTGTCACAAACTGTCACGCTGTGGATTTTGGCCTGAGGCTCGGCCATTTGTCGCCGGTCTGACACAAATCACCGGAGCAGCAATTCCCATTTACAAGACTTTGGGCTTGGCAGTGGATTGATAAAGTTTGTTTATATTATTCCACTTCAGTAACTTAACAACTGCTAATTGGCTGTAAAGTAAGAAGAGAAAGTCATTTAAATTTGCATTTGAATTTTTATGTCGCCTACCTAGAAGGCTGTTGTTGTCAGTCGTGTAATAACCTATGTATTATTTAGCGACATCATTGTGTTCTTGTTTTGTTTCCATCACACATTCAAAAGCCCACTCTGCAATCCATTTACAACTCTTTACTCTGACCACATCTGTAACGCTCAGTCAGACCCTTGGAAAATACCTTACTTCCATTAAGTCTTTTTACAAAGCATGAATACAATATGACTCTTACATGATGGTTCAGTGATGCATTTCAAGGTTTCTGATTCTAGCAAATGGCAGATTAGAGAGATTAGAGATATGTCGCTTGATTTTCTGAAGATTTACATCAGCTCTATCTTAAGATTCGTCTCCTGCTCTGCTCTTTTGTGTGCTAATCAGCCGTGCGACATGATGATGGGACGAGGCTAAAATTGTAGGTGACTCAATAGTGGATGTTACTGCATGTAAATGAAGGGATTCAGTTCCTCATGAAGAGTAAATGAGTGGAGAATGAGGGGAAATATGTTGTTTATCTGAACTGGGGAATTAAAAGCTGAAAGACTTCCTGTAGTGATTGTGGCTATGTATTAATTGGAGGTCTCCTTCATCTCAGTGTTCAAACTGTGCGTCCAGTACTGGGATGTCTTTCATTTTATTTTGCTGAGGTTTGAGTTTCTGTAGATGATGCTGTTTTCTAGTTCCCCTTCCTCTGTTTATCTCAAACTCACTGCTACAAACAACATGAAGCACAATGCAACCTCTTTCATTATCGAGTTATATTAAAGGGGCACTGCTCCAGTGGTTTAGTACTGCACTTCTATAAAGTCTGGGAGGTCACAGGAGACATGGTCAATGGAGGTCAAAATCATTGCAGCAGAGGTACAGATATTTTTAGTGTTCAGATAAAATTTTAGTTCTTACTTAACCAGTTTGCTGCAAGGTTGAGAATCTTGGAAGGAGTAAGGCAATGTGACTGTTCATGTGATAACGGAGGTGAGATTCAACATAGTAACAGAGCAGCTAGCAGCTACTCATTCAAGTATGGTACACCAAAATACCCAGAAAATAGACAAAGCAGGACTCTTCAAAGGACACAGATGAGCTTCAAACTGCAGAATGTTTCGTGTCCTGGCTAAAACAAAACAGTAGCACCTTTTAGTATTTAGTAGCCCCAAATTCTGACACAACCACACAACTGCTTTCATAGGCTGAGTAGCATCTTGATACGAAAACTTCATGGAATGCTCCCATAACAGACAATGACAGTCAGTCCTCACCAGAAAAGTGACTTATTTATGTATACTGTTAGGCATCCTCTAGTGGCCACAGTAATTAGGAGGAGGAAGGAGGAAGTCAGGTGATGTAGTATAAAGAGTTAAGTTGATGCGAAGGTTCGGTATGCCTGTCACTGGTGCTATATTTATGTTGTTTTAGGAGTCATTGGCAAACAACCTGTTGAGTCGTTCAGGTATAAGGACGTTTTGAAAAGAAGACCAAAACATCTATTTTAAAACAGATTGTTTACTTAAAACACAACATTTTTGACTGCCAGAGGGACTCCTAACAAACATTACCAACAGAAATAGAGAAAAATGGACATCATACTTACTTTCTCTTTATAATTGAGTACAGGTCCAATTATTCACCATCCACATGCTTACCATTTTCTTAGACATTTTCTGCGGTGGAGCTATCTTAAAAACAGCTTGTCAGTCTGATTTTAATGTCAACTCTTACACATAGAGGTTCAACATCATCAGTCTCATTTGGTGCTGGTGGTAATTGATTCAAATATTCATAATATATTGGGAATCTTATTCTAACCTTTCTGCCATTCATTTTTGTGTCTGTCTAAGAAATTATTGGACTGAAGGGAATCTTGGAAATGCAACCACCAGAATATCTTCCCCACCTCGTATCACAGCAGAATATACTCTGTGTTATTTTTGGCAGCCAAGAGAGTGAAGACTTTGATAGGTTTGATTCATCCGTCATGAAATTTTAAATTCAAGGATGACAGAGAATGCTGTCCTTTAAAATGTTTAAATTTTGTCCTGATCTCAGCTCTTTGTGCAAGTGTTTTTTTTAATATTTTTTTTTATTTCATTTTGGCTCTTTTTTCATCATTTTACTGGTGGAATTTGTTCCCCTGAGCTGCCAACCCCCATACAACTATGACTCAAGCATTGATGCGGCATAACAAATGTGTCTTTGCTGTGTGGAACATTTCCCACTTTCATATCCTGCTCTACTGCAAGACTTCACCTCGTGTGTGTGTGTGTGTGTGTGTGTGTGTGTGTGTGTGTGTGTGTGCGTGTGTGCGTGCGTCTTCCCTGCAGAGATCCGCGAGGCCTTCAAAGTGTTTGACCGCGATGGGAATGGGTTCATCTCAAAGCAGGAGCTGGGGATGGCCATGCGCTCCCTGGGCTACATGCCAAATGAGGTGGAGCTGGAGGTCATCATCCAGAGACTGGACATGGATGGTGAGGCAGACACACAGCTTGGATTTTATCATCTTAAGTCGCAAAGCACAGAAGCAACTTGCTCCCTGTTTGCCCACAAAACTGGACTTTCGCAGGCAGTAAAACCAGCCACAATAAACATCAACTGTTCCTCTTTTCCACAGGAGACGGCCAGGTGGACTTTGAGGAGTTTGTCACTCTTCTGGGCCCAAAGCTGACAGCGGCTGGGCTGCCAGATAAGTTCAACGGCACCGACTTTGACTCCGTTTTTTGGAAGGTGCTTATTATTCAGTCACTCATTTCCTGCCTATTAGAGAGAAGACAGACAGCAGAGTCGCAGCTGTAGCGAATCACCAAGCGCAGAAACATTTAGACCCTGCTGCTGTACAACTTTAAAGGAAAACCAGTTTTAATTGCCACATCCACTGGGTTGTTAATAGGAGGATTTTAATCTTTCGAGAGGTTTGGATTCCCTTAAGAACTGTGTCCTTCATCAAGACTTTGAGCTGATATCTCCGCCTCGTTGTGTGTGGCGACAGTCTTATTACTTTGAACATTAAAGTCAATTTTTGTGTAAAAGAGATATTAATTTATTTACAGACACCTCATTAGATAATCAACTGCTCACTTTGACAGTGAGATGAAATTAATGGGATGGAGCTCTTGTCAAAGCCGCCTTTGTTGTAGTTAGGTGATAACAGCGCCGGAGTGGCTGTCAGACAGTGAGGCTCCAAATCAAGTGAAAAAGAGAGGGGGTTTATGGGAATTCTTGGTGCAGTCAGTGTGGGAATAAAAGAATCACAAGCAAAGACACCTGCTGGGAGAGTCAAGAAACCCAAGGGACTGTTGCAAAGGCTGCATAGCTTCACATAACATTATATGTGAATAGCAGTATCAAGCATGTGCTGCTGGATTGATCGCACAGAGCCTCCGGTCACACTGGTGAGCTCGGCTCAGGCTGAGCTGAAAATGAGTGACACAGATGAGCTTTCCGAACAGGCGCAGATCCTGGATCGGCATATTTACAGGGATTTTTTAGTCTCGGTCTCGGCCATTCACAGATTCTTTATTTCATTTAATTCGGTTTTTATATAATGCCAGAGGTGGAGTGTAAGCAAATCCTTTTACTCAAAACCTAAACTTTGAGGTAAATATTTTCTTCTTTTTTTGCTACTTTAGATTTTATGAGGCAAATAGTATTTTTTTTTCTCTGCTGAATTTATCTGATTGGTTATTCTTTACAGAATATGATTTGACATGTTTTTGACATGACCGGCTTATAAAATATGATGTGTTGCTGCTGAATAGGTTAAACTACCTAACATTAGGCCTAAGTAAAGGAATATTATGCTCATTTTCACATTTCAGCTCAATTATCCAGCAGGCAAATCACACTGCTTAATTGTCCAATAGGAAATTCAACTGACAGGGACCTTGCATTTGAATTGGATGTCAATTTTGCCAGAAGTTTAACACATCAAGTCATACTTATATTTCCAAAATCTGATTACATTTACAAAAAACCTTTTCATGCATTGCTATTGCTGCTCTCACTGTTCCTTCCTCTTTATGTCTTACTTGTGTGTACAACATACTGTATGCATGTGTATATGCCTCTTTGCATGTAGCGCATATATGTTTATGGTTTAACGTCCTTCAGCCTATGTCCATTTTAATGTTTAGTTTTGCGTGTGTGTCTCCAGTGTGATATGCAGAAGTTAACGGTCGAAGAGCTGAAGAGGCTTCTGTACGACACCTTCTGCGATCACCTTTCCATGAAAGACATCGAGAACATCATCATGACTGAAGAGAACCACATAGAGAACCCTGAGGACTGCCAGGTGGATATAGACAGTAAGGAAGAACCTCCTTTATTTCAACAGACATCTATTGTTTGTGATGTCCTTTGCGGCAAATCAAACCAGGGACGTTACCGTTATATTGCATGTACCTTAACCACAAGGCTACCAGGACGCCCCCCTGTACTTTCCCAAATCTTGTCTAAGTTTCAAGCACCACACATAAATTCAATTTACTTTCATTATATGAAAATCTTATAGGTGGATATCTCCAGGAAGTTACCCTTGCCCATCAAAGAGTATAGCTTCTATAGGTGCGCTGGAAAGACTGAATGGTCATTACAAGCCACCATGTATGATGATATAGAGAGCACGTCTAATGATGGTTAAAAATAAAAAAACAAACCCAAAACAACAAAAAAACACCAAACTGTTTAATAGACCCACTGGTCCGTCGAGTCAGTGTCACGTTTTGCCTCACCTAGACATGAAAAGAACACTTGAAAGTTTCTGAGAAACATTTCAGGTGACGGTCACAGTTTGGTTAGGTTTAGGCACAAACGCCTTGGTTAAGTTCAGGAAAAGATCATGGTTTCGGCTAAAATAAGCATGCTAGTTAAGTATGTTTCATTCAAAGATGATGTTACATACATGACATACTGAATGTTAGGTATGTAATTAACTTCAGTAACATCCTTTAGTTAAAAAAGTACACAATGACTTGGTGTCACATGGGACAAACCCCGGTCTCCTCAGTCAAAGTCCATCTAGCCAACCCAACCTCCTTGTCTTTTGCTGCCACCATTACCGCCCCCTGCTGGTCGTACACCTTCATACAGGTGTGTACTTTTCACACCTAGTTGATCAAAAAACATGACACCGACATACTCTGCTCTAGTAGATACACAGGTGTTTTACATGCTTTGGTATGACACTGGTCTGCTTTTACCACACTCCAGACTACAGACTTCACCCTTAAAAATTCCTCACAGAACCTCTTCCTAATCTACCCATTTTCAGGCACAATCCAGCAATCACACGGGAATAACTGTGCTAAAAGAGCAGCGATACAGCAGCGTGATTTCTCCCATCAGCAGCATAATGTACTGCAGCCAGTTATCAGCAGTGTATGAAATGCTGTGTCCTCTAAGGCAGCTGTTCTGTAATTTGAGCAACTGTGTGCAGCATTTGGTATTGTTCCCTCTCCCTCTCACTTTCTCCCCACTCAAAAACATTACTACACTATTGCTAAAGCTCAGTCTGCCTACACATACTCTGTGTGGAGAACCCCGCTCTCTGGAGCTCATTTGAAAGCCATTGCAGGAAATCCCTCACTGAAGAAGCAGAGGGACGTTTACGCATCACAAAAATGTGTTTTTTCTCAGAACACCAATGACCTCTTGAGGAAATTAAGAGCAAGATCAAATGGAAGCTTTTTGAAATCGTCTATCTGGACAAAAATAAGGTGCAGCAGATATAAAAGTTTCTTTTTGAAGATTTTGTTTTGCTGCTTTTGGTTCTGACTTCAGATAATTCAGCAGGTATGCAACACCTTTTCTCGGAGCGCTGGTGTTCTGATGAGCACCTTTAATATGCCAGTCAGGCTCCAATCCATTTGTTTGTTGCTCCAAAACTCCAATCAACATTTCAATCTAGATGCAGTTACGCAGCATACAGGTGTGAAAACAAATTCTCTTGGCAGTGTTCATCCCTTATAATTGTGTTCGTGTAATTGTAAGGTTTTGTGATGAGCTCTTTCCTATGGAAATTATTATCAGATATCTCTCAAGCAGTAAATAACACCTTATGCAAAGGACCTTCAGGTCATCTTTTTTTTCCTCTTTCTCTCCCACCTCCTCTTTCTTTATTATTATTTTTTCCAGGTTCCAGCCCGACGCAGCAAGTCAAGCAAACCTGTGTGCGCAAGAGCCTGATATGCGCCTTTGCCATTGCTTTCATCATCAGCGTCATGCTCATCGCAGCCAATCAGGTGCTGCGGAGCGGCATGAAATAGAAGCAGCAGCATTTTCAGCCTTGACCACCACCCAAAGGCTGCCTTCCAGATAAATGACTGAGGAGATAAAACTAAAAAAAAAAACAACCACAACAGACAATCACACAGCTGTAAAACAGGCCAACATATGACTGCAGACGTGTGCAGGGATTTGTCTTTGGGTCAGAGATGAATTTCAAGGACAACTGGACCTCAGAGAGACAGCGGTGTGTTTGAAGTGGACAGCTAACTATACATATCACTCGTCATAACATAACATTTAGTATTCATTAGCTATGTGCATTTGAGCAGTATTGCATTCAGTATGGTGGCAGCTATAGAGAGAAGTGTAGTGACTGTTTTGTACTTGTCCAGTGTACCATGCGGTTTATTGTAAACGAGTAGAAAGAAATCTGTGAAATATTGTGGGCACTTTGGAGCAAATGTATTCGTGAGGCTTGAAAGTATTATGTGTGAGGTCTGGAGTGCAAAGCATTGTGGAGATATTGTATGTGGTGCCACATTGTTCAAAAACCACTTGGGAATAACAATAGCTTGGTAAGAAACAGACAAAAGGGTTTTCAGGGAGGCGCACGTGAGTGTATGGATAGTTTCACTCATTCACAGGCTTCAGTCTGGGGATGATGGAGCAAGGTGAGGCAGGTTAACAGCTCTCGGGAGGAAGGTGTTGAGGTCTGAATGAACAGGTAACTGGCTGGACAGTGCAGTAAACACTCGACTCTCTCTGTCTCCACAGTGGGGCTTTGCGGGCCTCAGAGGATGACCATCATCTATGCATGAAATGCATGGATTTAAACAGTCGTCTTGACACATTTGTAAAAGTTCTTATCAATGTATTAATCATTATGACTGTGTAACAGAGCTGTTTTCAATTACTTAATGATAACTGTGAGCATTTGTATGTGGTGCGGGGTATGAGCAATCACAACAAAAGTAAAGCATACAACTGCATGAAAAAGAAGGGCTGCTTTAGTACACGCTCCTAAAAATTAGTTGCGGGATTGCTAACCTGTGGACCTTTTCCCACGCCGGGCGCCAAATAATCATCTCTCACTGCCACCGAAGAGCAAACAACTTCAAGGTGTGTGCCGCTCAACCATTTAAAGAATATGCATTGAAACTGATCTGGTTGGTAGCGCTGATACAAATGTGCAGGAATGTTTGTTTTTTTTGTTTTTCGTCCGGATGCGTTGCTATGGAGCAATAAATGTGTGTAAAATAGACATCTCACAATGCTTTGAACGGACATGAATCTTTAAAAACATTAGCACCAATGGACTTAGTAACTGCTGAGGTCTGAACATTTTCTACAGCACTTTTCAAATGAAGGTTTTGGCAATACAACAGAGACCCTGGCTCTGATGTTCAAACAGAGTACAGCCCTCTCATTCAGCGAGATACAGACAGATGAGTGGAGACCTGGGTGTCAGAGGCTGCCCAGAGCATTGATGTTTGACCGGGCCAAATGGTGCAAACTGTTGCAATAAAACATTAATATCTGTGAAGCACCACATTAATTTGATTGGGTGTAGTTTAAATTGTTGTGCATGCATCTGGGTAAGGTCTGTCATTAATATGTTTTGTACATAGAAACCTACTTCAACCAAAGCTTTGGAGGGATCTGTGACACACAGGGCTGGGCCACAATGCTAATTTTAGCATTTGAATTAGAAAAAAAAAACAGAGCTAGAAGTCAAAGATTTAATCTCACCTGAAATCAGGTAAAACAAACTTTTGGTTTAAAGCTAATTTTAATTTCTGACAGTGCCAAGACGTGTCTGGAAAGTCAAAAAAAAAAAAAAAAAAAAGGCCTTCAAAATGCCCACAAAAACAAGACACTGCAATACAGATATCTAAATAATTCACATTTTATGAATACCCCTCTAAAGGATCACCATTGGCAGCTTCCCAAACTTGGATCTCACACAAGAGCCAGAACCTCACAGTGGCAACAAAATTAGACGACCCTATCGCCCAGAGCCAGACGGGATAACGATTATCTGATGCTTGGGGGCAATTTGTCAAAAGTGTCAACTCTGAGAAAACACACAAAAAGAGAGAGCGGAAAAAAAAGCCCATTTATTAACAAATACCTTTGTCTCCATTTTGCACTTTAAGATGTGCTGCAGCGCACAACAGCAACTCACCGCCATGATTGTTCATCCATTTCCAGATATAGTTTAGGCATAAAGAATTACTTTATCATAGATGTATCTATTTTTGTGATAAGAATGTGATGGACTAGAATATTAACAGACTGACAAATGACACTGTCTCATTAGTTTTCTATTATATTACTACTGAGAGAACATTTTCATGCAGAATAAACTGAGAATAATAATTTAGTTTTGTTGCCTTATTCTTTGAGACACTTTGGCTTTGTGCATACACGTAAAAATACACCAGTCATGGGTTTATAATTTATCACCCGAGCAAAATGTGCAAACCGATATTTCTTTTTACAGATGAAAATACTGTACGAACATGTTGATAGTCTACTGAATGTTCTCTTTCCATTGTACTGTACTTTGATACTCGTCTTTGGATCTTGCCAAAATGTTTATTGACCATGTGATATCTGTTCATTGACTCCACCCGATGTTCTTCTATGTCTGTGGAATGGTATTTCACATGAATAAAATCAGATAATAAACGACCGCGTTATGTGTCTGTGAAGTATTTTTAGATTTTCTCAAATCCTCGATCGGGTGGCTGGCGATGACTCTATGAAATGCTGAGGATCAGTTCGGCTGTATTGATTGACATCCTGACATTTCAGATTGAAGCCCATAGAATGTGACGGATTTGCTGAATCCATGGATTGCTTTATTCCATTTTGAAATGCCCTTTGGCTTAGCTGAGTGTTTTGGGCCCCATCTGTCACATTTATCTCAGCAGAATCACCTCTTATATCTCCTCTGTCCACTAGCGATGGTCAGGCTGTTCTGGTCAATCTAAAGGAGAGTGGGAGAGACATAAAGCTGTCTACCTTTGTTATCTAGACAGACTCTTGTCATTGATAATGCAGTTGCTGCATGACCGCAGTTACAAGGATATTTTGCATAACAAACATTTTCTGTTGTTTTTAGGCCTCTTGCTCACATGTGGACGGCACTGAACCAAAGACTTCATTTTAAAATGCCTTCTAAAGTGCAAAAAAAAACCCCAAAAAACCCAAAAAACAGAGCGTTTGGGAAACGATAATCAAGGACTGAGCCATTCCCTCCAGAAACATCCTGTGAAGCAGTAATACATCAACATACAAATACTCAAACATACAACATGTACAATTGCTCTTTCAGTCCAAGAAGCAAACATTTCAGCCTTTTCAGCTGGTACAGTAAATGTTGTGAGGATATATTGCTGTGTATGCTCTGATGCTGCTCTCTTGCCCGCAGCACCATGTTCCATCTTTGAGCTGCAGAAAATGCAAGTAGGTGGTGAGAGGAGATTAGGAGTGTCTTAAAATGCCAGGAGGCAGACAGTTTGTGTCCCAAAACGGAGTTCAAACCACCCAATAAGTACTGAATGCTGGACATCTAAGCTCACTTTGATGGAATTGTTGAATCTTTTCTGCATAGAGATTTGATCATTTTGTGCAAAAGGATGACACATATTACATCTTTTGGGTCAATACAACATTTGACAAAGGCATGCAGATGGTCCTCCATATGTCCATTTAAAAGTAAATGCCCATTTACAGTAAACGTGCACTTGAAGAATCTCTCCATTAAAGTGAATGCTATAAATAAAACCTTTACATAGACAACAAGATGCCAATCAGACATTCTCACCTAGAGAATCATTAAAAGAGGAACTGATGATATGAGAATAAAAACCTAAACCTTTGTTACCACGTTGACATTATGCTTTTGGAAAATATTGTTGCTGTAGCAATGCGGTGCTATATGTTTTTTGGCTGTTCATCTATACATCATACTATTCTTGAAACCCTCTGTAGAAACCGCACCATAAAAACTCATAAAAAAGGTGATTTTCTGCCACTAACTTACTGACGTCCTGGAAGGCAGCCATCTGAAAAGGTCTGGTTCTGAAACAGCAGTGTCACCTTGGGTTTTTATGGATCCTCCACACTTTTAACAATCTCAAGTAATTTTCAACAAGATATCAAAATGAACCATGTCTGCATCGCTGTTTCTACATTCCTGTCTCATGGGTTATATTGCACAGCTATACTTGCACTCTGATATATTTTTCTATCATCGCCACACAAATCATTTCAGATCTCTCAAGTGTCAATTCTGCATAGTAAATTAAAAAAGGGACTCACTTTGAGAGTCAGCAGCTATAACACAACAGCACGATGATTGATGCTGCAGGTTATTGATGCCTCAAGTAAAAAGAGCTAAAAAAATGAAGCACCTCTGAAACATGCTGAGATATACACATCAAAGCAACGTTATGCAAATATAAATATACTGGATTATATCTATTCATGTCAAATCTTTACATAAGACATGAATTCAATATATGCAAAAGTGGAACAACAACAGGGACAATTGTATAGCAGCTTCGAGAGAGGTTTTTCTATCATAAGGACATCAGAGAACAGAGCTAATAATGATTATTTTGTGTTCTTGACCACATTTTTTCAGCTTGATATGCTCTACAAGGATCCAAATGGCAGCACAAGCCCTTGCCAGAATGAGTAACGGTTTTGTCATTCCCAGAGAGAGAGGAAAGAGAAAAAGTATTTCATTTCTTTTGTCTCAACATTAATCAATTGCCGAATGCCTCAAGGTGAACACTGGTAATCAAAAGGAAATAACTGGCATGACATTCATCTTTTTTTGTGTGCTGCGTAAAAAACCTTGGAGACAAAAAAAAACAAAAAAACAGAAGAAATACTCAGCAAGCGGCCACCAATGACCCAGCGAACCGTTACGGTGACCTGATCATCAGCGGAGGTCAGAAAATAGTTCCACATGAACACATAAATCATAATGGAGGAAAAAGGAGAGGCACTTGGCAGTTTCTACATGATTGTGGAGCGTCAGAGTCAAAAGCCTTGTTGTTTTTCTTTTTTTTTTTTCAGGAGAGAAGCCAGATTTATCCCAGATTCCACTGTGGGATCAATGACTCACTGTAACTGTATTACTCAGCTGCAGAGTTCAGAAAGAGCTCTATTGCATCAGTGCGTGAAGGCTTTCACTGAAGTTCTGCACATCACCAGTGTCTTCATGCACCCAGGGATGATCTCCCTTCTTGGCAAAGCTGAAAGGCTCTTCATTAAAAAAAAAAAAAAAAAAAAAAAAGGTTCCTAATATGACTTGAAATCCACAGATGGAATGAGCAATGGGTGGTAGAAAAGGGACACAAGAGCATGTCTCAAAAACGCACTCAAGATAATACCTAAGAGCTACGTAAACCCTTAGAGGAAATTTTGTTAATCTCATCACAGCTGCACAAACAAAAAGGGCAATTGAGCATGTTTTCCTCTCCACCATACCTAAATAAGCACTAGAGCTAAGCTGATATGGTGCAGTAGCAGTGGTAATCAAATTTATTTATGGAAGGGAGCGAATTAGAGAGCATATAAAAGTTTGTTCTGGGGATCTCTGAATCCATAAAAACATATTAAGGTAGATGAGCAAATGTTCACATGGGAGGAGGGTGGGCACAACAACATTATGCAGGAAAACACTGAATGTTAAATTGCTAATTGTTTGCCAATCAGGTGCATAATGTGTATTTGTGTGCAGATAGTGAATGTGCATGCAAAATGCAAAGTGAAGGTTTGAAATGGAGCTCAGAATTAAAGGCTGCACATTCTCGTTTCAGCCAGTTCTTCCCATTGCTCTCGCTCTCCTGAGCGTCTGAGCACAACAGATCATTATCATTTCCCAATAAGGTGCTAAACACATTCACATCAGAGTATGTTAATTGTCAAGAGACCGTCTGTAGCGTTTGCCAATCCCCATTAATTTAGGCAGGCCGCATGTCGATGACTCGTTTGTGATCTATACGTGCAGCAAGCTTTTTGAAACAGCAGCACCATCATTTGTATCAGTGCATAATGTAGCATCAGACTACATTGTTTTCAACGGGGACATTAGCAGTCACATCAGGCCACACTATGATTTCCCATGGAGAGCGAGTGATTAAAAGGACTGGTTCTCACAGCGGCGGCAGAAAAATGGAGACATTTCTCATCCATTACTGATGAGTCTGTTTAGCCTCCATAGACGAAAACAGGGATTTGAGCATATTGAAGAGTTATTCGTTCAATCTCAAATTTCAACGAGGGCAGCGTGAGAATTGTTTAAATGAGCTTTTTCAAGGCGTTATATCATCCACTGTAAGTAATACTAAACAAAGGTGCAGAAAACAAAACAATCCAGGGAAGTTCACAGTGATCAATTGCATTGAACCAGTGATTATGGCCCACAAATGGATACACATCTCTGCGAAATAGATCCACTTTGCCTTCTCTACGCTGAAGACAACAGACTTTGTCTTAGTCACAAAACTGTCTTTTATCAAAAGTTAGAAAGAGGAGCCCACTGCCTCTGTGGGTTGGAGCTCAAAATGCATCAGTGAACCAACATTGGACTTCATCAAGTCAGTTTTTTGCAGCATGGGTTGAACGTGCTATGTTGATCAGCCAACTAATCCTCACTGACCCTGTGAAGAGGACAAAAAAATTAAAAAAATCCTAATAAATCCAATGTTTGGTCTTTAAATTTCTTTAGTCAGTGTCAACTATAACCTCAAGACAGATATTTACTGCCTCTGCACACAACAGTGTTGAACTGTGTGTTCAGACAGATGAGGTGAACTTTGGAGGCTGCATTCTTGCTCATAAAGTCAATAGAAAGATGAACCATCGGCAGTGCAAAGTGAGGCAAAAGACACATCTGCGTGACTTCAAAATGTTTCAGTTTGAGAGAAAAATTCACACCAATCCTGAGGCTTTCTGAATCTGTACAGAGACAAGAGGGGAAAGGGGGGAAGCTGGAGGGAAATAACAAAGAGATCAGTCAAATGCTGAGCTGAACACTTAACACAGACCGTCAAGTTCATAAAGTTGGTATTTTGGTTGTTGGGGGTGAATAAACATGGGCAGCTGTTCCATTTGCATGAATGACATGAGGCGAAAATTCACTTGTTTTCGCTCTGAACACACCTTTAAAACACATGAATGCTTGTGAAGGTTCATCGCAAACATGCAGGCGGGTGGGTGGGTTCTCTAGACACCCAATCCTATGTCTGATGAAATGGACCTTACCATTAATTCCAGTAGAAGCCTAATTGCAATTCTACAGCTCTACAATAGCTCCAGATGAATCCAAATCTTTACATTATACCTCCCAAGAAACCCAAGAACATCCGTCTTTTTAGCAAATCTACTAAAACTGCACATCAACTAATAAGCTCCAATCAGCTTCCACACAGCTGCATGTGACAGCAGCTCATCTTCAGCCACTTTCCACTGAGAAATCACTGGAACAACATGTCCGTCCAGCTCAGCCTGCCACCCCCTCCCACCCTGTGCCCCATCCAGCACGTTCAGGAGATGAAGAGTAATCATCAGACTTCCAGGATATCAAACAATGTTATATTTCCTGCCAGGAAGAGATGTCATTCAAGTCAACCCCTAGGTCAAGGCCAGTTTGCCTCTGAGCGAGGATCTTGGGACCTATTTGATGCCATCAGTGCTGGACTTGATGGCGGCAGATGAGGGGCTTGCTCTTGATGTTGGGCTGACTGTGGCTGCCAGAAGTTTTATTTTCTCTTTTCATTGTTTATTTATTCAAGTTTTTATTTATTCTATGGCTGTTCCTTTTTTTACATGAGGGAGAGCCTTTGGTGTTTTTTTTTCAGCTGTAATATGCCTTTTTTTTTTTTTACATACTATATAACTAATAATAGGACAAAAAAGAAAATTCTGTACATTAAAATGTCTGCTTGGCATCAAACTAAGGAGAAGGACACAGTGCTTCCTTGCCTTTTCGCTAAAATCCTAAAACATGCCGTAGCATCGTGACATACAGTACATAAAAGTATTGTGACGTGTGTCAATGTCTTCAAGGAACCATTGCTGTTGGAAATTCAGTGTATTGAATGCACTTTCTCTGCCTTTGCAGTGCTGCTCTTTCAGACAGCAGGGAGCAGTTTTACCTTTCTGAGCACGGTGTTAGTAAGAGGTCAGTAGTGAGAGGAAGAGGAAGTACATGAAGTCCAATTAATACTTTTCTTATCTCTTTAAGTTGAATAAAAAGACTCTTTATTAATAGAATATTCTGTAGAAATGCACTGCCACTGAATTCAGTGAATCAGCTAAAACACTGCATAGTGAGGACAAAGGGCGGTGTTTTGTACGTATTCCTCCATAGAGGTGCCACAGCCAGATTTATGCCATGTTTTGAAGCACATTTCTATCGTACTTTGGCTGCATTTGTGAAACATTTTGGCTGACTTCGTATCGTCTTTGTACTGATTTTGACATGGAATTTGGAAACTTGTCTTTTGGAAGCCATTTGGTACATTGAACAAGAAATATATTGCAGAACTGTCAAAGAAAGCATCCTGACAAAAGAAAACGAAGACCTCACAAATAGTATTTCGAGTATTGTGTGTGAACTTGTCCAGGTTAAAATAAAAAAAAAAGGCCATATAAAAGAAAGCTGCCCTGCCATAACAGGTGCTGCAAATTAACAGGAGCATGTAGGAAAACAGCCTGTACATGCCTACACAGTCCTGAGAAGAGGTCTCACAGCCAAAATAAGGGAAAACAGCTGTGTGGTGCACAGTGGTGTAAGGTAGTGATGAAGCTAGTAACTAGTTATGAAACATGCACGAATCGTCTTGCCACATGATCAAATAGAGACTTGACACTGGACAACATCAACTTACATATTACCCAGCAATCCTTATTGTATCTATATATGACAAAAATTGCAGAAGAAATTTTGTATTTAATTGAATAGTTTTTTATACTTTGTCTATAGCTTATTGAAATTTTGTTTTGTTTGTTACTGACTATTTTACAAAAAACAAAAAGAGAATAAAAGCATGATGGAGATTGGTTTGCTTTTTTTTGACTGCATCAGTAGTAAAGGGCATCATATTGCTGGGGGGCTTGCTCTCTTTCTGGGCCTCAGTGCAACCACACTGCCTGCACTGTCTATGTTTACAAACCTGGTGGTGTAAAGGCTTTAATCAACTGGAATTATGTATAGAAACTACACAAAGATAACGAATTTTTATGCCTGACAGCAAGCAACTAACCTGTCAAAACTGAAGTGGGATTTAATCAAATTGTTGTAAACCCAAGCAGTAGTGCTTGTGCATGAGGTTCTGTAAGTTTCCCCGAACACAAAAGGCTGAAAGGTGCTGTACCTAATGAGATCTAGTTGGGAAAATGCCTAGTCATTTCACCTTTGCAAAGCGCTTAATTGAAAGCTTAAGGTCACAGCAAGCGAAGGGCCACGGTTTGTCAATTTTATGAGCAGTTTGTAATGCGTCAAATGCAGGGAGCCTGGATTGCAGCATTTAGAGATGTGACCCTCTGCCTGCCTGTGGCCATCAACTCAGTCAGGTCCCTATGCAGGGATGGATAACATCCCTCATCTGCAGATTCAGAGGCTCAGTGGCTCTGTACTGCAGAGGTGTCAGGCGGTGGTGGTGCAGGAGGCGGTCACACAAGGTACTGAAGGATTACAGAGTGATGACACATACAAGGTTTCCTCTACAAATTCAGTGTACAGTGGTTATTGCACAACCTCACTTATATGCATCCTTAAAACTCCTGTCTATCAAACAATACAACCACACCACTCCTTAAAGTTAGCAAACAGCTAAGATGAGAGCAGGGTTTCCTCTTTGGGCTAGAGTGACAAAATGCAGCAATAGTTTATCAGTAAGCTGTGAAATACACTACAAATACACTTGCAACACTTTGCAACACTTTGGGTCATGGTTGTGTGTGGAAAGTGAGAGTGAAATGTAAATGATTTTGACAGCTGTATTGATTTAATGTGAATACATATATATTTGTTAAGTCAGAAGTGTGAGACATGTAACATGTAAAAAAGCCTGAAATGTTCCCTGTGTAGACTTCCTGGAAGGCCTGCTATGGCTGTTATGGTTCTAAAGCTGGGCTAAGACGAGTTTTAAAGTCTTTACTCATTTTGAAATTGGGCTGCATCACACACATAAGGAGAAACTTCATGGATGTTCTTCTTTCTAATCTCAAACATGCACACACGACAAGACATGAAAATAATGCTGCATCACACACGACAGGATATTATTCAGATTATCGTGCCAGGAGGAGGAGCAATGCCACGCCTCAGGTGATCTCTTGGGGAAGCAGATGTAAACAAAATGGGGACTGACATAGTGCAACACCTTGTTGTAGTAATGCTTTCCAGTGAGAAAAGAAAAGCAGAAGGCTCAATGAGATTATAGCTGTCAGATTTAATGCCTGTCAACAGTACTATGCTAGCTAACGTTAGCCTCAAGGGCTGGAAAGTCAGCTGCTACCGGATTGACGATTAACGTTCTTTCATTGGCTGGTGTGGTCCTGCTGGGAAAGTACTGATGTCACTCGAGTCAGTGTCAGTTTGTATGAATGTAAAAACAGAGTTTGGCATGGAGTTAAAAAGGAGTAAGCTTACCACACATCATCATGTCCTGTCGCTTTTCAGGTGAAAGCAAAGGGTGGATGGACCTGATGTATACAACTTCCTTATTGCATACTGCCACATTACAGTGGAACTGCTGTGTCTATTTTGACAGCATTTGTCCTCATTACGTGACATTTTACTAACACTCAAAGCTGAGATAAATAAAAAACCTATTGGTTCTAGCCCCACGTCCTACGTTACCTTATGCCGTTTTCAAGGTTCATTATTAGAAGGTAGGTCAGCTCAATTTATGTGAATTATTGATGTTAAAACACCCTCTGCTCCCGCTGGTCTTTCGAATGGACCAAGCTCAATTCTAAAAACAGGTGTTTAATGGTAGGGCTATATCTTTTCAAAGTAAGAACTTCAGTTGTACAATCAGTCCTGAACAACAGCAGCAACAGGTAGACACACAAGGTATTGATGGGTTATTCAAGCACTGCATTGATCTGAAGTTAAAATTATTTCCTGTCTTTCTAGTGCCTTTTCTGTTCTGTTCACCTTCCACATTATTGACACAATGAATGCTAAAATAGCCATCATATCTGTACCATTTTTTCTTTTTAAAGTCAGTTAATGTCGCATTTCTTGTCTCCATGTGCCTGACAGAGCGGTGTGGCACACAATGCAGCAATGGGGGGAAAGCGTTTCTCCTCCCCAGTCCTTCCTTCTGTCTCTTGGCATCTGGCGACCACGCTGCAATGACTTATAGACATATACTTGGTCTCACTGTTTTTTTCAATTCATTTCAGTGCTATAAATTTCCATCAGGGTCCTGTCTGCAATGATTCCACTGTGTCATGTTTCTGTCTGTCTATGCAATTGTCTTCAGTGGCATTATCATTCACGTCATGGTCATGGACTGGAGCCAAGAGCTTGATTGGATCAGGAGTCACCGAACTTCCAGTTTTAATTGAATTGAAGCTGCTCTCTCCCCAGGAGTCTACCAGTGGCCCATGGGTTGAAAATACAAAGCAGAGCATTAACCATATGCATGAGATGTTTAGTGTGCATTAACTGGAGGCTTTAAAGAGCTTAATAGCCAGTGAATAGCAATACATCATTTTATATTTTAATCAGAATACATGTGGCCTGATTTCAGACTAAGAACTTATATAAACAAACCATTACTTTGGAATCTATATGGCAATTTCAATGAATATCTCAGAAAAAATAGGAAATGAGATGGAAGTTTGGCTCTTCTGATCATACATTTTTTAATCTCCGTGTTGATCGAAAAATACTCCCTGCTTTTTGTCTCTTTGATGTGCCAGGCTTTACATGAAGAATTGTCGGGTTGGAAAGTAGTTATTAGGTTTTTCTTTCTGTACTTTTCTTTCTTTTCTTTTTTTTTTTTTTCAAAAGCCTGGCATCGCTTACCACATTTTGCCTTCAACCCTCAGCTTGGAGGCAGCACGCTCATCCGGCTAACTATCACATGTTTTAACATAACCATAAGCGCCTGTAGAGAATTCCCAAAAGCTCAGTGGCTTGTGCTTCTGTCCCCCCCGACAAAAACACCAACACCACCACCAGAGTTCATATGAGAATATTTACTGCAGTGCTACGGGTAATGAGTCATATTTTTCCTGAATAAATTATCATTATTCCACACTTAATTATATTTTTTGTGCATTTGCACACACCACATGCTCACATCTCACCGATCAATTAGCGTAACTGCGCTTATCCTCCTGGAATCTCACCGACCAAAGGCTTTAATACTTTTGTCAGAACACACCTCAAAAGAAATATCAGAGTCCCATCTGAATCAAACGGTTGGCGGGCCTGCAAATGCTTCATCCCAGCTTGGAAGTGAAGCTCGGTTGCTCTGCTGTTTAATAGAAGGGTCCAAATGAGCCTTCATTTTCATATTCACAGTCACATCGTCAAAGTTCCTTTTGAGAATAAAGAAAGCAAAAATCAAAAGCCACAAATGGCAGGAGATTTAGCTGAAGACATAATGTCATAATGCAATATAAATGCAAGGATTGAGAACTTCTTCTTATGTTTTTAACTATCCTTTGCTTATTCTGTCATATAACAAGCAAATTAAAAACTTCCAATAGCTAAACAATATAGAAATTAATCTCTGAGCCCCCCCCCCCCCCCCCAAAATCATTGGTCCATCCAACTGTTGTTAATGTCAACACAAAGCAACTTAGTGAAATTAAAGAGAATGCCAAACAGAGCGGAAAATAAAACCCACTAAATCATAGTAATAAAATAAAGTTGAAAATAGAGAGGACAGAGTGCTTAAAATCAAATAAAATTCAACATTTTAAAAGAAGTGAAGCAGTGCTTAAGTGTGAAGCAAAGCCCAAAAGTTTCAGGCCTGCTCGATCTGCTGTTCAAAGCAGAAGAAAAGATAGGAGATGAAGCCTTGTAAGATAAGACACATCGCTGTAGTCGAGCCTCTCAACAGCACGCCTCAGTTTCTTGATGAGCACCTTTCTGAGGAAGGATGATTTTTCCAAAGGTGATGAAAGACAGATGATTCATGTGCTCATTCCCTTCAACAGCCAAGGTTACCGTAGATCCATCGTGTCAAGCCCAAGTGTCCTTGAGGGAGATGGTTAACCCCTGACTGCTTGCTCAATGACAGACCCTTTGATCATCAGACACTGCAAATGGCTAAACTGTAATTCACACCAGCTCAAGTACGATGTTTTTGTCATCTGTTCGTTTATAGGTTGAACTACACTCACCGTAGGTCAGAGTGGTTGTTGTCTCGCAAACCTTGATTTCTTGACATGTCCACAAATTAAACCTCTAGTTTTGGCAAAAGAGGCAACAAATGACCTTAAAGCTGCCATCTTGGCAGGTGAAATATGAAGAAAACTTAGCTTAACTATCAGTGTCTAGAAATCATTGTGTTTACCAGCCTGTCTAGTCTGGGATGATTTATGACTAAGGAAGCCAAAAGGGACAAAAGCCCAGGTTTCTTTGGACAAATGCTTGGTTGCACATTTCCAGCCATATGTAGCTTTTCATTCATCAGTCGTGTTGCCAGTGACCATGAGCAATACCAGAATTTCATTTAGGCAAACAGTGACTCCACTCGATCTCATTATGGGAAGCTTTTCTCTTTTGCACACCATGAACTTACCTTCTGCAACTCATCTGACTTTGGGAAATGCGTTGCTGTAATTGTCCTTTAGCTGAACGTCACAGGCTTAATATCCACCGCAGTTAAGACAGCATCTTTCATATTGTCTTTTGTAATAAGTGTGCTTGGCTGCTACTTATTTGATTTAGCTGAGAGCTGTGATTTAGCTTTTAGACTAGCCGCACACTGAGTGTTACAGTAATAACTGCTACATGTAGAATTAACCAGGGCCAAAGGATTTGACAGGCAGATGGATGGCTTTTATGGTGGAGTTAAATTTAATCTACAATAATGGGGAGTTTACAACTTCTAATGATGGATGGATGGATGGATGGATGGATGGATGGATGGATGGATGGATGGATGGATGGATGGATGGATGGAGGAACAATGTTTCTGGCAAGAGTCTTGGCTAAATTGTTCTGAGGACAGACGCAGACAGCTGTTGCCAGATTTCAGTAAGATGTGTCTGTTTCATGGAAACTCCTGAACATTCTTATGAGGAGTCATTCATCCACTCGATTATACTGTTTTATAGACATAGATCAACAATATGATTGAAGCTGGGATTCAGTCCAATGCACAAAGCAAAGACATGGGTAAACAGAAAAGTCCTTATCAATATGTACTAAAGTGGATCCCTCAGTCACTTACTGAGATGTGTGTGGAAAAATTTTGAATCAATTTATTGTATTTCACAAGGGCAATGCACTCAATAACAATACTGCTTTCTAGAGAGTCTGTGGTACATATATTCAAAACTATAACAACAGCCTGGAGCTCAGCTACTGGAGAATAACAAAACATTGTCAGACCCGAGTTAATGATCGGTCAACAGAGCTGCATGTCATGACAGCCCAGACTTTGAAATACCATTTAATACTTGACCCACTCTGTGAAGAGTGTTTTAATGATAAAGGAGTCATATGACTCCGGTTCTGCCTGTTTTGGCAGCACCTACTGGTTCCTCTACATGTCCTTCATTTTGGGCTGGATAAATACATTTGACTTCTAACATATGTACAGGGTATTGACACAAAGTGGAATATCCTGGTTACTGAACAAGCAAAAATTTAAATTGAAATTTAGTTAGTGAATACTTGGTTATGGGGGTTCAGCCCAGTAAACTGACCTTTGAGCTCAAATGATTTTGTTAAACATCGGTTACTATTTCTTTTTATGATGGAAGGGTTTGATATCTTAATCAGATATTGTATCATAAATTGTATCATGCATATGTCTGTGATTTATATTAAAAATCAATTTATGTTCATGCTGCCATGTTACAAATGCCTGTAAAAATCTGCACTCTGTAAAATTCATGGCTCATTAAAAGCTTGTCTCTGCTTTGTGAAAGCATAGGCACAGAATTCAGTGAAAAGTTCGGATACAAATATGGACAGAAAGTGACAAGAATTTACTGTACTTTTTCTTTTCCTGCATATAGACCAAAAGTAATAAATCCAACTTGAGCTTTTCTAAAGATTAGAATCCCAGCTCCCGGAGAGAAACAAACCTCCCTCTCATGTGAAGAGCAAATTCAGGTAACATGCAAATGGCTCTATTCAAAACCCTCTAAAATCATAGCACAATAATTATAATGTTAATAAAACAGAAAAACAAAAAAACAAAACAGAAACTGAATATAACAGCTTTCATGTGGTTTGCTCTGAAAGCAGTACATTCTTCTGTGTCATCAAGTGCTGCAGATTTAATACTGTCCCTCCTGATAAAATATTCATCTGTACTGTACGGCGAGTGTCCATTTAAATCACCGGGAGAAGTGAATTGCCCTGCCATTCCCCCCTCACCCAGGTAATCAGACCCAAATTGAAAATATCCAGCGACCAATTTCAGTCCGACTTTCAATATTCCCTGTCCGCCAGTATGATGTCACATTTTCTGCAGAGCCTGTTGGCTGTAAAGGTGGAGACAATATAAGTGGCTTATGAATGAGATTTGAATTTCATGGCACAGTATCATTTAGAGTCAGTAATTGGGCAATATGTATTCTGTACCCTTAAGAGGCTCTTCCTCTCGTTCTGATTTGAGTGGGGAAGCAGTTGGGTCATAGGAATGGCATCCAATAATGGAGCCATACATGTGTTCCCATCAACTATGATATTGCCATTTATTCGCAGATGCCAGCTCTCATTCTATCAGCAATATCTGGGGAAATGAGTGAGAAAGATTGAACAATGTCCCAGAGGATTTAGCATAAGCTCGCAGCTTGACACTCCTTGCAGACCCGCACAACTGAGGCTCACAGTATACTGTGGGAAGTGTTTCCCTTCAGTTGCTAATGGAAACAGGTTACAGAGGAATAGCAGGGGTCTGCAGAGGTTGGTCACTTGTGGATGTGTTACTGGTTTAATGAGTTTCTGCATTAGCTTAGCAGATTCAGTTAAAGGTCTGGTTCATCCAAATTACAACAACCCTTTTTCCTCACCTCTAGTTAGTTTGCACATTCAAAAAACATCATAGTATATGTGTAGGGGGAGTATCAGTATCCCTAGAATTTATGTCCATATTGGATGATTGGATGATTCTGCACCTTGTGATTAATGTGCAATACCAACTGCACGCATGCAGGAGACTGGATTTTGCCTCACGTTCATGTTTTTATTAACTGTAGTCAAGTTTGTGTCATTGAGTGTTTTAGTTGCCAAATCCTAACAGTGGATGGATCACATATTATTTGCTGTAACCACGATCATTCCCTAACCTTAAACATACCGTGGTCCATGGCCATGCACAGATATGATAGAAAATGCAAAAAACATACATTAAATGCCTCATGTGACTGTAATGCATTATTTGACAATAGACAGACATAAACAAAACACTTCAGAGGCTGATCTGTACCTTTTTATACATATACATATATATAAGAACCGACATCACCTGTGCACTGTTATTGTCTGGTGGCTACACACCCACTGCCCAAAGGCTGCAGCCCAGAAACGTCCAGACCACAGCAAAATAAGAAAAACACAAGAAAATACAACAGAAAAGCAATAGAAACAACAATAAAATCAACTAAATAAGATCATATAACTATGAATCTAAACAGCACAAATAAAATATTTAACATTACATAAAGTTAAGAAGAGATTTAAAACATGCCAGAGACTTAATGTGTCTGAGTTCAGTGGGCACAGAGTTTTATAGAGTGGGGGCTCTAATAGCAAAAGCCTGATCACCCTTACTCACAAACCGTGACCAGCAGGGCTCCATCCATGGATATTAATGATCGAGAGGGGACAAACCAGGTCAACAGATCAGAAATGCATTTAGGAGCAAGGCCATTGAAGACTTTATGAGTAAGAAATACAGTTTTAAAAATCATTTTTAAATCAGGGAGCCATTGTAGGGAGGCAAGCACAGGGCTGATGTGATCACATGTCTTTGTTCCAGCTGCGCTTTGTATCAAGTGGAGGGAGTGATGGGAGCCCTGGCTGATATTCGAGTAAAGTGCATTGCAGCAATCAAGCTGAGAACAGATAAAAGCATCTCCAACTTTTTTAGATCAGCAATTGTGAAAAATTACCTAATTTTAAAGATTATCTTGAGCTGGAAGAAACATGACTGAATAACATCTTAATTAACTTAACTTAATCATCAGAACAGAGTTTAGCGTCAAATATTACCCCTAGATTGATAGCAGCCTGCATAATATTGAGAGACCACAAAGATTAGCACCAAGAGAGCTGATGAAATCTAGGGGACCAAACAGACTTCAGACTCATCATCATTAACTTAAGAATGACTTCCATCAGCACAAAAATGGTAGAACATATTATGATTTTGATTAACGTGGCCAAGAGATAGCATGTACATAGAGAACAGAAGGGGCCAAGAACTGAGCCTTGAAGGACACCACAAATCAACTGAGCTGTCAAGGAAGACAACTTATCCACAGTGACAGAAAAAATTCTATTGTGTGTAATATGCTAAGAACTGAACCCTTGATGCCTACCCAGGTCTCCAAGCAGTCTAAGAGGATACTGCGATCAACTGTGTCAAAGTAGCACTAAAATCTAAAACGACTAAAATCGAGCAGTCGCCTCTGTCTGCAGTTAGCAGTAGGTCTTTAGTAATCTCAACAAGCACTGTCTCTGTACAATGAAGTGCTCTAAATACTGATTTGAAACTGTTAAAAACACTTTTCTTACTATTTATTCATAAAAGATATCGGTTGGCATGAAATACCATAGTGTACCTTTAATACAATAAATGTAAATAGAATATTAATTGTGGTGCTCACAGTAATGAAAGACCTTGCTGTAAATATGTTGGTTCATGGGGACTATTTTCTCTGGTGTAAGTAGTTCCAGTGGTATATAAACGTCTTAAAATCTGGACAAATAGAACAAAATTTCCGCATGAGTTGATACCACACAAGTTAAAACGATAACTCTGGTGATTTGCTGTATTTTCTTAATCTCAACAAATGCTTTCCGAATTCTGTAATCTGCCTATGGCACTAAGATCCTAGCCCATTAATTGCCCCTGAATAGATCACTTTGATTGAGCTTTTCATTTTAAAGAAAAAAGCCAAACTATTACTGGATGCAGCTAAAAACTTTATCTTTAAGTAAATGTTACGTAAACAGGAGTGAATAGTGCATTTTTGGGGCTTTATTTTCAGACGTGAATTTAATATGCTGGCAGTCTTTATGGTATTGACTCAAACTACAGTGCCACTGCAGTGGATACAATGGTGGTCTATGGCACAGAAAAATAAACTATGAGGCATTGGCTATACAGGCATTGCTTGTGGTTTTGGTCTTTTATCGGATTTGATGAGAAAATTGAGTGTGAGAATGTTTTATTGTAATGTGACTGAACTAACCCTTTCAACAATAATCATGGCATTAGCAACCTGTCACCACAGTTTTTGAATGAAGACAATAGTTTGGGCATAGTTAAAGCTCATTGTTTAACCACCTGGGATAAGGAGGGTGGGAACATTTCCAGGCATCTTGGCAGGGCCGGCAGGCTCTCCACCATGAGGGATTACTGAAAGAAGGGATGAGGATGTGGCTGCAATGTCTTGGATATTACTTCCCGCCGCTGCTTAAGACAGTCTCGTCAGTCACATTTTGTGATCACCTCTGAGCTGCTCCCAATCATAATTAAAGTGATGACAGACTCACAGAGGCCCAGCTATGCTGCTGTATGGTGGCAGAGATGTGAAGAAGGAGAGGGAGCACTTTTTCAAAAGAATGCTGAAAAGCATGAGGCAAACAATATGTTTAGCGAGACAGAGAACATTGTGTCCTTAGATTATCCGAGGCTATTATTCACCACGCTCCTCCAAGGAAAGGCAATTTGATGAGGCGTAAGGTGCTTCAGATGTGACCAGTGTGTCTCCATGCGGTGGGGTCGGGGGGTTCCTATTCCTTTTTCACCACCAGCTGGTTAATCTTATTCCTTTCCAGCACCTAACAGAGTTCATACTTATTAAAACCAGACACAGGAGAAACTGAATGGGTGAGATGCATCCTGGAACACACACTGCTCTCTGGAGAGCGGGGAGTGTAAAAGCAATGCTAGAATACAGAAGATGTCAGACTGGTGTTACTCACAAAGATACAAGCTCGACACCAGGACTGTTATTGCTCTTTTGGAAGGCCTAACCAAATACATCATTGCTAGATTTCTGCAGACCATAAAGAAGGAGAAAAGACACAAAGTATTAAAAGATGCTCTGAGTAGCATTTTCAACAAATCAATACATGACAATAAGATTAATTTAGGCTCCTTGGTATAATTACTGTCAGCAAGTTAGAACAGGGTTGAGGGGATCATGGCTGTGTCTGACGCCTGCAGCTTTAGTAGAGCTAATGTTTCTTAGAATTGCCTCCTTTTGTTTGTGTCTGCCAGCATGTGTTTGTTTTCTCTTTGGCTTTACCGAAGAGGATAAGCATGTTGAAAGTGACTTTTCAATGAGCACTTTCACTTGCCTGAACATCTGACATTATGAGACAGCTTCAGCTCTGTCTGCACTGAAGGACTTGTCAAAAAAACAAAGTCACACTTGGTGCTCTTCCTGTTTGTGTGCTGTAGAAATAAAATTTGACGGAGCGTTCAGTAATATCATTGATTTTCTTTTAAAATCTTATTAATTCAAAAGCAGCATAGATGCCTGGATCAGCTCCTACTCAGTGATGTGTGTTGTGGCAATGATTAAAGGAATTCTTCAGCATTTTTCAGACCTTTTCTCAGGATCTGCAGAGTGACTGTTTAACCAAACCCTGAACATGCTTGTTTTGTGGTGGTGATTATTAGTGCTGGGGTGTCTATGCATGATAAGTGGTCTGATCTGCAATGGATAGCCACAGGAAACATTAATTATCAGGTACAGGGGTATGGAGAGACAACAAACAGCCTGGAGAACAGCAGCTGAAAACTGGCCTTTATATATAAACTGGAGAGAGCCAATGAGTGACGAGGTGCAGCTGGGCAGACAGGTGAACAAAATCATGATTAAGAGGCCTCAAAGAGGAAAAACATGGGAAAAAATCCGACATTAAACGTATGTCTTATTTCTCACCTAATAAATACATCACAACTCTCAGAAATAAAAATTATGTGTAAATATGACTGTGTCTTTATTTATTGTATGCATGGTGTGTCTGTATCTGCATGTTTTCTGATAAGATTTAAGCACTTACTGTTTGTGGAAATAGATCCTCCTGCAACAAAAGTGATGAGCAAACTAAAGTACCATATTCCAATCTTGAATAATATGCTGCTGCTGCTGCTGCTGCTGCTGCTGCACTTGCCTGTCATATACCAGATACAGAACCTAACATTAAGTAAACTGCCGTTTGTCTGCTGATGTTAGCTGAGGTTTCTTTCATTCTATCTTTGTGCCAGGGGCACCAAACCAAGCTGATTCATCATCACTACTGCTGGCAGTTTCTTCCACTCCACAAGGTCACAAAGATAAAATTCAAGACATGTGGCACATTTTAGTTGAGGTTCAAAGGATCATATAAGACCCTTCATGTGTTTGGTGCCACTTCCCAACACTGAGGCAAACGCTGTGTAATTTGTCATTAAAGACAAATCCTTCATTGAAATGAAAAAAACACAGACACAAGACAAGATTTTTAAGGTTCTAACTGATAAACTTTTTTTTTTTGTAAATATACAATCAGAGTGAATTTGATGTCAGCAACACTTTCCATATTAACCACTGTGTTATATCACGTTCCCTTTAACAGTCAATAAGCATTTGGGAAGTGAGGACACTAATTGTTAAGTTTTGAAAGTGAAATTCTTTCCCATTCTTCCTTGATGTATAACTATAAACAACACTATGAGATCTCTGTTGTATTTTCTGCTTCATAATGAGCCACACATATTCAGGCGGAGACAAGTCCGGACTGCAGGCAGACCAGTTTACCTGCACTCTTTGACTATGAGGCCATGCTGCTGTAACACGTGCAGAATGTGGCTTGGCTTTGGGTTGCTGGAATAAGCAGGGACGTCCCTGAAAAAGATGTTGTGTGGATGGCAGCATCTGTTCTCTCCAAAACCTGCATGTACATTTGAGCATTAATGGTGCCTTCACAGTCATGGAAGTTACCCATGCCATGGCCACTAACACAACCCCATACACCCATGGATGCTGGCTTTTGAACTTTGCTCTGGAACCAGTCTGAATGGTCCCACAACACCCATGACTTCCAAAAACATTCTGAAATATGGGCTCGTCAGCAGCTGCATACTTTTCCACTTCACGTCAGTCCATCTCAGATGAGCTCTTGAACAAAGACGTCAGCAGCATTTCTGGATGTTGTTGATATATAGGTTTCACTTTCCATTGAAGAGTCTTGATTTGCATTTACCAACAACAGTTTTCCAAAGTGTTTCCAAACCCATGTAGTAATATCTGTCGTGCAATCATGTCAGTTTTTAATGCAGTGCCGCCTGAGGGGTCGAAGGTCAAAGGCATTCAATACTACTTGGACTACAAATGGAAAGCAGAATGCTTCCGATACCAAAATCTCGTCCGCAATCTTGTCCAGATTCTGCATTCATATGCAGATGTCTGATTATAGAGATTAAAAATAGATCGATTTTCCACATGTTTCTTCTTTGCAGCAATATGTGACCTCACACTGACGGTATCTCTTGAGGACCCACTTCTACATAAAGTGGCGAGCATATATTACATCCTCCACTCTGAATATTTTTCCTTTCTGGTCTCCATGAATAGTGCAGCAGCCACTGCAGCTTGTTGTTTCCTGAATGTAGAGAGGAATAAGCATGTTGTTTCACAGACACTGTCTCTCACATAACCAGCTTGTTGACAACATAGTGTCTCTAAATAATTTCTCAACAGAATAAGACACTAATAGAGCACCCAGTACTGGCTGTAGGCTTTTTTGTAAAACAAGCGTGACATCTTTAGTGGCTACATTTTCCATCCGAAAAGAGGAAAAAGAGGTTTAGACAACAAACTATGAAATTGATTTTCATGCAGACACGACACAGTGTTAAAGATTATCAAATAATACATCATATTCAAGTGTGGACATGCCTAACCTTTTTTCGGCTGCCAGAGGGTTTCCTGACCAGGACATGTGCTGCATGATAATCTGTTCTCATTGGACTTTGCAGCACTGTCGAACGCTCCCATTCCTCTTTTGGTCGCTGACTGCCACTGTGTGGTCATAAATATTTAACATATTTCTGCTGCAGTTCAGTTTAAACTCTTTCACTTCACAAGCCTTAAAAAATGTGGTTCCTACATCCCACTCATCAAACAGTGATGGTAATGTAATATATTGTAGGATGTGACTTAAAGATTTGAATTGTTCTTTATGAAAAGAAAATAAAAGGCTGCCTTCTACAGGGTGTGTGTGTGTGGGGGGGGGGGTAATCTTTTCTCATGGGCAAAAAATTGAATCTACCTCTGCAAAAACAATTCTGATCCACCAGTGCTTCAGCCTGCATCATCCATCATCATTGAAGAAGAGGAAAAAAATGAAACCCCTTTAACACTGTTTGAAAAAAGCAGCTACTGGCAATGCACTGCCTTGTATTTCACAGCCCATTTTGATCTATTACCCTGTAAATGCACATCACTCCATGCCAGTTTGGCTGACATGGCATCAGGTTCTGACATTTAGAGTGGATATAAAATGTTTTTCATCTTTTTAAAACATCAGCAGCAAATGTCAGGATTTGCCATTAGTGCTTCTTTTAAATCAAATCGGCTTCTTTTCTCCATCTGTCATTTTACACCAGTGATCAGAAGTCACACAGGAAGATATGGCACATATGCATTTCTGCACCTGCCTCAAAAGACCAGGATGCAATGCGGTCAAAATACATACAGAATGACACCAACCAGTTTTTACGAAATAGTAGAGTAGCTGTATTTAAATGCTCACAATGCCACAACTGATTGAAAGTAACAGTCACATTGATTGTCAAGCAGTTTGAAGGCTACTTGAAAAAGGAATTTTACTTTAATGGTGCATATCATGGGTGGGTGACATGGGCAGCACGCTGCGGTGGTAGGACAGCCCGTAGACTGGGCTCATCCCCGCAGGGCGGAAGTTCTCCACCTTGCCAAACTGGCGGAGATAGAAGAGCAGGGTGAGCTTTCGGGTCATGGTCCTGAGCGCCAGGAAGGAGGCCAGGATCTGGGCGAGCAGGAAGAGGAGGTAGAGGGAGTGGACAGCTCTCTCTAGAGGCAGGATGATAATTCCTTCATCGGTCAGGAAGAACAGCAGCACTGGCAGCTGGAACATGAAAGACAGGAGCCAGAAGGCTGCCAGCTCTGGCACCTGATGACAGGGAGGGAAGGGGAGAGAGAATTTGGGTTGGTGGATGCAAGCGATGCAAAGATAAAGCAGTCAGGCATCAAGTGCTTTGGTTGTATCCACATGAAAGCACAGACACACCTGCACCTACACACCCACAAACACACACACACACACACACACACACACACACACACACACACACACACACACACACACACACACACACACACAAACACAAACACAAACTCGACAGACAGTTGTAGCCAAGAGCTGATTGTTTACACACGCAGGAAGAATACTTAAGCAGCCACTTCCTCAGCCATGTTATTCAGGAGATGGGCCTATAAAAGAGCTCTGCGTTGTGCTTCAGAGAGGATGCTGGTTTGAATTACCTTTTCTTTAAGGTTGCCAATGTAGCCCAGATAAAGTCGGACCACTTCAATGACTGTGAGGAGGATCATCCCGGTTATGAGCAGAGCCTGGTAGTACCCAGGAAGATAATAGAACTAGAAATAAAGCAGAGCAGGGAAGGTGTGAAAAGGTCTTTTTACTTGCAGCCCACAGGACTGCAAACTTTTTACAATTTCACGGCCAAACATACTGAAAAGTGCAGATAAATGTATGACGTTAATAGATAAAATAATCCTTTTTTCATCCCAGAGCAACAAAGGGGAAAGTGCAATAGTTAATAATAGTTAGAAGGGTCACTAAAACAAATCAAGATATGATAGATAAGTAAATAATATAATAAGACTCAAGCAGAGTTAAGGAAACTAGAAGGGAAAGCTCAACTGCAAGAGCTGTTGTAACTGTCACTCACTTGACGCCATCTTGGATGAGGAAGATGGATTCAAATGATTCTGATGGTGTAAGTTCAGCTTCACAGAAAGATAAGATAACCTCAGTGAATGGTGGTGCCGTCCGCTGTCTGTGCATTCTGGTTAGCTCTGAGGATCTTTTTTACTGCTACCACTAGACAGCTCCAAAGTCAAATGTCTTCCAATTTGACACATAGTGGATTTCATTAGCGTATTAAATTTAACACAACCTCTGCTACTTCTGAACCAATATGAAGCATCATCATGTTCAAAGCTTTTAAGTGCAGTGAAGCATACATTTTTCTCATTACCAGAATAAAGATTCTTTTGATTTTACTATGCCCATATGACAGTAACGATGCAACATGACAGGTCACAAAAAATGTCCAATGGACAATGGACAGTCTTTGTGACTTCATGTTTCCTGCGTATTACATCAGTGCGTGAACCCAGAACCTCCTTGTGATAAACCAAGAAAACCAAACTGAGAGCAACTAAAAACATGAAGGATCTAGTGTGTGAAAATGCAGATCACCAACTGACCTTTACGTCCAACATGAAAACAGCAGAAAACCACCAACAGGGAAAATAAAACATGTTGAAGTACAGCAGCATCTGCAGGGGGAGGTGCGAGACCAGCTCATTGACCACTGCAAAAAACATAGAGTATATACATCCACTACATCCACAATTCACTGTTGTTAACACACTCATAATCAAAATTAGTATTTTCTTTGCATTCTGCTCATCATAGCAGACAGCCTGCAGGTAATAACATGCAACTGTCTGCATGTAATAACATGCAGCTGGTAAGCAGCATTTGTCAGCTACAGATGTGGTCAGGAAATCAGGACTTTGTCATGTGACTTCTTGAAGTGGCTCACCTCCTTCCCCTACTGTTTGAGTGGTAGTTCATGTGGGAAGAAATCATGCAGCTTGTCAGCAGCCAGAGCTGACCAAAAAAGACTTAAATGAACCTTTTAAGCTTTTGAGGTACTAGTGGAAAGCCTGTTTTTATTTCCAGTCCTATTCCCACGCTCGCCTGTGGAGCAAGGCGTTTCAGCCTTCAATCCTCAGCCTCAGCTCCAGTGTGCCTGCAGAGAATATAGGTTTTATTGACAATTTTAATCTTTAAATTGTTTAAATCCTTCTTCAGGACTGGCAGAGCCCACGTTAGCCCTCTCACTGAGAATTTTCCACAGACAGATATAAGACCTTTTGAATGCTTAATGTCTTGGTAGCCTAATAGGTTTTTTTTTTTTTTTTTTTTTAATTGTTTCTAATGATCTGTATTTTTTTAGGATCACTGAAACATGGCTGTCCTCAGGGGACACTGTTCCCATGATTGAGGCTAGTCCACCTCTCTGTACAAATTTTCAGCTGTATTATGTAAGTCATCTCATAAGTATCATCCAGTTAGTTGAGTTTCTTAATCACTGGCTTTACTCGTCATCTTAATTTATAGGCCAACCTCAGCAAAGACGTTCATTTTATTTCTGCGTTTTCTGAGCTTTTATACACTGTCATACCTAGATATGACAGGGCGTTTATTCTTGGAATATTTTTATATTCATGGCATTGAACTAACTCCCCCAAAAACCCAATACTGGATGCTCAGATCAAGGTGACATAGTATAAAGAGTGAAAAAGACTGTAGAAGTCTGGAGGTTGGGGTAGAGCGGCGGGTCATATACACAACCTTCACAAAGGAGAGCAGGGTTCACATCGCACAACACACCAAAGGTGAATGATCTTTTCCTAAACCAAATGAAGTAGTTTTGATGCCTAAACTGAAACAAACTGCATCAGTTTCACAACATCAACCATGTGTTAGAAAGGCTTTGTGTGTCACTGTGGTGACAACACCTTGGACAGTTGTATTCTTTCCATTCCCCAGGGGAAATTTACCTTTGTTTCTTTACCAGATAGTTTACAGCATGCCACTGTTCACCCACTGCTAAAGGAATCTGTTTCGGACCCCCTGCTGTTAAGTAACTTCAGACCAATCTCAAAACTGTCTATTTCATGGCCTCATAGTACCAAGACAACAGTTGTTAAAATGACTAAAGTCTCTTTTAGATTTTAGTGTTGCTTTACATGCAGTTGAACGCAGTATCCTCTGAGACCGTTTGGAGACCTGGGTAGGCATCAAGGATTCGGTTCTTAGCGTATCGCACACATTCCTTCATACCGAAGGAACTTTTTCTGTCACTGTGGATAAGTCGTCTTCCTCGACATCTCAGTTGATTTGTGGTGTCCCTCAAGGCTCAGTCAAGTCAAAAGAGCTGTTCAGTCATGTTTCCTCTAGCTCAGGTTAATCTCTGAGATTAGGTCATTTTAACCACTTGCTGATCTACAAAAAGTTGTACATGCTTATATCCACACTTGGCTTGGTATTGCACTTTATTAGCAAAAGGTATTAGCCGGGGCTCCCTCCACCATCTCCAGTTTTTACAAAACACTGCTGCTTGACTCATTATTGGGAGAGTTTGATCACATCCCCCCTGTTTCTGCCTCCCAGCCCAATCAGCAGAATAAATGTTAGTGCTGTATGTTCTTCAAGCCATGGATATGTTGAAACGTTATGTTTCTTTATGCTTCAATTTTCATTCCTATGTTGTGATAGTGCTGTGGTTGACGTCTGGTTAGGTTGAGGCACATAAACCAGGAAAATCTCATGTTTTGGCTAAAAACACTGGGTTTTTGTCACCACGAACACGGCTCAAACAGCGGTCTGCTGTCTCATCTGGCTGTCGCATCACCACCATTCCCTTCTCTTCCTGAATTCATCTCATATTCTGCACATGCACCGGTAATCTGAACAATGTCACCTATTGTAGAAACACTGATGTGATCCATATGAAACATACAAATTTAACATATCAGTGGTTCGCAGAAACAGCAGTGTCAACATTTCATTGTGGTGACGGGGCTGTGCTACCCTACACTGGCTCCCTGTTAGATTTTAAATTGATTTTTCATTTTTATTGCTTACTTTGTAGCTTTAAATGGCCTTGCTCCTACATACATCTCTGATTTATTGACCTAGTATGTGTCCTCTTGATGATTAAGATCCAGGGACGGAGCCTAGGTCACAGTTTGTGAGGGAGGGTGATCAGGCTTTTCGTATTAGAGCTCCCACGCTTTGGAACTCTCTGCCTCCTGAACTCAGACACACTGAGTCTCTTCTTTTCAAGCTTTTTAAAACTTCTCTCTTTGTGAAAGCCTTTGGAAATGATTGATCTGTGTTTCTATTTGCACAGTTTTTTTTTATTCAATTGATCTTCATTTTATTGTCTTCACTCCCTCTGTGCTCATGTCCTTGGTCTTTTTTTGCATTTTATCTGCCTTGTCCTTTTCATTTTTCTTTTGTACAGCACTTTGTAACATTATTAATGTACTAAGAAAAATGCTAGATAAATAAATTTAGTTATTGTTATGAAAATTGTTTTTTGTGGGGCATTCACATTATTTTTGTCTACCCCTCACAGTCACTTATATGATACACATAATCACATATTTTTCATGCATATAATCACTATACTTCAGTACTAAAATGTTGTCCTGGATTGTACTGCAGTAAACTACACTCCTCTACAATTACATATATATTACAACTACAGTTACTACAGACATTAAAGTCAGTGGAAGCAGTGACCAACCAGAGGCATCTTCCTGCTCCCTGCTGAAGTCGCTGTCTGCTGTCCTGTTGTTGGTGAACACGGAGCCTCCCATATAGGCCAGACCCATCTGCAGGTTCTCGGGAACAGGTGAGTAAAACACAGGCATTGTGGGTAAAGCTGGTGACCATGACCAATCCAAGGAGTCAGGAAGTGTAACCGTCCAAAACTGCCTTTGTGTCCCTAGCGCCTACTGCTAATCCTTGTTGTGTTCAAATCACAGGTGCACAAATGCATGAAGGCACAGATACAAATGGACACACACAGGCGCATGTTGGCAGACACCACTGCTAATCAGATTAGAGTGAAGGGGGTGGGTTGAGGATTAGGCTGAGACAGCAGCATGGCAGTTTGTTAGTAAGTTAGTGGCCATTATTATGACGTTCAATGGATTTGTTTATCTTATTAGGGAATTTAGCAGTAGTTTAAACTCAGCAGAGATTAAAAAAAGGGGGGGGGGGGGCATAATGAAAACCAAAACAATGCATGTTCATTAAACAATAAAGGAGGTCTTACCTAATTTCACACACACACACACACACACACACACACACACACACACACACACACACACACACACACACACACACACACACACACACACACACACATTGTTCTCCCTACAGATAAAACTCATTCAGATTTATGTGTTCACATATGTGCTGTGTCTTTCACACCATTCCAAGCGACTCGGCACATTAAATGCTCTGATCCACTCAGTTGTTTATTATGTTGTTTTACAGCCTTTTTTGTTTTTTAAATTCAGCATATAAACAGAGCAACACAGCAATGACTAACACACTGCACGCCGCACCCGGCCAGCGAGTCCTCAGAATGGTGCCTGGCTTATCGTTTCGGCCTTGGGGCCCCACTCGTCATTTATGTGGACGGGGTGCAGTGGCAGAGTTTGGCCACAAGGTGTCCTCATAGCTCGTCCCTGGGGGTGCGCAGGGGGAAATGCTGGAACTCCTCTGGCACCTCTTCCCCTTTCTGGGACCTCTTGTAGAAACCGAGTGAGTCTAACAAGCTGCTGATCTCGTCTGCCTTCATTTTTTTCACGGGAACAGTCTGACGTGTCAGAAACGACACACACACACACACACACACACACACACACACACACACACACACACACACACACACACACACACACACAAATGCATTTGGATGCATGGTTAAAGGCTTAAAAGCGGCAACAGTGTAAATTAGGTGTGCGAGAAGAAGCATGTGTTTGCAGTGTGTTCTGTTTATGCTGATACATTCATTTGGTTTTACCAAAATTGGATTTTCATTAAAACTTCCTCCAGCACATTTGTTTTCAGTCACTTGCTCAATAATGTAGTCTGTTAAATGATTCTTCGTTTAAAGTCAAATTACTGTCTCAGAGGGCGCCCACATTATGAACAACAAATGAAAACAACAAAGATTAGGTGACAGACGTTTTTGGTGACAAAAGAAAAACTCCCACATGAAGCTTTATGAGGGAAAACAAAAGGTGAAAACCTCAAGAAAGCGGTGAAGTTTGGGAGAAGTTTACTTGTAAATCTCAGCGGTGGCTCTTTGTTTGTTTCGAGGAGGCTAACGCTGAAGAGATTCATTGCTTACAGCAGAGTTTTATTGTCCCATGCTGGCCTAAATGCAGGTTCAGGGGCTTTTCCACACTGACAAAAATAAGAGTGTGGGAAACGCTGAACAGTTGTAATTTCAGGGCATAAAAACGTTCAAATTCATATCAACATTCATACCAACTATGCCGTTTCAGTACAAAAAAACTCAGTTGTGAGAAACCTCTAATTTATACACTTCCTTACTCTCCCTCTTTCTTGCCATCTGTGTTTTTTTTTTTTGTAACCCTGTTTTGCTCTTTCAAACACACTCGGTCTTGACTCGGTATCTGACAGAGGATCTGATATCAGATGCAGCAGTCTTAAAACTTCCCTGCACGAATCTGTCTTGACATTCTGGCACTCCCCAGATAAGCCCCATCGCAAGGCGGATGAGTAAAAGATCCCTGAACTCACATCTCACCTTTACAACCTCGTCCTTTTCGTTATAGAATATCAGACGCGGATTCTTGTTCTCTGATGAATCGTATTCCAAGTTGTGGCTACACAGGAAAGAAGGGATCAAGGGAAACAACAGGTAGGCAGTGAAGGAATAAAGCACATCTGCTATTTTTAGACTCAACATGATTTCAGCTTGGAAGAGGAGAGTTTTGGAGAGCTCACAGAGCTGGCACCGGACTTGGCAGCCTGCAACGGAACATTGTTTTGTTTATGAAGAAGGTCATGAGAAAATCTGTGGTGTTTTTTTTTTTTTTTTTTTCTGGGAAATGTCAGGTCTCACCAAAAAGCCTGAGGAACACAAGGATACTACAAAGCCCACCGCTCCAACAGAAAATGATGGAGCTCAGGCATTTTCTTTATGCTTCATCCGACCACACTGGGAGCCTGAAGGGATGACAACAGACAGTTGTTAAAACAGCGTGACAAATAGCACTGTGCATGCATGCTTCCTTCTTTATGTGATCAAAGGTGCCAGAAATAGGTTTCGTATCTCAGCAGAATACTGACATGACAGCATTTGGCTTGTCCCTCATCTTACTCATCTTCCCATTTGCTCGCTGAGTGCTGCCACCATGTCCCCTGTCCTCTTTGCATATGGATTTAATTTCATACTCTGCACCAATCCTGAACATCTTCTGGTCATGACAAGAAATCCAGATGAAATTTTAAAGCTAACCATGTTGTGTGTATTTCTATCTGTACTTACCAGCAGTTTTGCTTTGGCTATAACAAGCTTTTCTTCAGCCGCTGTGTCGTTGTTAGTGTCTGATGCCCCGACAGTGAGGACAAGAGTTAGAACCAAAAGGGTCCACATTTTAAAAAAAACAATAGGATCTTTGAGTTACTACCAACAGTATGTAACCCTTAAATCCACTTGGACATTTTCTCAGGGTGGACACGACCATGACACACACCTACAGGGGAGTAGTGCTCTCCTGGGTCAGATTCTTCTGACTGTTTCTCGCAGTTTTTGTATCAATGATTCTTTATAATATGAGCAGTAGGTCTCTGGTTAGCCAACTGGTCTACATGCATGTTATTCTTTTGCTGTTGTCTCTGTTATGAGGCTCTTTTGGATTTTTCAAAGACCTCTGTCTTCATTGTTTATAGTTTCGTCCGCGTCAGGTGTCATTCAGGGTCTACAGAAACTACAGAGCATCTGTGCTCTTATCACTTTTTCCCATACGGTTAACTTGCAGGTGGTTGATGGCCATTGAGAGCCAGCCACATTTTCCAAACTGCTGAATGGCAAATGTTCACAACACTGCATTTGTTCTGGTGCCCTTAAAAGAAGAAAAAATGATAATTACCGAGAAACTGACTTGTGTATTATAAGAAAGGTACTGTCTACTTTCTGGTATATGTTAAGCTATAAGTATATTTAAAGCTGAGATCGACTGCAGAGTTGGTGATTATTCTCTGTGGGTTTGTCACTTCTAGAGACCTCTTTTACAAGTTGGCATGTGATCCATTGTAGATGTAAAAATATTGCTAAGAGCCACTTTGACTGGTGAGTTTTAAAGGTGTTGACGGCTGTATTTTTGAAATGATGACAGCCAGGTTAGCCGTTTCCCTCTGCCTCTAGGCTTTATGCTAAGCTAACCTGCAGCTGCATGTTGACATGAGAGCAGTAACTAAACTTGTAATTCTGAATGTGAGTCAATGATATCCCCCTGTCCTGCATTGTTCAGGATTTCTGTCTAAAAGGCTTATTTTAAACACCTTTGTTAAGTTTTCACCATTGTATTATTAAAGCCTAAAGTAAACCTCTATTGAATTCTTTCTTTCCGTGTTGTAGTTGCATGAGAAGTAGTGTTTAATTCCATTGTGTACTGGTGTATGAAATCAGACCTCATGACAGCACAGCACATTTGCACTGTGTTAACACCCTTGAAGAGGAAAACATCTCTCCCCTCCAACTTTGTTCCTCTGTGTTGTGAGAAAGCAAGTACGTTAGGTCACCACAAGAGGGCGGTCACACCCACATGTATGTTTTCTGGCAGTTTGGCGGGTAAAATGTACTTCCAAATCCTAGCCACAGACAATTATGTTTCCAACAAAAATAAACCATTCCTGCCTGGAATGCTGAAGCAAAACCATCTCCCTGTCTCTATCTTTTCCAGACACAGAGCTCTGCAGCTCTGAGTCCTGCGCTCTGCATGTACTGTTTGAGATTATGTGTCAAATGGCAGTAAAACAATTCCTTTTTTTTAACAGGGTTTCCTCCCCTTGGCAGGCATTGTAAATCTGTGGGCCTGTACATTTCTCTCGCTGGAGCTTTGCATCTTAGCCTTTTAAAGTCCCTGTTTCTCACAATGAATGCTCGCCCCGAAAGAACTTCAAGAGTTGATTTAGAGGAAGAAAGAGTTGATGAGAGAGGGGAGAAAACACAATGAGCCGCAGGGGTGGGGTGACTGACTCCCCACTCTATATGTGTGGATGCATACCATATGTGTTCACAATTTCATTTCAGCTTACATCATATGGTGCGTGCCAAAAAGGGGATGTTGTTACTGTTCAGTCTGCTGACAACGGGGAAAATGCAGTCATTTATAACCAGAACAGAGAAGTAGGTGATGAAAACATTAACAAAATTCGGACTGAGCAACTCTTTCCAGTAAGGGTTTTGCAAATTGCAACACTCGCAGCTGGAAAAAGATCAAAAGCTGAAACACCTCGCTGTAATCCTGCCTCCCTCAGAGAGCTTGCTATAAAGACACACACACACTTCCTGTTTCTCCAAAGCACCGGATGCTGCAGATCGGCCAGCGGGACATTAGTTTATGTGTCCACTCTTGTATGATGTGCATTTGTGAGAAATCTTTGGCTCCACTGTCTGTTTCTCTGTGCTTTAGTGTGGACATTTATTTGTATGTTTAAGGATGACCAAGTGAAGAGATGAATAAAAATATGAGTTTGAGTATAAACACATATCTGTGTGTGTGTGTGTGTGTGTGTGTGTGTGTGTGTGTGTGTGTGTGTGTGTGTGTGTGTGTGTGTGTGTGTGTGTGTGTTTATCTGTCTGGAGCCTTGGGGCAACTGGGGGGAAGCCTGCTGCCTGTCTGCCTTCTGCGCTCCAGTCTGCTCATAAAGAAGGGAGGCAGTGCTGAAAGAAGTGAAGGCCATGTGGAGGGCTTCATTCAATGAGAATACAATGCTAATCAGTGTGCTCCACTCCATATTGTACAGTATGTGGACATAACCTTGAGGAGGTTCAGGTTCAAGGCTCGAAACATTATTTCCTCTACTTGGAAAATGACTGTCGAGCACAAACGCCTCAGTGTTTCGTGCTATTGTCTTATATACAAAGTTTATGCATAGACAGACTTTTTCACTCTGCAGCATTTGATCATCATGATGCCGCTTTCTTGGCTATGGCTCTCGTATGGAGTCCTGAGAGAGTGAGATGTCCATGCGTGACAGTGGCTGTAAGCAACTTTACAGCTCGCAGAATGAACGAGAACGTCACCCAGTTTGATTTAGCCTTGCGGTCGGCTTGAACCTACGACCTAAAATAAGTGGCTCCAATTTTCCCCACGCAGGGAGGCCGCAGAAGGCTGCGCAACGCTGCTGGCCTTGGCAGAGGATCTGTGTTGCACAGGCCAGGATGACGAGGATGGTTTGCTGCCAGTGACCTTGTTTGCAGTGACTTTGTTGTGTTGATGGTGAAGGTGAGAGAAGGCGGCTGCTTTTTACGATGCGTATTTTACTTTTGCTTACAGGAATAGTTCAACATTTTGGAGAAATACACTTATTTGCTTTCTTCCTGAGAATTACGTTTGAAGATTGATGTGGATAGGAATAGAAAGTCACTGCGCCTGCCCAAGAAAAAGTCCTAAGGATGAGCCAGGCTAGCTGTTTCCCCCTGTTTCCAGGCTGTGCTAAGCTAGCCAGCTGCTGGCTCCAGCTTGATATGAGAGTAGCATCGATGTTGTCATCTACCCCTCAGCAGCAAAGCAAAATGGCAATGACTCACTGTCCCAATAATCAGGCCTGAAACAGTGACTAATAATAGTGCTAAACTATTTTCTACTGATTATAATAACACTATAGTGGCTCTACTTGCACCAAAATCATTGATCTCTTGAAGCAGAGGCAGTGTTTTTTTGCTTGTCTCTCTCTCCCCTTATTTGTTGTTGTGTTACTGTCAGGACAGGTTGGGGCACTTGTGTATGTAAGCGGTGCTGTATAGGTTTCAGGATGCTTTTCATGTACAAGGTATTATGATGCAATTTGCATCCACATGGCTGAAGGGATAAAGCTTTTACATTGTTGTTTTAAACACCATCTGGCTCATTAGAAAGGATGATGGAAAAACTGATGAAAAACCGAATGCATTAGCAATGATAATGACCACTTCTGACGAAAAAAAAAAAAAAAAAAACCTGCAGAAACTCAAACTTCACAGACTCCACGACAAACAGCAAATTGCCAGATCAGCAAATTCTCTATTCAAATTTAGGAATTCCTTGATTCTCACTTTTGGGATGTACTCATTAAAATTTGAAAGCCAGTTTTAACAATTCTAGGACATTGATGAATGATGTGGAGAAATTGCTTGTGCTTTTGTGGGTGACCTATAAAGTACCGGGTCCTTCAGTCTAACAATATGGGTTCAGACGCTTTGGTGACACACCGTGCTCAAGTGTCCTCGAGCAGCTTTTCCTCACACTGTTCTGTAGCTGACCCTGACCTCTGACCGCTCGAGAAGGAGGCGAATCAAAAGAGAATTTCCCTGTGGAGGTCACATAAGCATTGCAATGCTGAAGCAACAACAAACACAACATTCTTGCCTTCTGTGGTCACATGCCAGAGCCACAACAGTGTTTACGATTAAGCAACGAGAGCACATTTTCAAGAATACAGCAGTGACAGCTTGGTGCTTTTGGCACAATATGTAGGTCAAGTAGGAATAATTTCACTGACAACGACTGCAGTGTTTACATATTTAATGGGGAACAGGCTAAAGTGAGAGATAGGCCTGGTAGTGACATCAAGGTGGAGGTGAGGGTTTTGGCGTAGAGGTGGGAAGGGGGCGAGGGCAGCAGAGGGATTTGCACTGATGGATGTCCAGTTTCTGGCCACATCACAGGAGCTGGGGGGGCAAGCAGACAGCAACCGCTGCTCCCCTCCCTCTAATCTGTGCCTGGGTAATCAGAACCACATGGCTCCCCATAATGGCTCCAGTGTTGTCCTGTGAAGTTAAACAGGGCTGTGAGGGTCGCATACACACCAGCACACAGCCACAGTGACAATAAATAGACAGCTAATGCTTCCTCTCACATGCCAGTGCACTGCAACCACATATGTTAAATATATCCTGCCATCCATATGCAAGAAAGGCAACCTCTCAGCCTTACTTTCAGGCTGTTATCAAAGTGTGTGTCACCGAATAGGCTGTGGAGAGGAAGGGTGTGAATGAAGCTGGCCTCTGACTCACAAAGATAAAGCAAGTCTGATGCAGTTTTTTGAAAAATGGGGAAATGTTCCTGCAGGCTTAAAGCACATAACACCGCATCGACATGTGTTTCTGTGACTGATTCTGGCAAAAAATTTGGAGTGAAAGTTTGCGTCTCAACAACAAAGCTGTTGTAAGCTACAGTTCGTCGGATGTAGACAGGACTGATTGTCGGGACAGTTGGGGTTCAGTGCATAAAAACATAAGCCATCTGCTTATTTTCCTTGGGTTTGGGCAGACACATTTGGTCTTGTGATCATTTTCCGTCCCAATATCTGGAATAAGGCAGCAGCTTTCTTTCTGTCTCTCTCTGTTGCTCTGGTTGGAGTGAGTGAGAAGCAGAAAGGAAAAAAAAAAACTTTGGGTCAGCCTGTGGAATTATGTGAAAGCTGAAACCTCAAGCCACATTATGAAGTCTGAAGTCCCACTTTAGTGCACAGATAGCGGATGGATGGGTGTGTGAGGGAATAAAGGACGGGGGGAGGGCGAGGAAGGAGTGAATGAAGGAAAATAGGCTACAGAAAAAAACGCAAGAGAAGGAGAGAGGGTTTCAAAGAAAGAGCAAGAAAAGAGAAAGAAAGGAAGAGAAAGAAAGAGCATCTGACTGATCTGCTTTCTATTAGCCATCCAAATCCTCTCCCCTGATACACTCGTTCCGTAGAATTATGCTGACAAAGGGGGAAAAATCCAGGGCAATTTGAAGTCCCAGACAACTGTTTGCACACCCCTCCATGTGAAAAAAGAAAAGAAAAAAGAGAAAGAAAAGTCTCCATCTGGATGGAGACAGCAACTGTGGCTTAATTACACTTCTAGCTATTCATATTCATTTGTATTTCCACATTTGTGGAACTTGTCAAGATGAAAACTGCGTCTTCCAGAAGCTCTCTTAACACTGCCAGAATATAATGTTGCATCAGTGCAGCTCAAAGTAGTCTGAGATGTTACGGATGCAGCAAAGTAGGTAGAACTAAAGCAAATAGTTTTTTTCAGTCTCATACACTGACAGAATGGATATCCATCCCAAACAGAGGCTCCTTCAGTTTCAGCTCTTTTGACCTAGTTTCAGCTCGTCACCAGCTTGTCTCAGCATCTATTTGGGAGGTCGTCATGTTGTGTGGTTGCTCTTACTTTCTGCATTAAAAGCGGCCTTTTTTCGCTCAGTGCCGCTGCAAGGGAGTTTCGGGTCTATTATAATGACTGTCTTAAATCGCAGAGTGAGTAGATGTCACTGGAAATCTATAAACACACATTTGATGCTGGCGCTGTTTCTCCTCCCCATTCTGGTTGCGAGCTGACCTCAGTTCTCGGTGGTTTTGGCTCAAGAAAAGCAACCAGCTCCATTTCCAGTAAATGTCATTTCATAGTTACTGCATTTCCACAGGGCTGAGAAACAACATTTAACGTGTAAGGAGGACTGCAATTAGACAATGTTTCTCTCAGACAGTGCGTCGACAGGGATAAGAGATGAAAACAGCATTTTCAAATCTTCTCTGGCCGCGTCTGATGCAATGAATCAGCCAGGGAAATGACTGCATTTTAGGAAATTGTGCTGCAACAGACACACGTTTATGTCAGACGGTGGAACAGACGGTGGTTTGAACGCGAGAACAAAAAGCTGCTTTTCAATTGTGAACCTCAAAAACCTCAGACTCTCTATTGCGTTGAGGTTTTTCAAGAAATAAGGTCATGAACACTGCAAACATTTCAAGAATAGGTTTTCAAAACAAACAAGGGGATTTGCACAGCAAATGGCTTTCTATGGCCACATGCAATCTTGCCTTTGTTTCTTGAGCATATCTATGCATGCATGCTTATCGAAGTTGCTTTCTGCTGAATGCCTCAAACAAGATGGAAAGCTTAATCCATTATCTTGAACTTACACGGGCACCAAAAGACTGCTCTTGACTGAGTCTACGGCCGAATTAATATTTTCAACCCCTTTCAAGTGTAACTTGACTCCACTTTCTTTCTGCTTTGCATTGCAGAAAATATTTGTCTTTTTCCCCCTCACTCATAAATTTCTTTCTTCCTCTCCTTGCAGGGACTGAAATGGCTACCAGATGTGGTTCCAATCTGTTCCTGTTGCCGTGGAAACACAGGGACTGGAATAGGTTTTCTGAGTCCAGAGCTTTTGGCTGACTCATAGGGCCTGAGTTTTAAAGCCTCGCTGTTTCTATAGACTTGGCACTATGAGGGCGCCGCGGCTCCAAGTCATGTTTAGACTGGCAGCTGACATGTCACTGAACCCCCTTCCCACACTCTTAACCCTGACTTTCTGACCAAGCTTTGAGTTATCCTGTATAGTCGCTCCTTTGTGTTCGTGTGTGTTGCAACGCCAAAGCGACTTTATGTTTCACACGTCAACCTTCAAGTCAATAAAATGAGCAAAACATTACCCTTAGCTAACTGCAGAGGGAATATGAAAAGGCCAAGTTCCATAACCATACACAGGCCTCTCCCATTTAAATCCATTCAAAAGCAGCAGGCACAGATATCCATCACAAGCCGTACACATACTCAATCAACACAGTTTATCCTGAACTGCTGTGCAGTGGTGACACGCAATGCACATTTCCAAGCTGCGACCTTCCCACAGTATGTCAAGGATGAAAAGCCAAGCATGAGTTGGTATGCTCAGCTGAGAATCTTCTCCATCTGCGAGTTGAGGACAGGCAGATGGAGGCAGTTGTGTCAACATTCCTCTCCATCCTGGCCATGAATCATACTTCAAGCCATTGTCACATGAAAAACTGAATGATTTGGAGGGTGGGGGAGTGTATGGATTCCAGTAAGAGCTTTGGCTGACAAACCGTAAAGTGACCGTAACAAACAAGTTCTTCATATCAGCAGAAAGATATGAGTCAATATAAGTCAATGACCTGTAACAATGGTACAGCCATGTTTCTATCGTTGCCCAGAACGGAGAAAAAAAACACTGGCTCCAGATGGCATCTTTCACGTTTTTTGCAAGTTTTGTGGCCACTGTAGTTTCTCCTGCACACTTGGAAAAGAAAAGGGGTGAGTTGAGGGGTATTCAGTTGGTTGCAATCTGCAACCCCACCACCAGATGCCACTAATTCCTAGACACTGGACGTAAAAGACCAGGTCAAAAAAAGGAAATGCCTGGGAAAACCCAGGAATCACAAATGTCAAGCACAAATTGTCTGGGAACCATAATTGTCTGTACGAAATGTTGGCCAATCCTTTTAATATTCACTCAGACATTTCCATTAAACAAACAAAAAAAATCAAGCCCATGGAGATGCTTGATGAAAAGTCACGGAATCACCACGGTTATCAAGGGTCCGTACAACATTCAATAGCAACCCATCCAATAGTTGTTGAGATACTTCAGTACAGACCAAAGTGGTGGACCGACCCTCTCATTCCCCGAGCTACGGAAAGGTAGTCCATGTTGAGCAAACCTTTCAATAGTCAATAATCTTTTTAGAGTAGTCTAGAAAGGTCAGATCAACATCCATTTGCTCAACATCAAGACAAGTTGAGAAATGGATTGAAACACTTAACACTTTTGCATGATTAACACACATACACGTGGTAAGTAAACCACCATGTCAAAACTACAGAATCCGACACAAAGCCGCTTCCCCTTCTGGTTCCAATTACCCATCACATGACCTATCCATCCATCCTCATATCCATCCATTCATCCTCCTTCATTGCCTTGTGGCCCAGTCCTGCCATATCCCTCTTCTCCCCGCCAAAAGAAGACACATATGCAGCGCGTGATTAATTCCTTAGCACAGAGTTTCCACTGTTTTTTCCCCATGAAAGGAGCTCTTGTCCCCCCATCCTGAAGGAGCCAAATGCACAGTTCCCTGGTTCCCTCAGGGTCTTTGAAGAGCCGCTGTGACCGAATGACTCTGGAAGACTCCAGCCCAGGCCCTAGGACTTGGCAGCCCAGTAGCCCAGAGATAGAGGAAAGGGTCAAATATCAATGAGCATTTGAATGAATCTGTTTGAAGAATACAATAAGAGATTTATGAGATGTATTACCCAATACATCCCTGTTCACCTTATTGTTGTTGCAGTTGATTGTACACTGGAAAAAGACACTGGGAGAGGTCATGACCCCATGAGAATGAATGGGGTCATCAATTATCATATGACTGTCATCCTAAATTGATTAATGAGGACTGATTATTATATTCTGGTTTGACTAGAGCTACATGTATTGCTTTTTTATTCCAAAGAAGTAAATGAGGAAACACCAATTTAATGACCATACACAAATGGAAATCAAAGTTGCTAAAAACAAACCACAAAAGACAAAATATACCTTACATTTGGTAACATTTTTGCAGCTTTTCAGGCCCTCCTTTACAAAAATGCACTGTAAGCCTATAAAAACAGGCATGGGCCAGTCAGATAAGAATTGCCACTTCATAATTACACAATGTTATGGTTGTACGTATATGCAATTGTTTCAACAGTGGTATCATAGTAGTATTGTACAATCCTTTCTGCATGAGTTATTTTTTGAGGCAATAATAACAACTGGAGGGAACAAGAGGGTTACAGATATCCTGTGCAGCTATTAATGCCATATAATTAAACTCTGCGTCATACAGTTAAGTGTTACACAAACAATAACATCAACAGAGAACAATTACAAAGCCAATGTAAACTTTACAGGAGGAGAGTACTCATACTGTAGGTTTGCTTCAGAGCCAAAAATAAGCAACATACCAAAAAAAGCAAATACAACATGAAAGCCAGTTCATTGACACCAAGGAAAACAGAAGAACTAAAAAGGTCATATAAGCACAGCTTACAAAGATAATAAAAAGTACACAATGTATACACGTAGAAAATGTTGAAAAAATAACCAAAGAAATGTGATGTACCTTGATAAAAAAAGCATAAAACCAAGACAAGTTTTCAGATTAGCTGTAAATAAAAAATATCCTTCAGCCCAAAACATTCCAATGGCACATGAACTTGTCACATACAATACCAGATAACCAATAACAGAAATAAAAAGCTTTTCCTCCTGACAAAATGAGACAGTCCAGTTTAAGTACCCCAACCCACCCCCTGGTTTACTTATTTCAGTTGACATAAAAGTTGGCAACAGCATTTAGGCAAACATAGCTTCTTTTGCTTAAACTGATCCACAGTTGAGGCACATTGAGGCACAGTACCATTTAGCCTTACCCTAAAACAATGAAATGAAAGCACCCTACTACTTCAGCGTTCATATACTAGCTTAAGATAATACGATCCTTAAGGGACAAAACAGTTTTGCCAAGATTATTTTTTTCACACAATACCCCGATGGCATAAACAAATGAACGTGAAATGAGAACAGCTCAAATGGTGATACTGACCTAGTTTCTCAGCTAAACTGAAAGGGCAAATAAAGACACATGGCAGTCTCCTTCTGTACAGAATGAGCTGAACAGCCATTACTTTAGCAAAACTATGGCATCTGCTTTACAGGGAGGATATTATCCTGCAGTATGTTTTCTTAAATACAGAATAGGAAAGCTATAGATGTTGCTGCATCACAGACAAAATAACAAGTTTAAAGTGATTTTTAAGCATGACAGAAAGTGAGGACATAGGATAGCCTGGGATTTAATTTTTGGTTTAGTGGTTTAGCTGACTGAATAAAACATACAGTAAGAGCACATTCTGGTGATTTGGTGTTAGCAGAAGTATGAAAGATGTTTAAAACAGCCCTCTCTGCAGAAAGATCAAAGAACTTATTTGGGTTTCAGCGAACCATGTCTAACAGGGTTAGACAAAAGAGAACTAGGACTTTAAATCCAAAAATGATATATTTCTGTAGAGAGGAGCCTTGAAACCAATGCTAAAGTTTAGTGAGGAATTAAAGGTGACTCATGGGCAAAGAAGACAATTATGTCCTAAATGTGGCATAACTTGAGTCCTTATGGTGTCAAATTTAGTTGATTAAAGAGAAGCTTCCTAATAATGCAGTATATCAACCTGAAACTTGCTCTGGTAGCAAAGCAGAGGAGGAAAAATAAAAAGCTGATTTGTTTGTTAAAAGACAAAGTTCTTCAACAAATCACATTGAAACTGTAAAAGTTTTGCTTTTCCCTGACAATTACGTAGACCCTTCTGCAAAGAACAGCCTTGACATCAAGAATGAGACTTATATTTGACTTAAGGTGGCTTAAGGTATAGAGCTGTATTGAGCATGGTGGTCCTTAGAAATGAGGAAAAAAGAAAAAAAACTAAACAAACAAAAATAGCTTACAATCCTCAGAGAATCTAATTTTCTTGTTATTTTTAGTACCTTCAGTACCTTTGGGAAGCGTACATAAAAAGTAGCTATTTTTCTGACAACTGCATAACATAAAAGCAATCCATATATAAATATAGTGGTGGGCATATTGCAGAGGAATAGAGATGAATGAACTATGGATTATGTCTGTGCACCACTGCTCTCACAGTTGTGTCCGGCTTAGCCACAGGTTGTGGTGTGAGATTGATACATAGTTGTGTAACGATAAAGCATTCTTGAAATGAAATAAAATGGTCTATAGAGGTCATTATAATACAAACTTACCAATACGACTCAACTGTGCCCTCGATTTAAAAGCATTTCTCACTCTTGGCTGGTCCTGGAGTCACAGCACACTCACACAGAAAAATGTTAAAATTCCTTGTTTGAAAAACTGTACGGTTCACCTTCAAACAAATCCATTTTAGTCTCTTTGAAATCCATAAAAAACTTTGGCCATTTGTCCTTGGAAACACTTATTTCACTAACTGTGGTGGCATGATGGCTGTCTTTTGCTGGGGTGTTTTACTTTCCGGTGTATCCAAAGTACCCTCCTTGCCTTTCTTCCTGGGTGGCTTTTTTATGGGAGTCTTCTTTGGTGTAGGATCCAACGTTGGGTCCCCTGACTTTGAGCCGTTCAAGTCCTGCTTCTCCGGGCTCTTGGCTTCAGGGGTCCCGAGGTCGGTGGTGACGGGTGCCACCATCTTCTGGAGGCTGCTCGAGGTAGGCAGCAGGGGCTTGGTGGAGCTCTGCTGGCTCAATCCACTGGACGGGGTCCTCTTGGCTTTCTGTGGAGGTGTTGGCTTCTCACGGTTTCCCTTGGGTGTGGAGAGACCATTGGCTTTTGTCAGACCTGTTCCCTCGTTCCTGTTGATGCTTTGGGTTTTCTCCTTAAGCTGAGCTGCCAGGAGCGTGGCAGCCTCTGAGTTCATGTGAGGGTGAATGACCTTGGGGCTCTTGGGTGGCTCCTTGGGGGTCTCCTTTGGACTGTCAGCACTCTTCTTCTCAGATGAGGAGCTGTGGAAGCTACTTATCTTCTTGAGGGCATTCTGAACCACACCATTGATGTGCTCCATGTGGCTGGGACTGCTGTGCTCATCCCCAGACTTCTTACCTCGCAGAGGTTTGTGTTTGCTGGGGGAGCCATTGACTTCTGCTTCTTTCCCCTCCTGTTTCTTCTGTTGGTCACGGTTCTTCTCCTTCATTTTCTGCCGCTCCTCATTCTTGGCTGAGCCATCACTGGAGCTCCTCTTTTTCTCCTTTGGCACTGCAAGTGCCTTCATTCCACCCTGCCCTTGCTGCTCTAGCTGGGGAGACCCTGTAGTAGTTCCATGTATCCACGATACCTTGGGCTTAGTGGATGGGTCTGGTGGCCGAGGTTTCGGCTTACCAGGTGAAGGTGGTGGCTTTCCATTGCGCTTAGCCTCTGGTGTGGGAGTACCATCTGCATCCTTGCCACTACCGTCATCCTCCTTGGACTGCTTGGAGAGGCGGGCGATACGGGCATAGAGGGCTGCAGTAGTAGATTCAGAGCCACTGGTGGAGCCCTCACTGTCAGAGGATTTCAGCAGGGGCTGCTCACTGCCTTCTGGTTTTGTGACACTGGTGTCCTTCAGGGAGGTGTACTCTCCTGCATCCTCCTCACTAAGGACTGCTTCTGACTTCTCTGTTGCTGGGCTGGGGCTGCGCTTCTCTTTACTTTCGTTCACAGATTCTGTGGAAAAATGGAATATGGAGTTACTTATCGATGAGATTGTCTATGTGATATTCAAAAGTATATTTGACTTTTAAACAAACACATCATTATTATACTGTAAATATCAGCTCATATTGTCAGTTAAAGCAAGATTATGTAACTTATGAGAAAAGTAACACATTCTTTCTCCTCCAAGTGCAAAGTTGAATTCATAAGACCACTAACTTCTAGTGGCTAATGTTTGCTAGTCAGCCAGCTTTGATTGATACAGTAGATATTGTTTGTGTCACTAACATTACTCAGGCAGTTCACTAACTTCTGATTCTCTACTTGTGTTACTATTACACTATGTTTTAGCATTTATCATATGCTGTAATTACCACTTGTGACCACAGACGAGACTGTAAGAGACATCATATATCAATAAATGAAGTTTAACGTTTCATTTTGTGCTGTTTTTTTCTCATTCGAATAGAGGGTCTAAGGATAGAGGGTCCTGATTGTAAAACCCTTTAAGGCTAATTTGTTAGTTGTAATTTTGTCTTATAGAAATAAAACTGACTGTACAATACAAGACAATCAATTAAAAGCTTAGTGTCGTCAATAAAAAGTAGAAAACAGACTGCAAGGAAACTTCTTCTCATAAGAAAAGCATTAACAAATGTTTTTTTAAAGACTGATATCTGCACCACCTCATTTGCTAATTTGCATACACATACTTGAGACTGGAGCAGCTCGGTGCAACTCTAATTCAAAACCCTTTCAAGATGTTTGCTGTGATTATTTTGTGTCCTAATCTTTTTACTTAAATCAGTTGTTGCAGAACCATTGAACCATTCATAAGGAGAATGAAACTAAACCAATCCACTAAGTGAGCACTAAAAATCCATCAGCTTGAACTGTCAGATTTCCAGAATAGAAACTGATGGAAAGGGTGTTTTCCACAAACTTCAAGGAGTTAGTCAAGGAGCTGGATTTGTGCCATATGCTGACTTGCCCATTCCTTTCCTGTTTACGATCTCCTTGTTCTTGAAGCAAAGCCTGGACCTCGATGGCATATGATAAGCAAACTATCTCCATAATGACATTTACAGAAGTGGGTGAGTCACTGCATAGTCACACTGGAGATCTTGACTTCTTCCGAAACGCGTGTCTATCAGCCTGTGTGTGTATGTGAAAAGGGTCCTGCATGCCAAAGACAAATTATGGATTTATGTGTGTCAGTCCAGATAACTAAACTGTTTATTTATTCTCGTGGTGACTCACCTTCATGGGGCACACAGTAAACTGGCCCCTCGTCTCCACTCTCAAAGGAAGAGAAAGACTCCTGGGACGACCAGGAGGAGGGGGAGGGCTGCTCGGCCACTGAGGGGGGCTCGATAAAGCTGCAGTTGAAGGTGTTCTCTGGGTCGTGGTGGGCTACTGAGAACAGAAAACAAACGCAGAAGCCAAAAGGTCAGCCAGAGGGTATTATACTGTGTTACAAGAACAACAGTCTGTTCTCACTCACTCTCACCAACTGCTGCAGAGTTGTAGAAAGTGTTGGTTTAAGTGAGTCTGTGGAAAAAGTGGGTTTTATTGGTTTTGCATGTGAGCTAGCAAAGGCTCCAACATAACGGAGAGCGAGCGTGGATATTTTCATGGATAAGCTGTTAAGAATTTTCATATTTTGATACCAAAAGCTAAAGAGATTCAGGTTTTCCCCAGAGTTTTATTCTTAGGTGGTTAAAAGACAACCAGCATTCGTCTGACCATCACATGAAATTCTCATCCAACTTTGGACGACTTTGACTTTTGGTGGGTCAGCAGGTTCATGTTGACCTATCAGTGGATACAAGACCAACCAAGAGATATACAGTATTCGCCATTTAAAAGATTACCACATGAAGCTACTGAGGTTTAGATATTAATGTACTAAATCTATGCATACATTTATGACTGAATAAATAACTGAGGAGTATGTGAGGGGATTTTTACATTGTTTGTTTTCTCAGTCTGCGAGATGTTACAGAATATATTCTAATTCAATCAAATAAAAAAAATGTGAAAATAAACCACAACAGCTTTAATGAATATATAATTCTCCTTAAAAGGACAGTTGAGCGTCTGTATTCTGCAACCCTACTCTGCCTCTGATTGGCTCTGACTGTGACATTTTTATCTAAACCTAACCATCTATACCCCTAACCAAGCAAGGAACACTAGCCAGTAAGACGGACACTGGTCTTCAGAATAATGCGCCGTTAGAACAATAGGCAAACAGAAAAACAGGTAATATGCACCCCTTCTAGCTGTAATAATTGAGAATCTGTTACTAGAACAGCAATTTATTAATCTCATGCCATCTCTTATTCTGGTCTTTTCTAGTATTTAGGTGTTGAGTAAAATTAGCCTGAAAATGGGTTCTTCAGTCATCTTCCACTGAATCCTCTCCCTCAACGATATGTAGGTCGAGTCATGTTTCTCACTCATTGTCTGCCTCCCTCTCTCAATCTTCCTCTTCCTTCCTCCCCTTCAGACACTGCAGCATTCTGCTGACCCTTCAGTCTCAGGACAGCTGTGGTTTCTGAGGAATACTTGCAGTTGATCTTCCCATCTGGCGTGAACAGAGCAGTCTTGGCCTAAACTGTACCGGGCGTTAACTTGACATGACCGACCACATCAGATGCTCCTGTTTACATGCCTGATGATACATGGGTCCATCCGTTTGTTTAGACCTCAGATAAACCCTGCATGGAAGAAATCCCCAAACTGTACCAGGACCCTGGCCAGGAACAAATCCCAACTCCTTAGCTGTTATTGTTTGATTGTAACTGAAAAGATGAGCTACTTTAAGGGATCTACAGCTGGATTTCTGCAGACTTGGTGACTTTACAAGCACTATCAGATGAGAATCTGCATTTCCTTTGTATTTCATCTGCAATATCTGGGTGTGGGAAGCATATGTCACTCGGATTTGCACAGCTTTGTTTAAATTCTCACTGCATCTCTCCTTATCAGTGCTTGATATGCATACCCTTTTAAAATGCTCCAAAGCAAGAAAATCTTGATCTTAATAACAGTCAAATACATACTGTATAACTTTAGCAGATAATCTGTTTAAATGTTCCCCTCAGCATAAAGTGTAAACTAAACATGTCTGGTTTAGCTTTCATCACAAACTGACCTGATGTTTATTCTTTTGCTTCCCGTGTCCATCCGTCTGCCTCACACCATGCCATTTTCTGTCTCATCTGCTTTCCTTGCTTTCAACATTTTCTCAAACAACAACCAGATTTAGTCATGGTCAAATCAAAAGTGGATCACAGAGGATGTGTGTGTGTGCGCCACAGAACTGTTTTGTGTACAAACATGTTTGTACAAAGCCGTTTTCAGGACCCTGATTTGTGTTTTTCCTTGAGGCTGCCGAATTTTATCTACTTTTTCAAATTACAGAATTAAGCTGTAAATTAATACCTCAGATCTGTTTTAAAATCTTGCTGGGATGCTGAGAAATAAGAACCACTTGGGTAAATCTTTATTGCTACAATGATCTAGAACCACTGCTCCTTAAAAAATGTTCTTACATTTATCCAAAACTATTCATCTAAACCTCTGACCTACATGCTTGAGTTTTGGAGTCTAATGTTTCTGTCTTATTCTTAGGGTGGATAATGTCAACACAGGTGCAACATGTCTACAATAAGCAAGTACAGATGTGTGTAAAAGGGGGGAACACAGACCAAGAATAACAAGCCTTTTGATATGTATGTAGAGGGGACTTCCATCCAAGGGCACTCATTTATGAGATTATTTAAGGATATCCTGTTTACCAGAGTAATGCCAGCCTGCTGTCTCGATGTGTGTAGTTAATGTTGGGCTACGAAAATGACACCAAAGTGTGACATGGCACTACTATTCTGCATGGATTAACTGTAAAAAAAAAAAAAAAAAAAGAAATCAGCTTTATGTGGATGTGGTATATTAATAACAATATATACTGTATATATACTGTATAGAGGACCCTGCAAAATATTTATCCAGAGGTGTGAATGACAAGCAACATTATATATATATATATAAATAATATATATTTTACACAAATTCAGCAGGAGGAATAAATGAATGAATCACTCCTGCCTTTGTGCAGGATCTTTACTGTGCAGCAAGAGGCAGACAGAGACTCTGAGTGACTGAGGAATGTAGAGCAGCTAACCTATGCAAAGACTTCAGTTAAGTTAGTCAACAAGCTAACACATGGGTATTTTGCGACCTCCCTTATATGCAGTGACGAACAACTGCTGCCCTTGAAAACTGCTCCCTCCAGACTGTGGGTCCGGTGGGGCAGATTGTTCTGCAGACTGGACGCCACTGTGTTCCCTCCCTACATGGAGGCCAACGCACAACAGGGCATTATTGACACGTCCCAGCTGCAGCTCTCCTCCACCACAGTTGCTCAGTGGGGGGATGTTAACAGACCTGAGGCAGAGGTAGTGTAAAGGCTAGAGAGCTGGGCTGGGACAAGAAGGTTGTTAGTTCAAATGCCTGGTCCAGCTGTGGGAATTTTGGCGTAGATTGAGGATATTACGTGCCAATAATAATAAGAAATAATATGAAATATGTCAGGGTTACAGGATTGCATTTGTCATGCATGCGTCATTGCTGTGATGTCTAACATGGTCAACTCTGAGGCTATTAACCAATCACTGATCACATTTATTGATACATTTTTGGAAAAATATCTGATAATGACAACTGCAGCAGAAGCACGTTGGTTCTCAAGTCAACTCAACTCAAGCAGCCCTTTTATCTTTTGTTTCATCTTAATGCACTTTAGAGTGACTTTAGACTGTGGGAAATGTTTCTTTAGGCACAACACAACTACATGAATGTGAAGTTGACCATTGCTGCAAACACACTTGTGATCTCAGCTAACTTTGCCAGGATAATTAAAGATGAAAAAAGCAGGTGGCGCTGCTCTCAGCCCTCACTGATGGGGAGGCATTTTGACACAGAGGATGCAAGGAATGCCAGGCAGACACGTATTTGCAGGGTGTGGAGTAAATATGCTTAGAATGGAATGTCAAACGACAAGCATGCAGGCTTCGTTATGCCAGGAGGAGAAGAAGTGACAGTGTTTTCTTGCAGCATTTTCTCTGAGGCTAACTGTGCTAACAGAGGAGTAAATGTTGTCTTCCCTCTGTATTCCCCCTGTTCCTTTTTCATTTTGTCTTGCCACATCTGTTGCCACTGACCCTGGTGTGGATAAATCACAGTTCTGACACGGGCTGGGGTAAATTTGACCACTTCCTGTTTCCAGCCCCATTGGGCCCCCTCTGGAATGTGTGTGTGTGCAGGACTGTGAAGCCCCAGTTAGAGTTTGAGTTTCCAAATGTTGGCAGACCACGCTTCTGTGGGCAGCCCAACAGAAAGCAGAGCAACAGTTTGCATTGGACAAACTGGGAAGGACAAGAGAGACCCATAATACGTTCATGGCAGTCTTATTAGCTATCCGAAAAAGTGGACATTTTTACTGTAAAAGCCTCAAAATGGATGTTTCTTTGCTTGTAGTGTTGACAAATCTCAGTAGCTTCATGTAAAACTGTGAAATTGATCATTCGTTTGAAAAGGCATTTGACTGGGATAGTGTTGCTTTTAATGCCTCTGGCACGATGCCTCACATGGTCAAACGCTTCACAAACAAGCCCATTAATGTCCCACACTGTGATGACAAAGGCAACTCTGTCTAGTTGCATTTTGACTGAGGCATAATAGAAAGATTCTAGATTAAGTAATCAGCTGGATAACTGAGGAGGCACATGCTGCTCAGACATGGAAAAGAAACCAGGTCATCGTGTTTTAACTCCTTCCACTTCAGTCACACCTCATTAAAGAATCAAATTACAGTGTTTCCTAATGAAGCTGAAGCAACATTTGGAAACTGCAACTGCTATGTAATACACTGAATACATCTATCTATCTATCTATCTATCTATCTATCTATCTATCTATCTATCTATCTATCTATCTATCTATCTATCTATCTATCTATCTATCTATCTACACACACACACACACACACACACACACACACACACACACATGTGTATATATATGTGTGTGTATGTATGTATGTATGTATGTGTGTGTGTGTGTGTGTGTGTGTGTGTGTGTGTGTGTGTATATATATATATATATATAGAGAGAGAGAGAGAGAGAGAGAGAGAGATTCCCATCACAAGTTCCCAAAGCTTGTTTCATCTGAGTAACCCAAAGATTATTGACATAAAATGAGCAAAAGCAGCTAATTTGACAACAACTGGAATATTTGCTTTCTGTCATGATAAATAACTTTTAACAATAAATCGATAATGAAAATGTTTGTACAGTTACTTTCTGTCAGTGGACTAATTAATTAATTGCTAGACCACTACTGCAAATGTCATTCCTATATCAATCTCCTACTTCAACTAGTTAATAAAAACATTTGCACAATTAATATAAATTAGCTTGTAGGTATGTACCAAAAATGTCTTAAAAACGTTAAAATAATTCCATACAAAAATTTGTGAAGTACAAGAAATATTGCTGTTCTGCTACATTTACCCTGCAACTGCATGTATTATCACAAGAATAATTATTTGTATAATATAACATGGCTAATTGGGGCAAGATCACTATCTGCTTATGCAAACACTGATGATTAAGATGATTAAGTGTGTATTTTTAAACCATTTAAACTATTTATGAGGATGGAACAAAAACACCTATGCTAAACGTGTGTGTTGTGGGGATTTAAAAAAATCAGCATATGTCCTCTGTGTACGATTAAAAAAAAAAAAGAAAAAAGGCCCGGGGTCACTGACAGATCTGTCACAGACCACGAGACCTCCACAAGGAGCACCAGAGCAGCAGCGTCCACCCAAACAGTGCAGCCTTTGATAGCGCGTCACTCACCACCACCCGGGCCCCCCGACAACCGCTGGCCTTCTTTTAATAACACAGCCTCCTCCTCAGCCCAAGAAAAATTTTCTTAGCGAAGAAGACGATGGAAACGAGTAAAGAAAATGGGGAGAAAAAAGCCCCAGTTTAGGGTAGTAAAAATATGAACACATGGCATTTGTGGGTGCCAAGAATAATAAGGGGCTCTAAAACCAGTGCATTCCTTTCAAATGAAACCCCATACTTGCCTGGCAGCCACCATACACTTTTCAACCCTATTCATCATCTAAGACCAGGCTAAGGTAGCTCTGAAGGAAAATGCTCACTGACTGCCATTCACTGCTGTCACTGCCTCTGTTGTGCTCACCTGAAGACATAAAAGCACTGATAGCCAGTGAAATCACAGTTTTAATATTCTCTGACATCTCGGTCGTATGTCAGAATCTGAATATCTCTGCATTCATGATCTGTTCTAATTATGCATTCATGAAGCTAAGAGTGATGCCGCTTTAGCAGACTGTTGTACAAGCACCAGTGAGGATGATTACATAAAATACAGCAGCCTCTGGCAGCGCTGCGGTGGGATATGAAAAAGAGTTTTGGGGCTTACCGACTACTTTGGGCAGTTTCTGTCGCCTCAGTGGAATACGGGGAAGTTTAGTGCTGATTCGGCTGAATCGTCCACACAGGATCCGCTTGGCTTTTTTGCTGTTGGTAGAGTTGTCTTGGTTAGGATTGAAAAGGGATGACGCCATGGAAATCCAAATGAATCATTCAAAAGAAGCATATTAAACCTGGCCCAGTGCCTCTTTTGAGGGCTCAGGGGCTGCTCATGTTGCTACTCACACTGTAATGTCAATATATAAAAGCACTTAAAATACAGTTTATATGCAGTTATTCATTTAACAACCTGGTACCTGTGAGAGGTACTAAAAAGATAATATTTTCCTCTATTTTCATAACCAGGGCAAGCCTCATACGAGGAACTTGAGCCCCCAGGGGGGACCATAGAGGTGAAGACACCCATCTGTCACTCACTTGTGGTCGTCTTTGTGTCGACAGAGGCAACAGCAGCACAGCAGCGAGAGCAGGACGATCAGTAAAAAGGAGACTAGAGTTCCAGCCGCAATCACACCCATCCGCTGGTTGGGCTCTGAAAGACGAGATGCAGAGAAATCTGGGTGTGCCACATTGCCACATTCAGTGCAAACCTCTGATGCCAATTTCAACAAATCTCTCTCTCTGTCATCACTAATACTAGACACCTTGGCATATGGCAAATCATTATGATTTACTGTACAAATGACTTGAGGAGAGGGCTTAGCAAACTATAATCTTTTATTAATGTGCTAGTCAGCTTCAATAATAAAGATAAAACATGGTGTTGTGTTAACAATTGATTTTCAATTGCTACTTGACATGAAGCATCTCAGAGGAAATGAGATTGCAACAGGCTGCAATTCAGTCTAAATAATTCACTATTAATCTTGTGTCCCTCAAGACGTGGGACCACTTACCCTTTCTTTGCTGATTTCCTGCAAGCTAATTCCTCTCATCACCCCCAATCTTTACTACACGCCCCTCACCATAACTGATGATTTATTAGCACCCCCCCCTCTTCGAGTGGGACACACCCCAAAGATAATAAGTACTATGTTGCATAAGTATGGATGACATATGACACCAGCAGAGAAGCGAACCATCAGTTAAGGGGTAAGTGGAGGTGACCCTTTGGTCTTTACACTGTCACATAAGGCTGAGATGGATTGTTTGGCAGTCTGGGTGTGACATGTTGTCATTGCTCTGTGATAACAGCTGGATAAAGAATGGAAACCGGTTAAAGTAACAAGGTCTTATAAGGTCTTATGATATCACTGGCCAATCTGCCGCCACCCATCATGTCCTCCAGCCAAAATCCCTGTTATCTTTGTGTCATGTGTAACAATATTCTACCTGCCTACCTCCAATGATCTCCTCTTTCCAAACAGTCCACCTTTTCCTCTACTCTCCCTCCATCTGTCTCCCTTCCAACTTCTCTTTTTCTCTCTTATTTTCTCCATCCCCCTCTTTATTTCTTCCTTCCTCTCTCTCTCTTCCTCTCGCTCTCTGGCTGGACAGGAACAGCGCCAACAAACACAGCCATAAAAAGGACACCGGTCTGGGTCTGGAAACACTATCAAGGCCTCGCTACGTTAACTCTCCCACTACACACTGACCTGAATAGATGTGTTTGTTGGTACTCAGTGTGTACAGCCAACTATTAGACATTTAATACACAAGCAGCATTAGTGGCATCTGGCTCTTTGAACAAACAGTTCAGAGGGTTATAATTCTTTCTGTCTGTGTAGTACCAGGAAGAAATGTTTTTCGGTCTCTGAAAAGGTACATTATTTAGAAAAAATCCTGTTTCTGACTGCTGTTCACAGAAAACCACAAAGCATGTGGCTAATCTTAAAAAAAAGGGAGATTTTCTTACGAAGATAGCAAGCGCCAGACACAGGATCACAGTTCTTGTCATGGCAAGAGCAGGTTCGGTTGCAGTTCACTCCATACTGGCCAGGCTGACAGGTCATATTGCAGCTTGAGTACAGAGAAGAGACAAAAACAACATCTGTTTAATGTTCATTCCAAGTGACAGATGCATTAAATAGGACACAGAGAGAGAGAGAGATGAGGGATAAATGGGATCAGTTCTTCCTTACAGGCAACTTTTTTCCTGTGATGGAAGCTTGTAGGAATTTCACTCTTCTATTCCAAGAGTGTCATTTATTAGTATCAGTAGAAATATGCCTCAAAACACAAGCTAACTCAGTTTCCACGAAATATAAGTGTGTAAAAAAAATAATAAGAGAGCATGCGTACTGTAAAGCTGCACAGGCATAAACATGAGTTTTTTGAGGTATGAGGTGTCTTTACGACTTACTAGGTGCCATAAAACCCCGGGTCACACAAGCACTCTCCGGTGACAACATGACAGATGCCGTTAAAACAGTGACTGCAGTTGTTTTCACAGTTCTCGCCATATGTGCCATTGGGGCAGCGCACCTCGCACCTATCACATGCAAAAGGAATGTCATGATTACAGTCATTTTCACGCTTAGCAGTTTGAGTCACAGACATTATCACAGTGCGGAAAATTGTATTACAGTAGCTACTAGTTAAAGGCCCAGCCATTATGTTTTAATTTAGAAAACGACAAAGCACTCCTGGAAAAAAAAAAGTCAGACTGAGCAACCAAATATGAACATTTTTTAGATTTTTCTTTTGTTACACATTTCTCAGTGGGACTGTGTGTGTTTTCTTACCTGTCCCCAATCCAGCCAGGGTTACAGTGAGAGCACTTGCCATGAATCGGGTCGCAGTGGTGACCATCTTTGCAGGTGGGACACACTTCCTGGCAGTTTTCGCCAAAGAAGCCTTTGGAGCAGAGCTGGTCACACCGCGTTCCATTCCACCCTCTGTCGCACGTGATGCAGCGTCCCTCTGTCACCTTACAGGGCTGCTGGCCCTTGCAGTGCCCACACCTGTGGTGAGCCAAGGAAAACAGAAAACATAAAATCTTTGCACAAACAAATCATCCATCTGATCTAAATGCAGTGAAAGTGTTCTGTAGAGAATCTGAAACATGATGAAAAAAAATCTGTATTTGTATGTTTGAGATTGTTTCTCTAATGATCTTTTAAAGAGGGAGATAAACAACACTGAACACTTACTGTGCTGTTTCTGGTTTGTCGCATCTGTGTCGTGTGAGAACGGCACAGTCCATGGAAGTTAAAGCACTTAAACTGAATTGCTTTTGCATGTTGGCTGATGATTATGGGATAATGTGAACACCATCTTCCAAATCTCACTTTATTATTGCGCCATTAAGTGACATGTTAGGGATATTTTAAGGGTTATCAGCTGTAGCATATATCAAATCTTATTTCCTATCAAAACCACAAAACCACACCATAATATGGATCAAACAGGGGAACTTAACGTTAGACATCTGTTAAAGTGCATGCTTCCTGTGTTTATGAAATGGTACATTTGCTCTCTGCCAAGTTTTTTCCCCCACCTGTTCCTGCAGTTTTGACCATAGAACCCAGCAGGACATGGCTCCCTGCAGAACTTCCCACGGTACCCTGGTGTGCAGGTACACGAGCCGTCCGCCTGGTTGCACTTGCCATGGACGCACTGGCAGTACCGTTCACACCGCGGGCCCCACAGCCTCTCCCGACACTGGCAGCGTCCCGTGAACTGGTCGCATGGTGAATTGTTACAGTTACATTGAATTGCACAGTTCCTCCCAGTCCAACCAGGATTGCACAGGCATCGCCCTGTCATTGCATCGCAAACAGAATTGATGCTGCAGTAGCAGTTGTTGTTGCACTGGGGACCCCAGACGCCAGGATGACATGTGCATTTGCCTGTCTCTTGGTCACACTTGCCCTTTTGACATAAGCAAGCATTCTCGCAGTTAGGTCCCCAACGATTGTGGTTGCAGGTACACTCGCCGGTCAAGTCGTCACACTGGCCGTTGGGGTAGCAATTACATTTCCCTTTGCAGTCAGGGCCCCAGAACTGGGCAGGGCACTCTGTTAAAAGACAGTACAGTAATCAGGAAATGGGAAATATTCTTCTCACTTGTCAAATATCCTGAAACAAAAGTAAGTGTACAGTCATGCTAGTGGCTCTGTGAGGCTGTACTTAGGCTAAACAAGAGCAGAGCATACTCACAGCGGCAATGCTATAAGCTGATGTTTTGCCGGTACAGTGTTTACTATGGTCACCATCTTTGTTTGGCATGCAGCTAACACATGCTAATTAGCACTAAACGCAACATACAGCTAAGAATGTTGGGTATGTGGGTACTGGGCAGATAAAAATGTTGGCATTATAATAGTGGTAGATGACGGGGCTTACCAAAGGCACTAAAAATTATCCTGAGGGGAATATGAATGTGTGTACCAACTTTTATGGCAAACTGATTTCACTCAAAACCACAAATGTCAACTTGCTAGTCATGCAAGAGGAAAAGTCACAGGATCACCAGAGTCATTTAGATTCATCTTTTGGGCTCCATGGATATCAGTACAAAAGAGATATTTCTCTAAGTGGTGGACCAACTCACATACCTGTACTTTTAGATTCAGAATGACAGCTAAAAATTGGTATTTTGAAGGTGAAATATTTTCTGTTCAAACAACAAAAGGCAAAAAGTAAAAATGCTGATAGTAAATCTCTTACTGGTGTCACAGCTAGCTCCAAAGTATCCATGACGACAGCGACATTCATTCGGCCTGACACACACCTCATTTTCCTTGCAGGTGAAGTTGCCTTCGCAGAGAGCTTGGGTGAACAAGAATGGGTCACATTATTCAATGAGCGACATGACGTGCTGATAAATGTTAGAACTCTGCAAGGTACACTACATACGTGTCAGGCATTCATCCCCTAGCTGCCCCCATCCACTGCAGCACACAAATCCCGATGATCTGGAAAAGAAGTCACGAGATTCAGAATGAGAGGGGAATGATGAAGAACCTGGCTCAAATACACTGAAACAAACATATATCAAAGCAGCAGCATCCACACCCAACTCAAGCCTCTTTGATCTCATAGGTCATACTGATGTGGCTGATGTCAGTTCTGCGAATGTATGCAGGGCATTGTACATAACGCATATGCTTAGCACATGGTTGTGTATTCACCTGAAAAGGGGTTTCCATCTGTGTAAAGTACACACAATCAAAAGCCCTTAACCCCTGATTCTGCGTCGTTTATCAGGTTCCTTAGTGCTCCCAAGCCTTTGGGGACTGAAGGAGGAATTTGAATATTCAGAGACAACATTTTGCAGCCAAGTTTTAGACCCTGTCAGGAAAGGAGGGATGTGTCTTCTCTTCCTCCCACGCCTGTGACCTCTGTGGGGGCCCTGCAACACGTCAGCTTCCCCTTAAGTGTTTGAAGATGGCAGTTTGCTTTCAGTCAATGAGCAGGGAGCTACGCTGTTTTTTATCCTGCCAAAATAGGCGCGTGGTAGAGATCACAGGTCTAATCTCTGCACACTTTCAAACGTTATGGAAGGAAGATTTAAATTTTTTGATTAAAATAAGCCTTTTACCTTGTTATATCCATAATAAGGCACTGGATTTAACTTTAATGCAGCTGTGCTGCAACAAATTTTGATGACCTTCGGTTGACATGCATGGAGATGACCTTTGTTGATCTTTAACACAATCCATGTCAGCACTCAAGAAGAAAGATTGCATTCACTGTTGTGTAGAATTCATTTGGTGTTTAGAAGCATGGTTGCACTCCTGTTTTCCTTTCATTATTACATAAAAGAATGTACCAGCTACTTTTGCCAAGGACTTCAATAGCTGCTCTTTTGCTGATTCAAAAACCCATTTTTCTGCAATCAGTGCTGAAAGCATCTAATTCAAGTCAGAGGAAATAAAAACATAACGGGCCAAGTGAGTGGTGAGTTCACTGCAATGAATGTTGAATGCTGGAAGGAGGGCAAAATGTCAAACTTGCAGTGCAGTTGAGTCCAGTACTATATATATCACAGTGAAAATTTCACAAAGCACTAAAATAGTCTATATGTTTCTGGTAAATGACCATCTGTTGCCCAATGAAGCAGAGACAAATGTATGAGATGACAGCACAACCACAGCTTTTCAGCTCTTGGTCATATTTCATTCTGACTGAACAGTAAAATGAAGTGTGTTGCTTCTGAAATGATCTATTTTCAGTTTTGCTCTGACAGCTCTCATTTTCACTTATTTAGTTTTCATCCTGGTCTGTCTCGAAGTCTGGAAAGGAGGTCAAGTTATTTTACAAGTAACAAGAGATACTTCAACAAACTATAAGCACAAGTCTTTTACAGCATAGTAGAGGCCTGGACTACATTTGCTGCTTCTAGCCTACGACCATTTCAAAATTCATAGACATCAGTCCAGCAAGTTTGGATGCTGCGGTCAGCAATTGTGGACTTGGATGTTTTTTTCTTTTACACTAGAAACCAGACACACAAGCTCAGCTATAATCCTAGATGTCATAAACAAATGCTTTCTGGAAACTGAAACAGCTGAGAGCGGGCTGTCTGGATATGTGGATTCCCAGAATATAATTCTCCTACTTCACATAAATGATTGACTTCCTTAATAAATATCAACCGTCATCAAAAATATATTTAATAAACTTCCCCAAATTTCTTCTTCTTTTTTTTTTTTTAAAGTGCATTATCAACCACAGTGTATTATCCAACGGTGCCACGAATGCTGTATAGGTCAGTGAGCAATGAGAGCGCCCCCTACATAGCACTGAGAACACTCCTTTTCCAGATGTACACATCTGTACCGCTGCTTTCTTCAATGGACTCCGCCTCCTGCTATACAGCGGACTGCGAACACATTATATGTAGAAAAGAAAGAGGTGACCTGAAACAATATATCGAATATAACAGTGTAGAAGTGGCGTAAAAGTGAAGGGAGGTTGAAGTCAGTGGTTGCTTACAGTCAACAGCGACTTTTTACACTTTAGTGAGAACCGCTATGTGTGCATAAGGCAAACACTGCAAAAAAATGGCAACGTTATCATGTTATGAATGGCTTGTGCTCCGTTTTAAAAACCAAATTACTCTTCCAGAACATGAAAAAAACTTAAGGTAGGAGGTAAGACCGCTTGTTTTCGATGCAGTTTAAAGCAATTTGAAAATCATAGAGGAAGGGAGAAAGAGGAAAAAAAAAAAGTCACGAGGAAAACTTGAAAACTTTTCGTTAACAACCAGTGGACCAAATCCTATTTCCCTCTGCACTGATGCTTACCCAGGCGCTTTGCATACATTCTTGCCTTTAGGGTTGAGTTCTTGGCTGCAACTGGACCAAAAGAAGAGACAAACCACCGCAACAACAGCAAAAGAGTTCTTCACTTCCATTGTACAAGCAGCAGCATCCTTCTAGACGCCGTTTTTACTCCGCATTTCCCTCCTCCAAAAGTATTGATGGTGGGCTCTCACTGGCTTTTAAACACTCCGATTGGTTTTCTGCACATAATCCAGATGCATCTGCATTAGAAGTATCAAATCCTTCTTTCCAAAAGGGTGATTTAAAAACTTTTGACACCACCTACGCCATCGAGAAACTCAGCAGCGAAAAAGTGACCAGCGACAGCAATCCCAACCGAACAGCTGAAAAAAAAAGAAGGAAAAAAAAAAAAGTCATAAAACCAAAACTTGCGAATCACAGTATTCTCGGTAAACGCTATTCTCCTGCAAGACGCTGTTTATTCCGTCAGAGTTTCTAAATGAGGCCATCATGCAGAGCTGATGGGTCCAGACTCATCATGAAAAATAAAAACTTTTTTTCCACCCAAAAAAGCAATAATGTCCTCAATGCGTCTGGACCGTGTGGATTGATGACCAAAGATTGCGGCAAACTAGCTGCCTTTCGCTTTTTCCACTCAGAGGAGAAGCGCTTAATCCGTAACTTTTGTCCTCTCTTGCGCTCTCAGGAGTGGCAGGAGGGAAATTCCTGATTTGTTACTCTATCTTTGGCTTTGTGCGCCATGCGTGCGCCACCAGATTTACATAGCCTCGGCCTGTGTGCAGCAGGCTCTCTTTTAATGGCACTGGCTAAAACAAAACAAAACAAAAAAGTCTTGTGGCCTAATTTGTACAAACAAATGTAACCTAATACGGACGATTGGGATGAAAAAGCATTGCTTTTTGCGTCATAACCACTATTGTCAGTATTATATTTAACACTTGCAAGTATTTCCAACTTTAATCCAAAATTTAAAGTTACAGATGTATGATTTGCACTGATGATAGGGTACGATTTGAAGAAAGGTTAACTACTTGAAAACACTAATTTATGGTAGTTTTTAATTGATGGATGGGGAGAGTGTGTGCCTTTGTGAGGTGGGGGGGCTGGAGGGGGCAGCAGCAATAAATACATGTTAGACAATGGCTCCCCCATCTGTTAATACGGAGTAATTTTGGCATGTGGCACCTCCTGTGCTAAAGAAATGCAAGTGCAAAGCCTCTTAACCAGTGCAAGCTGTAGGCTGAAGCCAAGAGAAATATCATGTTTTTCACTCATTACATCAGATGCATTAGAACATCCAGTCCAACGTCTTTCTCTGCTAATGATGTGCCTGGGGTCTCACAAGAGCGTATCTCATTCCCGTCGTGGGCTTCAAGTCAACATCCCCTCATGTCCAAAATAAAGTCATTCATTAGCCCTCTACAAAATGTTTTGACGGTTTGTAATTGAATTCTACTGGCATAATCCACGATCCATATGTCAACAAAACCCACAGCCAGCATTCAAAACAGAAAACTGCGCTGACCCCAGACTGTTTGACAGGTCTTTTATAAATGGATTCACATTAGACAATTATGATAAATAATGCTTTATGATGTCGTGACTGCAGTTCATATGGTGAGGGGAAAAATACAGATTAGGTCTTTAAATTATGTAAATCATGTGCATTGTTATGCCTGACAAATATGTTCCGGGGGTGAACTGTGAGTCCTACAATTACTTGGGTATTACACAAGCATAATATTATTTGTTCTTGCAAATTATGTTGAAAGGTAAAGTCCTCAGAGTAATTTCTTGCTTATGTGGTCACTGTGTGAGGGCAAAGTATGTGGCTGACTTGCATGAATATCGTATCAGCCAATCCCAAATGGGCATGGTCTCTTTCCATGTGAGAAAGCTTTCTGAAATGACACTGTCAAAAAAAAGTAATTGTCATACAAAACTCTGCCTCCTTTTAGTGTGAAATATATTGTTAATGTAGATAACAAACTCCTGCACAGTATGAGCACATCAGTGTACGCCTACATTCAGTTAAATCTCTATTCATGTTATTGTAGCTCATGTATTATTTTCATTATATCCTATCCCATTATCTATCTATCTATCTATCTATCTATCTATCTATCTATCTATCTATCTATCTATCTATCTATCTATCTATCTATCTATGTTGAAGCTGGTTCGAGGTAGAGCTAATACACTGTTGTGTTACTAAATCAATGGCATTGCATTAAGATGGTACACTGCAGTGGTGGAGGAAGTACTCAGATCCTTTATGTGAGTACTTCTAATATCACACTGTCAAAAAACACTCTGTTACAAGTAAAAGCACAGCATTGAAAATGTGACTCAAGCAAACGTATTTAAGCATAATCGTACTTAAAATGTTACAAGTAAAAGTGATGGCCCCTATGACTGTTATTGTTTTTTGTAGTTCGTTGAGGTGGGACTTGTTTTTACTCATTGTGTATGGGACACAATGAATGATTGTGTTCATCATGGATTCATTTGCTGAGTTTTCTCATGGAATAAACTTATTATGAAATTGTCAGCCAATTAATTTTCTGATTAATTAATAATTTCTGCCTGATTATTACAGCCATGCTTCAACATTTTCATTGCATTTTTTCTATGCAAAAATCTTAATTTGTAAACTACTTAGTAAAAGATGTCAGATGGAGTAAAAGATGTCAAATATTTCCCTCTCATTTGAAAATAGACTACTCAAAGAAAGCCCAAGTACCTCAAATTGTACTTAAATACAGAACTTGAGTACATTACTTAGTTACAATCCACCACAGGTCATCTCAATCAAAGTAACTGGCAACTTCAGCTGTGTAATAAATAGCTCAGAGGACAAATAGTAACTATATTTTAACTAAACGCGCCACAGTTTGTGCTTTGGTAAAACTGCACGTAAATTTAAATTATGTGAATTGGTTTCTTTTCCTTTAATGATAACATACCTGTTGTCTATATGCACACCTGCTGTAGCCTTTCTAGGGAACCAAAGCAAAGGGCTGATTCATTTAAACATGAAACCACTCCAGCGACTACACCGACAAACTGCTCCTCTTAACGTGGAATTCATCATTAACTTCCACAGTTTCAGTTTGATGAGACAGTAACAAGTCTTACAGTAAAACTGGGCGTTCACCTGTGAAAAAAAGTTTGGGCGTGAGAGCAAAACTCCTGCGTCACAGGTTACCCAACAGCGAAGTGATGCTAATGTTTGGCTTCCAGCCTGTGTACACTGTAGAGAGCGTAGCTGGCCTTGACAGATGGTGTGCTTCACCTCACCGCGCCGCTGACGTCCACCTCCTCCGCGCTGATGTTTCATATCAAAGCCGTGCCAGCCCTGACACGGGCAGGGGCGGACGGTCCCCTTAAACGGCTACTCTCCAGCCGGAGACTCCGGTCCACCGTCACCTCCACCTCGGCGACCCAGACGGAGTCGCAGGACGATGTGAGCAGCCGCGGCGGCGCTCGACATGAGACGACACGATCGCGTCCGGGACAGCCTGGTAGAGGAGGGAGGGACGGCACCGCCGCCAACAACACCGGCGCTGCTAATGAGATCTACGTAGACTTCGAGCAGACACGGGAGGCTTATAAGAGCAAAGACTCACTAGAGCTACTCAGAAGTTTGGTGGTTTTTAAACTCTGCTCCTATGACTTCCTGGTTGATAAGAATAAAGAGGTAATGAAGTGGTACCTTACCGTGCAGCCCGGCAGCTAACCTTTAAGTATGTTTATTAATGGTGCCTTAATGGTGACGGAGTGAGGTTAGCATAATTCTGCTTTGTGACACTTTGCGCCTCTTTTTGATAAACGACTGTCGCCATAGAAACTAAATCAGGTGCGAGTGTAAAAGGCACGAGGCACCAGAAAACGCAGTAGCAGATAAGCCTAGTTATTAATTATGTATTTCTAACAAATTATATATAAGCTGTAACTTGAAAGGTCGTAAGTTGCATTCAAGGTAAACAACATGCCAGTCAGCTCCATGTTAAAACTGAACCAGTAGTCTTTCCTCTTGCGCCTCAGGCTTATCAAACGTGTAACACCCACCTCTCAAATTACAACCTGTTTTTCCAAGGTGAACCTCTGAGATCCATGTTACCTTTGATGTCAGGTCTATGTTGTAATGCTCATTTGGTAATTACAATACGCAGCATACAGATGGATTGGTCACAAGACACACTTTCTATTCACAGAATTTGTTTCAGGCCATGTCGTGAGGCACGGTGTTACAGTGCTTTAACAGACTCTTCTTTCCACACTTATCGTGTCTTCATGTAATGAATGGGATCAATGGAAAGCTTGGCTGTGGTTGCGAGAGCAAGAAGCTACACCAAATGTGAAGTAGTAGGCTAATCTGGTATCACGCAGATTTCCAGTGTAGCTGCAGTGAGTCATCGTTCGTCCCTGTTTTGGTTTTGCACGCCATGTGTGTTTATAGCTCCAGGGTAAGAATGTGATTTCATTTCCTTTTCTTTTTCTGCTTTTTGTCTTTAAGCCAAAGCCTGTCAGGTAAACCTGTTGCTTTCAAAGCCTGCTCGCCTGTAGGCTGAACGACATGTAGAATAAATCAGGATCACTAATCATAAATTCTAGATACATTATATATGTGTCAAAAATGAAAAAGTCTGGTTATCATTTCCTCTCTCTTTCTGCTCAGATAATGGATCTAGGTAAGAAGGTCCTGGGCCAGAGAGCCTTCAACCAGTTCATGAAGATGACATTTTATGGCCAGTTTGTAGCTGGCGAGGACCATTTGGCCATCAAGCCGCTGATCCAGAAAAATGAGGCCTTCGGTGTCGGCTCTGTTCTGGACTACAGTGTGGAGGAAGACATCAGCCAGGAGGAGGCTGAGCAGAAGGAGATGACGTATGAAAGTTACAGTATTACCGTACATTTCAGTGGACGTTACGTACAAAAGTGATGTTTCTTGAGTATGTTTTTGAGTCTACAGTCTCAAACTAGGAGCAATCAAACATAAAATCAGTTCAGTTATATTAAGGCTGCGTAGATCTTGTCCTGTTTTAATTACCTAATGTAAACCGGCCTCCAGACAGACGACACTATCTTGCATTGTTTCCCCTTGTTTGATGCCAAAAAATAGCTATGAATATGCATCACAACCAGGACGTAAACACTCTTAACAACCTGATTTGTTGGCTCAGTCATGACCCCTCGTTCTGGATTGGCTGGCTGGAGAGAATTTCTGCCTGGATAAGAATCCTGTCACATGAGTAGCACAAGGCAGAGGCTATTTGAGCTGTGGGCTGGATGAACTGGATGACAGTACAAACCTTATGCAAGCAGTCTCTCAAGGCAGCTGCAGCAGCAATGTTACTGCAAGACCAGTGTATTCATCCGTTATGAGTAATTGGGATTTTTGACTTTTTGGTCCCATTTAGGAATTGCTTCTCTGTCAAATAAGTGAATAATTATTTGGTGGCCATTTCATTGAAGTGAACAAGACAAATGTACTTGTCAGATACACTTAGCATAATACTCAGCCCAAAACGACTGCCCTTTTTTATCTCATATAGCATTTCTATGTTAATAAAGGTCAGACAAAGTGAATGGAAAAATGCTGTTAGGCAGTGTATTTAAGTATACGGAGTTTAAGTCAGTTGAAGTAGAAGGGCAGCTCGCGGCGATGTCAGACAGAATGCCCTCTATCATTGTTTTATTTCGTTATCACATTATGTAAGGTGATAAAGCTCCCATGCAAGCCCTGTGCTGTGAATTTTTCGACCCCACGTACACGCACAGCTTTTTTTTTTAGACTGTATAACAAGATATCTCTGCACAGCTTTGATATACTTTGTCTTGGGGATGCCTGCTTGGAAGCATCAAAAGAGGTATCATACCTTAGCCTAGACAGCTTTTGTTTGGCGAACATACCCCTTCAAACCGTAAAGCAGGAGGACAAGGCACATTAAGCCAGCTTGATCTCAGCCAGCAGGGTTTGACAGGCACTCTAGTGATCTGTCAAGATAGCAACAACAACATTAGTCAGTTCCCTGCAACAAAAAAGAAGATGTAAGGAAAAGAGAGGCAAGTCCGGGCTTAATGTTGAGGGCATGATTCTCACAATGTAACGCTTCAGTTGTGTAGGTCATTTAAACTTGAATTATGTATGAATTAACATATCACATTTGTGAAAAGATTGCCAATAGTCAGTGCAAAGCGTTTGAAACAGAATTTAAATCATGATGCAGTTAAACCTGGACGCAATAGTAACAACAACCCGGCTGTTCAATGCTCTGTAGAACTCTGTGATTGGTTTTTGGATGATTAATTTCATTATGGATGAATCTGTCTATTATTTTCACACTTAACTGATTAATTGTTTAGTAAATTACCATCAAGTTCCTGGAGTTCCCAAGTTGACATCTTCTGGCAACATATTTTATCCAAAAGCCCAAAACATTCAATTGACAATAACAGTGAAAAGCTGCAAATCCTCAGGTTTGAGAAGCATTTTTCCTTGTGACTAATCAGTTAATCATTTCTGCCTTAAATAACAAATTAACATAAAGAAAGGAGTACTGAACAAGTGGCCTCAGTGACTAAATTAAATGTATAATACAATTTCCACCTGTGTCAAAAGGATTGCAGTTCTAAAAGTAATGTTAATATAAAAATAATGCACTGCTAGCACAAGTTAACTCCCTTTAATTTCCTGCCTTTGAATGCTATGGACGTCCCTGAGGACCAGCATGCTTGTTGTTTAGTCGTCTGTTTGGTTACATGAGCTCCCCAGTTCTTTGTGATGAGGATGCGAGCAGGTCAAGTGTGACATGACTGCCCTTTCTGGAGGGTCAGCAGGCTGACAGTTCAGCGTATAGGGTCTAAGCACATGTCAGCCTCTGGCATGCTGCTGCCACCAGGCCAGAGTGTTCACAGAAACAGTGCCACTTCCCACATTGAGCTCAAAAATGCTTGTCATTGTGATGAATCTTACATTTTGAAATGCTGCCCAAATTCAAACTCACTTCATTAAGTTTACCCTTTTGTATGTCTTGTAATTTAGCTCATGTGTCTCCGCTGCAGAGAAAGAGAGCATAGGTAAGCCGCCTCGTTTTGTTCTCACTTGTGGACACAGCATATGATATAATTAGAAGTAACAGGCATGCAAATGTGTTTTCACACCCAGGAAAGGACCACAGAGAGAAAAAATATAAAGCACACAAACAGTTTGGGGACCGACGTGGGGGAGTAACAGGAGCCCGCACTTATTTCTACGCCGATGAGGCCAAATGTGACCAGCATATGGAGACCTTCATCAAGTGCATCAAAGCATCTGGTCAGTAAGCAGAAATGAAACCACATCAGTGATGCAGCTTTACTATATGATTGTTTTGAAAATTAGATTCGCTCTAGTAACTATTACATTTGGCATATCTACAATTGCTTTTATAACTCGTGAGAAATAAAAGGAATTTGTACAAAGATCAATGTGGTAATTTGGGCAACATGTTGACAGTTGATATGGTAGTTCATGAGAATTTGTTGAATAGCCATGATGTAGACGCAGGTTATTTAAAGGCCAGCCAGAGGCTTTGTGGTATTTAAATAATGACACCCACATATCTGAAACAACAGTTTAATTCCAGCTGAGTTTTAGTCATCTAGAATTCCATTTGTGATATCTGTCATGTAAGAACAGTTGGCTTGCCACATGAAGCATGCATTTACCATCATGTTAATGTTTTTACCTTTGCATCGTTTTATTCATTTTGGAACTGTGTTTGACCTCTAGGTGGGAGTTCAATGCACAGTTTTACTGCTGTCAAAATGACTGCTCTAGGACGACCTCAGTTTCTGGTAGGCACTAAGAATGTGATCAAAAGGTCAGTGCACTAATTTAGCTGATGGGGTGTGGTGCACTGACATCATGCTTTTTTTTTTCTTTTTTTTTTTAAAGCTCCAGTTTTCAGAGGTCTTGGTGAAATGGCGGCGGTTTTTCACCTTCCTGGCTTCGCAGCAGGGGAAAGATGGCATGCAGGCCTTAGAGCAGAAGCTGGAGCTCAAACAACTGCAGGTGGAGTTTTTCCTACTCTGGTGAACATTAATGACAGTGGACACCAGATGATACATCTGATGATAAACAGTGGATCATGTCTCATACACAATGTGCTACACTGCTGTATGTGCCTGGCAGCACTTTAGATCTTTATGTCCATCTAGGAATCCCTGACCAAACTCGGTGCAAAAGGTGACTTCTATGGCTGGTTTAGTGGAAGGAGCGGGGAATCATCAGGGTAAGCATGAACACAGACTGCCTAAACAAACATCTGTATAACAATTTCAGTGTTGTACACGGGAAAAAAAAATCATTATATTTAAGGTAATGTAGAGTTCATTCAATGAAAAGTGTCTGATGATGGAAAGAAGAAAATCCTCTTCTAATGGATTGCAATTTGACACATTAGTTAAAGGTAATAAGTGATCTGATTTGCAAACATCAACTGTTGAAATGTAATATGTAAAGTCAATACAGATGGAATGAGATGAAACACTTTTAAATCACACATGAGAAACAGTTTTATTACAGCTATTGTCAAGTTAATCTTTAAGGGCAGCCTTAGTTTCAGACTGACTAAAATAATTTTAAAGAATGACAGTATTTTGATGTACCGTACCTTCCTCGCCTCTGTCTGACAGAACCATTGACATGCTTGACTGGAGCAGCCTAATAGATGACAGAACAAAGATATCGGACCTGCTGGTCGTCCCAAATGTAGAGGTCAGTAACATAACACGCTGAAAGAGAGAATTCAGTGTCTATAAATACAGTTAAAAGAACATACCAGAATCTTTAAATGCAATTCAAGATTCACAGGAGGCAATAATTTAGATGCTTTTTGCTTTTCCAAATTTGATGTAATTTATGTGCATACTGATTTTGAATTGTAAGCAGTTAAGTGAAAAGCACTGCAGCAGTCTATGTCTGCCATGTATCTTTACTGTACCTAAATTTAGGAATGGGTTCATGGTTCATCTTATGTGAACAAGCTTGTGGAACATTCATGACAAAGACCTTTCAGGAAAATCTGGCAGTCGCTTAAATCAAAAGTTGAACAGAATCTGATGTCATTTAAAACATTTTACTAACCCTTTCCTTGCTGTCAAGAAGCCCTTGTGAAAGTTATGGTGCGTGGTGCACACCCTCCTGTCTTGTCTGCCCAGCTAGGTGAGCTGGAGCCTCTGCTGGAGTCGTTCACTACGGAGGAGGAGAAGCAAATGAAGAGGATGTTACAGCGCATGGACGTCTTAGTCAAGGTCACGCACATAAACTACACACACTGATCGCTTTGCACAGATATACGCAGACTTAGTAGCAAAAAGAGCAGCTGCTTAGTGTTTAACTAAATGTGGCATGATTATTGGTTAAATTAATGTTAATTGCATAAATTATCACTACACTTCTGTGATGTGTATTTGTTAATAATTAGTTAAAGCAAGTTGTGCTTTTTCGCTTGCCATGCCTTTTTTGTGTGTGTTTTTAGTCATTCAGTGTGTGTACACATTGCATTATACAACAGCACAATAACAAATCTAGGGTATCGATTGTATTCACAATCACATCTTTAATCTAACGGTAGCATAATAAACACTGTTAGGTGATATTACTCTTAATAAATTAGATTTTTTTAAATTCCAGCATGCCATAGAGAATGGCGTTCGCTTGATGGTGGATGCCGAGCAAACCTACTTCCAGCCAGCTATCAGCAGGCTGACATTAGAGATGCAGAGGATCTACAACAGAGAAAAACCTGTCGTCTTCAACACCTACCAGTGCTACCTCAAGGTCAGGATCCACCACTGGCAAAAAGACAAGAGAACATGTAAATGATGAATATGCACACAAAGCACGCAGACGCGACAGTTCTAATTCCTGTGATTAAGGACACGCTGTGACAGATCTTGCAACTCCAAATTTCGACGCGTAAGGAGATTACTATGAATCAGCGGAATTGAGGATGAAACAGCAACATGAAGAAGAGGATAATATTGGAGGGAGTTTATTTTTGTTTTTGTAAATACACCAGTTGAAGTCAGAAGCTATTTAAGTCACAGTAGCGTCATTCATTTGATTAGCATCCTTTTTTCAACCTTATTATTATTGTAGTAAAAGAACATAAGCTTAGCACCTAAAACATGCAGTATTGTGAAGTAGAAATAACACCGCTGCTTTGCCGCTGACAATAATATCACCAGACTGTGTGATTGTTGACTAGTTAGATCTACAGAAGTTAATAAAAGTAGCAAATGCTCTATTGCAAATTTTATATCTGAACTTTCTTTTGCTCTGCAGGAGGCTTATGACAATGTAACTATGGACGTAGAGTTGTCTCGACGTGAGGGTTGGCATTTCGCTGCCAAGCTGGTGCGTGGGGCCTACATGTATCAGGAGCGAGAGAGGGCCGAAGAGCTTGGTTATGAGGACCCGATTAACCCTGATTATGCATCTACCAATAGGATGTATCACAGGTAGGAGGCTGAAGACTGTCCAAATCTGCACCTGCAAAGTTTGAGTTTCTTCTGAAGCTGCCCATTATTGCTGTAGCCTTTAGCTACTGGATTGCAAAAAGTCTAGAGTTAAATGATGCACAAACACACCTCAGGAAAACTGTTTTTGGTTTTTTTCCTTACTTGTGTGACTTCATGTGGTCCACTGATTTAAACTAGTCACCTTCTAGGCACAACTCTGCTGCAGTGGGCAGCGCAGGGGTTTGATTTTTAGGGAAGTGGTCCCTCGGTTGGAGTTTGTGGATTCAACATCTCGTGTCAGCAAGCTTCCACCGTGTTGATTTGTGCAAGTTACGGAAACTCCAGGGGTGCTGTGTTGTAACAGTTTTCTGACATTCCTGGATTAAGGCAAGCTCAAAGAAATCACCCTGTGGAGATCAATATGTTTTGCACAAAAAGAGGAAAGGCCACCCTCAAGCTATCAATTAGATTTTGAGGTAAACATCAACATAGGACAGACACAAAGTTTGGCTGATGGGCTACAGCACAGCATGAGGTGGGATTTAAAAACATGGAGAGGACGGGAAAGTACATGCATATTAAGATGGCTGCACGAGCAGGGAAGCAGAATTCAGAGGTCTTCCCTGAATTGGTTCATATTTCAGGTAAATACGTTCAGTGTTTAGGGACATTTTTCCCGTTCAGTTGTGTAAAGATAGCCCTGCGTCGCAGAATAAATCTTCCATGATAATTACAAAGATTTGTTTGGGTGAGTTATGAAGCAGCGGCCACAATATGCATCCAGTCTGCTACATGTTAAGTATCTTGTTATTTTATAGGGAATAGTTTAGCAGAAAACAATTGTGGTAATTTCCACCTCACAGACAAAAGTTATGTCCTTGCCTTCCTTCCTTGTGTGTGTATTGCGTCAGGTGTCTGGACTATGTGCTGGATGAGATTGCACTCAACAGAAACGCCAACGTGATGGTGGCTTCACATAACGAGGACACGGTGAAACACACCATCAGGAGGTATGGTTTCACTTCTATCCGAACACACTGCTGAACACACACCTGATTGATTTTTGTATATAGCTTTGCATCTGTACAAACCAAGACATTTTTTATTAAAGTCTCTCCGTCTCTCCCTCTCATCCAGAATGAATGAGCTGGGTCTCTTACCCACAGAGAACAAGGTGTACTTTGGTCAACTGTTGGGAATGTGTGATCAGATCAGCTTCCCATTAGGTGAGAAAAGCACACACAAACACACTCGAGCTCAGTGACGAGGCACTGATCTTTCCCCCCCTGCATAAGGATGATTTGGCAGTTAGTTCAGCCTGTGGAGGATCCATATAACTCTCAGCTCTGTGTCTTAAGACCTTTCAGCTACACACATATAGCCCACAGACTGCTTGCACTGCATGAGGTGTCACATGTAGGAGTCAGTCTGCAGCCCATAACGTGACATATGAACTGAGACACCTCGGTATTGACAAGCTGTCTTAACAAAGCGCCGCTGCTGGCTCCCACCACTTTATTTGTCAGTCAAAGACAGGCACAGCGGCGGCAGGCACTTGTCTGTCAATGTGAGGCTGAAGTTGAAACAGCCTTGGCCGGTATTGATGTAAACAGACACATGTGTTTCTTGGCGGTTTTCTCAGAGGAGAGAGCAGCGAGTGCCATGTCTTTGAAACAATAAAGAAGTTGTTATATGAAATACATCATATCATCACCCATTTTTACAGGTGCCATAGTCCGTTTTTATGATTTTGTTTTCGTCGGGGTGTAAGAGCACATTTATTTCGATGGATTTGAGAAAAATGAGCGCCGACAAAGCAGCCGCAGTATGCGACTGCTTGACTGGCAGACCTGGCTCCTCTTATTCAAATGCAGCAAACTGAGGTTGTCCGTGCAAATGCAGCAGACCTGCCTGATTAGAGCGACTCCAGCAATCATTTAGTGAGGGAAGCCAGTCGAGATCACGTCCAGCTTTGATGTGAAATGACGTCTAACCCTAACCCTGGCTGAAACTAGTCAATGAAAAATCACATTTAAACAGTTTCTGTGTGAAAAGCCTGTGATGATATCTGCACATGAATAGAGAAACATTCTAATTCTACATTTATCTCCATCCATACCATCCTACAAAGCCCCTTTTTTCTTTTCTTTCCTCCCATCCCAACCCCAGGTCAGGCAGGCTTCCCCGTCTTTAAGTACGTCCCCTATGGGCCGGTGAATGAGGTGATGCCCTACCTGTCTCGGAGAGCCCAGGAGAACCGAGGCTTCATGAAGGGTGCCCAAAAGGAGAGGGAGCTGCTGTGGCAGGAGCTGAAACGCAGACTTGCCTCTGGGGAGCTTCTCCACAGACCGGCATACTGAAAACACAGAAGGAGAGACAAAGAGGAGAGTGCGTCAACTTGTCGAGCTTTTATTTTTTTATTTTTCATCTTCCCTGGTTGACGGCTGACGCTGTGGCTGTCTGTTCTGTTTCTCCCTGGATGTACATCACCTGTTCTGCCCTGTTCTGGGGTTTTCTTGCTGATGGACTGTTTCGGCGTGTCTCTCTCCTTTTCTGTCTCCCCACTGTTGTTTTTCTCCGTGCTGTGTCTCGCTGATGTTCCCCACCTTACACCCCTGATCCTTTCTTCTGTGCACTGCCCGTCTTCTCTCCTCTTCTTTGCCTTATCCGCCTCTGCATCCATAAGCATCCCTCATTTTCTCTTCCTGTTGTCTATAGAGCCCTGGTATCCATCAAGTGGGCATCTTTACGGCTCCAAAAGGACTGCCTAAAATGTCAACGAGACCGGGGCGGGTGTCTCCTTTTATCACCCTATTTATCTTGGAGAGGGACAACAATAATAAAAATAACAGGCTTGATTTAAATGGTAGTAAAGGAAACATCAATATTCCCCTCCTATATAATGTTTTTTTGACTCCTGAACAGGCACACAGTCTCCCGAGGAGGCCTCTCTGTACTGTATATTTGTGCGGCTGCTGTGTTTGAGCTTGTATTGCTGGTTTGAAAATGATGCCTGTTTATGAATCAATGAGAGAGGATAAACGGTTCCTCACAGCACATCCCTCTTCTTCTAAGAGTGCAATGCTTTTGTTATTGTATTTGCTGGAGGAAGCTATATTCTTGGTCACTGAGGTGTTACGTTCAGTATTCAGTGAGTGAATCTCCTTTTAACACAGACGCCTGCAAGTCTGGCAGGCTGTTTGTTTTTTCCTTTTTTTTTCCATGACACTATACAAGGGAGTAGAAAGTTAGAGGTTTGCCTTTTAGCCTTATTGTGTTTTGATGGATTAACACTGCAGTTCTTATCGCCGTGAATGTAAATATGTTTGAAGCAGGGGATTCCATTTGTTGGTTTCACATGTCTCACTTCATGGACCTGTGAAATTGCTCAATTAATAAATATGCATTGTGTGAATAGCAAACGCCTACTTCAGGATTTTTTAAAAAAGTAGGATGTGATGTTGTTGTCTGTGATATTGTCGCTGTGAGCTTCCTTATGCGGCTTGGCTTGTTTTGTTTTCTTAATTCTGCACCATCCTGCACTCAGTTATTGATACACAATTAGTATTTGAGTCAGAGGGTAACCAAGCTTCATGATAATTATGGCCTTGTCATTTTATGAGAGCAGTCAGCGCTCTGTAGACCATCATTTAATTACCCATGATGCTACGCTCAATACAGATCACAGAAATTGGATGCATTAATCATTACTCAGAAGAAACTTTAGTGGCTGTTAAGTTTTACTGAGGCAAAGCGCCACAGAGCTGTCACTGCTGCTGTATTCTATCGGTTTAATTAAGAATTGAGTCTACTTTTGATGTAAGACGTGCCTTTGGGTATACGTTTGCCAACAGATCCCGTCTCACAGGATGCTGGAGTTTTCCTGGTTAGCTTCAGTTGCAAAGATGATTTAGAGGACACATTGTGCTGTTAAAAATTCTACACAAGTTCCAAGTCAGTCAAAACCAGCATGGGCTCAGCATATTCATTGAGCCTTATCAACACTTCTCCCTACATTAAAGCACAGAGGCATGTAATAGAGTCAGCCAGGGCTAATTTACTTTACGTAATGAATGTAGACTTTGTATTATGCAAGACGTGAAGGGTGGCATACGTAACCGATTTCTTTGGGCTCTGCGGCCATTGGTTCCACATGGCTTGACGTCTGGGATTGCTTCCTTGGCTGTGCCCTTGGCATTGTGGTTTCAGTGGGACCACACAGCATTGTGGTGCTTTTCAAAGCACAGCAGCATATGCTGTGACAGGCCCTGGTTTGAAAACATAGCGCGCATTGTTTTTCAGGTTTAGAAATTTGAAAAAGATTTGGTTTTGTGCAGCACAATGGATGGATCGCTTTACCGCTGCTTTCCAGCAGGCAATCTCTAATCAGTGTCTGTGTGCCAATGGATGAACTGACAGTAAGGAGTACGATGGCTTTGAGCCGCCCAGGAGTATTGTGCATTTTTATCTTTCGACAGCAAACAGAGATAACTGGCTCACAGCGCACAAATCAGAAAACTGGGCCTGTGCACATTCGATTCAACAGCTGTAATCATACCCTCAGTAATGAGATGATGTTTGAACTTTATTTCACCACAAGGGCTGAGAAAAGTGGAGGAATAAGTTTGAAAAAAAAAGGAATTGAAAGGGAGTTTTCATCCATCTGAACAGAGCTCACGTTGTAAACATTTTGATCTTCTCACTTCAACATTTTCGTTGGAACCACAGATGAGCAATCAGCGACAGTCTATCAGTGTTTGGCTGCTATTTCACCGAAACTGAGAGGAAGATCCAGTTTTGCTGCGACTCAGTTATAGGTAACAAGTAGAGAGTCCTCTGCATGGCAACAGGTTGGCTGCGATGTTTAAATCATTTAGTTCTGCTGTACAAATAGAGCTTCTATAGAGCGGAGATGGACGGGGGAAAAAAACTCGGAGGAGACCTTCAACAGCAGACAGACTGGATTTCCTGACATTGCAACATAATCGCAGCATCATTTCTACATGGCCAGTCAGAATGACAAGCGCAGTATAACTCAGTATGTTGGCATCAGTGAAAACGCTGCAAGATATCTTGTCAATATTTTATTACAACATCTGAGGCTAAGTTGGCTTAAATGTCTAACAAGGCGAAAGGGTTGTTAGACACTGACATTTTGACAGTTAAATAATTGGCAGCAATTTACAATAAGGTGTGCAGAGAATCCCACAAACAGATCCTGAATGATTGGAAATAGCTTACCAAAGTCTATATTCCAAAATCCCCACAGTTAGGAATAGTTTGACATTTTTGGGAATGTGCTTATCGGCTTTCTTTGTGAGTGTTAGATAAGAAGACTGATATCACTCTCAGGTCTGTACGATAGACACAAAGCTCCAGCTGGCAGCAGGTTTGCTTAACAGGCTTCAGGACGTCACTGGCAAAGAAAAAGTCCAGATAACCCCTGGTAAAACAAAAAAGAAAGGACATAACCTGGACTGTGGACGTAGGAGGTGCTGGAAGGTGGATTTCGTTACCTACAGACAGCCAAGCTAGCTGTTTCCGGCTTTTGTGCTGAGCTAAGCTAACCGACTGCTAGCTGATGCTTCATATTTACCTGCCAAGCTGTTCCTTTAAAATATGTTGGACCTGACAACAGATGGTGATACACAGAAAGATGTTAGTTAAAAACAAAAAAAAAGAAAGAAAGAAAGAAACCCACACTGCAGACCAAGCAAGGACATTCCATCACTCCATCAAAAGCTTATTTATGTATTTATGTAAGTCTATAACATTATATGAGTAGCTTGCTTTCTTTTTTGGGGTCTAGACAGGGTGTTTTCTTTCTGAAACCTGACACAGAAGAAGCTTTGACCGTTCTGCACATGAAGAATGTGACCCCTGACCTCTGAGGTTCTACAACTTGTAAAAGCAAATAATGTGTGAAGATTATCTGTAACAAAATAAATGAATGTCACAAGCGTGCTGTGATCCTGAATCAGTACAAGCGAGTATAAAAAATGGACGCAGGGATGGATGGACAGATCATGAGCCTGTGGGGAACAACTGATGTCCACCGAGGTGTATTTTAAAAATATCACGGTGGATAACTTTGGCTTTTTCACAGAGTTTTGTTTGACTGTCAGTGTTTCCAGCTGCATCTGTAATGCCTATCTACATAAAGTGAAACTATTGCATCACATCATCAAAACTATGTTCATGTTCGCAGAGATTGTGAACAGCAACCACAAGCAAGCTGTCTGACTTGTCAAACCTTGTCTGGTAAATTAGCACTTTTGAGTCCTGCTTAACAACATAGTTGATCCACAGGAAGTGCAATAGCTGGTTTGACCTGTGTCTGTAATTCCACTTTCGGCTTTGGAACGTGCCCTTTTCCCATTTCTTTGCCTTCCACCGTCCTCAGAAACGAAGGGAATCTGTGTTATTCATCACAGCTACTTGCGATGTGGTGAATCACTGCGCTAAGTTGACCTCAGAGCCTGAACCCAGTCGTGCACTGAAGGAATCCCCCTGGCCGCAGTAAGCTCTGATGTGAACCAGCGAGTAAACAAATGAGTCGTAAACACAACAGATGGGACAGGCGATGACTAATCTCATCGGCCCAAATAGAGTGGCAGAACGTAGCACAAATGATCAAAAGCCGAGGGAAAGCGAGAGATGAGGGGAGAGATGGAAAGTTTGTGTTTTCCGTCTTGCACACTTGACAGCGTGCACGACTGGAAACACTTTTATTTCACACACCAAAGCGCCACTTCACGCCACCTTCATCGGTGTCATTGCTCTGCTATCAAACACAAATCACTGAAATCATCTGCCAAGTCTCCTGAGTGGATGCGTGTGGCAGTGTTGTCACTTATCACAGGTTTTGTGACAGGGAGGGCTGGGAAAAATGCAAATAACATATCACACGCCTCACACATCCCTGAAATTAATTTTGAGGGTTTTTTTCTTCCAGTCAGTCTGCCATCACTGACTGGTTTGTGTTTTTAGTAATCTCATTTGGAGGCGAGTAAAGCTGTCCATGAAGGGAAAAAAAAAAATGCAGTGGCTATGACAGCGGCCTCCCAACCCTCAAAGTCACCAGTAAAGGTCCAGGACTCAACATTAAACTTGTCTTGATATGCCGTTTCTCCCCCAACACCTAAACCTTTTGTTCTGTGCCACTGAACGGTGCCCATGTATTATAGATCATTAAACCGCTTTCATCTCCTCTTTGAGATGCACGCTGTTTTCCCTTTGAAAGCGATAAGCATGAGCCGCGACTTGATAGAAAAAAGAAGACAAGAAGTCTGTGTGTGTGTGTGTGTGTGTGTGTGTGTGTGTGTGTGGTGCCCAAACTTACCCTGAAGTCCTAGATTTGCCCTCTTTGCCACATACATGCTCACAAGAAGGCTTAACAGTGTGTGCTGCTACAGCAAACATACAGCAAACACATTGTTCAAGCACACATGCATGCATACATACGCATTCATCCAATGGCAGTACAGGCTCACAGAAACACACCTGCAACCCCCCCCCCCACAACACTGCACACCCACCTACACTCTTCCTCCCATCAGTTCTCATATCTATCAGTCTTGTGTGAGAGATGATTTGGAGCGGCTCAATGTTTTGATCATTAGTTTGGACTCATGGAGTGCAGCAGCGGTGAAAAATGAGACTGCTATCTCATGGCCACCTGTTCTTTTAATAAGAAAAAGAACAATTCCCCGTCACAGGATGGATTGGCTACCTGATGCCAGGGGAAGAAAACCATGTTGGTGTATGCGTGCACTTGGAATGTTTATTTGTGCCTTTGTGTGTATACGTCTGAATTAAATTCTGCTAATTAATGTCTATGGATGTACTGTGTATATATGCAATGAAGCCAGGGTAGAAGTAATGTATAAATCCTCTTGGAGCATAAAGATCATACAGTTGATATGTGTGAATATATCAGATAGTGCAAGCTGCTGTTTGCCGCATTTCTTGCTGGAGCCACAGCGGAGACGACGTGTGATAATTAGATTAGGTTTATAACACAATTTTCCAACTTAATTATATTTTATTTGGCTTGTTAGCCTGCGAGTAAGACAGGCATTTACCAGTTTAGCATTCTTGCTTAGAAAAGTAGGTTTAGGAGGGTTAGCTGAAGAACAAAAAAAGTCTCATTTTAGGACAACTTACAACAATGCGGTGTCATAACCTCCTCATTATCAGCGGAAACCAGTTAATTAGAAACAGGATAGAAATAATCTACCAGCACCTTAAGATTTACATCCAGAGCTAATGTTCAGTGCTAGAGTAGAAAGTAATGTGACATGTGAGGAAGCAAGCACAAATTAAAATAAATAAATAAATTGAAATTAAACATGAAATAGGGAATGTCACTGACTGCCATCCAGGATTTTGCTGGATGGATGTATGATGTTACAGTACAGTTGGAAATGAACCCTAATGCCCAACTATTGCAGTCTTGTCTATGTTAGTTAAGCATGCAGGTTTGTTATCTGACACAACCTTGCAGTTGCGCGAGCTGCCAGCTTTGCTCTCAGTCAAATTCCTGTATGTTCAGCATGATTAACATCTCTGTAAATTTACCTTTATTTGCTAGACAATAGATTGCTTGAGATTCTCCTCACCAGATAAACAACACCGCTGGTTTGTTCAGATGCTTGAAATATCCTCTGGTTATGTTTTCTTGAGTGGGAATCACGACCTCGCTCAGAGGCAAAGGCAGAAGTGGTGTAATGTTTATTAATTGTCTAAACTTAAACCTAAGCTACAGAGATGGCAGGTCAGAAAATGATCAAATGAACTGTCATGTCAAGTTACGTATGTGGATTTGATTTAGTTTCCATTTTTAATGTCTTTCTATAAATATTATTAGAAAAATAAAAAAAATCCTCATGCTGTCGATATGCACATGAACACCCACACACATATGTCCGTATGTGTCCGTTCTATTATGCCTGCATGTGCTCCTGTGGCTTCTGTCCATTTCTTTCCATGTGTGTTATTGGATATGTGCATGTAGGCCTATATAAAGCAGCTTGCAACCAGGCAAACGCAGCATGATGCTCCTTGGTTTGGGGATCCAATTGTCATGCTAGAACAGTAGGAGGAAAATTTACCCGACCAGTGATGCTGAGATGAAAGCAGAGCGAGGAGAGCAGCCGAGCTGGTTTTCTTCCTGCTCTGCGATGAGCAGACAAACAGCGATCGACCACATTGATGTTGGGATTTGTTGGAGATACTACCGAGGTGCTTTTGTGAAGGCAGCAGAGCTAAACCAAAGAAAGCCACGTTAGACTGAACCTTATGGGTCTGACCCATTTCCAAAATGTACTTATTGTTCCCTCTTTTGCATTTCTGTAAGCTTCATCTTTGTTTGATTTCCTTTTTATTTTCAATGTCTGCAAAGGGTTTGTTCACACATATCACCAAAAAAAAAAAAAAAAAATCCGAATGATGACATACCACTAGAGGAAAGTAAGAAAATATATGTATATATGTTACATTATGTCGCATTATATGTAACATTTATGCATTAAAATGTCTAAAAATCACCTGACATATTATCCCAAATATGTATTACTATCACCATTTAAGTTGGTGAGCATGTTAGAAAACAGTTGTCTTAGACATGCAAAATTATCATCATTTGGAGCTGTGTATCTTTCCACTTGATGAATGTAAAAGTTTTTGACTCTCTATTTAGCTCTGTTTCTGGTCTCCAACAGCTCCCTGAGAAAAATATCTGTCTCTTTGGCTGCTAATGCTCCACTATGTTCACCAGCTGGTCGCTAACTTCGTCTGCTGTCTGGTGCTGAGCGGCAGGATTTTAGAGCTTGTTGCCTGCTGTGGCCAAAAATGACACTATGAGAGCAGTGGGAGTGGACCAAAACAGTAAAGTCATGACATGTAAAACCAAAACAATGAGCTCAATGTTGCTGAAACATGACGTAGAGCTAAGGGGAAGTGCTCAGTCACTTCACGAAATCACGTTATTCTGTCATTTTTGCCATATAAACCAATGATTATAGCCACTTCAAGTTCACCTTACTTTGAATAATTCATTTGTTCGGCACATTATTTTACAATGACAACATGATGACCGTGTAAATCAACTGCATGATACAATTTCACTGAAAGCTGATGAACCAAACTTTCATCATTGCTGAGCTGTATTTTTTGTTCACATTTTCTTGCATTTTCCCCTCTGGTGAATAAAGAATGCTTAACCGGGCAGACATGTTTAATAAAAACACAATTGGACTGAGCTGTTCTTTTCAGGACACAATGAATACATGACTTGATTAAATACGGGTGTCTCGAATGAATGGAACTAATCGGACACAGGACACTTTGACCACAGGTCTGGTTTCCCATTGAGAACAGATTTTGGGATGCTATGGAGGACATACAGACACACGTTGAATAGAGTTGAAAAGAAGAGCAACTGGAGGTGAGCTGAGAGCAGTGTCAGCAGTATTAATTTATTTGATCCTTCTCCAAACAGGATATGAATAATTGCTTGTTTTATTTCGGGTTGATGAGTCAGAGAGCACCTCCCTATTCTTACACAACGATGAACGTGAGGCGGCAGCCTATAAGAGCACTGATTTTGTGGATAAGAGAGCCAAGTCTGGCACATCTTCATTGATTTCTATCTCTCCCTTGTGCTTATGTAGGCTCCCACTCTGAGAACTACAGAAAGAGGGCGTGTGAAGGGGAAAAAAGCAGACATCTCATCCGTTCTCCTCCAGCGTTTTGGACACCCACATCTTCATCGAAGCTGTGATCACGATGCTGATCACATGAGGATGAGGAAGCTGAACCCACACGTTTTTTGCCTCTCCAAATGCTCGATAGAGGAGAGTTTCTGGATGTGAGCCGAAATGGGGGAAAAAAAAAAAATGTTATCCTAGTGGCAAACACCAGGGGGCAGTAGTAGTCTTCAAGGCCCCTGCATGAACCTCGACCCAGCTGTGTGTATGTGTGTGAGAAAGAGATCCTCAGCAGCATCTTCTCCTCCACAGTCCTCAGTCCTAAAAAGCCCTTTTAAAAGGCTGTATGAAAATTCATCATGCTTTCAAACTGACCTATTTTGGGAGATTGGTTGCTTGGATTCTCTATTTTTCTGCCCCGACCCCCCCAAAACAAACAAACAAAATAAATAAATAAATAAAAAAATCACTGTTATCGTGATGAGGATTTTGAGAACACAGAAGAAATATTGGCAATCTGGGCCAGATTTAAACACATGGAAGCACCAGCAATAGTTTGAGCCTGTTGTTGCTAAAAACAGAACCATAATTCTCGATATGTCTCTTATTTTCCATAAATTACCTTAAGAACATATGGCAGCTATGCACCCACACACAGCCAGCATGCATGCACAGAGAAACATAACACTTTCCTCCTCCTCCTTCTTTTCCCTCCCTTTCCTGCTATTTCATAAAGCGTCTTGGAAGTCCAAACATGCCACCATCACTGGGTGAGAGCACTCCATTTCCACAGACATGCACTGTAGTAAACACAGTAATCCCCTCCTCCATGTTTTAAGGATTAATATCATCTTTATTCATAAGCGTAGCAGGAAGACTGCTGTCGTGTTTGTGAGGGGACACTCAGGCCATGCACACACACACAGGCTGGCATGCACACATAACCGTTAAGTGTCATGCGGGCCGGCTCAAGCACACGTGTCCTGGTCTTCTTTCCGTGATGACATGATCTGTGGGTGGCAGATTGATTTGGCCCAGCGCGCGCGAGAGAAACAATCAGATCAAAGAGGAAGAGGAAGTAAGAGAGAGAATAAGCAAGAGGAGGGGAGAGAGGGAGAGAGAGCTCTTCCACTTTGACTTGATGGATTTAACTCTCATTCAAAGGGACAGACTTATGACACATGGGAGAGAGATTCGCTTTTCCTTCCTTTTATCTACGGAAGTACTATAGTGTCTCTTCTTCACGCACCCCCCCCCCCCCACACACACACACATACACACACACAGGGTTGTAAAAACACCCTTGCGCTCTACTGTCCTGTCTCTTTCTGCTCTACACAAACACGCACCCCTCCCATGCTCACTGTTCTTCTCTCTTCACTACTCTTCCCCCGCGCCCCCCCCTTCTTTCAAAGATGTCTCCAGCTAACAAGCCGGGGGCTTGGGGGTTGCATTAGGGAGGACCTCGGTCCACGGTCTCCATCACTGAGCTGGAGGAAGGGTTTCAGAGCACCGCTATCTGTCTGATTGCCTGTGTGATAAAAGAATAAAGCTGTTAGGAGAGGAAGAAGAGGAGGATGAGGGGGAGTATTGTCATAACAGCCTTTTTTTTGGGGGGGGGGGGGCACAAATTTGACTCCTGGGGGCAAGATTGTGTGCCTCTGATTTCCCTACATGCTCTGTACCCAGACTGATAAGACGCAGGCAAAGTGCGGGGGGGCATCTCGATATGTGTTGTGAGGTATCTTGGTGGCATTTTGTTCCCCACTGTGTGCAAGCACAAACCGTGTGTTTTGTTAGTTTGTGTGTTTGTGTGTGGTCCTGGCCAAAGATTACCTTAGCGCTCATTATCACTCATGGTGAAGATCATCATTATGGTCTTGCCTGCCCCGCATGCCTCCTCTACCTCCCTCCAGTAAGTCAGTGCTAATACACACACTGCTCTGAGACACACTGTAGGCTGCAGCGAGCAGCAAAGGGCACATACTGTACATAAAATGAAGCTAGCTAGCAGGGATGCCTCACTTCCATCAGGAAAAATGCAAGATAACCCAAAAACATATTAGTTGTGAAACACATTCATCTGCAGAGAGCACGCGTCTCGAAAGCAGGCAAACACATGCTGCTGTCGGTATTGTTTCGTCTGAGTGAAAGCTGCTTACAAGCTGCTCCAGCAGTTTACAAATCTGTCTCTGGAAAACAATTTCACTTTCACAGACCTCCTTCACGCCCATTGTTCTCAGTCTTCTGTGTCTCATGTGAGCATTAGAGCCAGCTCGCCCCTTGATCTCACTTCCTGCATCGAAGTCATTGTTCTCCGACGGAAGCTGCATAGTTGATATATCGCTTTGTGATGTAAATGCTTTGCTAGATGTACTGCACACACACACACACACACACACACACACACACACACACACACACACACACACACACACACACACACACACACATATATATATACACACACACACACACACACACACACACATATATACATACATACATACATACACACACACACACACACACACACACACATATATATATATATAATGGTAATGTGACTTCAGCTGTATTAGTATTGTCTAATCCCAGTTCTGGGAAGGTGCTGATGAAAAAATTTCAACAGTGAGTCAAAGGTTTAAAGGCGAAGTGTCAGATGAAGATGTTTTGTGTGTTGAACTCCACTTTGCAGCAGCACAAATGCATTAAAGCATGAATTCTGTATTTGTGAGGCTACAGTGCACATATCATCATCCAATTTTCACTATGACTAATGCCACTGTCGTGATCTGGTTCCTGTTTTTATTCGGACCATGCCAGGAGCTCTGAGCCTCAGGTTTGTACAAAAATATTCTTACTATTTAGTTTCAGACTGGCAAGTTACACATCTGAAGCGTGGAAGAGGAAAAACCCTATGAAATCATGAAATATGCCACGGAGCAGCAAAGCACGGCTTTTGTCACACCAACAAAGTGAACCTTTTTCCCCACTTTTTTCACTATTTGTCAAAAAGTAATCTTGAAAAGCTGAAACCTGTCATCTATTTCTTATTGCAAGCTGAAATATAGTCTTTAAAAGTACAACCATATTATTATTCATGAGCGACATCAAATCACATTTCACCTACATTTTAATGTTGACTGAGGAAAAATGGCGGGTTGTGAATAATGTAATCGCAAACTTTTGAAGTTCTGATTATCTTGCTGCAAGCCCAGAGAATAATAAGATCCACATCCAAGACAGAAAAATACTACTAATGCGTTTCATGTGCTTTCAACATAGCTTAATGAGAACTGGAGATGTTAAACATACTGTTTTTACAGCCTGGCCAGCAGCCAGTGCAACTTTTAGACCTCCTTATGCTGTAAGGCAGCAAATCTGATGGATGAACTTCAATCACTCATTCAATAACGTCAGCACAGAAACGCATGCTCCAGGGGATACTTTCCTGGAGCTGATCCTGCTCTCCTTTTAAAATGTGGAAAAACAACACCACGAAAAAAAAAAAAAAAAAAAAAAAAAGACAGAAAAGCCTTACTGGGTCTTTAAATGCTGATTTGCTGTGTTATGTGGCACGCGAGAATAGAAAAGAGCCCAAAGGGCACGAGGAACACAGCAGCGATGGTTATTATCAGTTCATTTGACAATGACATATAGAGACAATCCTAGAAGGGATGTGTTTAAGCACTTCCCTTCCTTTTGTAGGTCTCCTTGACAAAGAACCTGTGCAGAAAATTTCTTACGACGCTGGTGCAGCTCCAGTGTGAAGGAGCGATGAGGTGTGGCTGAGAGACTATTTCTAAATGTAAACACAGGCATCCACGACCACTGAGTCACATCTGTCTCTGCCTGCGGATCTGTCTCTGCGTCTTTTCCCACACGCGGCCCCCAAAATATTCACCGACACGCATGCTCACACATGAATTTGTCTCCTTCTCCATCCCGTCATCCCAATTCATGCTCCCTTTCAGTTGTTTAATCACTGCAGAGGATTGTGTGACAGAGCTGATAGAAGATGAAAAAAGAAAAACAGATATTGAAAGAGCAGATATTGGCCGGGCGGTAGTCAACGCAGATTCCAGTCAAAGTGGTCCCAACCTGCGCCGACCTTGAGGTGGTGTTAGAGATATAGAAAGCTGTCGGCCTGTCTGGCTCAGCACGGGTCTCTCGCTCATGTGCACATGCACATGCACACTTCCTTTCACCTACTTGTTTTTCAATTTCACTCTCTTAACCTGGTCTCACATAAAAGTATACAGCTTTCTCTCTAATCCGTCCAGCTCTTATGCTGTCTCTCCCTCTCCCTCCCCCTGTCACACACACACACACACACACACACACACACACACACACACACACACACACACACACACACACACACACACACACACACACACACACACCAGACTAATCTCATCAATTGTAACACCTAGCGGAAATGAGTCCCTCCCTGCCATTACCCGCTGCCACATGTAGCAGAATTTATTACACGTATACAGTACGTTTCTTGATTATAAATGAACATTTCTTTTGCTTCTCTCTATTGTCAATTCATATACATACATAATTCAACCCATTTCAAGATAGCTTTAATATTTCCTGCTGTGTTCCCCCGGGGGCCTGCTTCAAGAAGCTGGTCTACTGATCACATCTGGGACATGCACCACGGTTGGAGATTCAGTGCAATCAGATGGCTTAGAGGACTACTCTATATTTTGCAATTGTTTGTAAAAAAGCCCTCTTTGCAAACAGATCGAATTTTGTATGAAGAGTTTGCAAAATATAAAAGACAATGAATTTATGTGGAGATGGTTGAATCACACTGACATCTGAAAGGGCAGGAGGAGACAAAGATGGCCATGAGCAACAGTTCAGTAAGAATGGAAGAAATCACCAGTCACTTGCAAAGTTAACTGGAAGCTTACCATCAAAATCTGTGCAGATTTAAACAGGAACAGGCTCTTGTTTGTGTGTCAAGTGCACAGCGATGCATTGAACAAGCTGGAATTAACAGGTGTGCTGCTTTGGAAAAGTGCTTCTTCAAAACAGAAATAGAGGGTTAGTCCTGTTATTACTACTGGAATCGGATCACAGAATATCGGCTGAACATACTGGACTGACAATCACAGTTTAAATCTATCAATTTATCCACTGAGTAGACTGCAAGGAGTCTGAAGAAAAACAGGTTCCCAAAATATGTAGAGCCTAATCGAAAGTACTGCATTTCAGTAATGATCCAGGGTCACTTACTCCTCTCTGGACTGGAAAGCAAATTCAAAATTGAAGGAATTTGGAGGAGAAACAGTATTTCCCGCTGTCATGCAACACTGTGGGGACATTAAATGGAAGTTTTAATCATTTGATTTTTCTTCTTTTTTGGGGCCAAAACAATTTCAGATGTAAATGAATCATTTGCTGTCTGAATTACTGCTTTTATCATTGTTAAAATAGCCATTATTGAGGGAGAGAAGAAAAGCATCAGCATAACAGGTGAGTCCAAACTTCTGAGTGGCTGCGTACGCTGATGTACTTATACAACAGAGATTTTTGGGTTTTAGACTGGAAATTTATTCAGATACCTCAATCAAGCCGCTTGTCAAAACAGACCCTGGCATCTGACAGGGCTGGATGTATAACGAGAAGTGGGTGCTGAAACAAGATGGATCACTTTCATTGCAATGAAAGACAGCAGCTGCAGGTGCGTATGCCAGAGCAGTGTTCCTCTTACGTTTCATGCTTTCACATGAACGCTAAAACAGTGCCTGCGAGTTTTTTTTAAGAAATTACAGTTTGAGTTTTGTTTCTTTGTGAACCGCATGTGCGGCTTAATGTTTATGAGTAGCACTCCTGGGACATCCTACACACAGTATGTTTGAAATTCACACATTGCTCTCTTTCTATTGCTTCTTTGGAAAAGCAGATGAGGTAAACACCTCATTTTTCCCATTACTGATGATGCTCCACTGAATTGAATTTTCACAGCACATAAACTTAACTATGTGATGATGTAGCTCATTTATTAAAAAACAGAGTCCTTGCTGAGGCAAAAATTGCCTGAAGCATTCACAAAATCCGGCATTGGTGAAATGTTAACAATGAGCCTACAATGGATAACTAAGCTGTAGCATGTAGGAGTAACCTGACAAAAAGTTACACGGATTAAAAGGTCACCTATTGCCTCGACTTCAATGAAGTAGAAGCAGCTGAGCTGCAGAACAGTCTGAGGCAGAGAGAGAAAGGGATTAACCCTCTCCTCCAGGACAGCAGGATACCGTACATGTCCGTCTGCATGAGTATGTGTGCATGTTTGTGTGTGTGTGTGTGTGTGTGTGTGTGTGTGTGTGTGTGTGTGTGTGCGTTTGTGTGTGTGCATTATGGAAGGCGTATCTGTATCCCGCTCACTTCCTCTAGCCGGTAGGTGGAAGGTGGTCTGGCATTTAAGCATTTGACACTATCAGTGGTGTGTGAGCGAGTGTCAGGAGTGTGTGGGTGTACAGGCGTGGGCGAGAGGAGGAGGGGGGGTGGGAGGAGGAAGAGGGTGTGAGTGGGCTAGTGGTCGTGGGGGGTGGGGGGGTGGGGGGGTGGGAGGGACTTCCACTGAGCCACAAAGCAGATGGTGCAGATGTGAGTGGGTGTTTTCAGTCTCAGCAAGGCCAGATTTATCCAGCAGCCGTGGGGAGGTCCAGGGATTCATCTCTCACTCTCCATTGAGGATTCCGCTGCTTACTAGCTCATTACCAGCCGCAGGCTAAACTGTGAACATTCGTACAGTATGTAGACAACATAACTGGCGCGCTGCCAGGCCACATATTGTGGCAAAGTCTAGCTTGGTGAAGGTACAGCCTTCAGATTCTGTGAGGTGTCAAAGTGATGCATCATCTTCTTGCATTGCTCATCACACGGTGGAGGAGAGGGGTTAGGTGGAGGATGAAAAAAAGGTTTGTCAGATTGTAGCTATTTCTAACAGAAGTGTTGAGGTGCGATGCTGCTGACAGCATATACCTTGCTTTCATATCCTCTCATAGACCCCAATCACACATGCAGTGGAGGTATTTCAACGCCATTGCTCCATGTCTGAGTGAACTCATGCAAAAACGCTTCTCCCACGTAGTTTTGGTTAACATCCTTGACGCCACGGTGGTGGTGGGAAAAAAAAAAAATCACATCATTAATACATGTATGAAGCAATTACTTCACAAATCAATTATTCAATTTCCCCATGAATTAACCATCCACGCAATCAACCACATATGAGTCAGTCAATCACTGTTGATCCCGCACAAGCTTCCAACTCCTTCCTCCCGACACCATTCTGCCCTCCTCCCATCTTAACAGATAAACGAGATGGGAGAAATGCTGTAGAAGCCGTGTCTGATGTCCCTGCCTACAGGGTAGCCCGGGGCCAATTTTCATCATTACTTCCATGATCTTAAAGTATTCTACTGTGGCCTGCTTTTGACACATTTATGGCTTTTTCAGTATGTCAGGTATGTGCCTGTAATAGTAATGTCGCGTCAAGGATCTTGTCGTGTGGGACTCAGCCCTGCATCATGGCTGGCTTAGGCTCAGATCAAAGTTTGGTGAGACGGCCACCAGTTGGCTCCTGTTTTATACGCATGAGCAATCAGATCTTACATTAATGATTTAAGGAATTATCAACTGTTTCTTCCTACACCAATATTAAGGTGGTTAGAAGCAATTTGCTATCAGAAATAAGATGTCATGAAAATAATCTCTAGAACCTTCGCCCTACGGTTCATTCGGAGATGCTGGTGGTGGAGCGGCTCGTCCGCCTGCTGAGTCTTGTTAATCAGCACGAGTAACGAGTGAATTTTAAATCATTAATCAGAAACCAGTTTGCCATCTCTTTTCCATGGCTCTGACACCCTGTGACTCTGTTCTCCATATGTTCACCAAAACTTTGCCGTGCACTTCAGAGGAGTAGCTAAACTGATGGATATGAATTGTGATATTAAAGATATTGTTAATTATGTTAAACAGAACATGATGTTGTGATATTGGCACACACACAGACTTAGAAAATGGAGACATTGTTTGAATGTTCATTCTATTTTATCATCATATATAGTAATAGCTTGCAGACAGGCGGTGTAATATGGGCTCACCTTTGGCACCTGGGTACACAGAGTAAGTGCATTACACAATCATACAACAGACATCCAAAGTCATAGTTTAACATCCGGTAAAGATGAGTCAGATGCCTAATTAGGATGAAGATGAAAAAAAAGGTGACGAGTTTGTATTTTTATGTTCTTTGGCTTTAGAGAAAGGCAGCGGAGACACGTTAGCTAGCCACGTTAGGTGGAACGTCTCCTCCAAACCACAACAGAAGCTGGAAAATGAGTTTTAAAAGCAATCATTGTTAAATTGATTGATTTCATAAAATAGGTGAGTCACCGACACTGGTCGTCGGCACAATCTGCCGCACTCCACTGCAAATAAATTGTTCATTTCTTTTGCAATGGGGCAGGAAAAATCTCAGGGTCTCTTTAATTGGCCCAGTGAAATGTGATCAAATCTATCTATATTACAGCCACATTACATATAATACCCAAACTGATTAACCCACTAAATTGCACTTTACCACCATCTGATATGCATCAGTGTGTGTCAGATTACATGTGGGCACTGCTGCAATATTTCCCTGCTCTATCAAAACTTCACCCTGTGGTCATTCCTCGCGTTCCTTCCTTTCATCATCTTGGTCTCATTACAATTATCATTCCATCCTTCGTATCTTTTTCTGTATCTTTCATCTTTCTTTTCTTTATAACTTCCCTTCCTCCCCTGTTTCCCTCAGCATATAACTCCTCTCTCCTCCATCCTCCACCCCCTCTGCTCCTTCGTCAAACAAACTCCCACCATCCCTCTACTTGTCTAATAACAATCGGTACGACAGAAGGGCTCCTGTGGTCCAGGGGACAGTGGCAAAAGCCTGAGAGTAACGATTTGTTCATTTCAGACTAATTAACACACTGTGCCCTGCCTCTCAGCCATCACCTGTGGCCAGCCAGTCAAGTATCTGATTGACAAATAAAATGGTTATCGAAAAAAAAAGAAAAAATGCACACAGAAGGACGTTAAGTGATGTCGATCCAACCGCTGACAGGTCAGAGGCGAAGATGCTTTGCAGACGTGTTAGACATTTCAGACAGTTTCAGCACAATGATCAATGCACAATTTCACGCTATTTCTTTAATATAGGCAATTAATTTGCTTTGCCAAATACATTTAAGAGGAAATGTAATTGCTGCATGGATTACAGCAGCCAGCAACTGTACTGTACTAGTCTCACTACTCTCATGAATCAGCTGTTTTTAGTGAAAAAGCGGAGAGCTGACAGACGTAGTTGACAGACATAGTTAGCCACTTGCTAATGAACACAGTGGGGCATTTGGCAACTAAAGAACCAGATATTTCCCTCAGGAGTTGGTGAAAACCAAAACAGAGTTATGTGTAGATGTTTCTGTGTCTTCTGGGTGTGTGAATAATAATTGTTGGCTACCATGTTCACAATATTAACTCTATAACAGGGAAACTATTGAATTGCCAGTAGCAAAAAACCCATTAAATAAGTCGATTGTATTTATTAGAATGTAAAACAGTCATTGTTTCTACTTTCCAATGCAAACCTAATTACACTAATGCAAATAAGAAAGCAGCAATATAATATGCAACTGATGTGATGCTATTTGATTCGTTTGACTACAATACAAATCCATGTCTTGCGCTCCAGCCTTTCTTACTTCACGGTCTACTCTTCGGCTTTCTAATCCATTTTCTTTGTCTGCATCACTCTTCAGTGAAGGTACCACTAAAAGCATCTACAGGAAAATACAGACCAAGTGCCTCTTCATTTATGGGGCTTTAAGAATGTGATTAAGAACATACGTCTTAGTCCTTCAAAAGACAAAATAAATCATACATTTCTTTGTATTTTTTCCACAGCTAATACACAAGAGGTCCCTCTTCATTTGCTTCATGTGGACCTTTCTGAGTGTGAGTCACTTTCAGTTCTGCAGCTCTTACAGAACACAGGACTGGTGTTGTTATTTAACAAAAGGTTGATTTCAGCTTGTAAAAAGCATGTAAGACCTCCTCACACTTTCGAATGTGAGAGCATCTATGGCAACTGTAAAAGACAGAAACAAGCAATCAGGTAATGTGACACACTTTTTGGCAGCTATAATAAAGGCCCAAAGCTCTCAGGCAGCTGTGAACAGCTGGTTGTGTTGCTAAAAATATGACTTGGCTCTCTCACAACTGAATTGAGCACACGCTTCATTACAGTGCTCTTTCTGACTGGGAGCTGTTCATCTGACTATTGATGCATCAAATCAATTTCTGCGTCCTCAGCTTGTTAGCTAGCTTGTATCAACATCCTGTTGTGACCACAGCTGATTAGTTTTCAGCTATAGCTGTTGAAGCTGTTCCCTTGTTGGCATTGACAGCAGGGTGGTTACGAGATATATGCTCAACGAATTATGGCGGCAAGCTTCTTTGGGTGGTTCAAAATTTACGTCAAAGTTAGGCACACCTGCGTTTGATGATGGAGCATCAATAAAAAAAAGAAAAGCCTTTTGTGATAATTTCTCCTGTTCAGCTCTCACATTAATCAAATGCACCCTTTGGCAACCTCACTCATTTACCTATTCATTACATTGCCATTCAATCACCTTTTTATTGTCGCTCGTAAACTCCACACTGACAGTGTCTCTTGTGGCTGTAACGTCTCGTTATGTTCGGCATTCCCTTTAAAGTCGCAATAAAATGTCATTTTGAGTGCATGTTGCTATTTTTATTTGATATCCATGCAAGGAGGGATTATTGCAACGTCTAAACCAATGGGAGAGCTCAAAGGGAAAGGAGGTTATAAGTGAAGGGAGGGGTGCAGGAGCAGAATTGTGCCACAATGTGTGATAGTTTTATGGGTTGTTCATTGTATTTACACCTCCTGTTAGAAAGTGAGGGAAGCACAATTTCATTTTCTGGTTGTAAGGAGGCAAAGGCAACAAGACTGTAATGTGTAATGCAAGGAAATGTGTTGTTTAACCAAGCTCATACTGTAAATCACTTTTGATTGTATTGGTACTTTAAATGACATGCTTACATAAGCGCATGCAGTATAATGACATAAATGTATCATGACAATAGTTGCACATAAAGTCTGTATTGGAAAAACAAGTGGAGTGACTCCTCATGGTTGGTTACATCTACAGCAAACCAAATTGCCGCTATGTTGAATTTACTGCTCTCGTGACTAAACCTACTACCGCAGGAATTCATTCAGCAATTTAATGTTTACATATTGAAGGCTGGAGAAATCGATGATACACTAATTTCACAGAATATGCTTTTTATTGTTTTTGATGCTTTCTTTTTTTTTCTTCATTTAGAAAGGCAAATCCTCTCACACACGCCCAACACACAAATCTCTTTGGTGCAATCTTCTGAATTAGCCACTAATTACAATTGATAAACACATCTGCCCAAACTGATTATATTTCCAGCCCAGTTTATTAAAAAGAACCGAATAACAAATTAACCAAATCCATGCTTATGTGCAATAAAATGTCATGGCACATTTGAAGGCAGTTAACACTTCAGGTTGTGCTCACAGGCTCATCACATCTCTGTCAATACTAGCAGGTGCTGGGTCTCGGCTTGTAATGAGCTTTCATTTAATATGGATGGCTGGAAGATACATATCAGACCTGTGCAGCCGAGCTAGCCTCTCATAAGTGCCACTGCGGGGCAGCTATGACACGCTAACATTCATAATCTGCCTATACTGTACTGCACATGTCATGTAACACCATCACATGTGTGATTGCACGGGCTGTACGGGTGCACTGAAGAACGGGGAATGTATGAACACCAAGAGAGCACAGAGCACGCCAATAGAGCGGACAGCTTGCCAGAGATGAGCAATGAAGATGCAAAGGGTCCATCTGTTGAGAGCATAAGTTGGAATTTTTAATTTGTCAGGCTGAAAGTAAATTCAAATTTTCCTCTCGGTTTTTGGCACCACGAGCCTCATTAATTACATGGACAGAAGCTTACCAGACACACGTGTGTGACACCAAGACACCGTCAACTATGGAATTATTGTTTATTTTTCTTTCTTGATTTAACATTAATATTCATATCACATCATATCTCAAGCCTCACACATCACAACTGGATGCTGGCATGGCTGAACTAATATCAACTGAGTCAGTTAACATGGAAATGCATTTCTCCTTCTCCCTGCCGATTCATAGGTATTTAAAGCATGTTGTTAGGTAGATAAACAGATAGTGTTTGCATGACTGTGTGCCAGTGTACATGTGTGTCTTCAAACATGCGTGATGAGCAAAGCGATGATAAATGGCGTTTGTATTATTCCAGGCTGCCAAATTGTTCCCGCTAGCTCCTAAGCAGACAGAGGTTAGTGCAATTTAACCTCTGCTCATTCTTTTCCCCTCTAGACCAAATCCAGCATCGGCGAGACTGATTATACGAAGAAACATGCATAAATCATACTTTGTCCATTGTTGGGCCAATTCATTATGTTTTTCACCCCACTTGGCTTAGCAATTACATTGATTCACAAAGGCAAGTACAATGCACAATGGGTCTGTTTACCCTCAGTATTGTCCTTGCAGGTGGCAATTACTATCCATGGTAGTCTTGATGCTTTCTCTGGTTAATGCACATGTGTGTCTACAAAACCCCACGCATACATGTGTGGATCATACAGGATCATCTTTGTGCGGACATTTTTACGCTTGTATTTGTGTGTTGCTTGTCAACACTGCTTTGCAGCCTAACATCATGCTAATGTACACCTCTGCACTTTCCTCCTCCACATACCCCTCCCTCCTCCGGAGAGGACCAACGAGAGACGAGATTCCACACCAAGCCAATTAAGCTGATGGGTAGGTGCTGCGCTGGCACGAGCATATGTTTACGATCTCATTATGAACACACTTCTATGTCCTGATAGGGGCCGCCTCATCATAATTCCCAGGCCCTTAATTTGGCAATGCACTGAAAACAGCTAGCCCGCCAGGAGTGTAAGGGTAACTCGAGATTGTCAGTCACTGTGACTCAGAGGTGGTGATAGCAGGTCACGATGGAGGTGGTGGTGGTGGGGTTTGAAGTAGTGCAGAACTGTGTTGCTGTCACTAATTAAAGATGCTTGAAGGTGCGAAATGCGGGGGTTCCCTCACAGCAAGGTCACATAGTGGCATATAGAGATGGGGCAACTACTCCGACACCCCTGTGAACAGTATAATTCACTTCTCCTCTGTCTATCTGCATACTTATTGTGTTCCAGTCATCCTTTTGCTAAAATGTGCTATATGCCACCATTTCCCTCCTTGATAGGCCAGAGGAAGCATGCCAAAATATGAAAAAATATCCTTGGAAAATACAGGTGTACCCATGTTTAAAAAAATATGCTGCAAAAGGTTCCCTCTTGGATGCCTCTCTGGTAGATAAAACATGATAATGAGGCCTCTACGGTGACCACAATGTGCAAGAAAATGTGATAAAGTGGCCCCGAGGGTGCCTTTTCAGCGGAGAAAACATGATGCAGTGTCATACAGACTGCTCTACATGCTAGAAACTGTTTCAGCATTAAGCTTCACAACTTTGTGTGTGCTTTTTCCCCACTGCATGCAGCTGGTGCCCTTTTTATTCCCTCCCCCTGCCCCTCAGATATCCTGAGTCTGCCAGTGCTGAGGACATGAGAGAAGTGGATAATGCAGTATGAGCGCTTGGAAAAGTTTTTGTGCATGTTTGGATACTCTCCGCTATGTAAGAATCACAATTGGGATTCCTCTACAGTAAACAACATAAATCAAAATGAGCATGGCTACTGTTCTTTGTGAAGGTGCATATACAAACTTTCAACATCATCCTTCCAGAGTGCAGATCTATCTTCTCAAAATAGATTTGGGCTGGAGTGTCATTTCATACAACCTTAGTGTTCTGTGTTAATGCATTGGCTATGCCTCAAGGGAGTCATATCTAATCTGCGACAAGGCCTTTTCTTCCCACAGTCATATGTGACAGCTGTGGTTGCCACCTGTATGAAAAAAAAGTCATTTCCAATGCAGAATATGCAGAAGTTGAATTTGCTTTCGGTTCCACCAGTTCTGACTGTTTCGTGAAACACTTTCAGTGTCTGTCTCCAAATTCACAGAATAGGTGCAGCTGTGGAATAAGAATAAAATGGATGATAGTGACAGACTTTCAATATCAGTACAATAATAATAGTAACAATATCTACATAGAGATTCATCCCAAAGTTCTCAACAAAAACAGCATTAAAACAATGTTAACAACAAAACAATTAAAGATGAATTAGAGCAAAAGAGACCAAAAAAGTAAGAATTATGAAAACCTTCATAATAAGGTAGCACAATAATTCCAAATTAAAAACCAATTAGAAAGATATGTCTGTATTTTTCTTTTTAAAGACCAGGGACGTTTGCTGTTTTAAGATCAAGAGTATTTCACAGTGTTTCAGTTTCTTTCATATTTAATTTAGAGAGATTTTACTTGCTTTTTTCCCAAACTCAACAAACTGCATTCTGACCTTTTTCATTATGATATAATCTTTTGATAAATGATGCTTTTCTTTATCTGCCCAGCAATAGGAATAGGATTTTAAATAATGCATTTTCAGAGTCATGAACTTTGCCACCTGTGAAATTTTAATTAAAAAATGGCAAAATGGAGGCGCTCGTCCTCACACACATTAAATATGCTGACTATGTTGAAGGATTCTAATTGCATGCATGTGCTTTGCGTGCAGAGAGCCCATACAGTGCTTTCAGCGGACAGTCGTCTGCAGCTGCCACAGTGGGCCTCTCACCTGTACAGATAACTCACAGCGGGGATGTTCCTGTGAATGAAGCATGACTAGAACTGGTACATGGTTTCATGCTCTGGTGCACAGTGAACACGCAGGCCTGCACACATACACACACAACATGCTGATGGCGGCAAAGCACGCACACTGGTCCTCACAGTGTGCACGCAACAGGTGAGTGCATGGTGTCAGACAGTCAAGAAGGCGGCCAGTGAAGAGGGCAGCTCGGTGTGCATGGAGGGTGACAGGAGCACATATGGATGCGTACAATTACCCAAATATACAGAGGCTGGATGCGAGTAAATGCATGTCAACACTATGAGCGTGCACAGTTGTGTGTCAGTGAAACAGGGAGAGGAGGGGGAATTTTAGAGCACTGTATAAGCAGCTAACAGGGTTAATAAAGATCAAATATAGAATGAGTCATGCATATTCATGAGGATGCAGCACGCTGGAATCCTGTGAAGCATGAACATAACAACACAAGCAGGAGAATGCATCGCTGCAAATACATCCACATGATTTATGCACATGCTTTCTCGGTGGAGGTTGGCTTTTCCTCACGGCAATAAGAGGAACAAACTTATACAACTTGGAGGTAAAAATAAAAAAACTACTGGGAGGTCTGAAGGTAAAAGTTTTCCTATAGAATAAGAATGCCTTAAAATTAACCTAAAAATGAGCCATGTCCGGTGCTGTGACAGTCAGTCACTTCACCCTGGAGTGGTTTAATGCTGATGTGACAGAGAGTTTAATCTTGCCACTTTACTCAAACCCATTGCTTTGAAGTGGGGGGAATCTGAGTGCAGTGGAACTGGACCAAATTTCACCCGAGACTCCACAAAGGTTTCGGTGGCACCCAGCAGCAGGCATTCGCACCATCACCTTGATTGGCTCAATGGGCCGTGAAAACCAGCCAATGGCGGGGTCACGTGTAGTCCCCCTCTTCCGAGCATCAGCAGTCAGCCAGCCATCCGGCTGCTAAGTGAAAATGAATCTCCATCAATAATGATTAGTCAGTGCCGAACACTCTGTCCCACCCGTTCTCTCCAGCAGTATGGATATAGATGGTTGTTTCTTTCCCACCAATATACAACACAATTACTTGTAGTGAACTGTCAAGTGGAGAAAAGAAAGTTTAGCATTAGCCTACTTCACTGGAGCCTTGGGTAGCAATTCATACGGGGAACGGGATCATTTATTGAGTGTGAGCAGTTTCTGGAATAAACAAGATAGCAGCTAATTAGCTGTAGCTGTGTTTTCTATTACCCTCTGTCCGTAAAATTCTGCTTATTTCCCAGCATGTTTTAGTCAGGCTGGCTGGCTGAATTTTACAGATCTCCAGAGAATGCAACTGTTGTTTCTGCTAGTCTTTTGTCAAAATTAAATCTCACCTTCGCTAGCCTCCAAGTGATGCAATTCCCTGAAGAGTTGCTGGCAGGCAAGCAGATATGACCCTCTGTGCTCTCAGATCATTGCCCACCAGCAGCTGAGCAGGCAATGCATACATGGCTCACAGCGTGGGAGCAGCAAATAACATGCCTATATGCTGAGCCGACTCTCTGCGATTGTCAAGGTGAATAGACAGGAGAAAATTAGGTTCTCCACACCCACTGAGCGAGTTATATACTTCCCATCACGGATGCAGAAAGCTTTCGTCCATACGTTGAATATAACAAACAAACATTGCTCAGCTTCAAATGAGCCATCTGAGTTAAGCCAGGGAAGGCAGTGAGGCAATTTCCAATCCAATAGCCTCGTCAAAGCATATTAGGCATCTGATTGCCACTTTCATTTTTCTCATTTAGCTACAGATACGGTACACAACTACTTTTTTCACCCACTTAAGTTTGCACAAATCATTTTTATGCCGCGCCATGTTATACATATGCATGTACAGTCTATGATTCAGCTGGAAGGGGAGCCAATTTCCCTACTGCACCGTAACTAAAAGCGTTTGGAGAAAATAGAAAATGGATTGCATTAACGTGCAGTGCACACTGCGTGGCAAGAATGGATATTGAATCATTCCTGTGGTCCCCCACGAGCACAGGGAGGAAAAAAATGAAAGCAGTCAAGTAGTAAGTGTAATGGCACCCGTGAGAACTCTGCTCTAAAGCCCACATGTGTAACCCGTCACCCTTGTCTTGTGACACAATGCAGTGGTCAGTGGTGGGGAATCACATGCGATGATCATTCCAAAGATCAGAGATAGATTATCAGTTTTTCCTCTATGTGAGTCCAGCTCTGTCTATCTACTTCCGAGTGCGTGTATGTTTACCGAGTGCAATTTCTGATATGGGCCCCTTCTGGCGACTCAGAGGCCAGAGGTCCCTGGAGAGAGTGCATCCTTTAATTCCTCTAAACAAATAGATAGCGGGTTAGCCAAAGCGCCTCTGTGGTGGCACAAGACCAACAACACACAGCTGCCTGGCTGGCTGTAGCCAATCCGCCTCCAAGACATGCTCAAGAGGATAGAGATCAGAGAGAGAATCAGAAAGAGACAGACAGAGAGGATGTGCGCGAGAGAACACTGAGTGCTGCGAAAGAGAGAGGGAGGGAGGCCGACAGACAGGGAGGGAGGATGTATGTGAGAAAGGAGAGGTAGCAGAGCAGCATAGAGAGAAGCAAGTGAACCTGAAGGACACAGGGAAAGTGATGCAAGGTGGGAACGTGTTTATGTATGAGAGACAGATCCAGCTGATATATGCCTATGCCTGCTTCTAAAATTGAAATTCATCCAAGGCAGAATAAAAGATCCATCATATTTCTATTCCCGACGGTTGCAAACATAGACAGATTTAGATAAATAAACCCACTTTCCATCTTAGAAAAGTCCAACTGCATTTCATTTCTAATACCTTGCATAATCATGACTTCACAGTGCATATTTTAACTTTTCTTCTCAGTTCTTACCCAATTTTCCATCAGCAGTGGTGAAAATTATCCAAGTCTATTTAATCAAGTGCTGTACTTGAGTAAATATTTCCATATTATGCTACTTTATACTTAATTACATTTACATTTCAGAGGGACATCTTGTGCAGAAAAGTACATAGAGGGCTTCCAGGTTTCAAATGATACCTCACTTGAACAAGCACGATCTGACCTATGAAGCCTAGCACCAGAGAAACCAGTAGAGTCTTAGTTGAACAGAACAACCACCTTCCCATCTTCTGTGTGAAGATCGAGCTAATCAAAACTGATTGCAGATGACTGACACTTCAAAGAGCCAATGACATTCTGAACATGCCAGTGTGCCACTTCAGTTCAGTTATTTACAGCTCCAGGCTCATCAGATCAAGGATTTCAGTGCTAATAGGGATATTACACACAGTTTGAAGTGACAGATAGAGTAAATGGCCTCAATCTAAAGATATATAGCACAATACAGGTGAAGGAATGAATATATGAATACACATGAAAATAACTATAGATATCCATGTAGAAAAATATATAGTTAATTGCCTTTTTTGGAGGATGTCTAAATACACGATTAGAGAACACATGAACATATTCAGTTTCTGTGGTATTGTTATCGTTTTTTATTGAACTTGGACATCTGCAAACCTCCATTTGTGAAAGAATATTCAAGTGGAAAAAAGAAAATTTTACTCTAGTGTATTCAACCTTCTATCACTCAGTAGCAGTAGCACTTACAGTGCTTCTGACTGCAGAAGATAAACGTCCAGATTGCTACCTTTCAAAACAGACCAAAGCCATGCATGTTCTCCAAATGGTTCAAGAGCAGCCATCAATTTTATTTGGGTGTGCCTTGGATAGGCTAATTCTTACTGAACTGGTATGAGGTTAAAATTATTAGTGCTGCATCTCAGATTCTAAGCAGAAGCAACTATGGGGCCTGCAGCCCTGGGAGCCCCCCACTTCCTACGGCTATGTTTGCAGATAAGGATTTTACATGAGAAAACATGATGCGTTTATAACATATGATGCCTTTCTGTAGATCAAGCTACTAAAGAATATATAAAGTGGCTAAGCTTCTCCTCAAAAACTATTTTTTATATAGAATAATAAGAAACAATAAAAGAAATTCACTATTTTTGATCATTAAACCCTTGTGATGAGTTTAGATGTAAGAAACAAATCTGTGGAAACCTTTCTTTGTCATTACTGTTGGACTGCCATTTGAGGTCTCACTATTACTTTTTCCACTAACACACATCAGTCCACCAGGCGAGCTTTTGCATTGCATATATGTACATGTCACCCACATGTAAAATACAGTGCATTCTACAAAAACATACTGGTCTTGATGTCTTGATGATGAAGTCAGTTTTCTTTGCATACTCAAAAATCACACATTTCCAACGTATAAAGACTCTGTTTTCATAAGAAAACTTCCCCTAAACCCCAACATAATGCCATGCTGATTAAACTACACAGGGGCATCACCAAGCTGCATGATGTAAAACTGTTGCCAAAACAGTACAATCCAGCCTCTATTTACTGTACATGGGTGCATTGAGCCGAGTCAGCTTTATCATTGCTTAAACAGATGGAGTAGGCATCTCTTTGCATCTTGTTGGGTAGGTCACTGTGCTCACCAAAACAGTTTTAATTAACCCAGATCTCTGTAGGGTGAATTTCTCCTAATCCTTATGTGCTCGCCGCTGGGCACCACCACCCGCATGTGTTGGTATTACACAACTCCTCCTGCCAGCCAAGGAATGCTACACAAACACACACACACACACACACACACACACACACACACACACACACACACACACACACACACACACACACACACACACACACACACCTCATCTGCCCTCCCCTTAGGTTGTTTAAAAAAGAAAATTCTAGCACTGGTAAAATACAGCTGTTGGTAATGTAGCTTAAATTTCTTGGTCTATTTTTTAATCTGGTGAGGCTTATTTTGTTATTGCTGGGGATAACCAATCACAAAGTAATGGTATGTCAGAAACGTGTCAGTGTATTTATAATAGAGTTTAATGGAAAAAAAAAGTTGTGTTGTCTGTAGCATCAACGGTAAATGTCAGGCTTTGGTGTCAATCCCTCAATATCAAAGAGCAATGTCTTCTTTCTAGTGTCATAATTTTGTGCTGACATTCGACTGTCACACAGGAAGAAATCCACCACAGAAGGAGCAGGGATAATTTCTTCATTTTTCAAAAGCCCAGAATGCAATGCAAGAAATTTTGCCTTTTAAGTAAAACACACTTCACACTCTGACTTATACTCTAAAGTCTTATGCAGTTATAATGATCATCATCACCATCATATATTCAAATAAAGGAAAAGACATCATATTTTCAAATAAGGGCAATTTCTTATAAAGCTTGTTAGTGGTGGAGAGGAGGCTGGAGTGGGACAGGCAGGATTGTGAATTGTTGATCAGAGGTAGACAGCAGTGCAGGGCAGGTAGTGGCTGGAATCTCCACCTCTTGCCTCCAAAAGACTCTTTTTTTAAACCTGAATCATCAACTGAGCTAATACTGCTTTTGTCAGCTGCAGACAATCATAGCAACAATTTATTGGCAAGATGCCTCACCTTATAGGTAAAATTTCCCTGTATCCATCTTGCTACTCACAGTGTGATCTTTTTCTTCTCATCTCAGACAGGGTTGCTGTTTTTAGCTGTATGGTTGCAGGTCAGCCTGTAGACAAGAGTGCAAGCTACTTGTATTCTGAAATGTTTTTATTCCTGCTGCTCAGTGAATCAACCAACTTTGATCCTTAGCACTAGTGTAAGCACTTTGAGATTCAATTTTCTCTCTGTAGCTCCAAAAGACCTTTCTCACCACAGACATTTTGACATGTCACAGCAGGAAAAGCACAGGTGTAGCTAATAGCATTAACGATGACTTGGTCCCATATGTGCGAGCCAATGCAAGTAACATTAATAATCCCGGGGATTTGGCAGTGACACAGTTACATGCAAAACAGCAATTAGAAAACCAGTGTTTGACAAGTCAAAATATCTGCTGTAAGAAAGGTTCACCTTTTATTAATTCTGGCTCAGTCAGACTCAGGAAAATTGGGCTTTGTGGACCCTAATCATGATGACGCAGCAAAAGAGCAAAAATAGCCGAGACAATGTCCTCTTCCACTGACAGACAAGGGTGATATGAATGGAACGCACTTCCTTAAAGAAAGGATATTCCACTGTTGGTGTGGTGGTCTGAAATATATGCCATCTGCCAGGTTTTATAGTATCCATTGCATGATGTGTGTCCCATGCTGTACTTCCAGTGACCTGTTACATGCTTCATTTATTGGATGAAGTGATGGTTCAGGAGTCACTGAAAGCAGGGTTGATTGGAATATGTCAACTGGTAAAAGAAGCAGCGGCAGCTCGGTCTGATGGTATCAGTGAGGAGACAGAGCAGGTGGTGCAACTTCAAAGCAGTTTAGATAGACGGGAGATATTGTCTTCTGAAGGATGGCATGCTTTGATACAAATCAGTAGAGCGATATCAACATCAAAGTGATGAATGTAACGCAAAAGGTGGGTGATCATATTATGGACGCACGGATACAGATCCTCAGCATTGAAATCAAAGTGTAACATGTCCATTTCTTTGATTATGCACGGACAGTGCACACATCTTGGTGGACCTTTTATTTTATGCAGTCTTTCTTCACCTTTTCCCTAATGTGGACAAATTACCAGTTAACATTGCGGATGCATTTTCTCACCATTTCAGCGATGCATTACATCCAAGCGGTTTTGGTTTCGCTGCACTATTCTGCAGGCATATTTAAATGGTGATTTTCACCACTTGGCACAGAGGGCTGTGTTGCAGCTTTGAGAAACCCTCTAAATGACACAGAAGCTTAATTCACTCGTTTGCGGGCCACATTCAATATGTCTCACCGTGTTTAAGCACGACAGGAAGTGATTTGCAAAAACCCCTGTGAGTGTTCAACACTGACAACCACTGTGAACACTTTATGGGCTTAGCAAAAGCAGCAAACAAACCATAGTCCTCCCCATGTCAGTCCCCCAAGGAAGCCGTTTTAGTTAATCCTTGTTCCATAGAACTTGTTGGGGGGGTGGTCCAAAATTAATTTAACCACTGTAAAGCCCACTACTGCTACAACCCAGGTTCCTTTTCTCACCAGAAATCTTCCCTGAACCCATTAATTTCTGCATGGTGCATATCTGATGGCAAGTCAGGGGGCTTGAAGCATATTACTCTCTCCCATTAAAAAGAGAGGCCGTCACATTTCCTTCATTAGACCTCGTCTCCAGCCAGGATAGCAGTCTTTTAATCTGCTGGTTTGGTACTTTAATCTGCCTCACATATGGTCTTCTGGATAAATCAGACAAGCTCCACTTTGTTCTGCATAGTACTGGCCCACTGGAGTCTTCAACAAATCTCTCTGTGAGCAGTAATAAGTATAGCTGCAATAAGCCAGAGTCAACTTTCATGCACTGTTTCTACACCATTGTCATTCCTGTCTGATGCCCTCACATAAACGCAGTGTCTACTGGAGTCAGTGTGAGAGGAGACACAGTGTACTGTTATAGCATACGGAGAAACTGTAAATTCCCCACTTCATTTGAATCAGGCTGTGTGTGTGTGTGTGTCTGTGTGTGTGTGTATTCTTGTGCATCTGTATGTGTGAGCGTGGTGTAAAAGAAGTTGTAAATAGACGCGACATCCACTCCTCGTCGGTGTCAGAATCATTTACAACTTGCTTGCAACTTCTGGACTCAGTGTTAATCTGTTGCGAAAATGACAAACCTACAACCTCCCCTGCTCAACATCAACTCGAGCGATCTAAACTGTCATCTGGATTCACTGAACCGTTCTTCACCATAACCAAGTGTTTTAGTGACATTCGACTGTCACTGTACATGACTGTCACACTTGGAAAGATGTTGCAGGTGCACACAACCTGTGTTAACGACTACAAATTAATCGTACGAACAGATGTGTTTAGACGGGATTGCATGTGTTTCTGGTCATTGAAGCAGAGCACTGATGTAGCATGTTGGTGTTGCTGTCAGTCGGTGATTTGGTCATTTTTAACAAGGGAGAGGGGAGGTAACCTGCTCGTGAAGGTAACACCATAGAGTATATAGCAGAGGTGGAGAAGCTCCAGCCTCCAGTTCATATATAGCCCACAAGACCATTTGATCCAGCCTGAGAGGCAAAGCATAGCTTTTTTGATTATTGTTTTTTTTTTTTTTTAAGTAAAAGGCAAGCCAGTGTACTTAACTAAATTTGGTCAGAAGTTTCAGGATGTGAAAAGTAAACAATAGAAACTGTACATATTTACCACATCGTTTCACCAGATGATGCGCCTGGCAGCCTACAACAATCATTGAGCTGCAAACCTACCTCTCTCAGCAGTTCTTTTCAAAACTGTCTCTTGAAAAGACTCAGTTCTGCTCCAGACTGACTGATCCAATCCTGGAAAACCAGCTACCGGTAGAACCATCATTATCTTCAAGACCAACTGATATCAGATGCCTCACCAACGAGAAGCCTTAAAAGCCGTTGCTGAGGTTACTGTTATATGTGTTCAATAATTTAGTATGGCCAGGGGTGCTGCCAAGGGGGCTCCGGGGGAGCCAAGGCCACCCTTATAAAATTGCTGCCCCCAATGATAAGGCACCCCCCTCCACCCCGTGGCATATGCATAAAAACCTTCTCATGTGCTGCTCATTGCCAGTGACCCCTCCCCTCACCACTGAGCAGGACGCTGTAAAAATTCAAATGGTCCTTGGTAGGAAAAAGGGTCCCCATCCCGGGTATATAGTATATTTATGGTTCATAATTTAGAGAACATTATAGATGAAACTGAGAGAAGAGTGGAACTGAATGAAAAAGACACACTTATAAATCAGTCTGCTACTTCAGCACCATGGACAGCACCAGGGATTTATCAATTCACAGCACAGTTAGGCTGCTGATATTTCAGAGCCGTGGTCGAGGTCATAGATTCTAAGTTGCACAAACCACAGTCAGATAAAGGATCAATGAGTCAGGCAGACTAGACTAACATACTCAACTGCACAAAGCCTCTGCACTCACTCTGGTACAGGGGGATGGCGGGTTAACAAGTGGGATGCATTCATTTCTCCTCAAATGATCCACCATTTGTCGTGCTAAGATCTAATATTCATGCATGTTTACAGCAATCTCTGATTCAACACCATTATGTGTTAGGGAGAAATTAGTTCTCCCGATAGATTCCTTGTTGCTGCTTGTTTACCCATTTGACACGTGGTGTGTCTCTGACTGAAACTCACTTCAGGAACACATTTCATTTATGCAGTCAGCTGTAAAGTACTCTGAAAGAGCGTAAAACCAACCTTGTCATAGGATCACATGGAACAACAGAGCCACATCTGTATCTGTGAAACGTAATCTAAGAGGTGTCACTTTGGCTCACGTAATCTTTGGCATGATTGACTCCATATGCCACCAGTCAGTACCATTAATTCAAATATTTCCCCCAAAGAGGTCTTCATTTCCCAAGACACAGCAGGGAAAATACATCATCAATCATGCAATCCTGTTGAGCTCTTCTAGTTTGACTTGCCTCACTGTTCATGGGCACATTCATTTAAAGCTCCCCTGTGAGATGATTATAGCCGGGGCTCTTCTTGCATCCTGAGCAATTTGTAAAGTTGGAGATGACATTTATTCAGATGTCTAAATGCCATCATAATTATCTCAAAATACTCTTGATACAAAACAGGAGATCATTAAAATATTAATATGAATATTTAGGAGTGGCAGAGTAGTTGTTATGCTAACTTAACATACATAGCCCAGTTAAGGGCTTGTCAAAGGTAATAAGTGGAAATCAGCCAATCAAAGGCAAATAGTTTCAGTTCAATCACAATCTGGGTCATGACAAATTTAAAATATTTCACATATATCTGACAACCCTATATACAATCGTTTTGCTCTCATTGCAATCAGGAGAAAGTGATATGTTGTTTTGACATAGAGGCTGAGGCCTCTAACTGGATGTTGTTAGATTTAAGCAGCAGAATGAAGGTTTGTGGTTGAAAGGTGGGCTGGATATCCTCTCTGTTGGCACATATTTTCAGACATGATAGCTGCAGTAGGTACACTGGGGGATTTTTTCTCTTTTTTTTAAAAGCAGGGATTAACCTCCATTGGTTGTAATTAGATGGAGCAGTCACTTCCACTCCACTACAATGGATTTGTGTACCAGCAGCTTCTACGTGCCGGTGCTCCAATTTCTCTGTGATTCGTCATTTGTCTGTGTCGAGAGCTCGCCTTAGACAAAGAGCTCAAGGAGGTAAATGGGCTCTGCGCCAGAGAGTTTGGGATTTGATGCTGATGTGCCATTAGACCCCAACCCTCCAAAACACAAAACACACACTTAACATGTGTGCTCTCAGCTTATCTCGGGAGAAGCATCCATTTATCACGAGACAATTCAGCATCACTGAACAGCAACCTGTAGCAGTTTTTGTAAAATACATTTTAAGCGATCTACACAAGCCCTGCATGTTCTCTTGTTTATGGTTCCCCTTGGTTTGATTACCTGGTCACTATTTATTCCACAACATTTAAAATGTGGAAATCTGGAACCTGGCTAGACTACAGTATACCAGTCTGCAGCAGGTTGGCCTGCTGATGCAACACTACTCGATTGCTGTGGATAACTTTCTTGCTGCTCTCTGCTTTCACCTCACCCCTCAAACTCTCTGTTACACACTCACTTGGAGCTTTCAACCTTTAAATGGTTAAATGCTCCTAGCTGTTCAACATGTGCTGAATAATGGCTATTTACCATGGCACATTTGCTTTTAGTAACACATCTTAATATTTAGACTAACTAAATATTAAGATGTAACTTTTTATCATACTCTGTGTGTGTCAGAGATGCGGCCATCATGTTCCAGGAATCAAACAATCATCCCATGTACCTTGTCGGTATGGCTTTATTGTACTGGAAATTATTCTTTGGCTTTTCCTTTTTCTGTGTTTTTTTCAATGGTTTGTCAATTTAATGTCCATTCAGCCTTTATAAGGCCTGAGCTACATTAACTTAATGTTCCTCAGAACTCTGGTGGAGAAAGATCATATCTCATATGAGTCATAGCCCTTGGCATTACATTTACTTTAATACTAGTGATAGATTTGACTCATGCTTTTTCTGTTTCCCGTAAGCTTGGATTTACTCACAATGAAACCAGTACCCAGACTTCACATCAGCTTTAATATCCATCCAATAACATCCCACTCTTGCTTAATGGTGTGCAATTTACAGCGTTTAGTAAAAGATATATCTTTATGTTTTTAGTCAACTTTTTTGATGATTGCATTCGGGTGAGAGGGCCAGAGAGATTTTAAGTGAGAGGAAAGATTAACTTCCATTAGCTCTTATAATATGGAGCAGCTACTAACACTTCTTTAAAAGGGATTTATTAACAAATAGCTTTAATATGCTGCTGTTCAATTTTCTCTGAGATTCATTTGTCATTTGTCTGCATTGAGGACTCCTGACTAACAGCTCCTAGAGGTAAATGGGTTCTGTACAAGTGAGTTTAGAATTTGAAAGTGATGTCATGAGACCTCTGCTTCCCAATATGCACACACATTCACATGTGTTCTGTCACCCCGTCTTGAACAGCCACTAAATCATTATGCAGATGACACAATTCTTCATGACAGCAATGCAACAGTACACAATCAGGTCTAATTTTCTCATAAATCATTACGCAGATGACTCAATCCTGCACCATGAACAACACGCCATTCAGTCCAAGTTTTCTCTTCTGCAGTGTAATTACTTTATGAATAAATATGTTAATTATTGCAGATAAAATCAACATAATGTCATTAGGTGTTGAAAAGGTGGCCTAGATGAACTCTGCAAATTTGCAACACTCTAGAACAATGGAGTGAGGACTCTTTGATTAATTCATCTCAAGGATCCAACAAAGCCCTCTTGTGTGACAACCACCGGAGTCAGAATAATGTCTGTTGGAACAAAAAACAGGCAAGGCCAAGAGCTGAATAAGACATCCACCATACCAGCCTTATTTACCAGCCAGAAAATCAAAAGCAGCCACTTAATGAATCAGCACATCTCCAGACCGTCACTCCTTTCAGTAGAGGACAATACAAAACAGGATTAAAATCCATAGTTCCATTGGAGACAAAAACCCAACGTGGAGGATTAGCCACTCGGCAAATTAGGCCCAAGAAAAACAGCTAATGTGTTAAAATGGGAGAGAAAAGGGAGGAAGAAAAATCTTTATGGGTGTAACAAGATACAAACAGGCCGATAATCTGCTTTTAACAAGATGAGTGATCATGGCCTTTTGTCAGTGCGTTGAAGCTGCACAATCAATGGTGGTGATTTAGCCCCCCCTGAGCTGCAGGGCCCCCTCTATAGTAGGAGTCTGGATCTTCATTTATCAGACATGTCTTGCACAAGACAGCGCCCTCGCCTGCGGTGTGGCTGATCTGGAGTAGTGGCAGAGAGGTGGAGAGGAGCTTGGGGAAGGCGGCATAGGATGAAGGTGGGGGTAATTGGCGCTGACGGAATAGGAAAGACAAAGAGGACAAGAGGGAGGAGGGAACCACGAGGGGTGGAGATTTGAAGGGAGGTGAAGGCTCTATACTTGTCCATTGCCCTGCTGTCAGGTAAATGCCATCTGGGTGTTTTACAGATGAGACTGTAGCTGTTGGCATTTTGAATGCACCTCCTACACTTTATCCTTCTCCTCTCCTTGCTTACTTATTCTCTACACTGTGTCTCCTCTCACACTGACTCCAGTGAGAATAGCCCAACATTGAAGTTGTCCAAAACTGGTACAATTTCAGAAATACCATTAAGTAATATTCATGTTAGAAACCAGAGCAGGTGAAGTGATAGAGAATATGATAGAGAGGAAAATCACACTCTGAGGCACGTTACTGTCTTTTTCTTTTAGTCCTGAGAGTGTGCCGATTATACAATTATTGGCTTTCAGTCATCATAGTAAAACACTATGCACAGTCAGGTTGAGGCTATGTGGCTAAATACTCAATCTATAGTATTTCCCTCCACTCACATTGTTAAACATAACCACACTGAAATTCCCAAGACAACCCATCAGGTTTGTGCCGCTCCCATTTCAAAACAAGGAAAATCCCAGTCTGACTTAATGACCAGTATTTGATTTTGTTTGTGGTGACTACTGATCATTGATGGCTAGACAATACTGGCCTGGTCCTGTTCGCAGTTGCTCACAACAATACCTGTAGAATTTGCATTATCAGAGCATTGTAAATCTACAGGATTCTCAAGAACATGTTGAGTTTCCAGACTCTGCAAATGCCCATGTTCCTTCAAAATGCTTTTACTTGCAGCTTCTTGGAGGCACAAAGATTCTTTTTTCCAGGAATAACTACTGGTTCACTTTTTGATTTTGACCATGCAATGACAGCACTGTAGTGAGTTTGTCAGCTATCATTCACAAATTTTTTTCTTCATGGGCAATTTAGGTTTTACCCTGAGGCTTCCAAAAAAAAAAAAGAACATTTGTGTCCTACTAAAATGAACAGTACCTTCATAGCAATTTTCTCTGAAGGCCATGAAGCTCATGAAAAATAGATTTTGAAAGCCTTGAAATATTTTTACTCTGCCTCCAAACCTCTCTGCTCATAGAATAGCAAAAATAACAATAGATGTATTATTGAGACAGGAAATGCCTGACAAAAATCATCCTCTGCCTCCAGTAACATGAGTGATTTTCCCAGGAGATTTGGAAGAACTGTGAGCGTACCGACAGCCGGGGCGCCCTGATAAAATTGCTTTGCTTGCTCTTAATTCCACAATATTCTCTCTGCTGTTATTGTCCATCTCTGAGAATGTAGGTCAGAGGCAGGCTGTTGACGTTCTGCTGAAAGGTAGATTTACACCGCTGCAAAGCCTGTCACAGCTCCTGACTCACTGACTGGATGTCGAGTTCACACCCGTCCTCAGAGGTAAAGCCTGAAATCTAATTCTGCTTTCCTCTGCCTTCTATTTGCCCTGTAAGAACAAACACTCTTAGCACGTAACTTCAGCTGCAGCCATTATTATTACATTAAAGCTAATGGGACAGGGTTCCTCATCTTAATTTAATACCTACCATCCCTCCTGTGGAATATGCAGAGCACTACAAAAACACAAGCACCATCCCAGCTCAGCTCACAGACCTGCATAACTGACACCCTATCTGTACTCAATGTGTTTCAGCCATGATTTTCACTCATCCATTTCGCGTCCACCTGATGGAACAGGTGGACTTCTATTTTATTTATGACTCTATCTACATGGGTATTAACTGCTTCCATTTTTTCTCCACTCAACTGCCGAAGCACATGATTATACTGGGCCCGTAACTGTGAAAACACCTGCACAGCAGCACTGTGGCTAAACAGATCCAGTAAAGACATCACAGAAGACTCCAGCTGCTACTTCTGTGACACTTTCTCTGTACAGCTGGTGCAGACAAGGCGTTAGCTTCAGAGTAACCAAGATTAGCTGGCTTGAATGCAACTTTTTCTAATTAGTAAGTCACGATAGTGTTTCTTGTTTCTTTCACAACAACGTTCCTTTGTGATACAGAAAAGGCACAAACATGTCTTATACATGACAACTACCTGCTGGTGAGAGCTTAACACTGTGAAGCACATCTGCATTGCCAGAGTGTCAGCTGACGTACAGGCAGATCTAATGCAGAGTGTAGATATAACCATAGTGTGAGAGTCTGGGATGTTGAAAACCAGTCATGGTTGTGATTTTTGTGGTTTTGATTTTAATACAGCACAGAGGTTTAACCAGATTTTTGTCACAGCGCACTGGAAGAAATTGCTGATCAGTGGAGAATTTCTTTGTAATTGTAAGACATTAAGATTTAAAGCTGAAAGCAGATCAGAATGGACTTTTAACTTGGACTACAATGTGGCCAGTGAGACAAGGAAAACAATTTGTACATACACTATATCTGTTTGGGATTACCTTTAGGACTTTTCATGACATCATGGGCTTCAGGAAATCCTGACACACATTTTTCACTATTTTATTATCATCCTTTGGATCAGTTGATTAAGTAAGAAAATTATTTAGCAGTTGAAGCCCTCTAAATGTCAAATGTGTAAGAAATGAAATTCTATTTGAAGCAGATCTACAGTGGATATTGAAATATACTGTATTTTGAAACTGTAATACTTCATTTTAACATGGATAGTGGAGATGTAAGCCAGGCAAGAAATAAAATACTTAAGCTATACATCATTGTCTGTAATACTGATAGTGCTTCACTCTGCACAAATCTGTCTCAAGACGAGTAGTGGACATTGAGCTATACTCAGTGTTAAAAATGCTTGGTATCCTCCACCATGCATAAACGTGGATCAAAAAGATTATTTAAAAAAAAGAGAGAGATTATGAACCTGGTTGTGAAACTTGCACGGCATGAGGGAATATACAAGTTTAATCTCCTGCTAAGTATGAACTGACTGAATTGCTTCAGTGCTCTTGTGAGCCAAAATCCTTTCAAGAGAGTGTCACTGAAAGATAAAGATTTAAATTGCTGATGAAAAAGCATTGATCCACCACACTGGCCACACCTAAGCATCATACAGAGCTCTCAATTGCATCCCGCATCTCAAATTTTCCCCAGCAATTCAGTGAACTGGCCACTCAGTCTGCATATCAGGCTACTATTCCACTGGTACAGCAGCCTAAATGTCAATGGCTAATTACTAATGGTTACCTTACTGTGGTTCCCAAGGTCTCAGGTAATTGGCTATTTAGACCCAGGGAAATGGCACTGCCTCAAGGCCAGTCACCCTTGGATACCTAGGAATAAGCAACTTGACTCTCATGAGTAGGAGATGTAGGAGGATTAATCAGTCAAGTGTGAGTAGACAACGAGGTAATGGGTTTGAAGACTCTGTACAACATATCTTTGAAGGTTAGAGCACAAACCCAATGACCCATGTAGAACAGGATAAATGGAGCTTGGTCTTACAAAACTTGTAAAATTAGCGTGATGTGTGTAAAGGAAACAACATGCTCCATGCCTGTAATTTGAGAGTGCATTTCCTGACCACAAAACAACTGGCGGAGAATGGACCACAGACGGCCAGGAAGTTGACAATGAACCAGAGCAGAGAGAAGTAAAGTGGTTGGTTGGGAAGGGGTTGGATTGGGGATATACATTTCCAGTAACCCAGCTTGATCTCCCAAATGAATGCAAAGACATGTTTTCTACTTTTCAACCCAATGAGCACTAACCAGAAGCTAAGCTAATGTAGCCCTGCAGGAGTTCCTGTGTGTGTATAGTAACAAAACAAACAGTCCACAATTGCAAATTGTTGGCAAAACCTTTAAAAAATGATAGAGAAAGACACAATATAACACTGGCTGCAAACTGCATGGGCCGTAATGCTTTCCTGGTCTGTGGTGAGGATTATGGCAAACCAATTCAGCAGTCAGCTGTGAAGAAAAGAGATCCCAAAGTAAGACAGATTTCTTTATTTTTATATATATTTCTTGTTTGTTGTTGCTGTATGAGGATATAAAACCGTTTAGTAAATGTCTGCTATGTTGTGTTTTTTCCTCTATATGTGTCTTTGAGAACAGAAGGTCCTCCTTTAGAATATTTGAATGATGATGCTGAATCATCTTCATTTTATAATCCCACATCCATGGAAGATATGATTGAGTTCACCGATATTACGGCTGAATTTAGATGTAAATTAGCAGATTTAAAGACGAGTAAGGACTGAAAAGTGCTGAAACTTCTCTGCATATATTAGGACAATGACACATCTCATTTTAGCCTGTTTTGCACTGAATCTTTCTCCACTGTGACCTTGAAGTTGTTTGACTAACCTTAACTTGACTATTCATTCCTGACAAATGAGAAAATGTATTCCGTTGGTGCTGATTCAGAAGAACATGGGTTTGGGGTTTATTCACAATTTTATGACACGGTTTGTATATCATTGGTATTATGTAGCTATATTTATGGTAAAATTATACTTCACAAAAACAACATTGTGTGCAAATTCTTATATTTGCTGTTAAAAATATTGTTAAGGTTGTCCAAATCATTCAATATTAGTACTACAAGACAGATAGATATCCACAGAAGCGATGTTCTCTACATAATGAAAGAAGTAATACAAGTGAGGCTCTTGAAGAAACATTTATTCTGTGTACGTTTCACCCTCTTATAACCGGGGAAGATGGATGTATCACAGATGATCTTTTCCTCCCTCACACTCCAATGTTCACTTCTGGGAGTTACTCACCAGAACTGTGGATATGAAAACACTTTAAAATAGATCACAAGGTACAGTAGAATTGTACTGGCTTGTATTGCACCTGATTTAAGCAAGAGCTTGCTTAAGGGTGCTTAAACAGTTAAACAGCAGTCTGACTTATGAACAGTGTGATCATCAGCATACCTTGCCAATCTTTAGGGCCACAACTGTATAACACTAAGAAGCTGAATTTAAGGTAGGTCAGCTTAAGTAGGACACTCGGTGACTGTTAGTATGAATTATGAATTACCTAATAGCTGCTGTAGCACACATGACTAAGCATCTACAGTATCAGAAGCCCAGTGGATAACAGATCCCTGTCCTGTCATTCAGCTACGTTAGTTGAAAAAGGCATGTTTAACGTTGTTTTTTCAAAACCAGCTCCTGATTCAAACCATCTGTTGGATGCCTCAATCCCCTTTTCCATGTTGCACAACCAAATAACGCGGACCAAATAATGGATTAATTATTCATTCCCATAACCTTAAATATCAGAGGTGTTTTTTTTTTCCCCAGTGGCATGAAAGAAAATAATGGCAGCAGTCAGCACTATGGGCTCTCGCACCAAGGGCACAGAGCATACAGACAGTTCCATTTCCATCCACATCCACTCTGAGCTCTCCTGAGATGTACACTAAGTTTTATCCTGGTGTAACATAATGTCAGCAAAAAAAAGAAAAAAACATCCCTCTTAATGAGAATGCAAAGCAAATGAAGTGGCAAAACAACCATACGGACATACTGTGTTTGTTTACAACTGGAAACAATTGGAAGAATGACCCTCACCTGCCCACTGCAGCCTCCCGAGACAAGAGATAACATATCTGCGGGATGGTTAATCGGACTGTTGAATAAATTCATGCTTCAGAGAGAGAGAGAGAGAGAGAGAGTGTGTGTGTGTGTGTGTGTGTGTGTGTGTGTGTGTGTGTGTGTGTGTGTGTCATGTACTATTGGGTTCAGTACAATGGGGTTTAACGCAAACCCCCAAACTATTTGCAGTCTGAACGGAGATGACAAATCTTTGAGGCGAACTGAACCAAGAAGAGGTCAGACTGCCGACAGAAGCAATTTTCCCTTCAGAATCACACTCCACACAGAAACCAGATAGACACACACACGCATGCATGCGCACACAAACTTTTCCAAGATTAGCGTGCATTCAATGGTAATCCACCCATTGTAGGCACATGTACAGCATTAACGTGTTTGCATTGCCCTGTGACGTCACCAGATTTGTCTCATTAAAATGCATCATGAGAAAAGAATCCTGTGAACATCATGTAGGACACAATTATTAAGTGATTAAGAGTTGGGCTGTTATTTGACTCATGCCATTGGCGTTTAGTTTCGTCTCAGATTTTGTTACAATTGTGAGATGGTTAAATGGAATTAATTAATTAATAATTGAATTCCTTCAACTGCTCAAATATCTATGGAGATTTCTGACGTGTTCTGAAATCTGCATGAATCCACATCATGCTGCTTGCCCCAACATTCAAAACCAGTATAATGGTCTGAGTCTCTTTTATACTTCTCACCACTAATGAGCTGATCAGCTGCACCTAACCTGACTGCACGAAACCTCCCTGCAGGTTAATTGATTAACAGCAGTTCCTTTGGGAGATTTAACAGAAGAGGGGAGGCTTCGGGGGAACGAAGGTTGGCTTTTTATCAGGTTTTTAGATAGTGGTGGGGGTTAGTTGCACCAATGTGTTTGAGGTGTACCAAATAGCAGAGAGTATACCCACCTCTGGTTGATAAGGTCTGTTTACATTGGGGAATAACACCACTAATGAAGGTTTGCTAACTTGCTGGTAGACACATTGCATTTCCTTTTTCACAATCAAAACATCCTGTTGGTTTCGCCAGTGGAAAGCTTTTGATTTGAGCAGCAACAGCAGGAAAAGTTCGTAGTTAACGCAGAAAGCATTCAGTAAACAGCAGAATAAGACAGATATTTGGAAGTGCAAGCAGGAACACAGGAGATTCAGGCTGAAACTGCAAAAGTACAGACAGCTGAACACAGGGAGACTTTTAGAAACAGACCGTCCTCTTCAGTCTCCAGCTCAGATATGTATGAGTTTAGCCTCAGAGGACACCGTCACGGGTTCGCTGTGGTCGGCTCTGCTACCAAGGAGGACAACAGCAGCAAGGCTCGCCTTAGTTATACCCTGCTGAGGGGCTGTAGTGAAAACCTATGTCATCATGGTTTGGCTTGGTACGGCGTGGCTAAACTATAGAAAAATCCTATTCACAGCTGGAAGTTTGCATTTGCAGATCAAATACAGTATCAAACAGGCTGATAAGGCCTGTTCCACTTAAAAGGCTTCTGCATGCAGAAACACATCTTACTTTTGGGACAACTGTGCGGACACAGTCATTGTGCCCTTAGCAGCTCTCAGTATCACATAATCTACTGCATGTCAGTTAATTGTGTAATGAATCCTTTTCAACTCGTATGTCAGGAAATATCATGTGATCAAGTCATCATCACAAGGTATTTGTGTTCAGGTAGTCACCAGTCACTGGTAAATTCTCTGTATGCAAGGATTCTCATGTCAGATTAGAGCAATTAATCATCACATCTTCATAAAACTCTTCAAATAAAAAAGTAATAAAAGCACTGCAGGATGTGAGTAATGTGAACTTGCACTTGTTAGTTGCCTGAATTAATCAGAAAAATGAAAGTTATGTGGACATTATTTGCACGTTTTAAACCATGTTTAGAAATTAAATGTCACAGCTCACAGGAAAGTAGTTTAGACTTGAACTTTGTCAGCCACACGCTGGAAACTTCCTGGTGATAAACTTGGGAGAGTGACTGTAGAAATTGACAGAGGCCAACAGAACACACCATTAGTTATGGTCGTCTAATTTCAGGTGAAAGCGCAGGCTCAGCTGGCCTTCAGGTCTTCCGAAGGACTCGGCTTTGTGGGCTGAGTCCTTCAGAAGATCCCTGAACTGGCACACAGCGACTCAACTGAACCCCCCTCACAGGTGGTACCTGCAAAGTTAAATGCTGACCAGCCTGTGTGAATTCACAAAGCCATTACATTTAGAATATTCAACTCCCATCACAGCTTTTTGTTGCTATGTAAAGTAACAAAGGGCAAATAAATAAATAAAAGCTGCACCAACACTGACTCTGCAGAAATGGATTTTCAGTACAGGACTGAGCCAAAAAATAACTTTAATACTTCTTACTTAAGGAATATAGGGACATAGAAATATAGGTCAAGTTCATAATTTAAACCAGAATACATTTGCAAATGTTTGATCCAAGCAGCACAGTGATCTGAGCATTTGTAGATTATGTAAGGGGATATTTTTATTGCGTCACACATTGTTAGATATAAACATATTCACTTTTAAGCAGCTGCACTTAGAAAAGAAATGACCCATTGCATATTTTAAGACTAAGTCATTGTAATTTTATTTTGCTTTGCAGTTAGAGGGAAGATACCAGTACTGATAAAAGCCTCACTGCCCACATTTATCTCTTTTTTCAGTGAAGGAATATCCTGTAGAAAATGCACAAATAACAACCACTCTTTACCTACAATGTGTTACTACAGAAGTAAGCACTCGATTATGCATGCAAAGCCTGCCCTTCTTGTATTTTAAGTAGCAGCTTAATCTTTTGTCAAGTGTTTTGCCTCACTTGAAATTTAGCAAATGATCCATTTATCTGAATTATGTTGTGAATTATGTACAGTTCATTTAGAATTAGGCTTCGTCCACACATAGATAGATATTTTCTGATGCCTGTTTTCCTCAGTACAGTGTAGGAGTAACTGTACATTTATGTGTAAACACGTAAAAAGTTCTGTTCGCAAGGTTAGCACCAGGCAAGAAATCTGTTTTCCCTGTCTGTATGTCCTGTCTGAACATCTACACCCTGGAAGGAGTCTTCGCAAAGCTTGTTGAAAGTGAGGGTCTGACTCTTCTGGACTCAATAATGCATTCTTCTTTATCATGAAAGTCCACTGGAGCTGGAGCAATGACTGACAGCGTTGATGGGTATCAATTGTCAGTGTCAATAGACATCAATTTTGGTTTAATTAGAAACAGGAGTGTAATGAGGTACACATGGTTAAAGATGAAAGCCAGCAGCTACATTTGTCAGAGCAACTAATCAGTTCTGATAAACTAAGCGCAAAAATTAATTATGTTTATTGCCATTAGTAGAGGCGACGGGACGTCCATTATGATCGCCAGAAGGTGGGTTTTGTCTCCATAGAATGCTGCTGCTCCCCTGGGGATAGTGAATATGGGTTGTTCGGTGTGAAATGATGTGATACACTATGGAAATCTATAGTACATTAACACTCAATTAAGGAGTCATCCTGACCAGTCCTATTGGTCGTCCCACATCCCAGGCATGGATCTGCCATCTCATGCTACACACTGACACACAGCATGGCGCCAGGATGAATACCACAGCCCGGTGAAGAAGGCAGGAAGAGAGAGGACTCAGCATTTCAACCGGCTGAGCAGAACCCGAGCCCTGGAATCTAGTGGAGCCTCGCGTGGGGAAGAGTGACAACGGATCGATACCTGTGATTAATTAACTTCTAATGAGTTCATCTGAGCGTTGAGAGACCCAGAAAGTTGGACACGTCCCCGTCGTCTCCTTTCTCTCTGACCTGTCCCGGCCCCCACCCGTCCTCTCATCCTCTCCTGCATCTATCGATCTGATTTGAAGGCAAATGAAGACTATCCGTTGTTTTTATTTGTGATGTCAGCCTCTCCTCTTTTGAGATCTTTTTTTTTATTGAATAGTTAAATAATAACATTTTCAATTTCAAGCAGTGCAATAACCTGAGATGGATTATTGGTTTCCAATTTCGGGTCGATTCCCGTCTCAGGTCGCAGCACAATGCATGTACCTCATTGTTAACCATTCCTATCATTGTGCATCAATAACGCATAGCACAGGGAAGATCGAATGCTATTGAGCTGACCTGATTTCCTGTAGCTACTAAAGTTAGAGCCGCGTAAGTCGTGGTAAAGTCAGTGCAGTGATGGCAGACACACAGGTTCCGCATGTGATTACCCCAGCAGTCATTATGATCCTTCAGAGAGTGAGAGTGAAAGCTGGGAGTGCAGAAGCAATGGAGATGAATGGTCATGTGAATAGGGAAGTGGATTGGGGAGCCGAGGCTCCCCGTGTAGCTTGGTCTGCCATTTTCTCTCTCTATTTCTCAGCTCTGAGGGCCGAGCGCGGAGTTATTTGTCTCGCAGTGAAATTAGTAATCGCGCCGCCATCCATCATTGGCTGACCTGCTATTGATCGCCAGTGCACCTTCTCTTTTCAACTAAATTATATTACAAAAAAAGAATAGCAAATGTCTGCACACTCTGAGTGGTCCACACTTTTGCCCATCTCAGCAAAAGACTCGCAGAGAGAACAAAATGCAATGACTTTTTTTTGTGTGTGTGTGTGTGCGTGTGTGACGTTAGCGAGAGATGTCAAGCAATTCTATTCAAAGAGATTAGAGTTGTTGTTTTGAAGGTGACAAGTGTGGAACAGGTTTAAACCAGCATAGACTTTGAAGCAGGGGGAATTTCAGCAGGCACGGCTTGTTATACACCACTGACACCTCAGTGACAAATGCTGTATGCTGTTTCCTTGTCCTAAACAATATACAGGATGGAACATGCTGATACAAGCACCGACTTGTAAATGTTTCAGAGGTGAGGAACATGCCCTCTCCAGATTTTGCACAACATTCCCTATCTAAATATAAACTTTCAATTTCAACTATCAAAACCATACTGCAGTGCACCAAAATGAGGTCAAGAGCAGCTTTTTTTGTCTAGACTTTTTCCATTACACAGTCAATAACAAAGACAGACTCTGCGCTCACGATTAGCCTGCTATTGATCACTGATGCCCCGTGACCACCAAAACACAGAACACAGAGGTCAGTTGTCACTGCATACTCACTTGTATCCCTTACAATAGCACGACTACAATAGGATTTACTGCTGCGAGTTAGATTATGAGCTTAGTGGCTTGCAGTCAGTGCATGATACAAATACTGACATGATACAGGCAGAGCGTTAGAGGTTGGCGTGTGTGGGAGAGAGTTACTGCACAAAACACACAGAGAGGGAAATGTCACTGTGACAGAGAAGCACATTAAAGCAGCATTAATTGCAATGCAGCTTTCTAATTGATGAAAGAGAAAGGGATTGTGGGAACATATTGGTAATAGCTGGTCACAGCTTCCAAAACCTGCAAAGAGGCAGATTAGAGGAATTGAGATTACTGTCGTGGGAAAGTCCTACATATCAAGAAAGGGGTTAAAACCTAGTGGTGCATGACACACGACCTCTGCATTAACTCTCTCTCTCTCTCTCTCTCTCTCTCTCTCTCTCTCTCTCTCTCTCTCTCTCTCTCTGTGTGTGTGTGTGTGTGTGTGTGTGTGTGTGTGCATTTGTGTGTGTGTGTGTAAAGTGACAGAATGGGATGGCAAGGTTCATGTGTTAAATCCCCTTTGGAGCAGATCAACACCAGGGCAGAGCACTGAGGTGCACGGCTCTCGACACACAGCCCACTGTTTCGCATCTGACCAACAGGCTTCACTCACATTTTCCCATTTACAAATCCCTAATCCCTAACCCCAGATGTAGGACACTTTAGCAGAATTCTCCACCATATAATCACAGTACAGTAGACTGTAATCCCACAGGCTCCATGTACTCTCAAGTGTAATGTACATGCTATGTGAAAATGATGTTTGCTGCATAGTGCAACTCATAAATCCTGATGGTACATGCTCACTTGGCCTCTTTTTGTCTGCGTGCTGTCTGACAGACTCATAGGCTTTCTCCATGATTTCCTTTCCATCCTTATCTCAATCTTTCCATTCCTTCTCGCCTTCCCAACGTCATATCCCCATGGATTCTTTCACACCCATTAGGTAGCCTCTCAGTCATCCAGCGTTGTGCCTTCTTCCAATGTCTGTGCGCTGTGGACTTTAAACTGTGGATGCCCCAGGCACCCAGGAGAGACCTGAGACAGCCTGCGGTTTGGCCTCAAATCTATCATATCTCGCCTGCAGCCACGAAGAGATGCACTCCCTCCATCCAGCACACTAGCACAGATGACAAGTATTGACCCCATCAACAGGCCACTGAAGCTCGGCGCTTCTCCGATTGCACTCAAATTCAGTTTATGTGTGGACAAAAGATAATATTGCAACATTTCAATAGCGTGATTCAGCCTGACAAATCTGAGGTGGCATTTATCAGCTTTGGAACATGATCAAGATACCGCTTTCATTTCTAAAGTGAGTTACCTGAATCAGAAGCGCTGAGTTAAAATCCTTGCATTTATCTTCTAAACTGTACCAAAGTCATTTGAATCTCTTGAGTATTGGTTTAAATGTTAATCTCAGATCTGTAGCTTGGTTTCCATTATCCTGAACAAGGAGTTAAAGGATTTGCTTTCTTCTCTGGTTCATTTACTTTTTCACTGGCTTATTACAAGCAAACCAATTACCCATAACCTCCTTCATTTGACTTTTTTGAGAGCTGCGGGGGCTGGAACTGATGAGGACGCAGGTTTTGTGAAAGAGAGCTTATGGATTCAAACTTCACAGCCTTATTTCCTATTTTTATCATGCAATTCTCAAACTAAAATGACACTTGCCTGCTGTTGCTGTGAAGAAGAAGCTCGTCAGAGGTGTGAATCTGAGCTGCGGTGAATTGGAAACACTTTGAAAGCAAAAAACTCCACAGTTGTTGAGCTCATCAAAAAATTGTCGCAATCTGTTTGCTTGTTTTTGTAATCTTTAGCTTCTGGTTGAATGTGTCATGGGCATCTGAGTTCAGTTCTACTCTTACATTTTAGTGTACATGGGCTTGCACCCTCTATTCAAAGAACAGAACATTTACTGTAGAAAAAAAAGAATGGCTTAACTCACCATCAGAGACCATCAGTCAGCTTGATTTGTTGTTGGTGTGGAAGTTGAAATGGACTACAACTAAAAGGCAACAATGAATCAGCTGTTTCTTTGTTCTGGAACAAGGGGATTTAGCTGCCAGCGGGGGCTGAGGCTCAGGAGGTCAAACAGGTCATCCACTGATCACAGGATTGGCGGTTCGATCCACACCTCCTACTGTCCACGTGTGGAAGTGGTCAGGCCAGCATCCTAGCTCACTGCCGTCGGTGTGTGCATGAATCTGTGATTGAGCGGCAAAAACCCAGGAAAACGTTTTGCATGAAAACGCTTTATAAATGTACCTGTTTAACTGCAGGTGTCCATTAAACTTACAAATGAAAGTAAATACACAATTTTAACTGAAACATTGAATACAAATTGGGCATTAAGGTACAGATGGTATGAGGTATTGGTAATGTTTTGGATAGGTGTTACTCCTCTAATCCCCTCCCACCAAACCCACGACTTCGAATGCCAGCAGAAGGAGTCATGCCTCGTAGGGCCCGCTCTCCATGACGTGAGCCTCACCAAGACCGCGGTCCCTCTCACCGCGACTTGACTTCTCAAAGATGCCTCTCCAGCTCTTTGTGGCCCCAGGGCAGAGCGCCACAGGCATCTAACATGGCGACACTGCAGCTAACAGCAGGATGAGAGGCTGGTACACCAACACACACACACACACACACACACACACACACACACACACACACACACACACACACACACACACACACACACACACACACACACACACACACACACACACACACCATTGTCCCCCCTTAAAAACTTTCCCCCACTGTTTGTCATCATGCCTCTTTCCCACTCAATGTACAAGCGGCTTGGCATTGAACATAACGAGCCCGAAGCTATGTGTTGACCCAGGAGATGTTATGTACTATACTATAGACACAGGAGGGACTGGATATACATCACAAGTTGCAGGATTTTCTGCCATGGATTAAGGTTGTCACTCTCACTTTCTCCACAGGGCTATAACAAAGTGCGGAGATAGGTCTGGCTATGAAAGACTCCGCTTTCAGGCCACTTGAATTACAATATGCTGAAAGGTTATTGTGGAATTTTTGTCCAATGACGCGAAAAATAAACTGTCTACCAGAACTTTAGCACATTGCAATGACACCAGTCCCTTTTAGCACTGCTTGGGGGAAAAAAAGAGCCTTTTTGGGATTTAATCATTCTTTTTAAAACTTTGCTGTTGGCAGAAACCCAGGTCTCCCTGAGTAATGCCTAATTGAACACTTTGCTCTCAATTGTATTAAAATCTCTTTATCGGGTCTGAAAACAAGTCTCCCTGAACAGACACCACCATTTCCTTTTTCCCCCCTGCCACAGGATGGCTTATAAATGGTCTGAAGACCTCCATTAGTATCTGCATGTGTGATTTATTGGGCCCGGGGAGACTTCCGCTGAGGTGTAATGTAACAACTGGACAGTCAAGGCTGTATTTAGCCCTGATATAATGGATAACTACACAGAACAGCAGGCGAGGATGTGTTGAAAAGCCAGAGATTAAAATCCAAAAGAAGACAGCATTCTCCAGGAGAAAGAGCTCTTTTGTGACAAGCTGTACGGTCTGTACTCCAAGATGTACGACTTTTTTCATTCCTGGTCAATAATTGATATTGTTACACAAAAGTGTAATTGCCATGTGAGCAGTGTTTTTAGGCATATAAGTGTCACCTTGACATTTTGTGCCCCAATCTATCACATGGTAATTAACATAAAGCACCAAATTTATGCCTCTGTGAAGGTTGTCCTGCCCTCATCACAAACTCTCACAACTCCTGCAACACTCTTGTGATAATCCATTCTGGAGGCAGCACTGGGCGTTTGAACATCAACTGCCCGTAAACCTTCCTGACAGGAGAATGAAGACATATTTCCCTCGTCTGTCCATGTATCCCTGGTGATTGTCTGGGAGGATGAGAACATCATCAATAACGCAACGTTAGAAAGCGGGTGGGTGGCTGTCGTTACAGCTACACAAACCTCCCACTGACACCTCCATGGGATGCAGTGAAATTAAATCGAATCAAAAGGAAACACTTTGCTACTGATGCTGGTGCTCATAAAGTCTCTCTCTGTCTCTCTCACACACACACTCACACCCACACAAATTTAATATAAATTTTACACACACACAAAAACAGAGCCTGGGAAAGCTCCATCTGCTCCACCTGCTCCCTTCACTGTCCGGTTGTTTATCATAAAAAAGACAGAAACCGAGAAGCACCCTCCAATTTCTGAATTCATCAACACAAAGGGAGCGTCCATCTGTTTCCAGTCTCCATACGAGGCCGAGTGTATGTTTACCTTTTGAAGGCATCCTCCAAGTCAATGCCGGCAAATTACGAAGAAAGAGAGAGGCAGCAATTGAAGGCTCAAACCATTAATTTCCCTGGAGAAAGTGTGCACTCTGCTTGGAGGGCCAGAGTGACCTTTCACTGACAAGACTGGAGCGGAAGAGACAGGCACAGTGGACAAATGAGATATTAGAATACAGCAGCAAGAATGAATGGAGGAGAATACAGACAGCTGGGGATAGATATGTAATCACTGTAAACATGTTGTTTGGCTCAAATATAGCTGAGAAGAATTAGGATATGCAGTAACACAAAAGCAGTGCTTTTTAAAATTCTAAATACATTGATATCTCATTTCATCGTATCCAGTGATTTGGCCCATGTAGAAACATGAACCTCTGAATAAATATTAGCTCGTGGGATAATTGCCTTTGGCGCTGGTCTTTCACTCAAAAGCAGTTGATTGAGAACAAAGAAATCTTTGTTCAGTATCTCTCAACAAAAATCAAATAACAATCCAAAGCAGTTTTTTTCTTGTTTGCACCCTGTCTCATATCATATGTCAATCACCAAGCCACTGAGGGCGCTCAGACTGCATTACAGCTTCGAGCAGTACAATTTAAAATAGCAGCACATTGAGCAGGTACTTGCACTTTTTCTTGTTCTGCGCTGTTTTTCTAGTGCTGAGAACAAGGTTTTGTGAAGACTCACCTGCAAATGTATGCAGCAATGCTGACGGCTTGCATACATGGTGTACATGAAGTTGTCAGCCCAGATCTAACTGAACTAATCAGCATTAATAAAACTGTAATTGCATTAGGAATAAGTCTTTCTTTTCTTGAGGAAGGGAACTTATCTAACGAGTTCCAGAGTTACTCCCTTTTGAGGCGAGACGCCGACTGAGATGAGTGTCGGGCTTCCCAAGAAATCATCGTTGTTTTGTCACAGTACTATAGTTCCAACTCTGGCTCCTTACCCAGCTCTCCAGTATGTTGAGAATTGAGCTTTTATTCATGTGCACATGTGGAAAAAGATAAAACAGAAAGAAAAAAGTAGAGATTATGCAGAGGAGATAAAAAGAACCCAAGGGAGTAACAAAAACTCCTCACCTCAAAATAAACAAAGACACACAAGTTAAAAAAAAGCGCATGGTGATAAATAAAGATTAAACCAAGTCTGATTGCGCGTCCTATATAGATCAAGTTATAAAGGCAGTATTTCTATAACTGAAACCATGATTGTGTAACATGTGTCACTTTGATGGACAAGGTCACCCTAACAGGATTCAGGTCTGTTGCAACTCTCTCTCAGGTTTCTCATGCGGGGCTCTCTTGTGAATTGTATGTGTATTGTTTGCTTTGAGACCATACTTATCTGTCAGGTCTGAAGCTGAGGAAAGTAATAAAGGTAAGAGGCAAGGAGCCACTGTGAAAGTTATAACTAACCTCTCAGTGTACTGGCTCAGGAGTCTTGACTCAAAGCCACTGTGCTGAAGAAACCTGATTTCACTTGGACATTTCTTGATCCCAAGATTCAAGCCCACTTTTTAAACAGGCTCCTATGCATGCACAATGAAGCAATCTTATGCAATCTGCGTCTTATTTTGATAGCACCATTCCTACTAGTATAGCAACGTTGTCCTCAACAAGTCAGTTGTTGAAATCTGCGAACACTGAAACTTCAGTAAAAATAAGTCTGGTGGTGCAAGAAATATAAGCATTCAGACATTCATTGAGGCTTGAAATCAATCCAGCCATAAGGGATTATTCCAAACACTTTGGGCGCACTTTCTTAAGGATTTTTTGCAAATAAACCTGTTGCAAGATGATAAAAAGAATAAGTTTTTTTTTAATGTATTTTGACTTGTCTTTAATTTCCTTCTTGTCAAATACTGTTTACTTTCAGCCCTTTTGGTCTCCAAAATCATTCAAAATAAAACGGTATGAAATTAAATCAATAAGAATCTTCAGCCATGCTCGCAGCTCTGTGAGGCTGTACTGAGGCACAGCGGTGCTTAGAGCTAAATGCTAACATGCTCACACTCACAAAGCTAGCATACTGATGTTTAGCCAGTTCAACATAAACCATAGTGACAGACAAACTGTTGTAACAAATTGTTGAACTCGGTAGGATTCATCTTCTGGGGATCATGAATGTCTTTGAAAAATCTATACACATAGACACTGCTTTGTTTTCTGGAACCACTGGTTTACATAACATTGGCTTGGTTACATCCGGTACTTTTATTTTATTTATTTATATATCTATAGATCCTCGTGTTCTTATATCTCAGCAATTACTTTGGTGAGTACAGAGTTATTATAACCAATAGAAATGATGGCATAAAACTATAAAATAAGACCCAGACTAGAATAATGTAGAGTTTTCATTGTACATATACAGTACTTCTTGTCCAAAAGCAAAACTTCTCTTATTGGGATGGATGTTGATACTTAGGTATCTGATTCATTACATGCTTAAATGCATGGAAACAAGTGTATCCCACTGATGTGTATTGTTTACCTTTGAATTTAAATTCCAAGACATCCAATCACCCGATGGAGGTCTATGATTGCAACATAGCTTCTGTAATAACCTTAGCACTGACACTCTACAGCAGTGCACTACTTTCCTGTTAAGACATCAAATCACAAATCACAAAACTTCATCACACCAAGAACAACCACAACAAAGCATCTTGTTCAAGGGTACATTAAAGAGTTTGCATGGACTAAAAATCAGCTTTCAGCCAACCTGCAGTCCTGCAGTAATTATAACTGTGAGGATGTGAGGATCAGTGAAGTAATCTCATAATATACATCCCCTACCCACACAGAAAGAAAATCAACAGCAACCCCAGCAGTGACTAATGACTAACACCCACTTGCTTTGGTCTAAATTACACAGTAGCCACTTCAGTTCAGTGGATTAGGTGCACTAATGCACATTGCTATGCTGTGTCCTGGAAATGTATGACAGGCATGGGCACTGAACAATATCTGAGAGGGTACTTAGGTAGAAACATCTAAGGTTATACAATATCGAAATCAATTGAAAAACCAAAAACATAACAGTTTCACAACCAATTAGAATTTTGGCCAAACAGGCACAGTGTCTGCCTCAGACCTGCTAGCCACTCATGTTTTTACCATTGCAATGATTTTGTCTGGCAGATGTTTTTGATCAAACCAAAATACATTTTTCCCCATGCTCATCATTTGGAGCAATTTGAGGTTCAGTCAGGTTCAAGGATGCTTCAGCATGTGGACTGGACGAGCCAGGGATCCAACCACTGACCCTGTTGAATGATAGGATCCATCCTGCTCTACCATCTGAGCTACAGTCACTCTGGTGCATAAAAAGCAAAGTACTTGTATTTTTTAAAATGTCGCATGGAGTCCTTTGTGACAATACCTCTGATACTTTCCACATCTGTGGTTCATCACTTCAGATAAGGTTTCAGGATGGACTCAACACTCTTTTTTATCATGGTTATGTAAATACAATCAGGAACTCTTCCCAGTTAGAGGTTAGAGAAGTGGGCTTGTGAGTGGAAGGCTGATGGTTGAAACCCCAGTCCTGAGGGGCTACAGCTGAGGGGTGAAAGTGAAAAAGCAATGCTTGCCTTTAGACAAGTTAGTGCCTCCTGGCAAATCCACTCACTACTCATGATTTTTTTTTTTTTTTTTCATATTGTCATTATCATTACAAAAGTGCACTTGAGTAAGGCCCCTCATCCCAGACTGGTTCAGTGGAGCTGTGCTGGAGATTAAACCAACATGTCCTCATACCTAAACGATCGAATACAGTAGGTTTACTTCCAGTGGCTCCCAAAATAACAAACAGTGTGTTGATAGATTCATAAAAGTAATAATAATGTAATAAGTGAAATGACTATGCAGCCTGCCTGTCTGTCTACCTACGTACCCGCCTACCTGCACACATTCTGCCTGTGCACTCATTGCACATTTTCCTCAAGGCTAGGCAGATACATTGTTAAAGCTAAAGTGATCTAGTAGCACAAGAATGGCAGAATTTCCCTACTTATGCTACCTTGACAGCTGTGAGTACTAACAAATAGCCATGATCATTGTTTACATTCATTGTGATAACATTAGGTGTTTTCTTACATGTGAGTGAGACGTGAGGTAGTTGAATATGGTTAGCAGCGACTCAGCAGCTCACCCAGCAGCTCTGAACACACCCCTGAGCTAAAGAACAAGTGTGTCGCTGTACAGCAACAGAATCTCATTCAGCAGCTGGGCTGGTTTTATACTTTGAAAATCAAAATCTTGTTGGATTCTCCAATGACTCCAGCTTTAAATGAAGCTGAGCTGCATACAGAAAACACCAACAGCAAGTGTAAAGCAGAATGTGCTGTCAGGTTGCCTACCTGGTTAAGTCAATGTGTGAACGTATGCACTGACATTAAATACATCATGTATGTCAGTTGTATGAAATGCTTCGAAGAAGGCAATGATATTACCCTGACTTTGTTCTGGAAGAAGCCTTTAATTGGGTCTGAGTGTATTTCACCACTGGCTGTGTTATAGGCGGTCGATACACAGAGGGTAGCGGTCAAAGATGAGAGAACCTGCCCTCCTGCCTGCACACTCAGCTTTATGCTTCTGCCCTTAGGTCACGGGTGTATCTGTCTATCATAAACAAATGTTCAGAGAGCAGTCCAGTCAGTTTCCTTTGTGATGTTCCTAATGGACACGGGTGCAGGTTGAATTTGGCGGTCATTTGACCTCACACCCTTCGGTACAGTTTTGTTAAGCATTAAACCATTCTAGAGGTGCAACTTGAAGCGAGGGTGAAAAAGCACACAGCTGTATCCATATACTGCTGCAAACATGCTCAACAAATTTATTGTCCACATTTTGTGCTTTTAGATTTCATCTTAAGCCTCATTTAAACATTTCCAACTGGATTTTGCAGAAGCAAAGTATTATAATCCATCAGCAGTGTCTTTTGAAGTTGTCAACCTGAGAAAAGTTGCCTAAATAGTCTTAATTCATTTTATTACAAATTATACAAAAATAAGATGTCGCATTATGCTGTACAATTCAAAGGAATCTGGTTCATAATGAATGTCATTTTCTGCAACAGCCCAAACATTCAACATAGAATAGAATAGAATAGAATAGAATAGAATAGAATAGAATAGAATAGAATAGAATGCCTTTATTGTCATTATACCCTGTATAATGAAATTCAGAGCAGCTCCTTCAGTGCAAAAGGTACAATAAATACAATAAATACACAACAATATACCTGTGAGAACATGCTTCCTTCTTTGATAACATGACTGCTGTTTACCAGCCTTAACATTTTGATGTAAATTTGCAACTGCTACTGTATGTGTTCAAAGAAAGAAAGAAAAAAAAAAACAAAACGTTGCTTCCATGAATATAAAGTATGCACATTATTTTACATAAAGCATATATGCAATTAGGGGATTTGCAGCATGACAGCTAAAGTGTACCAAGAGCTACCATGACATGCTCTGTGTAGGCTCAATGCTATGAAAGTGTGTTTTTGTGCAAAAGATTGCCACCAAAACCCCACAGTACTTTGTCATCTCTGAGCAAGTACATTTAAGCTGTACATTTCTTTGTTCAGCTGGTGTGAATCACGCCTGAAATAACCTGTTCCATTATCACAGCGTAATTGCAGTCAACAACATAGCATGATTAATCAAAGTGTTTTTCCGAACCGGCTGGAATTGCCTCTCTCTCATTTAGAGGAGCACATCCAATCATGACATCACAGGCACATCACAACAAATTAGACAGGGCGGTTTCCATCTAATGATGTTTATCGCTTGATGTGTAGATGTAGGGACTTAATCACATTTCTTTCACTTGGTGTGAAACTAAGTGTTTATCCTTGAGCCGAGCTAACACATTTGTGTTTAGTGATGCTGTAAGTGCATCATGACTGGAAACTTATCTACAGAGGACGTTCAATTACATCCTGACAAGAAGGGAGGTTTTTCAAACTCCACGCAAACGCTTTTCTCCTTTAAGCCAATTAAGGGTTTTGACGAAAACACTTCTTTCATTATTCATCATAAAGCGTGTCGGCCTTGTCAAGTAGGACTGTTCTCGCCCTGATCTAAGTGCTGTTAAACACAACACCACTGTGAATAGTGAAATGTGTCAGAAACACAGATACTGGCTGCGGGTGCTGCTGGTCTGTTTCCACCCGCCCCTGCCAAGGATTTAGTCCTGTGAAGATGGCCTGCCGAGCTGACAGTAATTAAACTCCACATTTCCATTGATCTCCTTCATCTCTTCCTACTCCCTCCCTGCCTCCTCCCTCATTCCCATTCTCGTCCGAAGGAGAGATTTTGAATAAATAATGCAGGTTTCCATGCAGGCGTGTTAATTGGCCTGTCTTTATGAGCCCAGAGGGTTCCTACTGACCTTTTGTAGAGACAGCCAGTAGCTTGGGGCCAGACGCCTGCAGAGAGACAAAGTGAGAGCTGTTAGCCACGGGATTGTGTGGAGGCAGCTGCCCAGAACTCCTGCTCTAGCATGGGTAAAGTCCAGCCTTTGAGCTCATCATGCCAGGTCTAATACCACCTCATGATCACTCTGAAACTAATGCTAACTACATTTATTTGAACTTGTACTTTTCAAGTCATTTAAACTGAGAAAACATCAAACAACCAAAAATGCTTCACCTCACCCTCCCCTGTTGACCACAGGAAGCATCACAGTCTGGGTTTAAGAGAAACACATGCTAAAGGAAGGCAGGTGTTACTCATACATTAAACTGCTCCCACCTACTGCTTCCCTGTTTAAACCAGTGAAAGCCCCAGCCACAAGCTATAACCTTGACCATCATCAAGCATCATGTTCTTCTGATTAATGCAACAAATAATCACTACCATCATTTTCAACCAGTAATGTGCTTTGACTGCAGAGAGTAGTGTCTGTCAGGGTTGGGCTGCCTTTGATTTGCCTTGAATTCTGCCCATATACTAATATTCTTTTTATCAACACCTAAATCTTACTATCAATGAATACTATTCCTTGTGTCCACTGAGTTGAGGTGCTATTAGAAAATGCCCAACAGAGCCACAAAAATGATGCCTGGCTCTGCAGATGGCAGGTCCAACAGTCAAATCTCTGACTGCAGGCCACATGAAGGGTGTCAAGATGACATGTGAGCCATCAATCATTGAGAAATTTTTCAGAGGTCTCTTGGACACAGATGGGTGGCAATAGACTTCCAGCCAACCCTTGAATATTTTGACCATATATCATTGTTTTCTGTAGTAAGGTGGCATAAGCCATGAGTCTGTCCATACAGTAAAAGCTCCCCTGGTGCCTGTTCTGAGTAATGTGATGGATTTCAATCCCTTGTTCATTAATTTCTGCACTAAGCGCTAGGCTCATAAGTGCCTTGTGTTCAGATGACAGAACACCATGTTCTCCTTCAGAGATCAGTATGAGCTAGTATGAGCAGCAGTCATTATTTCACTTAGTGAAGATCATGTAATGGTTTACATGTAAATTAGTGGTAGCCATAAGTGTCTTTTGATAGATTCTTATGCCCACTGGGGAAGTCATCAGATCTGCCTGTTGTGAAGTGCAAAGTAAGCAATATTAGTGAGCTTCTACTTTAAACCAAATTGAGTTTGAAACAAGACCCTGGATTTACCTTTGTCCTGTTTCTTGATATCCAAGTAGAGAATCCTCAGGCTAAACCTCTTTTGATTTTCCATCAATTTCATAGGCAAAGCTTGCAAAGTAAGAAGATGCACCATGCCAGGCTGAGGGCACTTTCACTTCCTGCTCAGGGCTACTTTGAAACCCCCATGTACATGGGCAGGTTCCTGAAATCAAATGGAGTACCTCATGTGTAATTCATTTGGGCAGAGTACATGTGAAATGGGTAAGGAAGATTTTACGCGGTATTTCCAGGAAACAACGTATATTTATATGTTCTGCTAAGAGACTTTTAGGGTTTTCTCTTTGGCAGACAGAGAAGATTTTTGTAAAGGAAATGAACAGTTATGCAAGCCAGACTGACAGATTACTGACAATCTGAGAAACACAGCATGCTTTTTTTTCCTTTTCTTTTTTTTGTTAATCATGTGCAGGGGTCATTCTTTTAGTGACCACTGGCATGCAATCTTGATGGTTGCGTCTTATCGCCTTTTGTAAGCTTAGAGAAAAAAAAGATTTTGACTCAATGCAAGATTGATTACATATTTTCACAGAGTCTCAGTATCTCGCAGGAAACCATCTTATTCTGAAAGATTTAACAGCAGACTGTATTTAAATTAGAACATGGACATACCATCAGACTTTATCAATGTGGGTCTATCACTGTACAATACATGCCACACATTATTGATGTTACAGGATGATACCATCAATGTATCAGCAAGTAAGAAGATCTCATTATATGATTTCACAAATCATAAACTCACTAACTGTGGCCAGGAATTGCATTTTGATTTTAATATTGGACTCCAGTGGCTTGAAAGATCATCAATAGATAAAGCTCTCTGAAATAACTTTGTTGCGTATCATTTTACATTTACTGCAGAGGAATGACTTCAGATGGTAATTGTCTTGAAGAATACAGCAAATCTGATTGTGCTGGGAAAAAGCACTGCATCATTGCACTTCTTGCGATGCATTCCCTGAGACTAATACAATGAGAGAACAGGAAAAAAAAAAAAATAGACTAAGCTCATAATCCAATCTGATTCTGAGCTACAATGAGATCTGCCTTCACTCACTTTGTGAACAACAGAAGCCCCAAAATAGCCTGGAATTTGGTGGCAAATCCTAGACTCCCATAATAATTTGATAGGTAGAACTGAGGCAACCTTTGTGTTTTAGCCATATCCTTTGGACCAGCTGTTGTGTGAAGTGTGTGACTTCTTCATTTAAAAGAGAACTCGCTCCTGGGTCTCAATTACAGCACTCCGGGCATATCCCAAATGGTTTTTCAGGTTCTAGATTTGATAATAAGGAAAAAAACCAAGTCAAGAGAGGGAGTGGTTGAAGGTTGGCAGTGGAGATTACATTGAATGAAGTGAGGCAAATTACCTAATTCTATTTAGAGACGGTGTGTAATCGGCTTTATCTGCTGTGGAGATGGTATTAGACCCCTAAATAATCTGGAATGAAAAGGACTTGAGAAATAAAGAACCGAGAGAGCAGTGCCTAAGCTTTGCTTGTCATGTCACCTTGTAGACTTTTAATGTGACCTGCATCAACCTGGAATCCAAGGGACTCCATTGCTTTGACTTGTTTCTTTGTTCAGAGCAAGTCAGGACAAATTGTCCTGCTGTATGGCTGTTGGACAAGAACACAAAACACACTACATAAAATAGAGGTGTTTGATCTTCAGGGTAGACTAGTCGTTTGTTTTAAACAGGCATACGACAGGCATAAGACTGGGTAGAGGTAAAAAAGGCTGGAACATTACGTGGATAGAGAAGAACGATTTTCTCTATCGACTATTATGGGAGGAAGGTGATTGAATGATTAAATGCATCAATCTGGCCTACTCTGAAGAGAAAATTGAAGGATTTTTCAACTTAAAAATGAGCATCAGCAGGTTAGATACAAAAGGCAAATAGAAATTGCACAAAAGTCCATCTGATCCCTAAAGAATGTACAAGAAAAGTATTGCTGACCAACACAATATTCTAATCAGTAGTTTAGCTATTACTACGGTCTTCCAATGCATTTTGGGAGATGCCAATCAATGTTCATGCACAGCAAACAGAAAAAAAAGCAGCGCATCTCTATTCTCTAATTCTTTCATTCTGTACCACGTGCCTTAAAAAGTGATGCCAAAGTGACCTGACCAAGGTTCATATGGGGTGAATTGGGAGTGAAAACAAGTTCTACAATGAATGTGGAATATGCACAACTTGCAGTCACCTTTCCCACAGAACACAACACATCGGGAGTCATTTTCACCTCCACTGTACCATCTTGGAAAGTCACTTTGCTAGCTTGATAATAAGCTACGCCTTTGACCAACACAAGCTAGCTAATGGTATAATGTTATAAAGAAATATTAATCAGAAGTAACTAACAGAACTAATGCTAGAGTTTTTAAGAACAGATTTTGCATTGATTGACTGAACACAAGCCCCTGACCCAACCTGTACAACCCTCCCTCCTTGGATCTACATGAATCTCATAGCTGACCTGTTTTGTTCCTAAAAGGTTGAGTTTTACTAAAAGTGAAGAGTTTGCATTTTTTGATAAGTAAGACCCATTTCCTTGTCCTTTATGAATAAATGATGTTGAATTTAAGAAAGACTTTTAAGTGTTCAGAGAACAGCAATATGACACTCACTCCAGACCAAGATGTTTTGATAACTGCTGGCAAAACTGACTGAATTTCATGACTATGTTGATTTTGTTTTTCAAACTTTTTTTTGTTAATATTTTGGTGTATGGTGAAAAATCTGTAAGGCTAATGAAATTCACATCAAACTCCACTGTGCATTGTTTTTGTTGTTAATTAGTAAATGTTAGCATGTTAACAAGCTAAAGTGGGGAATATGGTGAACAGCACATTATCAGTCATTGTGAGCCTGTTGGCATGCTGACATTAGTGGCTACTTAGCTCAAAGCACCAGTGTGCCTAAGCACAAGCTCACGGATGCTAGAGACTCTCAGCACTTTTTCATTTTAGACTAATGGAAAATGATGCAAAACACACAGTCAGCATCAATCAAAGTACAACTTTGCCATTGATAATTAAACTTCAGAGAGAGAAAACAAGCTGTCTTAAATAAGATGTAATACTTTTCTTGTTTTTAGGATATCGTTCTGGAGTTGTCTCACCCATACTCACATTATTTTTCCAGCCATGAGCAGCTCCTCCATTTATTTTGTGCACTGCACTGTGGAAAAATAGTGTCCATTGTCAGCACACTTAAAAGCGACCTTAATTAGCATGCATACTGCTTAGTTTAAGTGCACTTCATTTTATCACTTTTTCGAGTGTGAACACACTACATACTCAACATCTGCTTCGAACTGATATGCAGTCCGGACTTATTATGCACCATTAGTCTCATATTTACATATATCTGGTGTACCAGTGCTATGCAATTTGCTGCTCACATTCATGCAACCAGGGGGAGCGAAATCAGGTGGTTTTAGTGGCCACATGGCCTTTCGTAGTCTGGAACTCTCAAGAAAAACTTTTAGCCCTAAGGCAAGGTAAGAAAAGCAAAATCATCAGTATGTTGTTCCAACCTTTCAACACATCCACATGAGCTGTAAAGAACACTGCTGTCTCTGGGAGATTCAGCCAGACCTTAACCTCTTTTTGATCTAATAAAATTGTGAACGTGTGTGTACTTGCCAACAGGTTTCTTAAAACTTTTCTGGCTTGTTTGGAACTCATTTCAGGAAAACAGGTATTCTTCATTAAGTAATGAGATACTAGCTAAAAGCCACCTAGATACTGCAGGAGATTTTCTTTGAGATTTCTTTCTGGCAGGCAGACAAGCAAAGTTAAGGGTAAACTCATGATCATCTTGCCTCAGGAAACCTGTGCTATCAATGAGCATACCTATGAGTAAGCAAAAAAATCCCTGACATCATGTGGTTGTATGTTCATGTTTACATAATTCAGGAAAATATTCATTAATCTCATGTGAAGATTGTGAACACACACTGCTGTGCACTGAAAAAAGCAACAGGAGGAAGTTACAGCTGACACGCTATCTGTGCCCCTGTCACCCAGTAGTCAAGACCAAATCAAATCCACATGAGACAGATGCACAAAGCTTGTGTTCATCCAGGCATCGCTCTTTCTCTCTTTATGTCTCTTGATCGTTCTTTTTCCTTTTCTTCCCTCTCCATCTCTCAGTTGAATAGGACGAGGAAATCAAGGTCAGGCCACCGAGCACATGAAGTTGCAGGAGAATAAATTTCCACATACTTGTCCTTTCCAACCCACTGACAGTCTCAGGGAATGTAGCCTTGTCAAGCCAGGTAATATATGACTAGTGAAGACATATGGCATGTTTACATGGGACCCTTCGTTACCGTCGACCTTCCCTTTCCTCTCTCCTTTCTCTCTCCTCTCACACGGCACTCAAATCCATATAGGAAACGATGTGGTGGGTGGGTGCTTAATTCATGAGTCAAAAGCAAGTCCACATTGTCAATGTTTGAGCAGAGGAGAATCTAATTAAAATGGCAAATGGAAAGAGAAGAGAGAGAGTGAGTGAGAGAGGGACAAAGAGAGTGAATCAGCATAATTACAGCTTAATGCAAACAACTCCACATTGTCTTTATTCCAATGAGTTAATGAGGTTACAGACTGGAAAAAACAATTCCATCACTGCTTTTGTCTTCTGCAGGCCACCAAGGAAAATGAGCTGTCATCGGATCTTAATGGCGACAGGGTTTTCACCCAGGCCAGAATTAATATCTGACTCCCAGGCCTAATGAGCAAGAGCTGGGAGAGCAGAGCGAACTCTTTGTCCTGCAAGTTTGGAGAAGAAAGGGGAGGAAAAGCACAAAAATAAAAATAAGAAACGGATGGCACACAGAGTGATGGCACCTGTGAGAGAATGCATCGCTGTGATTGGATTCTGCTCCTCAAGGGCAGTTTCAATTCAAAGGGGCCTTATCAGCGTGACAATCAGAAAACTGACAATGATCTGAAGTGTGTCACCATCCACTGCAAAAATACATACAAAGACATAAGCAGGAGTGGTAATAAAGTAATGTCACTACTGGTGTCCAGCACCTGCACCTGCCATACCCAAAACTTACAGTAGTTATATATGCATATACAGTGCTGTGAAAAAGTATCTGCCCCCTACTGTATTTCTACTGTTTTTGCTTTTTTGTCACACTTAAAAGTTTTAGACCATTGAAGAAACTTTAATTTAAGAAAAAGACACTGAGAGTGAACATAAATAGCAGCTTTTAAATGATAATTCAATTTATTGAAAGTGAAAAATAATTTAAAACCAAAATCACCAATGTGAAAATGTAATTGCCCCCTTAACTTAATAACTGGTTGTGCCACCCTTTGCCACGCGTTTGCGATAACATTGCAATGCAATGCAATGCAATGAGTCTTTCACATCGCTCTGGAGGAATTTTGGCCCACTCTTCTTTGCAAGATCATGCCACAGCATCTCGATCGGATTCAGGTCCGGACTTTGACTAGGCCACTCCAAAACCTTAATTTTGTTTCTTTCATTCAGAGGTGGACTTGCTGGTGTGCTTCGGATCGTTGTCCTGCTGCATAACCCAAGTGCGCTTGAGCTTAAGGTCACGAACTGATGGCTGAACATTCTCCTTCAAGATTTTTTGGTAGAGAGATGAATTCATGGTTCCTTCAACCACAGCAAGTCGTCCAGGCCCTGAAGCAGCAAAGCAGCCCCAGACCATCACACTAACACCACCACGTTTGACCGTTGGTATGATGTTCTTTTTATCAAATGCTTTGTTAGTTTTGCAGCAGATGTAATGAGACACACACCTTCCAAAAAGTTCCACTTTTGTCTCATCAGTCCACGGAATATTTTCCCAGAAGTCTTGGGGATCATCCAGGTGTCTTTTGGAAAATGTGAGACGAGCCTTTATGTTCTTTTTGGTCAGCAGTGATTTTCGCCTGGGAACTCTACCGTGGATGCCATTTTTGCCCAGTGTCTTTCTTATGGTTGAGTCATGAACACTGACCTTAACTGAGGCAAGTGAGGCCTGCAGTTCTTTTGATGTTCTTCTGGGTTCTTTCGTGACTTCCTGGATGAGATGTCGACGTGCTCTTGGAGTAATTTTGGTTGGTCGCCCACTCCTGGGAAGGTTCGTCACTGTTCCATGTTTTCTCCACTTGAGTATAATGGCTCTCACAGTGGTTCGCTGGAGTCCCAAAGCCTGAGAAATGGCTTTGTAACCCTTTCCAGACTGATGGATGTCTATTACTTTCTTTCTCAGCTGTTCTTGGATTTCTTTAGATCGTGGCATGATATTTGGCCTTTTGAGATCTTTCAGCATACTCCATATTGTCAGACAGGTTCAATTTAAGTGGTTTCTTCATTGTACAAGTCTGGAAGTAATCAGGCCTGGGTGTGGCCAGTGAAATTGAACTCAGCTTTCCAAAAGATGTTGCTAATCAAAGTTAATTCATGATTTGACAAGGGGGCAATTACTTTTTCACATAGGGCCAGGCTGATTTGGATAAATACCTTTTTCCTTTAATAATTGAAACCATCATATAAAAACTGCATTTTGTGTTTACTAAGGTTATCTTTGATTTACATTAGAATTTGTTTGATGATCTGGAACATTTTAGAGTGCCAAATGTGCAAAAAACAAAAAAAATCTGTAAGGGGGCAAACACTTTTTCACAGCACTGTATATTCATACACTGGAACCAACTGAGTTCATGCCCATGGATTTTCCAGGGAAATTGGGGATTATTTGCAAGTTTGTAAGTTTATATGTACAACTGAAGCATTCTACAAGGTGGGGTATTTTTTGGACTCAGTATAGTCACATTTTCCTACTTTTTATGACATTAAATTTACAGAAAATATACATAAATGAACAATTGATTGTGCATATAAAATACCACAGACAGTATTTCAAAATTCCCTGCTATAGGGACCTGTCAATATAACACTAGATAAAGTTTGCATATGCTTAATTTGCATAAATCTGTAGCCATTGCTGCAAAAGCAAGTATATGCACATATACTGTATAGTACACACCGTACGATGGCTTCACATTGTAGACAGCTGTTTTCTGTTTGAGTTGATGGAGCAGCAAGAGATGTGATCTACATATTGCATATGCAGATTCGTCTCCACAGTATAATTCATACTTTTTTGTTTTGTTTTCAGCTATTTTGGGGAACTATGTATAAATATTTGCTATATTTATGTTTATATTGAAAGCAGGAAAGTAAAAAGGCAGGTTGACATCTTTGATTCTCCTAATGTTCTGTCTGGGCTCCTGCTGAGTCCAGGACCTCTTTAGCAGCTCAAACATACTTCATGGCTTTTCCTAATTTTATCATAATTGTTTATAAATATGATTATGAAGATGACATAAATAAAATGGATTCATTTGCACTACATCTGTTACTGTGTACGCAGCACTACTCTCCCAAATTCCAGATAAGTCTGTTAAGAATTCTGTTATTGCTGTTTTAGGAAGTGGTTAACAGGAAATAAAGCCTCTCTGGGGTCTTACTGACCCCAAACATAATCACTATGCAAGATAACACACTGCACAGAAAATAAACTATACACTTCGAGGGAGAAATGGTTGTTTTATTTAAGTTATCATTATTATTATTATTACAAATACTATAAATGGGGTCTGTGAGACCCAAAATTATGAGCAAGTACAGCCAATGTACACAAAGCACAAAAGCTTTTTGACAATGACACACATGCTTTGTCTCATCTGTACCGCTTTAGTTGAATTTGTTTTAATTGTACAGAACTACAGTGCAACCAGTCTGCACAAATGTGTTTTGTTGCTTTTGTACTTTCTCATGCATTTTGTATACCACTTTTGTGTATGTGCATCTGCACGTGTGCCCATGTATTGCTCATGTTGTGGGGACATAAATCTGTTGGCACAGTCACATTGTCAGGTCCCCTCAATGTAAATCATTAAATTTCAGGGTGAAGACTGGGGTTAAGCTTTGGTTTAGGGTTAGGGTTAGGCAAGTAGTGGTTATGGTTATGGTTAGGGTCTCCAGGAAATGAAGGTAAGTCTATGTAATATCCCCACAAGTGAAAAAAACCTAACATTTGTTTGTGTGTGTGTGTTTAATTAGGCCTACAGGAACAATCCTCCAATTCCTTTATTATGTGCAGAGTTATGAGACCAATAATGCATATTCCCACAATTACTGTAAAAAAAAAAAATAATCAAAATAACAGTATTGCTCTGAACTGGTTTTACCTATCATATTTCACAGACTGTGAGACTTAGCCAGCAGGGATCCCCTCCCCAAGGAGGATTTGCATTTTGTCTTCTTCTTTTTTAACACACAGGTTTTTGATTGTCTTTTCTTTTCTTTTGTTCCATTTATTGAATTCAAACATTTTTTAAAATTCTAATCACCCCATGCTGCGGGTTTGTGGGGGAAGTTGTAAAAAGACTGGTATTGCCTTAAGTGAGAAATGTACTATTCCAGCTCAGTTATGACCGAGCAATGGCCAAATGCAGCAGAGAATGTGTTATGAAGGAAAATACCTGCCTCTTTTGTTCCTTCTGTGAATTTTTACATGTTTTGGAGGACAGAGGAGCTCAGGAATGCTCATTCAAGAGGAAAAATGAATATGCCACAGTCATGCTTTATGTCAGTGCATGATGGATGGGTGACCCCTGACACACATGAATCACCAACATTAGTGTACCTCCTCATTCTGCAGTGAGTAAAGGCCTTCAGCTTTAGCTTTCATTCATTGACTGTAATTAACGCTGCTCTTACTGTAGCTCCTGTGGCAGTGGGACACAACCAGCTTTCCCATTACCAAAGGAAGTCATTTATGCCGCCCATTCTCCTTTTCATCCGTCCGACTTGATGAAAGAATAGTAAAGCCTCAGCCTAAGGATCTGCTGCCTCTGAGACTCAACAGTGACTCATTTCATTACTACCATGAATTAAAGATCCCCAATCTCTTTTTTCACTCACATGGCAATGATCCACCCTTAGCTAATTTACAGTTGCTCGTTGTGCAAGGCCTCCAGCCTCAAAGCTCCCATGACAATTCACCTGTGTCCTTTTCACTTGCTGGTGCATATCATTGTGATATAGTAGTGTAATGGAATGAGCGGAGGACGCAGGAGTGAGTGGGCATGTTGCATAATGAGCTGAGGGAGGTATAGTAATCAGTTACAGTATACCTTTCACTTCCTGGCAGAAGAAGACAGCTTAACCAGCGAGCCAAATCAGTGTTTTTCTAGCTGAGGATATATTTAGGCAGGGTTATACTCTGGGAATGTCTTGTTATGGCCAATTTTTGTGATCATACCAACACTTTCTGCTGTGACTTCATTAGGATTCTTTTTTACATGCATCTCATGTGCTTGTCTTCTTAATGATGTTTCTGTTCTAAGCTAGGAGTCATTTACCACATTCCAAAAAGTTATTTCACAGCAAGTACGTAAACATGTCTTCAGAACTGGGTTGTTCCAGAAAACATTTTCTATAATTCTGTGTATAGACGACAGCAGATATGAATGTTGGTTCGGGAAATGCAGCGTTGGAATGTGATCTCTGTCTGTTGTTCCCTACACCTTTGTTAATGGTGGTGATAGCAGTTCATTATCATTACCTGTCTCTTGTGAAACGACTTATAAAATCCAGCTCAAGAAATACCACTTTGCCTGTGACAGGAGACTCCAGGGCACACACAAACACAGAGCATACAAATGCATGAAAGCGTTATGTACACACACATGTTTGCCCACACGGATGCATTCAGATAAAGCAGGAGAGACAGATACAACTGTGAAAGGTGACAACATTTCCTTTTCTCACGGGGTGACCTCGTTCTCAGCGGGTCACTGCGGCAGCTTTGGACTGTGCCTCTACTGGCCATCTGGCCCTGCCGGTCTCCACTGTGAGTAAATACCAGGCTAGTGGCTCGCTGACATATTCTGATGGTGTGATTCAGTATTGGTGATAGTTGTAAGCTTGGGATAAGCCTGCTGCACATACCTCCATTTCACCCGACTATACCACCCACCTGGATGTGGTTTCCATTCACCTGCTCCTAAAGGCAATCTGTTGGCTTCTTTCCGTCTCAGTCTACATACTGTAATGTAATTAACACAAGCATTTCATCCTGTGCCAGCGTACCGATAACACACACAAGCTATTCTATGTATGTGTCACAATTCAACTGCTGTGCTGCTATTCCAAGTGAAAGATTAAGTGTGCAATTTGGAAAGTTTCCAATATTTCATTATGAATGTACATGCCAGCAAATGGAAATATTCCAAATTCCCTTATAAGAAATCGAATAAATGTATACAGCATAGTTACTGCTGTGCATTCAGCAATTTATATACCACAGCTTGCAAACACATATTATAGTATGATTTCTTGCTGTCTCTTAGGTCGGACAGGGAATCATCTTCCACAGATGAGGCTTCTCTGTCTCTGTCCATGGTTACTGAACATTTATTTTTATTTTTGCCGGTAGGGGGCGTGTGGTACCTAAAGATAACAGCACAGCTGCTGGTTCTCCAATCCTCCAGGGTCCCAACACACCGAGCATAGCTGCAGACCAAAGCGACGGTGAACTGGTCTCCGGTCCAATCAGCAATTGCCCGAGTGTGTCAGTGGTGCTCAAGAGTCTAATCACTTCGTAAAAGCAACCATTATCATATCAGATGCAGGGGAACGGAATGTGTGATGTTAGATTCACTGCAAGGACATGTTAGGCTTGCAGATGCTTTGACTTCTCATGCGGAGAAAATACAGAGAAAGAAATGTCTCCCTTGGCTGAAAGATGATAATGGTGATATAATAATAACAATAATAATAGAAAATATGTTTTTTTTTTCTAGACAATTTCTAGACAATAGCAATACATTGTAATGGTAAAAATAAAAATAAGGGCAAATGCAGCAATTTTGCCATCTTAGAAAAAAAAACCATCAGGAGAGCTTTTTTTTTCTTTTTTTTTGAACAGTTCGAGATCTCACGTAAGTTTGAGGATTTCAAATGTTTCTGTCTCTCCGGTTAACCAAGCAGAAATGAAGTCTTTGTTGCCTTTTCTGTCGGTTTTTAGCAACTCTGCCTACAACATCAGAGCAGCCGCACTGTCCAGTCCCCGGGAGGGAGCGCGGGTTCCACCAGCAGGCCTGGCTCTCCGCCTATCTTTTGGGGATATTTTCGTATGCATGTGCGTGCCTGGCCGTGTCCGATCCAAACAGATTCGCCTCACGTCACCTTACCCCCCACCCACCCGCCATCACCACCCCCTTCCCATAAAACATTCATTAGAGCGCAGCCCTGCGCTGAAAGAAATGTCAGTCTGAATAAGTCATTAAGTCTCTCACTCTTGAAATCTTTTAAGTCCATCAGTTACGTAAAATAACTTCTTTCCCAAGTGCATTTGTGTGTCTGTAAGGGATTTTCTATTAATAACTGGGGTGAACCCAGGCAGAAAATGAAATGCTAAATTTCGCTTTGCTTTGATTGATATGAAGATTCCACTTTGGGGTTTAAGAGGGATATTTTTTGCAGCGTGATATACAGCCATAAAACATTCATCTCAGATTCCTCTCTCCTCCTTTCTCTCTCTTTCCGCCAAACGCACCTCGCTGCCCCGCCCTCCCTCCCCACCTCCCCGTGGTGAACGCACACCGACTCTCGCCAGTGCGGCCGACATCCGTGCGCAACCACCACACTTTTCTGCGTGTACTTTGGAGATATACAGCGGGGCAAGTGATCGGACTGGATATGTGCGGCGGTTTCAAAACATGGATCCAATACTGATTTTTCGCCTGTGCCGTTGATTCTCCACTCCTGCGTTAACACTTCTCGTCTTCTCTGCTTGCGCGCCCTATATTTTGGGGAGGTGTCGACTGGTGTGTCGAGTCTACTGATCCCAGTTTGGATGTTTATTGCTGACTATTTTTTAATCCCTCGTCCAAATGACTGAGCTCGGGTGCAGCCGGAGACGTGGCTCCCCACTCGGGAAGACCTACGGCTAAAGTTTGAAGGGTGCAGGGGTGCATTAGGCTGTCCGTCTCCTACCGTGCACTGGATTCGCAATTACCCATAAATTGCAATAAACAGCGGATATCGTATCTGTCTCCGCACAAGCTGGGATTCACCCGACTTGGATTTATACAGCCTCTGGATTTCACCCCCGTCTAAATCATGAAGACCGTAATTATTGATGGTGAGTACACAGTAGACAATAGGGCATCTCTGTAAAGTTTTCACATAAAGCAGACAGGAGGACCCTGCTGGGTTACTGCGCAATGTTCACGTCCACATCGGGCAGCGTCACTGCTCTGTGGAGAACAACCAAAGATAAATCAGATGTCCTAATTGGAGTTTACTCTGCTGGCCCCTCCGGGCTTTGGTTAAACTGGTCCATGGATGGCAATATGCGGAAAAAGCGCATCTCATCTCCAAATAAGTATTTTCCTTTAGGAGCGGACTAATTCGCAGAGTCAATATCAGTTATGGATATTGCGGCTGTAAACGACCTTGACTCAGTGGCTTTTAATTGAGTCGTAATTCAGAGCAGATTTTGTGCGTGCCTCTGGCTTTATCTTTTCGTGTGCGTGTGTGTATCAGTGCGCGAGCGCGCGTGAGGGAGTGAGAGGCCGTGTAGTGTTTGTGCCGGTCAATATGCTCTGCATGATATCGCAACTTAACCCAGGCATCCGATCAGCCCGTCTGGACACTGTGGGCTGAGCTTTGATGAAGTCTACAGATGGCCCGCTTTGGCGGCCCAATAATATCGCTTCACCCTCCAGCTCCTTGGCTTATAATTGGTGTGTTTGTGGCATCGTCCCACTCAGGGTGCCGCCAAAAAAGACAGGAAATTGGGCCTTGTAGCTCTCACCTACTGGACGCGCAGATATTCTAATGAGGACGAGAATGCTCTTACATTCCCGCCGGAAATAGCTAAGAAATGTCATTTCTTGGCAGGAGCGTGCCGTCGGCTGTGTGTTTGTGTGTGCGCGCGCGCGCCGGTGTACCAATAGGTGGAGGGAGGAGGAAGCACCTGGCGTGTCAGCGCGTGTGTGTTCCTCCACGCCTGAGTGTACTCGTGCCTGTTTTGTGAAAATATGTTCAATGCAGTGCAGTGAGAATAACACTGACATGGCGTGTGATGTTTGATAAGCAGCAGCACGATGAGATCAGTGCATGTATGTAACATCCAATTTGTTCCATCAAGAGCTTGTGGTAAACCCTCATCTCCACCCTGCCCCACCCCTGCACACACTGCCTCAGCACGCACACGCGCGCACACACGCAGAGTGCTTATGCAACATGCTGTATACACTCTCTCACGTTGCTCATTACTTGGCTAAAACTGCAGGATTATGGTAAGAAAGCCACAGATTATTGTGGGCCGACAGAGTAACTTTGCATTTCACAACTAGCAAAATCAAAGAGGCACTTCTACTTGTGCATTCCCTTTGATATGTCACAGGGTGATGCAAATTCAAGTGCACACCCCTTCATTGGCACAGAATGGCTCTGGGTCCCTCAGACCCATCAGGCAGGTTTTCATCATCCAACTGCTGCTGTGATTTAGCACCAGGCTCCTGACACACACCTATGTCTGATTTTTTTTTCCTGATGCAATTATAACTGGTATCCATCTTTCAGGCTGCTGATTTGGCAGAGAAAATATGGCCTGTCGTGTCTTGTGTTTAAGGTGTCGGAGTGAGGAGGGACTTTAATTTGCACTCTTTTTCACCCAGTCAGCATATGATCAAATGACTCTGTGGGAAAGCTGTTGCTCGGGGGTGCCGTTGCTCCCTGTCTAGTGCCAAGCAAAGCCAATAAAGCCCAAATGAATGGATAAAACCATTATGGTGGAACTGAAAGCTTTCTCTTCAGGAGTTTTAAACCACTACACAATGAGGGCATTTTTTCAATTAGTTAACTTTGTTATTGTTTTGGCAGTGCCTTGCCAAAAACCCTGCCCTATTTTCCAGAAATAGGCCACAAGATGCAGCATCTGAGGTGGAAAGATAATTTTTTAGAACGTGTGGAGCAGTAAAGAAAAGATAGCATGCAAAATATAAAATAACGAGCTAATTTGCATCACTGCATTAGGTGGCCTCAGACATCATGTCATAGGCTCACAATGAGACACAGCATCTTCCGCATCCCGAAATGTGAAATTGATCCATCTTTGTGTTTGTATGGGTGTATATATGAGCACAGGGGGGAGGGCTGGGAGGGATAATGTGTGTGTGGGCGCAGGGTTCTATGAGTGTATGGGGAGGTCTGAGGGAGAGGCAGTGAAGACAGACAGACAGCAGGAAGGGAAGAGAGAAAGCATGTGAAATTGAGAGGCGTGAACGCAATGGCACTTATCGTGACTTGCCAGCATGTGTTTTCCGTGTGTGTCTCATCACATGTGTCAGCTGCATGGATGTTGCTGCAAAGAGGGAGAAAACAAATTAGCAGCTGTCCTTTTCTTTCTATCAATGAACAATGTGCTCGCATTCTGGTGAATTTTCCTTGAGTTTTTGTTTATTTGTTTTCCTTCTTCTCTTGACCAAGGCTGACATTGAGACCAATAACTCTAACAGTCAAGGGGAAATTTGTCAGATTTTTTAGCACTCTATGATACAAAATGACCACAGTATATCTGTAGCAGGGAATGTTGTTGATCAGTACAGCTGACTCATTGATTACTCTGCCAGGTGCTGTGATTTCTGGCTTTCATTTCTAGGTTTTTCATCCTGATTCAAAGACCCTCCCAGTCTCTCTGGTCTCATTTATTCACTTTTTCCAAGTCTTTAACAATTGAGGATGGTGCTATGTGCAAGACCTTTCAGCTATGAAGACTAATAAGCCTCATTACTTGTACCAGAGACCCGAGCAGCTCCAAGAAGAGGAGATAATAAGTTCTGCTAATTCTGTTGCAGTTCCTCCTGGTCACCAATAGAGGTCAATAAAGGTCACAATTTGATTATTGCCCCCTTTGTGATGAAGTTCTGGGGGTCAGTAGGAATCAACATCGGTGTGATCAGTGAAACATTTGGCTGCAACCCAAGACAAACGCACACTGGAGATGCATGGGAGGTTTGGCTTGGCAACTGAATTGTGTCCCTCCACAATACACATCAGCATTGTCCTCTGGGTTGCCACTGGACCAAGTGGACAATGAGGGTAAATAGAGACGGTAGTTTTTGAGTGTAATTGGCCCCAATGCAGACACCCAGGCTGGGCTCCACTTGTCTCTGTCTTATCTGCACAACACTGCACTACTTTTTTGTTCCAACACAACAGGATCTATTTGTTCACCTCACAAGTCAATAACATTCCCATCCAATTATTTCTATACGTGTTCACCCAGATTCATAATTGAAGTTTTGTGGTAAGAGATAGCTGTTTTAAAGCTTATCAAAAAGACTTTTTATCCTTCTACATACATATCCAAAATGTAATTGTTCTCTTTTTGTAATGTGCTGCTGCATGATCTAGTAACACCTCTGGAGAGTTGTTAAAATAAAGAGATCTGGTCTTGGTATTCTATTTCAAGTTTTATGTAGGGATGACAGTTTTGGGGTAATGCTGTACATCATCAGTACAAAATAACAGAAGATCACATTTCATTCCAGTCTAATCACCAATTCATGGACAAAGGTTATCATTCTTATTAATGTTATAGTGTATTATTGTTTCAACTGTTTCAAATTTTAGTGATGCTTTATATCCAATATATACAGTATAATACAGCATTTGCATGATCAGTCACAACACATGCAAGATACAGGAGTTTGTGCAATAAATGTTACTCAAACATTAAACTGTTTGGGCTTCCTTATCCATATCTGACCCTGTGAGCCATTGGATTCATATTTCTTATTGATTTCTAAATGATAAAGAATGTCAATATTTTGTGCTACATACCCTTGGTGGTATCAATGCTTTAGTTACAGTGACAGACTGCAGCAGGCTATCCGAGAGCGGATCTGCTGCGTTCACTGCATCCTGATGAGCATCGCTCCTTCAGGGGCTTCTTTTAATTGGCGGCGCCCTTCAAGTAGCGCTGCATTTGTTTATACAGTACATGAACACACACACACAGATTCCCACCGATATACACACACACACACACTCATCCATGTTGGCCTCAGATATCCTTGGAACTATCCGCTCTAGGTTATCCCAGCCTCCCAGCCCTCCACTGCTAATCAGCAAGACAGAGGAACTAAGTGGATAAACGAGTAAAATTCTATTTGTTTATACAGAGGAAGCTAAGGGGCGAAAATACACAGACAGCAGTAGAAATGGAACACACTATTCCCCCAGATTACCAGTTTTTAATCCTCTCTGTGGGTTATTATTCTACTGTCAGAAAATTTAGAGGGACAACGAGCAGAAATCACAGTGACGATGCTACCCCCCCTCTCCCCCCACTCCTCTTCGAAAATGAAAAAATAAAAAGTAACAATAAGTGTTGGCTCTTGTCTTAAGGAGGGTATGGGAGAAGGGGGAGGACCAGAAGAATTAGAATGCAACTTTAGGGTGGTGAAGCGGGAGAAGTCTTTATGGGGGGATTTATTTATGTCTCTTTACAGAAATCCACTCTGACACTGTATCATAATCCTTTAAAGGTGCATACGCATGACTGAGCGATCAAAACCTCCCGTGTGCAAAAGCCCAACCCTTAAATAAAAGACAAGTGAAACAATATGGAGTTGCATCAGAGCTGTGTTCACACTGGAGTCGTGATACATACCAGGCAGCAAGAAGCAACGCAAAAGCCCCCCCCAGGGGAGCAAATATGCATCTGTTGATTCCTTTAACATGCCAATAACATTATATGGTTGCAGCGCATAGCGTGCATAAACAGCTGACTAACTTGTCAAACATGTTGCCAATCTTCCTCCTCTGCACAGTGTTAGCTTTCAGTCTAGGGTTTCACAATTGTTCCCGTTATGTCCTTGGAACTCACCGTGCCCACTTTCCTGTCCATGTATCCATGAAAGTTGCATGGTTGTTCTAATCCACTGCAGATCCAGAAGTGTGCACCGAGCTGGCTGAATGTCGGTGACGCTGATTATACCACAATGGGGAGGCTGACTGATGGCCTAGTAAATTGTTAATTAGACAGAGCAGAAGCCGCTCTTAAATTAGACGCATGAATGGAGCCGTTGTCAGCCTTATAAGTCAACCCTGCTCCGCTACTCTTCTTGCAGGCTGCAGTGCCACTCAGAGAGATAAAGTGGCTGGCTGATCCAAGACGTGAGTGCGGGTACAAAGTCATTGATCACAGTGTTAGGAGGAGGGTTAGCATAACTGATCAACACCAAAACGCACACACATAAATACTGCATGTAACTCAGGTGTTGGCCTTTTATTAAAGACTGAATTGGTATGATATCCTGCAAGTTCCTTTTTCATTCATACCTACGCTGCAACAGTCTAAAAATCCCTGAAATTCTTCATTTAAAAAGGTGTTTTTGGTTTTAGTGGAGGTTGAATACTTGAGTGTCAATGCTGATCAGAGGATACAAAACGGACTACTTGTAATGAGAGCATAAAAGTTGTCATATTCAAAACTAGAGAGACTATTAAGCAACATAATTAATAAAAACAATATCAGACCTGCTGTCTCCTGCCAAACCCTGATAGATACATAAGAGTGATATGTTGACATTTGGATATACAGTGTACAACATGTGCAGATTACTAAAAAAATCAGCTCTTGTAGATCTACAATGAGAGCTTGATAGTAGCAAAGAGGCAGGTCCGTCAATACTTGGCTTCAATGAACGCTGGACATTTTGATATAATTAGCCATGTTTTGCTGACATATGACCTAATCTGTCGGCACTCAGCCAGTATTGGCAGCTCCGCTTTCAACAGCAGGACTGTAAAATGTTCAAGCGAATATTTAAGATGGAGAATACCCCGAGGAAGATCCTCAGATTTCTTTCCTTTAGGAACAGAAAAATAATCTCTGGTATTTTTAGCCGGGTTGGTCTTATTAGTGTTTGTGACACAAAATGGAGTCCTTACCCATCCTCCGGATCATCCAGAGTGAGTCTGCCTGTTGTGATTAGTTTGCTACCTCGACAGATGGGCAGATGGGAGTTGATGTTTTGATGCTGCGTCTTACTCAATCCCTGGCACCCCGTCATTGAGGCGCTTAAGCAAAGGGGGGGGTGGGGGTCATCTTTCTCTACTGTATGCATTGTTGGATCCGATTCTTCTCATAATTTGTCTTTATTCTCTTATGTCATGCTTAGCTTAGCATGAGGGATCCACATCCAAGTGTGGTATTAGCGGACTGTAGCCTACCGCTAAACTTCCGTCTAGAGAGATCTTGAATTGTTGAATGTAAATACATTGAATGGCTAATGCAGTAAAATGGGACCCATTAATAAAAAAAACAAAACAAAAACAAAAACAAATAGATAGATAAAGGAGAAGGAGTCTGTGGCAAAAAAAAAAGGAGCCCACTTAATAACACACTGAAAATGAGCTCCATCTTGGTATTGTGCCCATTATAACTCTTTAAAATCTCATTTTCTTCCAATAGGCTGACTTATCTGACCTATTTTCCCTACACAAATCATTCTGTTTCAAGACTTTTCTTTAGTCAAATGTCTTTTTTGATCATAGTCCTGTGAGCTGCCTTTCCCAGGCTTGTTTCAAGATGGTGGTGCTCATTTTTAGAAACTTTCCTTGAAGTTCCTTGACAGTTTAATGCCACAGCAAACACTCCGAGAGCAGCGTCTTTTTCAGAAATACACCACAAGATCAACTGGTGTATCAGTTTACAGTGCAGCCAAACAATCTCAGGTTTTAATAAAAGAAGTCTGTCAAGAGTAACTACATTGATCTGACTTCCTGCCGCAGACAGTGTGAGTAGTTTTCCACACAACAGCAGGGCACAGAAAAGTTGGTCACCTGCAGCCCCTCATCCAACAGCTTACTGGTGGCAGCTCCTTCTTGTTCCATCACTCGAGTGCAAAATTTAAAAAGGATCCTCTGACACAAAATGCAGACAATGACCTCTGCCTTGTTTTGTCCGCCTAATAGCATCAGATTTCCGTGGCGGTATCGCAATAAAAGTGTTTCTCCAGCTGAACGCCTTCAATGTGAAGAAGCAGTAGGTTGTAGGATAACTCGACACAGCTCTGACATGGTGTAAACAGAGTCAACAGTGAGGCTGTTATGAGATAAAACTGGCTGGATTACAGGCATGCAGAGTTTCCAAGGACTCCTGCAATTCCCTCATGCTTAGCTTAGCATGAGGGATCCACATCCAAGTGTGGTATTAGCAGACTGCAGCCTACCGCTAAACTTCTGTCTACAGAGATCTTGAATTGTTGAATGTAAATACATTGAATGGCTAATGCAGTAAAATTAGACCCGGTAATAAAAAAAAAAACAGATAGATATCGTTCTTTCATGCAGTCACATTACAATACATTCACGACAGTATTGTGCCTCCCTGTGAGCTTGGTAGGTGTTTTGCAGCTGAAATATGTATGGGGAGCCCTTCAAAGGAAATAGGTCATCACTCCTCAGCTTAGGGGAAATTGATCTGTAATAGATGTGAAAGCTCAAGTGCTAAACATATATAATATATACTTGTTCTGGTGGCTTCGTACAAGAATTGCACAATTTTTAAGTGGCAGGTATAACTTTCTTTCATACACAAATCAATGGCCTCAATGGCATGTGGGAGTAAAAGGATTTGTTGAGCAAGAAATGCATAATCCTGCAACTGCTGCAGGAGCAAGGTAAGACTTTCTAAACATACTCACAAGCACAAAAGTGGAATCAATGAAGATCCCACTCGTCTGCCACAATAAGAGTGCCCTATAACCTTCAGTTTGAAAGAACAACGCTGTTGTTTATCTGCATGTAATTGCACAGGGCTGCCCCCTCAAAGCAAAATACAGTACGAGGGAAAGGTAACTCCCTGCAAGATGTAACGCCCGTGTTCAGGGTCATTCATTTGAATCAGGTTTTGCTCTCAGTCATCTCAGGGGAGCAGAGCAGGTCAGTCTTATTAAAATGCAAATCTGACAAGCGTGCTTCAACCTTTTGTCTCCGTGGATTGTGTGTCGAATACGTACTTCTCCACAATTCTTCACATTTCCTTCACTCTGGAATCCTGTTGCTCCCGGCACAACGTCTTGGCCATTCTTCTCTTTTTAATTCTATTACTGTCTCGCCCACGTACACACTGATGCTCATCCCTATGTCTTCACTCTCAGGTGTAAATGCTGATTATCTTGTGTAGATATCAGGCCACGGCAAATTAAATGTGACCACAGCTAGCCTGCCAGGACGTCCATTATAATGATATCTGTAATCTGCTGGGCTCAGGGGATGCAGTGGGGAGGAGGGGTAGGAAGATAGAGGGATGATGATGGAGGGGGATTCAGTATGTATCTGGGAGCTGGCAGCAGAGTGGCAGACATGGATTTCCCTCCACTGATGAGGGCTGCGGGGACCATATGTCATCCATGGGTTTAAGTCCCATGAACCAGAGTGGTTTTCAATGCTGAAACATCACAAGATGAGGTCATGAGCTGCTGTATACAGTACGTCAAGTTTGTGGAAAGCTGATGTTTCCCCCTTTTTTTTTCCTTTTCGCTCGTTTTTGACTGCAACTTTTGTGCTCAGCGATCCTTGCTGCTGCGTTTCTGCTCCATAAATGCTGGTTTGACATAATCATCCTTGTATTTTCTATCGTAAAGCATCGGCTTCAGCAGTGTTTGATGATGTTTGTGTTCAGCCATATGGCAGCAATCAGTGATCATGATAACACCCTGGTTCTTTTCTTTATTCCAACCAATCCTACTGCAACCATCACCAAATGCATCACCTCCTGTTTCCCGGGTGATTTTTCCCCAAGAAAGATCTATGTTGGGTGTAGAAAATATAGACGCTTTTACCCCCCCAATATGTTCTGAGTGAGTGATAGAAGTGGACATGTATTCATCTGAACACACTGTGGATGATTATATCATGGCATCACTGAAACAACAGCTCCTGCAGTGCAGAGTTTTGACTCGACTCTCAATGCGTTACAGTGGGAGGAAGACCTGTGTAGAAAAATTTCCCGTGGAATCCCTTTGACATTCAGGATCGGGCAGCACAAAGGAAGAATTGATCTGATGAGCGAAAAGATTGTGCCGGGGATATGTCGCGGGTGCGTCAACTTGGCACGCTTTCCAAAACGTCAAATCAGAAATGGTGCTTTTTTCACATGCCTGTCCGTGTTCCCAGCAAAGCCTATCATCTCAGCAATTATCCAGTGAGGGAGATGAGCACTGCCAACACTCCATCTCCGAGCTGTAAACAAATTATGCTGAGGGGTCTTGATGATGTCGGTGTGAGAAACGAAATAATCTGAAACCAATTCTGATGGTCCCGCTGCGCCTTCTCGGGGTCCTCAGCCAGCAGATACTCGTGGGGGTGAAACTGTGCCGCCGCAGGAAGGAAGCTGGCTGTTACAGCAGTGCCTTCCAGATGTACGCTGCGTCTGTGATGTATTTTTGTTTTGTTTTTTTTGTCTTCCCAAGCTGTATTTACCCATTTTGCATCTCTCATCAGAAGTGCAGACTCCGCTCCACTTGTTTGGATAATGAGTTTTGACAGATCCAGCTTTTTCTCTGTTAGGATAAATCAAGGCTTGAAATCTCCACCTGGCACTTTCAAGAAGAAACTGTTTAAGACACAATTTGCATATGCACCCTTATATGTAATGTAATTCAACTTTATGCCATTATGTCAGAGGAGGTTAATTTTACTGACACCATTTTGTAGTATTAGTCAAACAATTAGTCAAACAATTGGTGGCTTGTGTTTTGATCTATCGCATGTTTAAGCTCTTTTGTCTTGTGGAAATTTCTGGTGGTTTTCAATAAATCTTTCAGCGGTTTTGCCGTGGGTAATTGACAGGTTATGTTTTCTCCCCCTCCATTGCTCCCTTGGAAGGCATTAGCATATTGAGTTTCGTGCCTGACTGTGAAGCGATTCCCACCATGCCTTTAAAAGGCATCGCATGAATAGGCGGCACATTATACCGCAGAGAAATATGAGACAGGAGAGAGAACACACTCTTCCTCCACTTTTCCTCTCAGCTCATACACACTTCAGCGAGATGAGCTCGACATGCGTGTGCGCACACACACACACACCGGCTGCAAGAGCCCCCTGCTGCTTGCTGACTCACACAAGGCTTAGGAGGCGGACCGTATTTTCAGGGGGGTGAGTAGTACATGTTACATTCCCATCTCCCACAGTTAACTCTGAAGAAACAGCCATGAAATAGGTACACCTTCCCCTCCAAGTTAAAGACACCTGAGCCTCCCCTGGTTTTTCACTTGTTTATTGTTGCCTACTCTGCTGTGACACTGAAATTAGAGTTGGAAGCTCTACAGAATCTGATCAGCAGTTCAAAATCGCAACAAGGAATTCAAATACGGGTCTACTGGAAACACAGAACTCAAAGTACTGGACTACTTTTCCTCCAGCAGTCAATATCAGAGTTTACATTTACTGTCAACAACCCAACGTACCAATGAATATATTTTTTGACACAGCTAATAAATTATGCCACGCAGTGTCTATTTGCACCATTGACATTTGTGTGTGTGTGTGTGTGTGTGTGTGTGTGTGTGTGTGTGTGTGTGTGTGTGTGTGTGCCAGTGAATGCTAGAGCGAGGATGGGTGGAAGTGTGTGTGCGCGTGTGTGTGTATGTGAGAGGGTATGCTCGAGCAAGGGTGCTTGGAGATGCTCTGTTTGTAGGTGTTCTGTTTGTGTGTGTAAGGGAGATGGAAGGGGTGAGTGCATATTGCCCATATGTATTTATTTATGTTTTGTGTACTTCTGCACCATGACCACTCAAATTTCCCATTCCATCCATTTTCTGTTCCGCCTATCCCTTTCGGGGTTGCGGGGGGCTGGAGCCTATCCCAGCTGTCAACGGGCGAGAGGCGGGGTACATCCTGAAGCGGTCGCCAGTTGATCGCAGGGCAACACACACGACAGACAACCATTCACGCTCACACTCACACCTAAGGACAATTTAGAGTCACCAGTTAACCTAATGAGCATGTTTTTGGTCTGTGGGAGGAAGCCGGAGTACCTGGAGAGAACCCACGCATGCACGGGAAGAACATGCAAACTTCACACAGAAAGGCCCGACCCATAAATCGAACCGGCGACCTTCTTGCTGTGAGGCACGCGCACTACCTGCTGCGCCACCGTGCAGCATTCAAATTTCCCTATCAGGGATAACAAAATCTATCATGAGCTCCTCAGGGTTTTAACTCACATAAGCAGCAGCAGAATTCATCATCATTGAACCGTACTTCTCCAGAATTACCGAGGCTACTTTCAGCTTTTTGTGGTAGGAGGTAGGGCGGTCATCCAGCAGTCAGAGGGTCTGTGGTTCAATCCGTGGCTCCTGTTGTCCACATGTTGTAGTGTCCTCGTGCAAGACTCTGAAACTCAAATTGCTTCAGATAACTGTACCATTGTGTGTGAGGGTGAATGGTTTTTTGCTTCTAATGAGCAGGCGGCACCTTGCATGGTAGCCTCTACCACCTGCGTATGATGTGTGTGTGAATGAGTGAATGATGTTGTAAAGTGCCTTGAGTGGCTGGTAAGAAAAAGCACCAAATGCGTTAATGCGGTCCATTTACCATTAACGTATTAAGTCTAAAGGAGGAGCTTTTCAAGTCAATTATGCCACTTTGTTATCGACGTGAAAATGTTGAACTCTCTGTACAATTTATTTACATGAACATAGACTGCACAGAGAGGTCAAGAAAGGCCTCTAACGTCCATACGTCTTCATTAGTTATTCTAGTAAACAGCAGATAATAAAAATCACAGAAAGAAGACTGCAAAAGTATAAAAACATGGATGAATACATTTAAATCGATTATGTAGATTAAGTAGTCAGGACAACAATAAAAGAACTGAGTAGTTAAAAAACTGTTCGTTTTAACTGTATAAATGTACAAATTACTTAGATTCTATATCAGGGTAAAACTTAAGAGAGCATAAAGTATTTGAATGCGTGCCTTTAAGAATTGAATGCAATATTGCATTTTCACTGAGACTGTCATATCTGCTGTTGAGATTTCTGTTTGCACCCTAGTACAATGGAGGTGAGTGGAAAAGAATTTAACAGTTGCATCTGAAAAGCAACATGTCCTTCCAGAAACAACGTCCCTGAAACTCAGGATGATCCAATGACCTCATTCAGAATTATTTTCTGCCTCTGAAGGTAGAACATACTCACAGCTGAAACATGGCTTGAATCATTTATATTTGCCTATTTCTATTTTTGTCGGTTGTTCTATTATTCTATTTTATCTCTGAAAAAGTTCAAGCCTTGATTTGATTTTTCTTGGATTCTCCACAGTGCCGGTAGTCTTTGTTTTTATCTAGTTCCTTTGTACGGTGGCTGACAAGGGCAAATGCGCTGCAGTGGCTCAAAACATTTCCATTAGGAGAAACATTAAAAAAACAGACAGACAGGAAGCAGGAAGAAAGAGGCCAAATGTATAAAAGAATGTATCCTTTTTATATCATCTCTCTCTCTCTCTCTTGCTCTCGGGTCAAAATCCAAGCTGCTCCACTTAGTGCTCCCTCTAGAGGCCCGGAGCACTTCCATTGTGTCTACTGGACATGCATTAGTGTTTCTGTATTTGCAGCGGGTTGCTGTCAGTGTATTTATTGTGGCGTTTCACAGCACCTTTTTAATTTGAGCATGTTTCCATGGTTTATTAGTTTTGGGTCTGTTTTTGAATGGGCATTGTTTCTGAAGCTGCAGTACATTTCTCCTAATGGAAGTGTTTTGGCGGCATTGCAGTAGGTGTCCCTATACAGCTGCCATACCTTTGCCTAAATTCTGCTTTACGTTACAGTTGATATCTGCAGTTTTTTATACATTGTCTCAATTGTTGACATTTTGTGACATGAGATTTTCGGGGGAATAGGATGAATTTCAGCTTTTAGGTTTTCCATCGCTTGGCTCCATAAAGAGGACTGTGCATGCCATAACAAATTATCTTTTCTACCAGTCACCAAATATAAGTAACACTTTAGCTGTGCCTCATAAGATAATCTACTTTATAAGCTCTTTCTGTCGGTAGCCACATTTAATGTATTGGTACTTTCCATTAGAGATGTCAAGACAAATACATATAGAAATTCCAGGAGGTCACTTGTGGTATGGCAGTATTTCCTGTCAATGATTTCTATCCACTCACCATGTCGTAATAGAGACCTGTTATTTCAAAAGCAATAGCATCATGCATTATAAACCATAAACAGCCATTAGCTTCGTCCAGTGTGAGGGCACTGCACCTCACCACTAGCCGGGCAAGGCATTACTCAGCAAATGGAGGCACTGGAGACTGGAAACTTTAGTGCAGATGAGCAGATGAAAGGAGATATGGTTTACTGACATGGACTTTATGGATATCTCTTCCTCAAAGTAGGCTCATTTTCTGAATCTGCAGGGTTTTTATTGGGTTTGCGTTGAATGGGAAAACACTGCAGACCAAAGCTGAGGTAACAATGTCTTTGTGTTGACAGTATTATTTCAGACAGCCTTCCCTCTTAAAAGAAAAAAACAGGCTCTTATGTTATTTTGCCGGGCCCATGTTCATTCTCTTCCCACTCCATTCCAAGGATATGTTTACTTTATTATGACAGGAAGATGTCATAATCAAACCAGTTACCCTCCGCCGACAATAGGCCCTGCTGATGTTTTGTCTCCTCCAGTGGAAACTTATTCTACATTATGTAACTGACATTGAAACAGCTTCTCTACAAGGATTCCTCTGTCAATGTAGCAGCACTCTAATTGTGTCCTTTTCCTATCAGAGCAGTGGGTGAGTTCTGCCTGATATGGTTCTGAAGTATGTGATACCTTCTTTATTACCAAGTGGGTTTATCCAGTCTGCCCTCTGCCATTGCTGCGCAAAGTATCCTGTGCACCACCTTCTCAATGAGATAGAGTTGGAGCTGAGCATATTGGGACTGTATTACAGTATCGACTCCTCATCCACTTAACAGGAGAATCAGCTCCGTTTACGACTAATTAAAGCCATTAAAGGGGGCACACGCTAATGCATTTTTGCACAGATAACAGAAACATGGGTGGCAGTGGCAGCCGAGCTCATTTTACCGGCAGGTCAAGATGAGAGTAATTAACTGGGTATTAAAGTCGCAGCGTGACGCGTGCGGCAGCTCTTAGACAAGACAAGATGGAGGCTTGGGTGCAGAGTCTTGATACGGGTGTCGTCAAAACTCTGGCAGATTGCTTCTCACACTTCACTCTTTTGAAAATCTGTGTACTGAAACAATGATATATCAGAGTATCGCATGAGTAGAACTCTTGGGTTTTTAATTTGAATGTTAAATCAACATCCAAACATCTGCATTCATGCTGTATTTGTGCTTTATTTGCAAGACAGTAGCGATAAGAATATGTTAAGATATAAATGCAAAAGCTGCAGTGGGAGAAAGTTGGGAAAACAGTTGAATTAGGTGCTTGAGGAAGCTATGAAAAAGCTGCTTCCAAAGGTATTACGACTACAGATGCTGCTTTTGCTGACACTCATTTGTACTGCAGTATTTGCTGAAACTGTGCCTCGCTTTGGAGCAATTCTCAAGAGTAACTCTCGGGAAAAATTATAGGTTACATCATCAGAATTTACATAAAATTGTCTGGTGATTAACTGACTTTTGTACTGCCATGTACCAAGATGCTTCTACTTTTCATTATCTGGAGTTCTAATGGGGGATTATGGAGGTTAAATGCATGAAGGACTTGCATAATGGCTACGGCTGCACACACGTAGTTGTTGTTACTGTGCAGCCATTATTCCAGAAACAGCAGTGCACGACAGCCTGGAGCCTGCGGTGCAGCAGAAACCATCGTGTACTCTCTGTACTTAATATGGACACTATACCCAGTGATAGGATGTCACATTACTCCAACACTCATTGTACTTTACTTAAGTATTTCTATATTATGCTTTATGCTTAAGTTCCACTACATTTCAGAAGAAAGTAGTTTACTTTTCACTGTACTACATTTATCTGCCAGCAGTGGTTATTTTGAAGATCAAGGTTTGACATACAGACTATATGGTCAGTTTAAAAAATATGATGCATTGTTATACATTAAATTATATAAATTGATTCTAATTGAATTAAACAGCTACAACATATCATATGGTGTTGTTCTGCATAATGTATTGCTCCTTTTACTTCGGTAAAAGATGGGAGTATTTCTTCCAGCACTGTCTATATTGTTGAAAATCCAGCCAGACAGGTGCAGCCGGAGTCCCTCTGCAGGGAAGGATGTAGGAATAAACAGAAATTACATAGATAAATATTCAGTGTCCAGATGCAGATTAAAAAGACAAAACAAAGCTGGGTTTCTGCCACAAGGAGCAAGATGAAAGCAGAGGGCTTTCACAGTTCCTCCACCTAAGGTAAGCTGTTGCTAAGCTGAGTCTGCAGTTACCTCTTATCCACTGTGCTGAATACAGGAAGAGGGGAAAGGGAAGGGAAAATAAGGGCTAGGCATTCTGTTGCCAGATTGACTCCATCTTCAAAGAGATATTAACATAGCGCCAGTTTCCCTTTTATCTTCCTTTAATTTCAAGGATGCCAGCCCAAATTAAAAAGCAACGCGACTGAAATGAACCTAAAATATCAGAGACACAAAGGAAGGAGAGAAGGAAGGAAAAGAAAAGACATGCGGGTTGGAATTGTTGATCTGACAGAAAGAAAACATCTCTCTCATTAACAGCACCATCTCAGGCCTTATTTCCCTGCTAGTCCAGTCTGGTACTATTCACACTTCATTATAACAAACCAAATCATCTGTGCTGATGTTCTAACAGTCTAGATATTAAAAACTAATGGACTCTTGTAAATCCTGACTGATTACAGAGGAGAAGGTATTTTGAACCATATGAGTCAGTTGCCGGTTTAATAATTCAATCTCAGCACTATCAGGTTCATTAACATTCAGCTATATGCAGGTTAGATCTGCAAGGAGTTTGAGCCATGCCAAATGGGACACTTGCAGCTGTATTGTTATTGTTATTCTTGTTTAAAGAAATTATTATTGAAATGTTTGGCAATAACATCAAGCGGTAAACCTAATAACACTAAAAAAAAAACTAAATTTTAATATTTTCCAGAGTGAGCTGGTCTGTGAATTTGCTGGATTCCCAGGTGACTCCTGTTTCATTGGTACACAAGATGGGCTCCACAAACACTCCAAGTAACTGCTTTAATGACTGTTTTCCATGTCGGCAACAAAAACTCCACACTTGCAGCTGTTCCCCACTCAATTTGTTAAAAAATGAGCTTCTGATGAGGCAATGCTGCCTCCCAAATGTGGTGTGGAAATTAAAAAGAGTTAAGCCAAGTGCAACCTGTTCTGAATACCAAACAGTGGTTTTAAATAAAGTTCATGGAAGGCGGCACAGGCTTCCTATAGGCTGTTCAGATCAGCAGGGGAATGGAAATAGCCTATTCTGCATCGACTGCCACTGCACAACAAAACATACATCTAGCAGTGTGACTGCAAGACAAAACCTTCTTCCTCTCTGTCACCCGAGCGCCATATACTGTATATTTCATGGGCCTTGCGTTTCTTTGAAAGTTTCTTTGCCTTCTGTGTTTGTATCTCAAAACCTGTAGTAAATTTTAACCATGTCCCCTCGGCAGGAGTGTACGTCCTTCGCCCTCCTCTGCGGAGCCAGCTGCCAGCATAATCTCCGAGATCGAGTGTCACAACTGCTTCCTGAGCTTCTCAAAAGAAGATTTCGGCTGTTCTTTCCCCATGCGATGTTGCTGTCACCGACATAGCATGTTTAAGATAAAACAGGGAATAGAGGATCTCGGAAGACGATGTAGCAGGGCTGGTGATGGCACACAAGATCAGACTGCAGTAGAGAACTCTGGGAACTAAGAAAGGCAGGGAAAGAGAGGGGAAGCATGCATACTAATGCCGCCCTCTGGATCCTTGTCTCTCTTTCACTACTTTGTGTAGGGGTCTTCAACTTTAGAGTTCATTCTCTATATCTTAATGATGCCTCTCACGCTACGTTTACATGCAGTTAATATTCGGGTTATGGTCAATATTCCAGTTTCTGAAACATTCGGAATAACCTGTTTACATGCGTGAGCAAACAGGGGTAATCAATTGGGATATCCCGATCAAAACAGCGACGCACAGACAACGTCATGACGCAATGCGCGTCATTTCAAAAACAACAACAACAGCAGCAGCACGGTGGACAATGAACAGCCCGGGGCCGGTAGCAGTCGCCTTTGTTTGTGCTTTGGTGCTGGTGCTGACCCACCACCAGTACTTGACACTATTCTGTCTCACTTTCTTCACTAATGGAAGGCGAGAACGTGAAGAAATAGGAAATGGAGCCGGAGCTGTACCGTCCATATCCATGCTACCTGCACTCAAAAGACCAAGATTCCTTGCGAATAGAACATGCACAGAACACAAATTAATGTTCCGTTCGATGGGGATATTCCGATAGGCGTATACATGAACAAATATTCGGGTTAGAAAAGGAGTAACCCAGGGGTCATATTCGGGTTTTAAAAACCGATATATGAGCATATTCCAGTTTTTCAAGTGTTTACAACAGTGAATGTTTTTTTTGGAATACAACTTCCACACTAGAGCACGCATGAATCACCAAGCTGAGGTTGTTTCCATTCTGTGCCATTAATACGTCTTCCTGACTCCTATCCAAAGGCCTTTACCATGGTGTTAACCTGATAGAGCTGTCTGCACTGCATGGAAGTAATTCACCTACAGTGTATCGTAGATAATAACTGACACAGCATATTGACTGGGCTAATTGACTTAGAAATGATGGTAGTAAGGAGATGAATGGCGGGGTGTCTGCAGTATATTTGTGTCATTAGCTGCGTACTGTACTACAGTGAATACATGAGGAAGCGCTCAAATGGGTTATCTGAGAAGATGTGATGGAAACAGATTAGCGTGACTCATGCTGGTGTCCTGTCAGCATGGAGGAAGAAATATATGGGTTGATTCTCAGAGGCCTGTAGGGCCGTACATAGCTGCAGTCATATGTTGACATACACCACAAAGGATCGATTTCATGCAGTTTTGGCATCAATCACCAACTTAATTCATGAGATCTAGGAAAAAGAAGTCAAATGGGACCGCCCCCAGTTGCTCACTGTGTATCAAGGCAGTCCTTACCACAGCGGCCCAGGTTAGACTGTCATCCCCTCTCTCTCCTCTGTCTTTCCTGTCTCTGTCGCTGTCACTGTATCAATAAAAATGCCTAAATAGATAAAGTAGTCAAATGGGGCATTTATACATTGTGTTGCATTGAGGGATATTAAAGACAGCTCTGGTGTGTGCACTTTTTGGCTTTATGTCCAAATGAACTGATGAGTTGTTTACAACCTGTCTGATGAGCTCACCGCTCACATTTCTCGCCCTGTCGAGCTTTGTCGTAGCGATGTTGCCATGTTCCCAGAGCTCTGCCAACAACTTTGGTAAGTTAAGGTTTTTTTGAGGATGATACTTTTTTTTTATTCTATTCTACTATTTTTTCTATTAGTATACTTCCCAAAGTGATAGAAATGACAGCTTAAACAACATCAGCAGGGTTATTTTTTCTGGCTTGGACTCCTCCTTTCACAGCCATGGAGGGCATTATTGAGCTGTTTTCATAATAATGAATAGTACATCAGTAAATTAAACTCAATGTGTAAAGTTAGCGGACTGCGCCTTTCAGTCAAGAAGGGCTTACTTTTCTTCAACACACTTTCTCGAGCACTGTTCGACTGGCAAGAAGTCACATTGAGTAAAAACCAAATTTTGTCATTTAGAAACTTTTTGTTTAACTCAAAATCTTTCGGCTTTTGTTAAGCTGACAGGAATGCGGCACAGTACAGTCGGATGGTATTTTTTTAAAGTAAATGTGTAGTATGAAAAGATTTGACTTGACTTGTAAAATGTGTAAAATACCAAATGGCAATGTTTAACTGCAGGGTTCGATGTCGGACAGAAGATGTCAAAATAGAGTTCTGAAAGAGAAAGTAGGTCGGAAGTCGGCATGGGGCCTCTGTCTAAATACATTCACACCACCAACACAAACCTTCAAAACAAGTTCCAGGATTCCCCAGCAATATAAAGGCAGTGTGCTTCTAAGTAACTCACCGACACATGTTCAGATTTCGGGTGACATCGTAGTCAACAGGTGCCAGAGCACAACAGCTGTTGCTGCTGTGACTCGCCTGCTCTGAAATTGCCCTGGGGAGTGCGATGCCAGAGCTGGTTTGGGTTCATCACACATCCCATTTTGCATTTCTGCAAAGTTTGTTATGGCAGAAATGAGACATGAAAATGAAAAGGCTGAGGGGAAGTCGAAGTTACGTTTGGGGGGTGGGGTTGGGGTTGGACGGGGTGAACTGGCCTTTTAATATCTTCCTTTTTATACAGGAACTTGTATCGCGTTTGATTTGTTTCCTGGAGGTATGGGCAAATCTCGCTTAGATCACTTCAGAGAAGTCAGCTTGACTTTAGTGTGAGTGATAAGAAAAAAGAGAAAAAGAAGGAGAGCTCGCTTTGGGATTCAGAAAGTGTTTGCTTCTCAATCAACACAGCGGCGAAAAAACCCAAAGTTCTTGAGGGCATAATGACCTCTTGACCTCCCGCCAAATAAGAGAGATGGAGAAGGTCTCCAGTTGGCTCCTTTGGTGCCTATTTAAGGAGCCTCTAGTCTGCGCTCCCTATTTTATCTGAGCCACAGAGCAGCTATTGCAGTCCATGTGATTGATGTGGTCTCATCTCTCAGGCTGTCACACTCTCCTGATGAGCAGATACTTTATCGACTCCATTTTGGGGAGTGTGTCTCGTCTCACCTCTCACAAGGAAGTAGATCTTTTAGGGAATAGACTCAAATGGTGACCTCAGCCCTGATCTTCAAAGTGTTGATTTAAGTGTAACGTCCCATCAGATAAGTTCTCCTGGTAGGATATTAGTCTCGAGGAGAGGGCAGACACCAACAGACTGTTAGTGCCCGGTGCCAGACCCTATTGACTGAACAGGAAATACTGGGGCTTGAATAATGGCATTAGTGAAGGTGACAACAGTCCATTGATGTTTGCTTTTGATCTGGAGTCTTTTTCTCCACCCTCACTATTGGCTCCATTCTGCTGCCAATAATGTCTAGCTGGTCAGCTTGCCTCGCAATCCTGCAAGCTTCTCAGAGAAATTAATCCTTTTACGTGTGCTCACATATATGGAAATGCCAAACAAGAAACTATTTCAAACACAAACAGGCCTGATAGTACATTTAAATGTACAAGCAGATTTTCCTGCTGTTGTTTGCTTATCCCCTCTTTGTGTTATGATACGCTAGGAAAAAAGAAATGTAATCCATACAGTCTGCCTTTGCTTGCAATAAGATGATGGCTTTGCATTTTCACTCCTAAGCTCTGCCCGGCTGCATCAGAGGGCAGCCCGCACAGACCAGATTGTACAACCCTGTGTAATGGGTTGCTTCGTTTATAAAGGGCTGGTGCTTATCTTGTCTGTATAGCATCTTTTCGTTAGACAGATCTGGAGACATGAGATCATAACCTTCATGTCCATGGCCAGCCATCTCTAGCGGGGAAACAAGCTCTCAAGTGGAAAAAAAATGGAGGAAATACTGTGGAAGAATCTATTGAACGAGATGCTCTCTTTTGTGAGAAACATGTGCTTTTCTTCCTGGGCACCATTCCCCTTTTGTGTCTTGCACTGTGTAAGGGAGTCGTGGTTAAGACAACCAATTTGTTCCACTAAGGGAAGCAGAAATGCTTAGATAATAGGTCTAAGTATCAGGGGGTTGTCAGCATTGTTTTTCTATGCCCTGTTAAATCATAATGAGAAGACAAGAGACAAGACTAAAAGTTAAAAGACTGAGGTAGAAATGAGTTAGCAACTTTTGATTAGGATTTACTGATGACCTTCCATCATATTATGCTACCGAGGCTGCCTGTTTCATGCTGTTACCGTGGTCATCGATCACGTTCCCTCCTGTCTTGATGACGCTGCTTTTCTGCTAGACTCATTAAAGAATGAAAACATGACTTTGAATGGTAGAATTTTAATTGTGAAATCATACAACAAAAAAGAAGCACCTTGTTTTAACGCAGGCTGTTGTTGCATGTAGGCGTTTCCTGCCCCAACCAAGAATTGGCCCTCAACAAGCAAGAGTTTTGAATGGGAGCCAGCATCATAGACAGTCAGGGTTTCCAGTGTTAGGATTCCCAGACTGCAAAGTCTGGGAATGAAAACACGACAGAGTAAAACAGTAACACCACAGCAGTCAGGAACAAATGCATGTTAATATGCAGGAATATATAATACAAATATGAGATTCTGAAGTAACAGTTGTGGCGTGCAGTGGTCCGGTGCTGAAAGGAGTTATTGATCAGTTTACTGACAAAATGTTTCAAGCAGAATTGTCAAACAATCTATGGCTCAACCTCCTCAAATGTGAGGATTTGCTCCTTTTCTCATGATCTTAGCTGTGGCTCAGGACATATCGTCCTCTAATCAGAAGGTTGGCGGTATGGTCCCCAGCTCATGCTGTCCAATGTGCAAGTGTCCCTTGGCAAGACACGGAAAGGACCCCAAGTTGCTCCCGATATGAGGCCAGCACCTTGCACTGCTGGCTGCCATCAGTTTGTGCGTGCATGTGTGTGTGTGTGTGTGTGTGTGTGTGTGTGTGAATGACAGGCAAACTGTAAAGCGTTTTGGATAAAAGCACAGCCATGTACCATTTATAACCTTGAGATCGTTCAGTTTTGGGCTGTTGGTTTCATTTTTAGTTGATACGTTTCCTGCCATTAATGTTTGTGTCCTTTGTGTCCACATAGTTACATTTTGGTGTTGTACAAGAAATATTTCAGTGCCATCTTTTACATGCACTACTTTCATGCGAGGCACCAAATTTGGAAAATGGATCAAATCCATGCCATCGCATGGTTTCCACCGACTGCTTCGTTTACAAATGGAGTATTGATTGGGGTTCTGTCCTCTTGTCTGCTAATATAATGGCCTAACTGGAGGATAAATCCTTTCTTGACAAGGTGTTGATAATAGGAATTTACCATGATTAGGGCTATTGACACCGTTCAGTGATATGTTTAAAAACACCATTGATAACCACGTTGAGCTGATGACAGCATAAGCCGCTACAGTCACTTGGCTGTGATTTGCCTTTTATACCACTGGCTACTGGGATTTGAGCTGTCAAACTGCAACGCTTAGCTCAAAACAAAGGGATGCAAAACACAAAAACATTTTAGAACATCTCTCTGGTGTACTGCATGGACACAAGGGCAACGTTTCTCATGAATATGCCTTTTCACACACACACACACACACACACACACACACACACACACACACACACACACACACACACACACACACACACACACACAGAAAGATGTTGCCTGGGCAGCTGGAAAAGGTTAACAAAAATGGAAATAAGCTGCATGAAGACAAAGAGCACTGCAGGTATTTCTCTGCACAAGAGATGATCATGGTTTATGTGTATGACATCAGTGTTGTATGATATTAAATTTTTTTCAGTTAAACATCTGCACCTTTAGTGTTGGGCTGTTTTTCACAGATGTTATGATTATGAAGGATATGAGGACATAAACTCTCCATCCAGTTTCATTTCATTCATTCAGGAAACAACTTTAGGTCATTTCCCTAGTCCAAGCATGTTGAATGTAAACAGTTTGATGTGTTTTCTTTGTTTGCCTTGCCTAGCGCCGGCTTTTCATTGTTGAATCATTGCACAGTATTAAATCAAATGTGCTGCTGGCGCTACAAAATGGAGAATTTCCAGAACTGAGCGGAAGAAGGTCTAGTTAATGGATCGTATTCTTTTTTATCTTCCAAATAATGAATCTCTCTATTAATGTAGTGCTGACTTTGATGTTGATCCACAGGCTTATGCACTATTAGTTATGAGGCTGACTGCTTCTCACATTATTTTGTATTTCTTTTTTCCACTGGGGGACATATTTCATGGCTTTTGATGCCAGACTGCTTTGGTATATATCAACGTACTTGTAAACCCATTCTATCTATCTATCTATCTATCTATCTATCTATCTATCTATCTATCTATCTATCTATCTATCTATCTATCTATCTATCTATCTATCTATGTTGGGATAGTTTCATTCATGAAAGTCCCCTGATATGACATCATATATTCTCATGCCAAATACAGTAATTACTGCAACTGCTGCTTTAGCAGATTCAAAGATCTGAACATGCAAATTATTCTATTGAAGCTCTGAAAATATTCACATTAAGAATGATAGTTTTAAAAGGATCCTTCACGATTAACAGTAAGCCAAAAAAAAAAAAAAAAACTAAACTTGCTCTCAACGCAGCATTCCTTGTGTGAGCAAATGTCTTGAAGTGAGCATCACTTATCTTGAAACCAGACTGAAAAAGGCAGACAGCTGCACTAGAATTAAGAAAATGACACTTGGTTAAAGGAAAATCCTGAATCAGTATTTGTTGAAATCAGGTCAAAAACCTCCCTTGTGCTTGTTTTAAGCAAAGTTAGATATTAGGATGTAATAACAGACATGATGGCTGTTAAGATGGAGATGTCTTTGCACTGTGATGCCATCAGGGACTGGGATGAACACTAGGGGGCAAGCTTAAGCCTTTCTCACATGTCCATAGCATACTGTATTTTTAGGCAATTAGTCCTCCTCTCTCTTCTCCCATCCTTTAACAATTTGGATTGTGTGTGTGTGTGTGTGTGTGTGTGTGTGTGTGTGTGTGTGTGTGTGTGTGTGTGTGTGTGTGTGTGTGTGTGTGTGTGTGTGTGTCACAGTGCTATGTGACAGACTGTGAACTCATACGTTTGTTCATATTTGTTTGGGTGTGGGCTTCCGTGTGGTGAGCCACATTAATCTTAATCCAAAAATAACATTCGTAGGGCTATTTACCATTCTGATTGAGGCAAGTTGTGTGGACTTCTGGCATCTCGGATTAAAAATGGATTGCATCCCCAAATCTTAGTCTCTCCTTCTTCCCCTCCCTTCTTTCTTTCTCTCTCTCTCTCTGTGCAACCCCTACACAGCACTGTCAAGCTTCTGTTGTTGCGGACCGCCTCTTAAAATACACTAGCCTTTCTCTCCTTCTCTAATCTCTCCTGCTTTTATACTTTGTGTTGAGGCTCTCTCATTGTACGGCAGCTACATTCTCTTTTTTTTCCCCCTTTCTCCTCCGTCTCTTGCCCCAACCCTGCGTCTCTCTTTCTCCTGTTCTGGGAGTATCTCTCGTTGCACGGCGGCTCCTTTGCAGTGTCTACCTCAATTTGCATCATTCCTCGGTGTGCAGTGTCAGCTCAGGCCTCCTGATCAAATCCTAGCAGCTGATGACTGCTTTCATCCTGCATTTAGCTGCCCTGCGTCTGTGTAGCTGCCTCCCTGCTTCCCACAATCCTTTGCTGGTGTGGGAGTGGTGCCCGCCTGTGTCTGCTGGTCTGTCTGCTGTGTTGGTCTGTCTGTTGTTTTGTTCCTGGGGATCGGCGAACAGATGGTGCGCTACGTTTCCCCCTGCAGAGCGTGAGCGCTACAAAGTGCAGTATCATGCAAGACAGGTCTTACTGCATAAAAGAATACCACAGTAGATCTCTTATACTTTGTGCCTTCCAACAGCACAAATAAACACTAATATATCATGTTACACGCACACATCTCCAATCTTATTCCTATACTTCCCCGCATACTGCAGCATTGCCTCTTGTTCAAAAGGTTTATCCTTGTGTTAGCTTTTTGCTAAATATTTAATCAAGGATCATCATAATGCCCCGCTAAAAGTTTTCATACCAAACTAAAGCTGTATGATTAAAATAATTGTCCTTGACTGTTTTCAGTGGATAACCGGTGAATTATTAAGAGCTACATCAGGGGACCTCTTTGTGCTATAGTACTCTGAGAGATCCACAGTTGTTTGACAGTTGCCAAGTTCTGTAGAGATTATGGGCTTCAGAGAAACTCCCTGGGTAATGCTGTGGTAGCTAGAAATATATTTGTAGGAATCTAGCATCGGTTCAAGCATGTAGGCAGGACATCCCCTCCAGGAGGATGAGTGGGCTTGTACGGATGGTAACTCTCAAGAGGCTCCTCTTGCTAAAATATTAACAAGGTGGATGAATTAATTTCACTTAAAAGGCTTAATTTAATTTCCTGCCAATAAATGCTGCCACTGATGTTGCAAAAGCACATGAATGGCATAGATTGGTAGATCGGGGGGGATATAAACATCCATGTAGCCGCCATCATGCAGTGCTGAATTGTGCCACTTAAAGCAGAAGTGCATTTTAACTGCAAATGAATCTGTCGTGTTTGGGCCAATGCCATCCTCTCAGAAGCCAAGATTAAAACTCTGCTCTTGCTAATCATAACAAAAGCCATGGGATTAGCTGTTGGAGATAGAGTCAAGGTCCTTGCCCACACAGCTAATTGAGCTCTTATCTTGGCCCAGCCAGCAATGCCATTAATCATAAATGGCATGTCATGTTCATGAGAAAGTGTGGAAGCTCCCGAAGCTCCCGGTGAGCTCTGAAAGTGCAAAGTGCTTTGTTTTCAAAATCCCATGCAGAGCCTTGTGGATATGAAGATTAGCCTATAAAGGTGGTTAATTTGGACTCATGCGAAAAGGTAATACAAACACGCTGTGATTTGTTGCTCTTCTTTAGGACTAAATTTGTGTTCAATTCATTGCGGCACAAGGCTGTTGTCTTGCTTACTGCTGGCTGGTGAGACTAATGATAATCTGTGGGAGCATGATTTGTTGCTCAGAGCAGACACAGAGCCTCTTCTTGTGTACTCTACTTTACCGGAGGCGGTTTACCATAGATATAGCCAACAAAAGTGGAAGAGCAAACATAATCTATTGTTAACCACTTCAGTTGCTGCACGGCTTTTTCTGGATGCCCTGTAGAAATGCACTGGTATACCTGTGAAGCTGCATGAACTGTAACTAACTCTCCCTGCATTACCTGCCCTGGAGCTATTTTTCTTTTTGGAAGATATATGTGTATAACCACGCACTGTTGTCTGATGACCTTTGAGCTGGATTTCCTCAGGAGAGCACAAAACTATCACGTTTTGTGCTCCTGTTTCAAATCATGCATAACTTTAATTGTCAGCCCATGATGAGGTCTATGAGAAGGACTGAAAACGTGAGCGCTCACATCGGTGTGCACTCGTAAATTAGCATCACAGTGGCGGGTGGCTGCGTTGGGAGTAAGAGGGAGGCGGTGGTGGAGATGGGTTACGAGCTCAGCACAATGATTGAAATCCCTGCTGTCAGGTGATGGCTGCTCAGGTGATGCGGCACAACGCTGGCGCCTCTCTAAGCAGAATGCAGATGGAGAGAGGAGACTTTACAGGTTTCCATATGAGACAAGATCAAGAGGGATTTCGTCCTATGCTGTCTGTTTCTTTCTTGTTTCTTGTCAGGGCCACATGCCACATGCAGCCTGCAAACATATGCATAATGTGAAGAGGCACATGTACAAACCACTAGCTAATCCAAATGCATCACTGACAGAAGAGTATACAATCTGCCCCACATGTTAGCACAAACAATCAAAGGATGTTAATTATAAAAGTGGACTAGCATGAAATGCTTGACAACCAGTCTCTTGGATGTGTCCACACCGACTGAGCAACTTGTTAGAGATATTAGCATAGACAAGAATACAACCAACCACTGAACCATGCAAGCTCCTAATCACATATAGAAGATCAAAATTGTAGCTTGTAAATGTGGTGTAATACAATATAATACAAGGACAATTTTAAGGTATTCCCAGGTTATGATATTTCAAACTTCTGCACAACATTTCAGCAACAAATTTATCAAACATCTTACTCTATACTAATTATATGATAGTTATGACTACTTACTAAGCAGATCATGACTGTATTTACAAAACATGATAAACTTTGAAAACTATACACTGCTCCACCTAAACCAGCTTTAAATCTCTGCTTACACTATAAGGAATCAGTAATAGCAATCCAATAAATATTAGAAATATGATATAAATCTCTTATATTCAGTATTTTCCTGATCTTAAGTTAGTTCCATAACACTGATAGACTGCTGTGATAATGGTGGCACTGGCTCACAGAGCATCTGGTGCAAGGTACTCATTTAAGTTAACTAAGTAAATATCACAGGAAAGAAAATATGATACATCAGAAAAACACAAGTATCAGACAAAGGATTGAATTAATACAGTAAATTAAGTCATCATTATTCTCACATAATTTCATACATGCAATCTGCATTTAGGTTTTCAGAGTGTGCATGGACATAACACCTTCACCTACAATACCTGGACTTTCAGTTCAGTAAAGGGTCTGAACACTTCTTCCACTGATGTCCTTTTATCCACCCCTGATGTAGTGACCTGCTCCATTTGAAGAGGATGGAAGATTTGTTGTTATCTTTAGTTGTTGCTCTTTAATTGTTGATGTGCTATGTAATTTAGGGACAGAATCCCCTTAACTTTATGCCTTTCATTTCCGCCTACATTTATTCTATGAATCAATATTCACATGCTTGTCGCGTACTATTTAGCTCCTGAAATTGAGGCTTTTTTTTCCCCTCACACATACAAATACTGTTTTCCTCTTTGCAGCATTCAAAACAGTGGTTTTACCTGAAGACAGTCTAGTGGTTGATTTTGAACTCAAATGTATGAGGTAGTTTGTTGCATAGTGCAGAGCATTAAGTCTTAATCAGCAGGGCATGGATGGACCATAAGTACCATTAAAAGCACTGCAATGCATTTGTATTATTCCTGCATATCAGGCCCATTAGCACAAGCACTAGAAATGGCATTCATATTACAAGTCACCAAGAGCTTACAAGCTGGAGCTCCAGGGAGAAAGGAACAGCTGAAGGATGCAGTTTAAAAATACCAGATTGTTTTTCTCCAGGGCTGGAATGACTCATTACCCAGGCAGCAAAGCAGGAAGTCTTGTCATTTGGGTCGTCCCACAGTACAGTGACACGCAAATTGCGCCAGCGCATCACTTACAGTGCTACAGTCGTTTTGGGACTGTGACAACAGCGATACACACAATCACAACTTCACATGAACACATGCACACCTGTGATGGAATCCAGTGGAGCAATGTGCGCAGGAGAGTTTTGTTTTCTGGGTGGTAGGGTAAAGTCCCCAGTGGCTGCCATATGCTGATGTGTTTATCCCTTCTCCTCATCTTGTGGCTCACTTGTTCCGAAGCGAGGAGATAGCCTGACCAACCCATTGCTCGGATACTGCCACCGTGACGACTTGCCACTATTGGATCTTTACTCTGGTCTTATCTGATTGCTGCGTTGCCGTAAGGTGTTGTGAAACCGGTGCTCACACGTCACCGGCTCTCCCTCTATCTCTCTGGATGCAGCCCAGGGAGGTGTGAGAGAGATGTTGAAGAGGTTAGAGGGCATATTGGGGGCAGAGTGGCATGGCACTCAGCCTTGGATCATCCCTCACCTGGGAGATAAAGAGCAGGAATGATGACTTCCCAGCTTGAGCTGAGCTTTGGGCCAGTGCTCGACCTTTCTAGTAAAAAAGGTGACTGATCCGTGAAGGCCTCTGATGTAAAGAACTGCCCTTATCAGGCCAACAGGGAGGAAGAGGAGGAGATAGCAGACAGGCTGGTGTGAAGAAATTTAACTGATTCTGGGCTTGGCTGAGCGGGGGTGATCCTAATGTCTCTCTGTCTTCATCCCCTCCTTTTCTCTTCTCTATCCTTTACTCCCTCTATCCTTCTTATCTGAGCTCCTCTGCAGAAAAATCCATTTTCCTGCAGTAGGCCACTTTGTCTGCGCAGGGTGCAGCGGTACTAAGGCTGATGGTAAATAATGCACAAGTCTCCTACAATTCTTCCAAAGGAGGGAGCGCACACTATAAGACCTTCTCTGAAGTGGGCTAGTGGATTCCTTTTTTGGGGGTGAGGTGAGGTAAAAATGAAAATATCCCTAAAGACAATATCTGCTGCAAGGGCCCATTATCCCACTCCCTTACTCCAAATTGAAGATGCATGGAGCTTGCAAAGTCACTAAGTGTGCGTATGCTCTGGTGCACTGCAGAGATCCTGCAGTCAGGTAGTGCCTGATCTCTTGCCGATAGATAAGATTGCCAACTTGCTCATGAATTCTTTGACATTTAGAACAGAAAAAAATGAAGAAAGAGGAGCAGATGGCCATCGTCTTCTGTACAGGATTCAAAGCAACGTTGATGAAAGTCAAGTTTGGGAAACTTGCTCACCTTTCCTGACAAGCAGCACTGTAACCTTGACATGAAAGTGCTGAGACTTACTCTGACATGTCCCTTTTTGACTTTCCCTCCCTCTTCTGAATATCGTCATGGGTTATCTTTTACTTTATTTTGTTTTTGATCTGGTCCACATTTTTTTTCCATTTGCTCTACAAATAAATACGAGTGTTCTTATTATTCACCTCCTGTTTTCACTCAGTTCTGTAACTCCACTCCAGTGGTGTTACATTTACAATCAAAATGCTGCAATGGATCTCTCTTTAAAGCACAGAATGGAGACCTTACAGTGTGCTTGAAAGTCTCTATTCTCTGCTGTGCTTTAATATATACAGTCAATACTGTTTGAGTCAACAGAAGCGACCAAACTCAGTTTCAAAGCTGCAGTTTTCACATGCTTTGGGTTTAAGTGGAAGGTCCAGCAGAGAGAATGAATCAGACGTATGTGGAGGCATGGCAGGATATGAGATCCTATACCTCACTAATGTCAAAGGTCCACCTACACACACTCACTGAGAGTATTGCAGCCTCCACAAATATTTACCAGATTTTCAATAGTTTTCATTGCACAACAAATCCCAACATATCCCTTTGACAACACTATTTTGGAACAGCCAGTAAAAAAAAAAACATCCAATGTGATGGGAGCAAAACACTGGTGAGAACGCTGCTCTTGTTACAGGGCAGAACAGCAGAAGTAGGCCTTGTGTTATTGGCCCTAATACATTTGCTTGCAGGAACTGACTCAAAAGATGAAAGGAAGAGAGGGGTTTGTCTTTTTCAGGTCAACATCCCTCCAGGGCTGCTTTCACATCCAAAATAGATGGATCTACAGGAAAGCTGGCCAGAATTAGTTAACACTCACACAATGATCTACCTAATTTATTTATTTATTTTATTGTCTCCATTTTCTGCTCGTCTCAGTACTTCTTTCTTCCTCTAGCTATTCTTACAGATGCTTGTGGGCACATAGCGTCTCAGTATCCCTTCCGCTGCGTATCTGATGAGTCATGCACATGAGCCAATAAGGAATTAAACAGTCATTGTGTGAGAAAATGGATAACTAATGACTACCTTATGAGACAGGATGTGATAGCATGTGTCGTACGAGATGATGTAATTGAATATGCTGTAAATAGAAGTTGAGAAATTAAGCATGCAGACGTCCTGATGTGATGAAATAGACCATATAAATACCACCGGCACTACAACAAAGCGGTCAGTCACCACAGACTGCAAACAGGACGCCACCTGCCCACCACATCCCAGTTATCTGCCTCATCCATCTTCCCACTCACGAGATCTCATCGACTTTCCTTTTCTTAGGCACCATTTGGGTCGCTCTCTGTCATTCACACGTCATTAAAATGTCCTGCTCTTCTAGCAGATGTGGGCCGTATATCCCACATGATGCCCCCTTTCATCTCTTTCAAATCTCTCATATGTCACGGCGTAGCTGAGCTGCTTTGTGGCTAGCATCACAAATAACAGCTTGATGAGCACTGTGCTGTATGACATGTCATCTCATGGTGAGCTATGTCATTCTGTCAGGCTGCATGTTTAATGTGAAAAATAACCATCTGATTGACTGGAAGAGTCTGCACTGTATTTAACCTGCGTGTTTTGCCACAGGGTGTTTTAATGAATGCTTACTTCTTATTTTCTTTATGAAGACCAGGACTTCAAAATCACAGTCCACAACAAAATGCTATAGAATTGTTAAAACTACCTAACTGTGACAGAAAGCTCCTGATGGAAAAATCAGTCTTTTTAGCAAATAAATGGTCGGATATGTTCACCAGCTTGTCGCCAACTTTGTCCATCTCCCGGTGCTGGGAAGGTAACATACATCGAGTTTTAGGGCGTTTAATCTAAGCTGACAATGCGAAGTGATGCTGACGAGTGTGGTGAGATAAAACAAAAACATTAAAGTGGTGTGAAGGAAAAGTAAATCACTGAGCTCAAAGGGAAATGCTTTTCAGAGCTGAGGGGAACTGGGGAGTCAGGTGATTATACTCCGTGGGTTTGTCACATCAAACAACCCCTTTCACAGTCATGCAGTGATTTGATCCATTGTTAATATACGAGTATATATTTTAGCAGCTTTAAATACCTCGTTATGTAGTGACAGCTCACCCTTTCTACTCTCTCCATTTTAGGACAGAGACATGATTTCAGATTAAGAGATTATATGAAAATCTCATGAACAACATACACGCTTAATTGCATGTGTGGATATTGTTGCAGCAGATGCCACTGCGTGCTTGAATCTTTTGAACCAAATGGATCTGTGTGTGCGTGCGTGCGTGCGTGCATGCGTGCGTGCGTGCGTGCGTGCGTGCGTGCGTGTGTGTGTGTGTGTGTGTTTTTACATGACACGACATATGGAATAGCATGCACTGTATTCACTTCAGTGAGGATGAGTTCAGTGATGTTTACGGTTCTCTCAAGCCACACTTGCTGGTTAAAGCACATCTTTCTGGGCTTGTCCAGTCTCAGTCAGTCTGAGGTGATTGCATATGACACATTTGCAGCCAGTCTGCATAGTCAGCTGGCCAATCCAGCAGAGTGCAATATTGCGAAACTGGAGAAGAGCGAGGAAGGTTAGATGACACATTATGGCAGTAAAAAGGGTGTCAATAATGGTTTGTCTTGTGAAGCATTCTCAGGCTCATTTTCACCACTTCTCGCCTCAGGCAGTGAAAATACCTGTATCATTCATTGTGATTTCACATGAATGAGAAGTGTGCCTCCTCAAAATACCTCTCTGTACTGTACAGTGCATTCACCTATGCATAACCTTGGAATGACTAATGTGTGTGCTTGCAATTGTTTCTAATCCGGGCGCAAGGGCTTTGCAAGGTTAAACAGAGAGCCCATGTCAAGAACAAAGCAGGAAAGATGCTGGTAATTTAGAAATTCTTTGGTTTCCTCTCCAGCTACGCTTTCCTACACAGCAATTCTCCAAACCAACTAAATAGATTACTCAGAGAATGACTTTGGTTTAGTCTAGACTGGTCAGAGATTAAGTGCTTGTTTGATGTATTTTTCCCCCAATTGCAACTCACACAAACACAACACTTCATCCGGAGCTAGTTTCTCTTCGACAAGCACAACAAGTGCCAGTCTGAGAGGGCTGCTGCCAAACACAGGAATTTTGTGGTAATGAAGCTGTCAGAAAGATGTGGAGTGTATAATGTTTGCACCCGCTCCACTTCCAGGCCTTGAAAACAGAATAGACCATTCTTTTGCCTACAGCAAAGTAGGCATCGCATACAGTGACATCAAACTAGAGTCAAACTGTGTAACCACTCATTACAGCGTGTTCTCTGCTCAGACCACCTCAATGTGTTCTCCCATCTTCGCATGCCCAAATGTACTGCCTGTGGATGCTGCCACTGCTCTTTCCCTCTCCAGCTGACACTTCATACGAGGAGGTGTTAGTATTATCTGAAGCTATCATGGGATATTTACTGAGGCCACTATCCTTTTAGATAATATAACAGTGATTCATTAGGCCTCATTTGCTTTCATGCCAGTGCAGTGCATCAGCTGTGAGGGCTCGCATCCCTCAGCAGTTTCAAATTGTTGACACGAGAGACCCAGAACTGCATGAGGGACCAGTTTTGGGAGTGGTGAATCATGTTTTTTTAGTGCACCTGAAATGTAAGGACCTCACTCAAAATATGATACATCCATTTTCTTGGAGTCATAGTCAGATGGAAACACATGTACACGATCCAGGTACTGTTCGATTCAATGCTACCTACTAAATACAATTAGAGCTCAGTTGACAACGACCACAGTGAAAACAAGAAGTGCTAGTAACCAAGACAGGATTGTCAATAGGAAACAAAAAATTTAAAATTGGAAAAATGGGTGCGTTCACTGACTCCAAGGCAACACATTACCTGTTTGCATCACACAAAGATTTTTGGGAAATGTAATGATTAAACTCTGAATAGCTTCAAATGAAAAAATCAATAGAAGTGAACAAAAAAAAAAATCAATCCATCAGCCATAATATGTCTTTATACTGTCAAATCACTAGAAGACGTTCCCCTCGATCCATCTACATGCAGTTAACTATGGAGAAAAGACTTTGGAGATATAAAGATATAAAGAATGTGTAGCAACACTCGCATACCAAACGTCACACCAAACATTTCAAAGCAGCCTAACCTGTCCAGGAAATAGCCATATATGGCACAACTATAAGACATAATGACATACAGGGCGAGCCTCATTGCTGTATTTCGTTGCACGGTAGATTTTCACACAAATCCTCTTAGTACTTGAGGCGGATGACATATACTGTTTTAACCAAAAAAAAACAAACAAAAAAAAAAAACTGTGCCTGCTAATGTTGTTAACACCTGTGTTAAAGTCTGGCTGAGAGCTAAGCAACACCAAGACGCATAGAGCATGCACTGTAGCTGCTACCCTCATTTATTTTCTCTCCAGCCATGTGTAGATAAGATAAAGCCTTATACACTCTGTTAAGCAAAAATGCTTGGCTGCACTTCTGGCAGACCGCACGGCACAAAATCCAAAGTAGGGCATTCCGAATTTTTGCTCCTCTGTGGCTTGAAAAGTGCATCTGGACACCCCCACACACTCATGCTCGGCGGATGCCTGCATTATTTTCAGCTTACATTACTTGAATTATGCATTTTACATGGTTTCACATGTGAAAATTGTCCATGTCTGTGACATGTGGAGGCGGGTACAAAGCTGGATTTGAGCCATTCTGCAAAACCTCACGGGTAGACTTGACTCCCAATGCCTTCCGTGGAACATTACATAGTGAGCTGTAGCAGCACTGAGGGCGACTTGGTTTGCTGCCAACTATACAATGGAGTTGTGAGGAATGTGCCATTTTTGCCCCCTAATCCAGAGGCTCTCTGCCACCACACTACAATTAATCCACTCTAGTGGCATTTAAGCATACCTAACTCCTTTTCAGTCTTCTTCAAATGCAACTTAGAAGAAAAGGCATTGTCATATTAGCAATTAAGTTGATTGATAGTTGCAGGAGAGCTGCCACTATTTACAGTCAGCGGTGTAAGAAGCATCCATCCTCTACTTAAAGGGACACTTCACCACTTGCGCATGCCAGAAACTATGCAATAGTCATGTGGAGTACTACACAGCCTCTGAAAACAGTTTAAGTGTTCTGTGGCTCTGGAGGAGCTTTATCCAGTCTGAGAAATTTATTCAGAAAGCAAACCTTGACTATCTCGGTCTTAACTTTTAGACTACACAATTTGTAACGGAAAGCCTTCAATGGAAACCATGGGGTTTGAAAGACATGGGCATTTACCAGGCAGGAAGGGCAAATAAAGGATGGTTATGGATTTGCAGTAGTAGGTGTGGGATCAATCATTTCTGGAGCTTGACCTAAGGCACGAAAAGTCAGAATATCTCAGCCACCGCTGCATCGATTTTGACTGCTCTTTTTAAAAATCATTCTCAGTCCCCCACTGCAAATTTAATAGGAGTGCAATACTAAATCAGTGTAATCGTAACTAAATACCACAAGGTAAAATATTCCATTAAAACCAAAATTCCTACAACCTATTGCTTTCACCCCTCCTGTTAGGTAATAAGATATCATGTTCAATGAGCTGATGATATGTACAGTTTGCATGTAAAATACAAGTAACTAATTAAAAACTGTGGTGGAGTAAAAAGAACAACATTTGGCAAGTGGCAATAAAAGTTTGTGTATAGCATTGAGCAAATTTACTTTATCAAGCTGCTTTCCACCACTGTATAAAGCAAGAGCAGTTTGTAAATGCTGAGCAGAACACAGTCTTGACTGATATCCTGCTGTGAGCATTTGAGCAGCTGGGAGGTCACTACATCACTCAACGGTCGATTGTAATTTGATGACAGTTGTTGAAAAGGAGAACTCTTCGCTTCTACTTTATCTTCCAATTGTTCGCTATCCGGGCAGGGATTCGATCCGACAGCCCTCTGATTGCAAGCTCATTCTCTCACTGTCAGGATATTGCCAGCCGACAGCCTATTGTTACTGCTGTCACTTCTCAGTAGTGTCACATGACAGCCTACTGCAGTTAGGCTGAAGCAGATGTATTTACTGAATGGGCACAATTGATTTCATCCTTCTTGCAGAAAAGAGGAGACTTTCATGTACAGTATGTGCACACATTTTTCCACATATGCATACAAATCTATGAACACCCTCTTTTTCTTCACACACACACACACACACACACACACACACACACACACACACACACACACACACACACACACACACACACACACACGCTGTGGTCCTGGCTCTGTTTTTCCTTCTGCCTGCCGACCTCCGGTTCCCTCAGTTATTCATGAGCCATCTGCTTGGGCAAGTGCTGTGTCAGATGTGTGTCAAACAGGACCTCATCTGTCCCCACGCTCATCTTCTAATTGTGTCCTCCTCTGCATGCTGAGGCCGCCACTGATGCCCCTGCAACGGTCCATTGTTAGCCAAGGGACGCCAGCCAGACGCTGTGGTCCATCATGTCCCAAATAACCTGTTTAATCTGATGTGTGCATCTTTATTTAAGATCATGGCATCTGGTTCATCAATGTTGTAAGGGCAAGCACAAATCTGTCTTTGTGAGCTTGTCTGTATGTGTGCCTGTGCTCTTCCAGGAAAGGGGTGAAGATGAATCATTTTGAGAATGAAATACAGAAACATATGCAGCCTTTTTCAATAGCAAACATTGAATCCATTCGCCATTTAAGTCAAAGGTCAAATGGCTGTGCACTCGTCATTGCAACCACAATCACACTTTAGTAATGAGGACACCAAGAGGAAGCAGATTTAGACAGTGCCAAGGTTGAAAAAGTCCTGGAATGTACAAGTGAAGAAATATTACTTGACCTAGAAGTAGGAATAATTGCACTGAAAACTGAGTAAAAGAAGTAAAGTAGCTCTTTTGAACACTGCACTCTCAGTGACAGGGTAAATATGGCAGCCATAAAAGGGCCAATGTGGCCTTCTGATCACAACCTTTTCCATATGAATATGCCCCACCAACCAATCCCTCTGCAATTCAGTGATGCTCTTGAAAGTGAAGATCATTTCTTCTCTATAATAAAACTTTTTCACAGGCTTATGAGGGAAAAGAGGTTCAAAGCAAACTTAAATGGAATATTCTCCTGGTCTGCCATGACAGTGTAACTGTAGGCTACTCTGTAATTCTTGCCTTTCCAAAAGTAGCACTTTATCAAAAACTTTACGTGAGTGAAAAGGAGAAGCACTGATTTAGAATGCACTCAAGAGAAAGTTCAAGGAGACAAAAAGGAATTCATCTACAATAACGAGAGTGCAGGTAATTGGTTGCCTCACATTCAGGATAGTATCTCTTAAACTCATAAACCAGACATAATCATCAAGGGTGTGCCTGAGCTTTGATGAAATTGCTGGTGTTTTGCGTGAGTGTGATTAAGGAAGGTTTTTTTATGTAGCTAACTACCTGCTTTATTTGTAATTTAAATGGGTTTAGCGTGGCTAGATAGCCAAGTCGACCACGTCATATTGAGAACCAGAAGGGAGAGCAGAAGGAAGTGGAATTGTCAGCCATTGATGAAAGGCTTGAGAGAGAAAACAGAAATAAACAACAACACAGACAAAAACAGCGCGATAACGTTTGATACAAAACAAGATGGTAGAGTCCCAGTGACCTGCCTGTCTAACTCAGGTAGAAATACCAAACTGGAAAAAGTAGGACTTTTCTGAGTGGAGGAATATAATCTTCTTATTTTTGTATTCACTCCTCATAAGAACTTTGTGTTGGTGAGTCTGCGCTGCACCAAGTTATTGCCCTTATTACTCTCAGCTCACAAAGTCATTTATAGCTGCCTTGGCTGTGCCAAAATTAGGCTTCATACAACTGTCATATCCTATACTTTCTCTAAGTTATTCTTTTCAATGCAATATAAAAACAATTTATGTATGCATGGATGGATTTACACAAGATACATGACCTTAGAGAGAGGGATCATGACTATATTAAATGCAGGCCCGCCTCTGAGAAACACAATAATGTATGATTTCAGAAAGAGGCCAGGAGGTCCCTCTGGAAAACTACTGTGATTCATCTCTGACAGAGACATCACTTCCACTCTGGGCCAAGGGGATAAGACTGTCATGTTAGCTGTCCCTGCCCAATCCCCAGCCCTTCAAAGTAAAGCCACCGTGATGAATCGGAGGCCCTGTGAATGTTCTGTCCCGACATGCCCTCTGTGTTCATTGTGGGTTACGGAGCGAGAGGAAGGGTTTAAATTTGTGTTGTATTTTCACAATAAGACAAAGGAGCGCTGAGAGTTTGTTTGGAGTTCCAAACATGCCAGGGACACATGCAAATGAGCAAGGAGTCTGGCTAAGTGATGCACTCATACAATAAGTAAACAAAGCTGTCTGTACCCACTCATTCTCCTGTGGGCATCTCTGTGTTTTGCTGCTGAAAGAAGTGTCCTCTGGCTTAGAACCCATACCAGTATTTTTGGACATGAAGTCCAAAGTATTTTATTTGTCTTTTTGACCACAGGACAAAGCTCTCCTGCAGTCCACACGAATGAAATTATTTAAGGTGAGCTGTTCATGCAGAACAAAACAGGTATCATTTGAAGTCATCATGCCTGAAGCTGCCTGGACAAAATCACATCATATCACAATCCAACCAACACTGTGACACCAACATCCAATTTTTGGTAGAAGACCAATATCAGCCCAATTTTCATGTCCTGACCAGAGTGTCCTCAGCAGCATCACAGCATTTTGGAGAATTTGCTTTGACAGACAATTCAATTAGTTGAGCAATGAAGCTGTATCACCAAGAACACTGGTTACCCTCGATTCTTTAACCTGCCATATTGTCAGGCGCCCATTGTTAATAGAAGTGCTTGTCTTGGAGCAGAGGGAGTGGGTGAAGTGATGTGCTCTACTCAAAGCTTAAGGGGCAACAGTGTCAGTGAGGAGGAAACAAAGAGGCTTGTCTGCTCTTAAACAGAGTGATGATCACTACTGTACAGCAATATAGCTCTCAGAAGAGAGGCCACTGGCAGGGTCTGTAACAGGAAGGCAGTGCTCAGGGTCTTGTTTTGACACAGCAGATATGGGAAGATTAAGTGCTGAAACCAAAGCTGGCAAAAGACGATAAGGAATGGATTTTTTTTGTTTTTCTTTTTCTTGGTTCACCCAAAACCGTGATGCTGTATTTTAAGATAGTAGAGTTTGTGTCAACAACAGCTGCGAGGACAAACTGCTAAACATTAGCTCCTTTTTGTGTAATCTCTGCTACAGTTTAGAAGTGAAGACAACAAAGTAGGGATGAAAATAAAAGGGGGAAACCAGCATTGTTTGGTGATTAAAAGTGAGAAAATGACACCCAGGTCTCTAGAGTGGAAGGCAAGAGGTCTAACTGTGAAGTCACGCAGAGGTTATTGGGAAACGTGTGTATGACAGAATGAAATTGCACAAAGATATCAGTCATGACTAAGAGATTTATGTTTGCATCATATGGTAATGCAATCAGTGTGGTGCAGATGTGAAGATGCTGTTAGTGAGCAAAAAATAATTGGGACAGAGTTGATGACATTGTGGGGCTTAGGCTGCCATTCAACAGATGCCTACAAAGACAAGACATATTATGCAGAGAGCCGAGGAAACCGGGCTTTGACATGCGAGGCGTGGGTGGAAATAGCCTGTTAATGAATAGACAGCACAGAGCGAAAAAATGAAGACGGCAGAGGAGATACACGAAGCGTGTTGTGCGATAAAATATTGCTATTGTTAGGCAGTACTGAGGGAAAAGTGCTGCGATGCAGAAAGAGTGGAAAGTCTTGACAGCTTTCCGGTGGCAGTCTGACGGCTGAGCATGGAGATTGGAAGGAAAGTGCAGCAGAGGGCTGCTGTCAGGCCACACCAGAGCTCCGTTTAACAAGGTCCAGAGATGAGCTGCACCACAACACATTGCAGGGGAATGAGAAGAGGGAGAGTGGGAATGGGGGGAGGGCTGAGTAAGGCTCATGCATTTTTCCAGAGGCTCACTACCTGTCATGCCTGCAAGCCTGGGATTCCTCACATGTGCATGGGAGCAGAGATAGGAAATCCTCAGTCTGGACAGGTGCTGAAGAGGATTCAGAGATTTGGAGGAGTACCTGCCATTATATGCTGATAGTAGACATGCCTATGACACTTTGATGCCATCATCTCTACATGAAGGAATGAGTGAGCCCCAATAGATGCACCGTATTTCTATCTCAGCGGTAGCTACAACAGTGCAATGTTCGAAGTGATCATTCACATGTGATAATCCAGCCCATTTCTCTTATCGTAGGACCGTGCAGCAAGCTGATCTGAACCACGGCAGAGGACAGGCAGAAATTATTAATGCAAGCAAATGCGGAATATGCCTCATTTTAAACATGGATGCCTTCAGGGCAAAGCCATACAAAAATCTTTACAAGCCTCGCTTTGAGTGCTACCACACCTCTTGTGTATCTCATCTTCATGCTGCTCCTATAAAAAATTCTTCAGTCGTGGCTGCACAGTGGAAACTCTAGCAGGGCCTCTGTAGCCTTCTTTCCACCGTGGCCCCAGGCATCAATCTCTTAGCCTGGCATGAAAGCTTATCTCCCAGCGTCAGACTAAATGTCAACCTCAGGAATGCTGAAACACCATTAGTTATATCTGCGCTATTAGAGCAAGCTAATTCCACATAAAAGCCACACACCCAATTTTAACGAGTGCCTTCACAGGACTCTCTTCAGCTGTTTAAGTCTAGCTGTCAGCAGGGGCAGCGGGAAAGAGGTGTGTTCCCTGATCCACATAACACTACTGTTCAAATACATGATGAATCACCGTTATGAAGAGGATTCCCTGTTTTGTAGCAGCGCGCCGAATGCTGAACTTCATGCAAGAAAACACTTTTGATTTTGTTTGTTATTTAATTTGGTGCTGTGTGCAGTGTCGTCGGCTTACATTGTGAATATTGCTTATACAGCAGGGTCCTTAATGTTTTGTTTTTTTTGTTTTTTTTAAGTATTAAGTATTTTAAGTATTTTCAGGCAAAAATGAAAAATCTATTTCATCTTTGCTTTATGAGAGTTTATGCTCGTGCTCTATGTCAGACTGATTTTCCAATTATGTTGTCTGATTAAAATGGAGGGTGTTCTTTCAAAGGTTTATGCATATTACATTCTGACCTGAATTCATCTCTTTCTATGCAACTATATTAGAACTGTGACTTTTAATATTTACATATATTATTTACTAATCCACTGATGTCTTTTTCTTTTTTTTTTCTGTCTTATAGGGGGGCGACTCCTGTTTCTAGCGATGTGGCTGAACCTTGTGCCTCAAACTGACAGCTGCCCTGCCAAGTGTGTGTGCTATAGTGAGCCCAGGCCTACTGTGGCCTGCCAACAACAAGGACTGTTTTCTATCCCTACTGAGATCCCCGTGCGGAGCCAGCGGATATTCCTCCAGAGCAACAAGCTAACGGTGGTGAGGTCCACCAGCTTCAGCTCTTGCCACAATCTCACTGTTCTCTGGCTGTACTCCAACAACATCAGCTACATTGAGGCTGGAGCCTTCTACGGCTTGGAAAAATTGGAGGAACTGGACATCGGAGATAACAGCAAACTCCGCACCATCAGCCCTACAGCCTTCCGGGGCTTAACTAAGCTGCACACCCTTCACCTGCACAGGTGTGGTCTGTCAGAGCTCCCCATTGGGGTTTTCCGAGGAATGTTCTCCCTACAGTACCTTTACCTGCAGGACAATAACATTCTAACCCTACATGATGACACTTTTCTGGACCTTGCCAACCTCACCTATCTCTACCTGCACAATAACAAAATCAAGATAGTCACAGACAACATGTTTCGAGGCTTAATCAATCTGGACCGGCTGCTGCTACACCAGAACCAAGTTGTCTATGTCCAACAAAGGGCTTTTAGTGACCTTGGTAAGCTGAAATCCTTGTTCTTGTTCTTCAACAACCTTACTGTCTTGACGGGGGAGACCATGGACCCCCTGGTGTCTCTCCAGTATCTGCGTTTAAATGGGAACCAGTGGATCTGTGACTGCAGGGCGAGGACCTTGTGGGACTGGTTCAAACGTTTCAAAGGTTCCAGCTCTGAGTTGGAGTGCAACATTCCCGAATTCCTGGCAGGGAAGGACCTGAAACGACTGAAAAGTGAAGACTTGGAGGGGTGTGTGGAAACACCTCAAATCCAGACCAATTTATTTAGTTCCAAAGCACAGTCTGGGAAATTTTCCTCCACTGAAAATCCTCTTGGAGACACCATTCCCAGGTGTTGCCTTGGAGATAATGACAAGTCCTCCATTCTGTCTGGCAAGAGCCGCCAAATCACTAACAACCCGCTTAAGGAAAAGGAGAACATGTCTAAAACTAAATATAAAGAGCCGGAACGAACGAAAAATGAGACCCAGAACAAGCAGAATGACGGACCGCTGGGAACCTTGTCCAACACCTTGGACAAGTCTTTGGAAAATCTAAACCCTGATCTTATAGACAATCTGGAGTCATCGACAGCATCAAACAAAAAGAAAAAGAAGTGCTCCAAAAAGCCCAAATCAGACACCCAGTGCATCAAAGGCCGGGGTTCTAATTTGCAAGTGCTGCGTTTTCTCTTCATTCCCATGATCTGGATATCTCTAGCCATGTCTTAGGACTCCTGATCTCACTCTGAACATAGGACTCAAGATTGTTGATGCTCATGACAATGATAACAGAAGATGCAGTGACATCTACAACAGACAGTGACTGAAAAGCGAGGAGTCACGTTGACCCAGCACGGGTCAGGACAAACGATGATGAGGACGCTAGAGTACATTTAACAAAATGGATGCCTTTACAGAACACTACAGATCTAATGTATATAATGAATTGGTGCCCAAAATTGTTTGTTCTCTATGTACTTAACTGTACTGTGTCTAAGCTACACTTCGGAGACTCCTCCCTTTTTTCCCTCTCAAAAACTTTTACTGCTTAGACAGACCACTGGAAGAGTTAAAAAAAAAAAAAAAAAGACAAAGACAAAGACAACAACAACAAAGAAAAAAATCCAGGAAATCAGAGACAGAGCGCACAAAAAGAATGTTGGGTCCGTTTAATGAAGATAAACGATCTCCCCCCCATTATTTATTCAAAGTGATGCATTTGTTGGGTAATGTTATGTTTTTTTATGTTTTTAAAACAAATGTTTTACCTCCCCTTGATTTTCGTTCTATTTTCATGACAGAAAGGGTATATGGGTAGCATTTACCAAAAGAATGCTGTCAATTTGTTTATGGCGATTGCAATGGAACCATAGATATGCATTTTATTTTACTTGTGTACAACTATGAATATATTATGAATAAAAGTTCTTATTTCGTAGAGCTTTTGATACTGTGTGGTATTTTCCAGCATCACGGAGCACATGGTCACCAGCTTCTTAAACATGAGGATTTGCTGCTTTTCTCTCTTATAAATTTAGAAATATTAGAAATCTGATGTTTATAGGTTTGGAACTGTCGATTAGATGAATCTGAGCAACTTCAAGGCATTCACCTGCACTATTATAACATTTAGCAAAAGAAATTTTATGTTTTCAGGTGCTTTATTGATAAAATTACCTCATCAATATTCAATGAATGAATCAGTGATGAAAATGATAATTTGTTGGACCCCAGGACCCCCAAGAGAATAGCAAAGGTAATTACTGGACTTCTTGTACTTAATATTTGCAGCTCATGAGCATCTTCTGTGCTGGTGTGCTATTTTAATGAGCTGGAGAAAAGCTACATAATAGGGCACCAAATTCTAAGATTGTGTCAGCAAAACTGTTGTAAATGAGTACCAAAATGTATTTGAATTTACAAAATACATTTGAATTTTGCAGTAACAGCAGCTCATATTATGTCTCACTAACCACATTGCGAGCCAAACAACAATTCTTCCTCCCAAACAGATGGTAGGCCCACTGTGGCGTGTTCATTGTTTTCAGGATTGTTGGGAGAGTGATGACTGACTGCTTTGTCAAATCTGGCCTCGTCCCAAACCTCAGGCGTCCAGATTTTGTTTGTTTTCTCCTCAGCCTCTTCAGGACGTTGGCATCGCAGCACTTGACATGTTCCAGAGAAGAAGGGCATGAGCTCAGAAATAAAGAGAGAGGCATAAATTACCCTTTCACTGACATGGGTTTTGAACTTTTCACCTCTGCTTTCCAACTGATGTAACCACCATTTAAATTTTGATCTTAAACTGGTCAAGGAAGTGTTAGCCTCAGAATAACTCATGCTGAAATTAAATTAGCAGGCTTGTGTTTGATCTTTATTAGTTGCAACTTCTGTTCTTGGTACAATCTCCTAAGGCTTTCTGAAAGATCAAACAAATCAATGATTATGCTGTAATATGCAATTTAAAACAAGGTCGCCATCCAAAGTCAACATCCATCCATGCAGTGTATTTACAAGTCTTAAGTGACTGCTGTGCATGCAGTATGATGATGTTGAATGAAATGCCTCAGGCAGCTTAACAAAATTCAGCATACGATTAGACCTAGTTATGTATATTACAAACACTGCCACATTTCTTATCATTTTGAGTGAATTATTAAACAGTGTATGAAAATGTTGTGGGAATATTCAAAAAGTGACTCCTCACATCACAGCCTTGACTTTGAGAGCAGCAGAGAACCTCTAGGCATCACATAAATTACTGCTTTGCTTTTCTGACATAGAAAATACAGTCTGAAACATTTGAATACAAAATCATTTAAGCTTGGAGAAGTCTTGTTGTCATACAGTTCTCCAGGGCTGATTCGCCCGGGGTGGGTCCATGCTGGTGCGTCCATGGGCCTGGATAACGTAGAGAATTATTTTCTGCTCCAAATTAACTTGAGATCTTGTCAACAGCCCTCAATTTATCTCGCACAAAGTGAAAGGATTAGAAGGCAGGGTCTCCACAAATCCCCACAGCTTCCCATTGTCGTCAATTAACCCTGGAAAGGAAGAGGACTGAAGGGGACCTGAGAAGATATTGATCTTGAGGAGGAATCAACAGGGAAAATCAACAAGGCCCCTCCAACAGAGTCCCTCTATACCCTCTGCTAATACACAAGCAGCTGCAGGCTGAGAGGATGCCGTTAATTGTGCCTTCGTCAAACCTTTCCTGTATATTTGCTCAGGCAATTACCAAAACAGCACTCTAAACATGAGTCCCATTCATATGTTAAAACGACCATCATGTGGATAAAGGCCTGCTGCTCCTCTGGAATGACACCTCCACAGTCGTGTACTGTAAGTATTTTTTGTCAATGTGCATATGTTTTTGCTTTCATTTCCAATGTACCGCAGAAAATACAGATTAGTGCTTCTTTTGAAAAAGGACCCCTTCATTTTTCACATGTATTTAAATATGTATACGCACATACAAACAAAAAGTGGTGGATCCAAGGTCATTATCTCCTCATCACAGTTTGTTTTTGATGCAGTTTGTTTTTTTAGTTTGATCATTTTTGCAGGATAGCTCAAAATATTCTAAAAACATTTGGCTAAAATTGCTCAAATTTGGTTGAATGTGTGGCAACAAATGCTCTCTTATGTTTTGATGGGGCTCTATGTCCAACAACATTCTGTACTTTGATGAAAAAGATCTATACATGTGTCCAACAATTGTCTGTCTATTTTATAGAGGTCAGGGTATGAATTCAAGTTCAATGTTCCTCAACTCAAATTTCCCATTATTACATGCATACATTACATAGAACAGTAACAGTACCTTATGTTTCTCGTGCCTCATTGTTTCCACAAGAAGTTATGATTGCAATAGAAAATTTACCTTCTGCTCCTCTGATAAGTGTTACGATCCTGGCTTCCTGTCTCTCCCTGTGTGTCTCCTCTCCTTTTTCCCTGTGTGTGTGTCTGTCTGTCTACCCCTGGTTCCATGGCTGGGCAGCCCCTCACCTGCTGCCAGCTCCTCCCACTGCGACTCACCTGCAGTCACTCTCCCTCATCAGGGAGAGTTTTTAAGACGTGGACTTCCTGCTCCTCGTCGCCGGATTATTCCTCGAGCTCCTTGTCGATGTTTGGTCTTATGGTTCGTAAGTACATGTCTTTAGTCTCTCTCTCTCAACCAGATTTACGTTTTTTGTTGTCCACATTTTTTCCAGTCTCTAAGTGAGCTGTGTTTTTCCTTTGTTTCAGTGTCTGCCTGCCGCTTCCACGCGTGCCTCGTGTCATACCCGCTTCGTCGGTGCTCCTTCTGTTTATCCACTCCTTTTGAGTGCGTCTTTTGTTTAAGTATTATCCGCTCGTTGAGCGTGTTTTCTGTTTTCCTTTTTATTAATAAATTGGTTTTGTTTCACACAACCTCTGTTTTCAGGTCTGCATCTCTGGGTCCTATTACAATAGGCTGTACAGCCCCTTAACAATAAGGCTTAAAGAAAAGTATGTTTTGAGGCCTTCCTGACAATACATTCGTTACCAAGCTCCCCTCCTCACTAATACTGCTTCTATGTTTTCCTACTGGCCATGATTCAGCAATGGTGGCTGGCTCATGCGACCATGTGTATCTTTCTGTTTAATTTAAACAAATCACTGCTGCTGTTTTCTGTTCAGCAGAAATCACTGCCGATGGTTTTGCAAACATGCACTGGGAGGACTCACCACTGCGTTCTGTGATAGAAGTCCTTGTCCTGGATTATTACTTAAAGAGGCACTTCCCTGATAAAAATATTATCAAATGTCTTGACTTCAAGAGCACACTTTTAAATTAGCTTGATCATCAGAAGCATTTCCATGCTGGCAAACACAAGGCCTGTGGATTTGAGACTTTGAAAAAGAGACTCACGCCGAGAGGAAGCGAGAGTTCCTTCTAGCATGAATAACATTTGGAACATTTGGCAAGATACAAGGATCCGCCCTCATGAGTACATCACGTCTCATTCACACACTGGAGGATGCATTTTTCTTCTACATTCACACATACTTAACCATTAGACTTCATAGTCTCTCTCAACCCTCCTCTTTTCTCTTTACTCTCTCAGCAAATTCTTGGTTTTCATGCAGCTCTCTTTGGACATTCTACTGTGATTTATTTCAATTGTCTTTTATATTTAGGTAATATTTCTAAAATAGAAATGTGGCTTTGTTAAGGGGTTTGAATCAAGCCTGCAAATAGTGCCTATAGGAACATATTGTATTAAAAAGTAAATGCAGAGAACTTGCCACAGGCAGATGAAGGATCACATCTTGTGAAATGGTGGTATGAACCAACACATAACAGTTCACATTTACGGAAATGATGAATTGTTGGCAAAATTACACAATTTGGGATTCGCGTAAAACATAAAAAAAATCAGAATGCAATCATTTTAAAGTGTGTTTACTGAGAACGGTTTTACAAAGTGTTCCTGACTCCATGTATAGTAATATCCATTATACAATCATGTGTTCACAAAGTGGTGAACCTCGCTCCATCCTTGCTTGTGATCAACTGAGCCTTTCCAGGATGCTCCTTTCATACCCAATCATGATACTCTCACCTGTTACAGTACCAATCAACCTGTTTACCTGTGGAATGTTCCAAACAGGTGTTTTTGGAGCATTCCGCAATTTTCCCAGTCTTTAGTTGCTCAGAATAAGCAGATATTTACATCCATCTAGTCCCACCAACAACTTCTTAAGGTACATCCCTGTAAATCACTTTGTGACATCAACCTTGTTATTTTCCAGTTTACCTCACAAGATGGAAGATAAAATCATGCTGTAAACTTTCCAAAGTTGTAAAATTGTCTCATATAAATAACAGTGGAGTGTTTTTACATGTGATGTCCTTCAACTCAGGAATCCAAGTCAAACTAGAATTTCTGGATTGTAGTTCATCTTCTGTAGCGCACACCCATACTTCCACAGACTCTTTTTAATACAGTGCTGTTTTCAGTTGTAAAAGTTGTAATGCACATAGAGGTCCAGACTATTCTCTGCAAGATCTCTCTCCCTTCAGGTGCTCTAACCAACCATTTGGTTGGTAGACTAGAGCAGCGATGTGGGCACAACGCCTCACTGGCTTCCCAAACGTAACCTCTGCCAATTGTGTTTGCATGGTTTCCCACCCAAACCAGACAGAGGTATATAAATATACATGTCCTTATTTCTGGACCTTCAAAGTGTGTCTTTCAGCAACACACATGATAACACACACCAACACACATACCACAGGATCGTTCCAATTTTCTTACATGTGGCTGCCCAAGGAGACTAAAAACCCATCAGCCCTGGTCCCCTTACCAGCCCCCTAAGTCATTGGCAGAGGCTGTGAAGTCTGACAGCAGTGCCATGCTAGGGCCACAGCTCCATTTAACAGTGCCCAGAAACATGATGACCTGAGCCTGCAGGCTCCTGCTGGACGTCAAGAACTTTCTCATCAGATGCAGCAACTGAAAGCCATCCCTTCAGTCAGAGTGTATTTCTTGGTCTCAGTAACAGCTTTACAACCCCCCCCCCCCCCCCCCGCACCGATGAAGGGAAATGAAGCTAATTATGGACCCTCCATCTGCAGTGAGGGTCCGGATGCAACATGCATGAGCATCTTGGCAGGGAATCAAGATAACTACAGGCTATGGAAGGAGCTCTGGTAAAGGAAAATAAACAACATAGCAAAATGTTGCATTTAGCTGTTATTCTGCACTCTGGAGGTGACACCCATGTAACCATGCTTCAAACATACAATACATCAACAGCCATTTTTGAGATGGACCTAACTGTGATATTCTTAAAGTAAAACCTAAGTATCAAGGATAGGTCTATCTCAAAGACTGCAGTTAAATCGAACAGTTACGGGTTTGGAGATGAATATTTTGGGATAAAAGAAACCACTATTCGTTGTTATCCACCTGAGAATTTTAATGGCAGAAAATCATTTTAATTGTTGCAGAGTATCATTTTGGTTTTTTAGTTTTTTTGGACTTGGTAGACCTCATGACACACTAAGCTCTCCAGCAAACTAAAAGCAGCTTTAGAAAACTAATGCAAATCCAATGCTTTTTTAGCAGGGGAGAGGCTGGTGTTAAAGACTGCCACTTCCAAAGCAGTTTACTGACTGGTTTTAAACTGAAAAGTCAAGGAGATGTAAAGCAGCCAGAGCAATTGTAAGCTTTCTAGTGTAATTTGCTGAGAAACCATGCAGCGCGACTTCCAGAGTGCACAGCCCGGCTGCTGAATCTCCAAAATAGCAAATATTAAATGCAGAAATAAAATATTATGAAATAATCATATTAATATAGAAGTCTATTTAAAAATTAACCAATACATTATGAAAAAGGTTCTATAAATTATTAACGCTCAATTCAATTTTTTTTTTTTTACTAAATTTAGTGTAAGAAGATGGACCAAAAGAGTGGAGTCTCTTTGGTCGGTGAAGTTAACGAGAGCTAGCTAACGGCTGCTGACAGGCTGGTGGCATGAGTGACAACTAACTCTTGCAAAATGACATGAAACAACAGTGCACCATCTCATACATAGAGAAGTGGTTCCTCCTCTGTGAGAAGATTCAGGCCAGTCCAATGGATCTGCCTGATGGACACAACAAAGTCCTCCGAAATGAACCAGTTAAGTTTTTTTTTTTTTTTCCACAGGAGAGAATGAACCCAAATTCTGAACTCAGACATGGAGACAGGATTTGTATAAAAAAGCAAATGGTTTAATGAATGGTTCGAAAAAGTGCAACAGATGAGTGTGGGAGACCCAGAAAATGGTGAGTTGACTGGGAGTGAAGAGGCAGGAAGAATGTATCCAAATCCAGATTACTCATGACAAACAGACTGACAGGGCGCAGACTGGAAGATTAGGCACCTGAGCTCAAAAGACAGCAATCAGGAAGGCAGACAAGGCAAAAAGGTAGCAAAAATACTTTGGCTAGATCTCAGGAGTCTCAGTCATTACCATGTGGATGAACAGACAGTTCAACAGATACTGGGGGGAAAGCCTGTCCTTAAATAGTGTGGCAGCAGGTGAGTCTTGATGACATGATTAGAGGCAGGTGCACCCTGCAGTTAGACACACAGGACAGACAAGGGAGAGACAGACAGGAGACACAAAGGCACAGTAGGACAAAAGAGAGGGGAAACTGCAGAGCCCAACAGAGCCACAAGTTACCTCATTTGTAACTGCCCTCAGAACGACACGTCGGTGTTTTGTGATCTGACACCCCTCTCATCAGGGAAACATCAATTGTCAGTATCCTCCAAAGCTGTTACAAACCATCGTTAAGATTTGGTTAAAGTTAGAGGGAGAGCATAATGTATACGAGGAATGAGGAATAATTTAAGTACACGACTCCAAAAAAATATAGTTTAGTCTAGTTTTTTTTAATGCAGCAATCATGTTATGTGATATACTTACAATAATAACCACTTGGTTGAGGTTAGGAAATGATGGTGGTCATAGTTAAAAAAAAAGAAAGAATGTTGGCTGTTAGTGGGAAGTGGGAAATGAACAGTGGTCTCCTGTGGCAAAGTCCCACAGTTCACTGACCCATTCATCCACCCTGACCTCCTCCTAATGCACACTTTATGGCTCTACAGTAATGTCACCCAACGTCCATTTTCTTCCGAAAGAACTCATAACTCCTACAGCTGCTACAGGGCTTTGGTACTTGACTGTAAAGGAATGTTGATTTTGGGCATTTGCTGATATGACTGATGATGTCTTTTGTGAGGGGCGGGAGGACAGTCTGAGGGTCACGAGTGTCCCAAAGCAGAATCAATATAAAGGACAATACAATAAATGTAAAGGGAGGATTGGAAAAATGGTTCTAGCACTGGGGGTCATAAAGATAAGCAATAAGTACAATATTGTCGACCTGCTGACCAGCTTAAGTGCTTTCCAGTGGCAGTCACTAGTCCTGCTTCACCTTTGGCAAGGCTTATTTCATCATTATTACTCTTATTAATATTTTATTTTATTTTTCTTTTCTTTTCTTTTCTACACACTTTTCTACACGCACGCACGCATGCACGCACGCACACAACCCATAATCTCTCCTGTTATTAAGTGAATGTCACCAGCATACAGTAAGTATCCTGTACTTGAGTTTTGTTTTGTTTTGTTTTGTTTTGTTTGTCCAAACTACAACTTTGGCTACTAAATTCACAGATACTCTGCATTTATTCATATTATTTGTCTAATAATATCTTACACTTTCTAAATATGGCCTTCATTCCATGATGTAAATGACTGTCTTTCATGACTTAGATGCAAAAGACAGTACTGAGAGCAGCAGTCAAATTCACTGAAAGACTTAAACAAAATAAAGGTCAAGCAGACTTTTTTCTTTGCTGGTTGAAGGATCATGTAACTTAATTGGAAGAAAGATAGTTAACACTTCATTCCAAATACTCCTCTCTAGATTTCATGTAGCTCTGTTTACCCATGTAAACTTTCTTCAAAGTAAGCGAGCTTAAAAGCAGGGAAAACAACGAATCCCCGCCTGTTTCTGGATGTCTCTCTATTCACTGAAAATGACCCGCCTTCATCTCCTAATGCAAATTTTAGCAGACGCTCCATGTCTCCTCCAGAAAACACCAACCTTTGATCATAAGTAATAAGGCATTTTTTCCTTCACTTCAGTGAATGTGACTGAAATATTTGAGTTTGTGGCTTGAGGCGAAGGCTTATATGAGAAAGTTTAGGCCGCTCGCTGCAGAGGAGTCCCAGACTTCGACAGAAGGGCTAAAAGTGGTTGCCTTCCGTTCTGCATACTAAACGCTCCAACGCTATCACGCTCTCTTTCTATCAAATCTCGTTCCAACTCCCTCTATCTCTGTCTATTTATTTCTATCGCTCTCTACCTTTCCTCCTCTTGCTCACCTTTGCCAGAGCACACAGACTATAATTCATGCTTGGAAAGTCTCTTTGAATAATATCTATAAGGATCAGCCACTCAAAAAAGTGTTTGATGTGTTTTGAGGCTATAACACATTTCCAGCGTTTGTCAACACTGCACGAAACTCAACCGGGAGGTCGGAAAAGTTGAAAAAGTGTAGTTATCATCTACAAGTTAAGAGTTTTAAGAAAACTGAATCATCCAAAAATAAAAAAATTTAAATAAATCACGCACTGTTGGACTACAATTTCGCTTTGAATTTCTCATTGAAGCAGTATTCAGTTGTGGCTATGCTATGCGCTCGTAAAGTGTGTAGGATCTAGTGACATCTAGTGGTGAGGTTGCAGACTGTAACCAACAAAAACAGATCATCTTAACCTTCTGTGTGGTGGCCAAGGTTGGCTCATCTGAAGGCTACTGTGGAAACACAGCGGTGCAACATGAGGGCGGACCCACACTCTCTGTAGATATAACAAGTTCAACACTGTTCGTATTTTCAGGTGATTATATGCTAATGAAAACATGATTATTGATATTATGTTACAATATTGCTAATAGGCCCCCTAAGTCCTACAAACTGGACTTAAGGTAGCTGGGGATGGGTCAAAATGGAAACGACTGTATCTTTAATACATAAAGTAATGTAGATATGCTTATGGAGTGAGTGAGGCAGGCGAGGGTCAAAACCAGAAGGCAGTCCAATGCAAGCAAACAAATCCAATGAAGAGCAGGCAGGAATCCAAAGTCCAATAAACAGGCTAAAGGTCAGACATGGAAGTCAGGCACGCGAAAGCAGGTACCTGATTCAGGTCTCAAGGTAACAGATAAACAGAATGCAAGTACAGAGGCTAAAGAGTCGAGACCTAAAGCACATGGTAACTGACTTAACAATCTGGCACGAAGCAAAGGAAGCAGACCAGTACATACAGTCAGTGGCTGATGATGGAATGAGTTGGAGGTACGGAGGTGGGTGGGGGGAGTCCAGGCAGAGTGGATGACAGAAGGGAGAACAGGTGTGTGGTTGGGTGGGGCAGTCAGGTGAAAAGAGACAAAGTGTGAGGGCTGCTGGTGGAAAAGTGAGAGAGAAGAACAGCGCTGAAGAGCCTGGGAAAACAGAAATGAGGCTGGAGAACAGGAACAGCAAGATGGAGTGTGACAAATATTTAATGGGTTACTGATGTATTTACTATGTAATTCACTTCATCACACGCTCACATTTCATCTCTGGTTTATTTGCCTCAAACAGGCATTGCACTGGCTGCACAAATTTCAGCTTTGGGCTCACTAGCCTTGTGCGCATCAACTGTGTGTGTGTGTGTGTGTGTGTGTGTGTGTGTGTGTGTGTGTGTGTGAGAGAGATTTTGCCTGTGTGATGACCCAGACTCTGTTATCTTCCACAGAATGCTGGCCAAAGGCTGATTACACAGCATATGACTTGACACCTCTATCTAGTCAGACTCACCGGATGAAGACTGTGGGTATAAGCCTTCGGCCCTTCTGCTATCTGTGCGTTACTGTTTTCAAAATCCCTATTACTACAGAAAACAGCAACCTCCGAGCTAGCAACTTGCATGCTGATCTATGCTGAAAATGGCAGGTTACCCTAACCCTGACCTGCTTGCTAACAGAATGAATGTAAACAAGCTAGCAGCTGTTACCTTTTCTTTTGCAGGGACATAGACATTTTAATCCTACGTGTAAATGTTCCACCTAAACAAGGTCCCCTGTGACTCAATTGCTGCACCCGGGCTTAGCACCGGTCAACATTATTGTGGCTGGTTTAAAGAGCCTTTTTTCCCATATACTACAATGATAATGAGTGTAGCCAGACCTTACTCCAGCTCTGACACAGGGATGTGGAAATCTGGCCATCACCAATTTCAGTGGTCTCTTGAGCCAAATCCAGAATTGTGACTGTATTGGCTTTAGCCCCCAGAGCCCACTCAAAAGGTCATATCAGCAGGACCTTCATCCTGATCCTCTTTTAAACGATGAGGATCATGATTCTATTTTTGCCATTAGTGCTATCATAGCGTGAAATGCTGCTAAGGGATAATCTTTGAGCATTTTATATGGGAGTGGACTGAGAGTGAGGCTTTCACCATCCAGGGAAGGTCAAAGTCTACGGCAATATCGCAATATTTGCACCACACTGGAAGTGAGGCAGAATGTAGTGCGTTAAACACAAGGTTGGAAAACATTCTCCAGATATCACGAGAGTGGAGTTATTATCAGATTGACATCAATACTGAGAACATTTGTCTAATGAGGACGGTCCTATCTGACTCACACCAAGGCTCTATCTAGACTTGTTATATCCTGTTATACCCTGGTAAGTCTGTACGTCATGAAACTATTTGACTTCCTGGCCAGGAAAGAGGTGAGCTGTATAATTCAGAGGGGGATAATCTCGTGAACCATTTATGTGGGCTGAGCTGCTCATTATTTCTCAATCAGGCCTGGATTTGGGAATGTAGAGTGGCAATTTGTTCTCAATCCTAATTCAGCCGAATTAATGCTGCACGTATGTTCATACCCAGGCCTGCACAGAGGAGCACAGAGTACTCACCAAAGCTGCAACTGGAGGCTGCAGAGCTTTTGCAGTAGATTAGGCTGATATCCAAAAGGATTTGGTGCTGTACACCTCATGAAAGCACTGTGTAAATGGGTCCATCTAATGATCCAACTTAATATGATTAAAAAGAATAAAGCTATATACACGTGCTCTCCCTCTCTTTTTCTGTCGGTCCGTCCCTCACATACACATACATAAACACACTCACACACTGTATTACCGAAGGCCCTTCACATTACCCACTTCCATGCCAGTTTGTGCAGCAATTTGAGCCGATGTGTGGTTATCCTTGCAAGGCCAACAACACACACAGATTCCCATAATCTGCTGCAAACCAAATGTCCACAATCTGAGAGCAGGACTCTCACCATGCCTACTTAAAAAACACCCAGCAGCACTCTAATCCACTGTGACATAACACACAAACACAAACCAGCCAGGATGAATGTAAAGTGATAAAAGTGAAAAGCAAATTCATGTACTTGAATACTATGAATGTACATGTACAATGAATTTATAATGTGTTCCTTTCTTATTCATTTCCTTCCACAATATCTTTGGTGTTAAAAGGTTATAGCTGGGAACAAATATTTGTCCCTCAAACAGAGCAACCAGCACGGTGATGCGTTTTTCCTCGTATTGTTTGCTGAAGCAGCTTGAGTTCCTGGAAGTGGTGCTCCTTTCCTTGTCGGCTCAGGAATTAAAGGCAAAGCTCGATTTATAATTCTGTTTTTTTTATTCGGTGGATGTCTCTGCAGCAGGACAGTGAGGCAAATTGTATCATGCACATTAGCCAAAGTTTACATCCTTGAGATCTCCACTTCCTGTTGACCACACCAGTTGTGGCTTCTGTCTTTTTTAGCATAAACAGTGAACCAAACCAGCATCAAACCAAACCATGATGGACACACCACAAAACATAGAGCAGCTGGAAGAACAGCATGCTGAAGACGGTACACAACTACTCCTGGTGTATAGTTAACATTAAAAAAAAGATATTGATGTCAAAATGAACTTTGAAAATTTGCAGCAAACACAGCCTACAGGTGTAAGCACATGTGCACATCATGGAACTGACAGACGAGAGGTCAATCATTCAAACAGTAAATTTAAATCGTGAATGAGGTGAACGCTGGAGAGGGGAGCAGCGTTCATAAAGCACAAAGCTTTCCTTCATGTTGATTTTTGTTCCTAAATCACTGTTCATGCCTGTAACCAAGTTCTTCTGCTTATAATGTGTTGCTGTTTTCAATAAAACAGTTCCTGACTACCATCACTGGATGCTTAGAAAAGGAAATGCCATTTTTATAAACTGGATGTAGGTTGAATCACCACTCAGTCGATGATAAGGCGTACAAAAAAGACAACTTGTCTATATGAAAATATCATGGAAGATCTCTTTAGATAGGACTATTAGAATGCAGAGTGTGAGGCTTTTCATTCAGACCAGCCACCCTCCAAACCCTTAAGCTACAGGATGAAATATAACACAGCTGGCTCGGCTGGTGTGGAGTAACATGTTGCATTAATGTACTCTCTCCTGCGAAGCCATCTTCACGGGCAGAACATGCTCTTAACTGGGAGAGCTTGGCAAGCCAACATTTCTTGATGTACCTCAGGGGCTTAGGGGGACTGATGTCCAATTCTTTACAGTTCCATGCCTCCAATTTTCACTCTCTAATGGAGTGAAACATGTTTCAGTACTAAGGAGTTAAAAAAAAAAAAGGAACTTCCGTTCCCCACAGCACTGGGCTATTTTCTCCAGTTGATTCACTATGAATAATTCTATGAATAAATGACAACGTTCCTTTAAAGCCATTTGACCAGAGCTTTACATTATTTTTCCACTCTTAAATCCTGTTAATGCCATCATTAATATTTATTTATGTATTTACAGGATAAATGTAAACAAACACATACCTCTTCTGTCAACAGCAGTCAGGACATGCTTGCAATTCTTTTTCTACTTTTCACCAGGATTGGCACGCAATCACGCTCCTCCGCTGCCAGAAACCTGCTTGTGCCTCGCCATGGGGTGAATATGTCCTGCTGTTCATTCCTGTAAATATGACTGATTCCTTTTATTACGCACCATTGTGTACTCATTCATCGTTCAGATTCTTCTAAATCTCCTCATTCTTGGGTTTAGACAGTGAAGAAAGAGGAAAGAAAAACAGAGAAAGGGGGGGAATGACTTGCGATGCTGTTTATTGCTGGAGTGACTCCAGCCCAACCTATCTCATTAGTCTGTTTGTGATTAAAAACTACTCTAAGGCTGATATCATTAACCTGCCCACACAACCATACACTCTCAATGGGGCCTTACAAACTAGCAAGAAGAAATGAGCTTGCGCCTTGTGTGTGAGCTCCAAAATTCACTCATTTTACTCACAGCTGCACCATCATAATCATGAGCAGTGGGTTTCACTTAGATACACTGGAAATTAAACAGGTGTATGTATCAGATATTGGTTTGGCGTTAACACTGAGTGGCCTGTGATAGGGTTGAAAGAGGACTTTCGCCATCTATCAGCGATTATGGTGGAATCTATAGCCTTTTTCCCCACTGTCAGCCTTTATAATCCCTTCCTATGTTATCTGATTGCAACCCCAGTCACAAGCTTCTCGGTGTGAGATTACAAACATCTGGCGGGTCATCTACTCTCAAGCTGTTATGATAAAATTCAGCAGCAGAGAGGGCTTCTGGACAACTACGGGGGATTTTAGTGATGGAATATCCCACACAATCGAAGCCCTAATGTAATGCTTCGTCATCGCAATGAGATCCCACCACCTTACGCCCTGCTGATGTGGATATGTGATTAAAAAGTGTAATCTGAGAGGTTTGTATAGACTGATATGCAATATACCACCTCACAGCCAGAGTTTTTTTTCTTCAGGGTTATCTACTCTACTAGAATGTCAAATGTTGTATCTAGACAGCTTAGTGGGAAAAAAAGAGAAAATTAAAATGAGAAATATGCAAAATTGATCCTGTATGTTAAAGGAAAACACTGACATTTGTGATGAGAAGGAGAGTTATATGTTCCTCCTGAATTTTCTAGCCTATATACAGCCATTACCATCTCCAGATCAAAAAAAAGGTTGTTGAATCCCATCCAACACATCTGACATGCAGGGTCTGGCTAAAGATCAAACTGAACACCAGATGCAGAATTGAAGCCTTTAAGAAACTTCTTGCAGGGCTGGGCTGTTATTGAAAGTTAAAGACAACATTAGTAAGAGTTCGCATTGCAGCTTGTGAGATAAATGTTAACATTTTAATCTTAATCCTGGACAATATGACCAGAAGTACATCAGGCTTTTTCAACGTTGCTATGAGCATTTAGGGATGGCAGTGTCAGTCTGTCCCCCACTTTGGTCCAGACTGAAATATCTATTAACTATTAGATGTGTGTCATAAATCTCATTCATGATTCCCAGTGGATGACCTTACCCAGCACCACCTGGTGGGTCTATGTACAGCCATTACCATCACCACAGGTTCACTTTACAGTGAATGTTACAGTGCTAACATGCTAAACTAAGATGATGTAGAATTAGTGTGACAGTCTCATTGTGAGCATGTTAGCATTTAGCACAAAGCACCGATGTGCCTAAATATAGCCACACAGAGCAGGACTGTAGACTGTTAGCCTTGATTCCTCCTATACCTCAAATCATTTAAAACTGGATAATAGAAAATAAGAATAAACATTTCCAGTGTGGATTATATTTCACCTTTTTTCTTCATTATATGCAGATCACAATCAGGCTACACGTCCAGCAGAATATTTTTTGCATTTTCCCAAAATCCAAAGGGATGCAGATTTGCATTACTAATTGTTTATCGTTTTAATTAGAGACAAAACAAGTAAGCAGATGTCCAAACAGCAACTGTGGCTTTGAGCAATTAATCACATCCCGAGTACTAAATCTGACTCTTTTAATTCCATTTTCCATCTACTTTCATCAAGGCTGAAAAAGGACAGATGCACCATAAACTGAGATTTTACACTTTGGGCAAAGCTGTGACTCCAGCCAAGCGAGTGTACTTCAGTGAGCACCTGAGATACAAATTATGCATCAGTGCCCTCAACCCACACTGCTCCTTCTTCTTATAACAACTTCATAGACATTCAGGAAACAGAATTTCACGAACGCCAAATATAACTCTTGAGTGTGGCAGGAGAGTCAACCAAGGAAACTTTCAAATGAATCCACCTGCTAAGGCAGCCTTCAAGGTCTCGATCAAAATTTTACTGTTCCCTCACAGTAAGCAAGCACTGCAGTGCAGATGCAAAAGATTTTTTAGAAATGAAGGGGAGGGAGGCAGAGACAGGGTGTGAAGGAAAGAGACATTAATAAACAAATTGTGAATCCTCCATGTCTCTATCATCTAACCCTTTCTTTCTGTTATTCTTGCTCAAATCTAACAGCTGGTGGCACAAAAAGGGAGAGAGTTTGTTTTGATGTTTGTGCAGAGTTGAGGCAATAAATTGGACAGGGATTTAGTAAATCAGAATTCATTGCAAAAACTTTCTGATCCTGGAGGTTCAAGGGCTCTGGATAAACAAGACTGATTGTTTCAGAGGCATGCATATATTACCCCTATTTGAGCCCGAGCTATTACACACAGACAGCTAAGGGAATATAAGCCAGACTCATATCGAAACGCCTTTGCGGAAAAACATGGCTAGATCAGTGGAATTTTTCAAGCAGGCATTTCTTACCAAACGCTCAAGCCTTGATACATGACAGACATGATGTTAAATGTCTTGAGTCCTGCTCAAACAATATGCATGACAGAAGAGTTCATCGGGGGCCAAAACAAAAAGAACAGCTGTCATGTTCCCTTTTCATCATAAACGGTACTGACAATAGCTGACAGCAAAATAGTGAAAATATTAAGAATTGACTCAAAATATCACTGCCATCATCATCTTTATCCTTTAGCACGACCTCAAAGTTCAGAGGGACTAAAAGCATCTCTAATAATACTGTGCAGAGGGTGTGAACGAGCCAAATTCACAACATTTTGCCACACACTTCTGAGAACTAGAAACTTAATATTTATGCAGTTCACATAAGGAACACCCGCTTAGTTCACCATCTTTCCACTGAGACTAAGCCTGCATTTAAGATCGTCATTTTCCAGAGAACCTAATCTCAGTGAGGTTATTTAATTTGCAAGCTTTGTCACTGCTAAAAGTCCCCTTTCACACAAGTGGAAACTGCGTTTAGTAGCGGTAAGTATGATTTTTACTGCCCCATTGCACCAAATGTTCAGAATATATGTTGAAGGGGACGCCGTTAATGGGGTTGTTGATCAATACCAACGACTCAACAATTACCAGGTGCTGAGAGTTCTGGCCTTCAAAACTAGTGCGCCCTGTGGGATTTCAAGGCACTTCCACCCCCCACTTCCACTGCACTCCCACACACACACACACACACACACACACACACACACACACACACACACACACACACACACACACACACACACACACACACACAGACACCAGTTTTAACTGCTCACTTCATTCACAAGGATTTTAAAGCCTCATTCCTCAGCCTTTTAGTGTAATGAAGTACTGCATTGTTCTCTTTCTTGCAGGCTTGTTCTGTTGTGAAAATGTGAGTTTTTTGTTGAAGTCAATTACAGGGTGAATGTAGAGGATGTGATGGGTCAGAGGATGCCATGTCAGAGACTTGTGTGGGAGGAGATTAGTTGTATTGATAGTGTAAATCCTGCTGGTTGCCAGCAAGGTCAGTAAAGAAAGTTCACTTAGTCAATCCTTGAATGTCCATTTAAGTTGTGCTTTGTGCTTCAGTAAGAATGTATTGTAAAATCCCCCAAAGTTGTGTAAAATGTAAATAAAACAAATTTTTTGGACATATACGCAATCGAAAAGGTTTCCAAGACAACATAGTTAGCTAATACTTTACCTAATCAACTGCAATTTCAAAAAAATGGAACAGGAGCAACTAAAGACTGAAAGTTGTGGAATGCTCCAAAAACACCTGTTTGGAACATTTACAGATAAACAGGTTGATTGGTAACAGGTGAGAGTATTATGAATGGGTATGACAGAGGCATCGTTTTCAAGACAGGAGGGTTTGCCAATATGTGAGCAAATAATCCAACAGTTTAAAAATGTTTTTCAATACTCAATTACAAGGAATTTAAGGATGTCACCATCTACACTCCATATCATCAGAAGATTCAGAGATTCCAGTGAAACCTCTGCAAGAAAAGGCCGAAAACCAATATTGAATGCTCATGAAATTTGATCCCTCAGGCTGCACTACATTAAAAACTATCAGTATTCTAGAAAGGATATTACTATATCAGCTCAGGAACACATGGTACAACCACTGTTGATAAACAGAGTTCATCACTGTATCTGTAAATGTAAGTGAAGACTCCTGAATTTCCCATGCAAAGAGAAAACTGTACACTAACAACACCCAGAAACACTGCTGACTTCTCTGCAGCCGAGCACATGTGAGACTGACTGATGCAAAGTGGAACAGTGTGCTGCGGTCTGATGAGTCCACTTTTTTGAATGTTTTTGGAAATCACAGACATCACGCCTTCTGTTTCAAGAAGAAAAGGACCGTCCAGATTGTGACCAGCACAATGTTCAAAAGCAAGCATCTGTGATGGCACGGCGGTGTGTAAATGCCCATGGCACGGCTAACTTCCATGTCTGTGAAGACACCATTAATACTGAAAGGTTTTGGAGCAACATATGCTGCCATCCAGACAACAACACAATGCCAAGCCACATTCTGCATGTGTTACAGTTTTTACTGTGTTCAGTTGAATACTGGGTGAAAAATATTTGCAAATCCCTGCATTCTGCTTTTAATTTCATTTTACACAGCATCTCAACATTTTTGGAATCAGGCCTGTAGATTTAAATCTGGCAAAACATAAACATCTCGAGTTTGAATTAAACAAGAATCCGGCACATGGCAGACTTTGTGAACCTTCTCGTATCACCTCTACTCTGCTCAACAATTAGGCCGGTCGTGCATCTCTGTTACCAAACAAACTTTAGCATAATTACAAACTGAATAGAGGAAGCGTATCTGAGGTGCTGTCTAAAGAGTGATTTCACTGCATGTAAGGAGACAGACTGCACTAACCATAGAAACAGCTGGAGCCACACCTGCTACAGGCTGTGAAAGATGCTAGCAAGCTAATTTGTGTTTTATTTTTGATTCTATTTATTTTTCACTTTGACAAACATAATCACAATGAAAACCATCTCTTACTTTAAAGAGACAGTAATTGAAGATCTTTGCCCAAAATGCATGAGCTATTCTGGTGAGTGGTCTGATTGTATCTTTTCAATTAAGTTCATTATGGAAAATAACTTTAACTTTGGTGAGTTTTTTTATAGGTACCATCTCTGTTATATAAATGGGCCATTTATAGACATGTATACAAATTAGGAGCAATTCAGAAGTAGGACCTCTTGCAATCAGCATGTTGATATAACAGCAACATCATACAACTACTTGAGCTCCAAAGAGCAGATATGTTGGGGTTGTTATCTCGAAAACATCCAGTATGACAAAAAGGAACTCCACTCTCTAGTATGAAAACTGTATTCATATTTTGCACATTGAATTTTTCACATTGTTTGGACTTATGAACCGCTGATTTATCAATTATTCAGAAAGATAATCAGCAAAATAATTGTTGGTTGCAACACAACTTTATATAGACTTAATTACAAACTGTAAAATTTCTAACACATCTGTACACTTGTGCCCTAATTTATCTTGTCCTGGTTGTAACCGTCCAACAATAACACCGTGGGACTAAACAGCCTCCACTTGTCTCCTCCTCATCTTCACTGCCAGTCCTATACTGAATCTATGAGTGCATTGTGCAACATAAGCAGCTCCTTCTCCCATGTTTCAGTGAAGTACATCTATTTTCTGTCGCAGCTGCGGATTAATTGGCTTGAGAGCAGAATGTCATTATTAATAGTATCAGACAGATCTCAACCCCTGGGATGAGGGTACAGTGGGAGTTCCATTACACTCTGCCAAGCTCCATCTACTACCTCAGTACACTGATAAAAACAAACCATTTGGATACATGCACCATATCAACGCCATGCCATTTTTTTCCCCCATGAATGACTTACTGTGGTATATATACCTGCAAGAGCTTACAGCGGCATCTATCAGAGTGTCAGACTCTGGAAAATTCTATTTCAGAGGCATCTGAGGAAGCTTGCATTCCTGATACACTGTAAGAAGTCTATTACAGTATCTGTTTGCTGCATCCCATATTCTTTATGTAACACTTGGGTGAAAGTTATCCTTTTGGTGTGCCCCACTGCGTATGATGTTTAAAAGATTGTGGGCCCTTAAATACCGCTCACACAGAACAGGAAGGAATCAACAATCCACTAATTCAGAAAGCAAGAAAGCATCAGATTATTGCTCCAGATTCATATTAAATCCCAAGACAGGGAGGCTGTTTTTATGAAAAACAAATGGATGATAGCTGAACTTGCACTTGACAGAACATGACTTTTCACTATGACTGCTCCAAGTGCTGTCGCAACACCACGGGGTGTTTTTGTGGAGGAATTCATCAGCTCGGGAAGGTCATCTGAGAGGCATTCACCCCACGAGCCCTTCTTGGAATAGAACGCATTAAAGAGGGATGAGGCTCCACTCAGGGAAGAGGTGTGCTGTTTTCATAATGTAGGCTGAAATATCCCCGTATGTCAGCACAATGGTGATCGGTCACTGATTTATCCAGAGATGACAAAATAAATCTGTGTAACCAGTAAAATGCTGCCTTCAAGCCACCTTCTGTCAGTCAGTCAGCCCTTTTATGCCATTAATTTAACGACAAAGTGCTGAGGCGCTGTACAACACCTTTAATTTAGTTAGGTGTTTGCTTGTATTACAGAAACACTGAAAATGCATTTGTTTCTCTGAAGGAAGAAGTATCTTAAGCAACATATTCTAAATAGAAGTAAACAGTAAACTGGTGTCCAGATTAGCATATTTAGCACTCCATATTTTATGTCGTCAGGAATCATGAGACCTCAGCATTAGTTCAAAGCTCCATTAATTGACTTCTTATGGCCGCCGGGTGACACAGAGTGAAATGTTTTGACATTTTGTTAGCATTTCTTTGGAGACGTGTCTCTGGTCACATGATGAATGTATGTCCAACACTCCCTCTCCTTCTAGCTCTGGTTTGAGGTGGAAATGATCAGATTCTCTAGCTGTTAGATGCTCCTGTAACACTTTGTGGTAAGGGAACTATCATGACTTTATGCATGGGACACTGTTAATTCTTGTACATTCCTGATAGTTCAGGAAGTACTACAGGATTGAGTGCATGCTTTTACATGCATGACATGATAATTCATGTTCCCATGCCATAAAGTGCTGCCAATGCACACAGGAGCTACAGTTGGGTGATAATCCTCTGTGCATCACTGCAAGCAGCATCTTTCACTTTCCACATTATTCCATCCATTTTTTATTCTGTACAAGAATATTGATCAGCACTTTAAGTCCAGTCAGTGATAGCTGAACTTGTCTACACTGGTTACTGTCTGTTGTTTGTATTCTTGCAACAGCAGAATTTTCACATTCTGTTGAGCCTCATGGTGATTGGTGATATTCGTGAATGTTAATTACTGCCTGGACATATGGGCAGCACATAAGGGCAAGTGTAACATATTTCACAGCTTCATCAAAAAAAAAAAAAAAAGAAAAGAAAAAAGATTGAATGTATTTTCAGTTGCATTTCCAGACTTGCCTTTTTTCATTTCCTTGTGAAATAATTTTGATCATTCTGAATGGGATTATGAACCAGTCAGGGCAATGCAGTAAAACATTTTTCTTCTGTGCCACATGAAAAATATTATTTGAGTTAAAGCCACTGAAAGCCCCGAGGACTCTTTGTGACCATGGCTCACGAAGTTGGATGTAAGTTTATGACGGCGCATAAAAATTCAAGCTGAACCTGAAAGGCACCAAATGGCTGTGGAAATAGGTTAACATTGTGGGGATTGGACCATAAATAGCCTAACTAATTTTGTTAGCATATTTTATAGCAGAATCCTGTTTCCATAAAGATATGCATCAATGATGGAGAGGGGAAAAAAACTGTTCAGCATTTACACGCAGAGGTTTTCTTTTTTTTAAAGCTTAATGGTACATTAAATTTCAGAAAGGCAAAAAAAGAAAAAAGCAACACTATTATGTAGCTCCAGTGCTTCTTCAAATGCATCATCACGCCTTACCAGAATAACAGGTTCAGACTGGGATTCTTTTAGCGCTAATATTATCTCTGCTGCTTTTTACTCAGCTGTACCCAGGCTGGTTGTTACCATTTCACACAGTCTTCCACTTTTGCAATCACTGAGCATTTCTAATGTATTCTGATTACCTCGATGTGTTTCAGAGCTGCATTTTGAAAGCCTCAAATGACTTCCTGAAGGAGCGTGGTGAAAGATTCCTCCAGTGATGAATGTCAGCTGTGTCTCCATGCAGGTAAAACTCTGAGGTGGCTATCGCATTGGAACCTTAGCCAATGACAAAACACGCTTGGACAGAGAAGCTATGACGGTTGTGTGGTAAAAAGGTGTCCTTAGTACAGAATGTGAAGATTAACACTGTGTTTAACGTCAGCTTGTTTTGGCTCATCCAGGAATGCAGGGTGTGTTGCCAGAAATGCCACCTGGAACAGGGAGCCGGTGTGATTATGGAGAAAACTGTGAAAGCTGCCAGGCACTGCAGCTACCATCTCCCTCAGTATATTGTTATGAAACCTTATTTTATGCCACTTTCAAAGAAATGTCTCCAATCTGTCCTGCAGCACTGTCTCCTTCAGCACATTGGTTTTAAACTAAATGTTTTCCTGTGCTTCTGTGCATTTTCTGGATGATTAATTATTCTTAGAATCAATATGCTTTAAGTTCAAGAAGGATATGTGAACTTCCAGTAAATCTGTATGTATGTAAGAGACTATAAGAATATGTTTTTACTAAAAGCATGCAGTTAATGAGATTTGGCTGATGAGGCTTTTTTGCAGGTGTTACAAAAGGGCACCACAGCAATAATACCAATGCATGCTGTATATAGAGCAAATAAAAAATGGGAAAGGTTTAAAAGAAAAGTAATTGTAAAAAAGGTGAGAGGATAGACATTTAGCGATTGCTCTTGGTGCTCATGACTCAGACAGGAGTATTAAGAGCTGCCGTGGGGTGAAGAGATATGAGCATGGATGACCTTCCCTAAATCTGTTGGAAGCAGGAGAAAAAACAGCCTGATATTTGATGGCTCTGTGTGGCAGGAATCAGGATAAACTCTGCACTTTAACTGCTCTTCAGTTACTTCTTCACTAAAATCCTGCAGCTGCACCAAAGATTCCCGTGTCCTGTTTGTGTCTATCACAAAAGCAGTTCAGTTTTCAGATTTCATTCCAGAGGACAGTGATAAATCAATCCAAAAAAAGGTATCGACATTCTTGTGAGGACGCCAATAAATCAGGATTTTAGCGATGTCTCATTTGTCATCTGTATGTGTCTACTGATAGAAGAGCATCACTGGCCAGCAGCATTCACTGTGGGTGAAGGCAAATTGAGTCCCTTCACATAAAGTAGAAATACAATCAGAATTTGCTTTACGGGCTAAGTGCATTTGTATGAGTTTCACATGCAGGTCACATTAAACCAGACGCAAACAATTTCAACTACAACGATCTTAAGGCGGCAATTCCTTGGTCTACTCCATATTTCCCACCAAATTCCATTAAAAACAGATCATTAAATAAATTCTCTGCTTCTTTTTAATGAATGAAAAATGTTGGCAGTGTGCTGTCAAATCATGAACAAATAAACAGGATTCAGACGTCTGAAGTAATGTATACTATGAAGTGCATAGACATAGGTTTTTTACACAATACACACACATTTGAAGCCAGTGGGTAAAGCAATTATTATCTGTTACTGTCAGAGTAAACCCAGGACTCTGGCAAACAGTCCTGCAGTCATTGTATAGTATTATCACCAGTTTCTTTCAAAATACAAGCCAGAGGACTCCAACTGCAAAAACTGGTCAAAATGGTTTAACCGTGTGTCAATTATAAGGCCTGATTTTATATAGCCACGGTATACTGAAGTGAAAGACTTACTGTCCAACTCAAAATACTTCGATATGAACGTGTACATGGATATGCGTGTATGTGTGTGTGTGTGTGTGTGTGCGCATATATGATACATGAACATATATGTAGGGGGATGTATGTGTATGTATAGATGGAGTTCATTGTTTATTCAAGACATGGATCCTTCCAGTGGTTATTGTTCTTTGTTTTAATTTCAACCCCCTCTTTGGGGGGTATGTTTTTTATCCAGTTCGCACAACTTTTGCTTTCTTTAAAAGAAAACTTAATGAAAAGTAAAACAAACCAAAAAATAACACAAGCACAAACCCCCCCCCCCCTCCGTTTTACGGCAAGCCTGCCAAGAGAAGCATCGATGAAATGTGCTCCCCTGACTTGTGTGAATGACCGCGGTATTTGATTTTAGCCACAGTAACCGAGGTAATCAGAGGGTGGTGAGGAGTGCACAACGGCAATTTCCGGAAAGGTCACCTCTCTAATGAGGAGCATTAGCCCACTCACCAGCCACAGAGGAGCTGAGAACCATTTTGTGGCACACAAGCAAGTGGAGGCTGGCAGCTGATGTGCCTTCAGGAAGCGAGCTTTTCAGGTGATTTCTTTCTGTGGGGTTAACCATAGTGTGAGCTGACCCCAGAAAAGCAACAGAATGGATAATGAAGGGACTTTAAAGCAGTTAATGTGCTCCAGCCTAATCTCTACCCCGTTCAAGGTAAATCTCTGCGACTGTCCACAATGGAAAGTGGCTGATGACTGTATTTGAATATTCTGTCAAGGTGTTTTTCACATTGTAACTGAAATGCCTTTGAGAAGATCCCTGCACTTATGCAACAATGTGAGGATGTCGGAACACCAAAAGACACCTCTGCACAATTAGGTTAAATATTTAATGATAAAGCCAGGCTAGAATATACAGGAATCTTGTAACACCAACACCCATAAACTGCACAGATATGTTTACCGGCCCAGATTTGCTGTTTAACTTTATGCCAAAAAGATAAGAGATGAGAGGCAAGCACACAATCCTTATGTGCAGCTGTGAGGGGATAGATTTGGGGATCACTCTAAAATGTTAATGTCATTTTCTGTGGGCTGGGAAGAGTACATACCCGACAGAAGAATAAATAGTGCAAATCTATAAGACCTTGGTTGGTGGTGATAGGATAGCTCTCCTTTTGCAGAACTACTATTTCCAGTGATAAGATAGATGTATTTGAGCATAATCGTGCCCAGCCTGGTGTTATTCTTCACATATTCTTCACAAACACGGAAAAAAAATGTTGGTTGGGTTGAGCGTGGCTGAATCAAAGGATACATGAAGAAGCTCCCAAGACCTTTTAAGAATTTGTGACAATCAATGGAAAGGTGAGCCATTTTGGCTGGCATCATTAATGTCAAAAGAGACTAAACCGAGAGGCAGCCCCTCAAACTTGAGTGGCAATCCGAGGGTAAACATTGCACCTGTCAGCTCATTACTGGGGCTTCAGTGTGGCAGCAAAGCTGTTTGCAGGATGGACGGCAGTTGCCTTGCAGCCAGGGTAAATACCTTGCCCTTCTGCTGTATTCCCAGGATTCATTATACTGCAAGCCAACACACAGGAGGAGCTGTCAGGAGTTACCAGTTCCATTACCCACTAAATCTTTTAACAGGGGCTTTAACTTGTTGAATGAGACTGATATTGATTTAGGGCGGGTGGTGAGGTTTGGGAGCAGGGGATGGGTTGATTCAAACCACTAAAGTACTTGAAAGACACCCCTGAAAATCAGATCCCACTGAATCATCAAGACCTTCTCTCTACCAAAGTTATTTCAGCAGTGGAACCATAATTGTAGGACTTTTCATCAATTTCCATTCATCCAAATTACTCCTCCGATGGCAGTCCAAAGTTGCTTATTAGCTGTGTTAAATAATGTGGGCCATGAAAAAGAAAATCCCTTTAATTGCAAAGCAGATAAGCTGCTTACTTCATCTGCAAAAGAGCCGAGCTCAACCTGATGTGAGACTTTGTTTTCCTTTATTTACTATCCAGCTAATAAAGTGATTTGCCCCAAGAGTGCAGTCACCCCCAGCCAAGACGGAGCTGTGTGTAGTTCACTTTAATTCATGTGATTTGAAAATTCATCATCATTTCTTTTGTGGGAAATAGGAGGATCACTGGAGATATGTTCACCGGGTCACCAAGTCAGCAGGACAGTGAGATGCAAGCTGTGGCCAGAATGACTCACTCATCATCTCACTGCCAGAATTTGAGAATTTGATGAAATGTTTGACTTTGTGTAACACAGTTAGGGACAGCAACACAGTTTTTCAGTCATGATTCGGCAGGGATCACAATTTGAAATTGAGTAATCACACATAATCCCAGCAATGCTCTGTTACTCGACCTGTTTGCAGACTGTGATGGAGGGTGGAGGTGCATTCAGTGGGAAACGTTCAGTGGTCCAGTGCATGTCAGCATGGCACCAGGGCTGGAGGTGGCAATTAGCTTGTACCAAAAGAGAAATGTGACTCCAAAGCAGGCTGACTGCTTTTTGTTGAGTAACTAAAGTATTGAAATTTATTGTTTTTTGCTGATGTGAAATAAGTATAATGGAAATCATTTAAATTAACTAGAGAACTCTAAATAGCAAGAAGGAAGTGATTTCACACACGGTCACACACTTCTTTGCATTGGATAAATCAGCCCATCTTCACTGGAACACTGGCCATATAAGTCATCTGAGTGTTATTGCAACCAACATTTACATTTGTTGTAAAGCTGAAACCTGTAGTGGTCATAGTAATTATGATAGGAGAAAAGGAGGAAGTCAATAAAGTCTGTATATAGAAGAAGGTGGGGTGGATGGATGGTCGAACAAACACAGAACTTTCACCCAGCAGACTGTTGTTCATGACCTGTGTGACACTGAAAGGCACCGTCATTTATTTTCTCTAGCATTACATTTTGGGAGTCATTGACAGTCAACCTATCCAGTCATTTAGGGATGAGGACAGAACAGAAACCAGAACAGTTATGGTTTTAGAGTGTTTTTAATACTTTCATTACTGATTAACAGAAATGTCAGAAATCACATTTCCACTGCAGACATATTCATATTTATTTTTACTTTCCTGGATAATGATTAAATTCAGTGCAAGTGCAACTGAATTGTCTCAAAGAAGTGGGCTTTCATTTTTTTTGTGGGGGGGGGGGGGGGGGGGGGGGCAGGTTGCTCCTTTTAACAAAAACTATATCTTAGCAAAATTAAGTGATGCTGATCTTGTTAAAATTTAGAACATTTTACTGAGTCTTTATGACTTACAGTGGGGCAAAAAAGTATTTAGTCAGCCACCAATTGTGCAAGTTCTCCCACTTAAAAAGATGAGAGGCCTGTAATTTTCATCATAGGTATACCTCAACTATGAGAGACAAAATGAGAAAAAAAAAATCCAGAAAATCACATTGTCTGATTTTTAAAGAATTTATTTGCAATTTATGGTGGAAAATAAGTATTTGGTCAATAACAAAAGTTCATCTCAATATTTTGTTATATACCCATTGTTGGCAATGACAGAGGTCAAATGTTTTCTTTAAGTCTTCACAAGGTTTTCACACACTGTTGCTTTATTGTTATTTTGGCCTATTCCTCCATGCAGATCTCCTCTAGAGCAGTGATGTTTTGGGGCTGTTGCTGGGCAACATGGACTTTCAACTCCCTCCAAAGATTTTCTATGGGGTTGAGATCTGGAGACTGGCTAGGCCACTCCAGGACCTTGAAATGCTTCTTACGAAGCCACTCCTTCATTGCCCGGGCGGTGTGTTTGGGATCATTGTCATGCTGAAAGACCCAGCCACGTTTCATCTCCAATGCCCTTGCTGATAGAAGGAGGTTTTCACTCAAAATCTCACGATACATGGCCCCATTCATTCTTTCCTTTACACGGATCAGTCATCCTGGTCCCTTTGCAGGAAAACAGCCCCAAAGCATGATGTTTCCACCCCCATGCTTCACAGTAGGTATGGTGTTCTTTGGATGCAACTCAGCATTCTTTCTCCTCCAAACAAGACAAGTTGAGTTTTTACCAAAAAGTTCTATTTTGGTTTCATCTGACCATATGACATTCTCCCAGTCCTCTTCTGGATCATCCAAATGCTCTCTAGCAAACTTCAGACGGGCCTGGACATGTACTGGCTTAAGCAGGGGGACATGTCTGGCACTGCAGGATTTGAGTCCCTGGCGGTGTAGTGTGTTACTGATGGTAGCCTTTGTTACTTTGGTCCCAGCTCTCTGCAGGTCATTCACTAGGTCCCCCCGTGTGGTTCTGGGATTCTTGCTCACCGTTCTTGTGATCATTTTGACCCCGCGGGGTGAGATCTTGCGTGGAGCCCCAGATCGAGGGAGATTATCAGTGGTCTCGTATGTCTTCCATTTTCTAATAATTGCACCCACAGTTGATTTCTTCACACCAAACTGCTTACCTATTGCAGATTCAGTCTTCCCAGCCTGGTGCATGTCTACAATTTTGTTTCTGGTGTCCTTTGACAGCTCTTTAGTCTTGGCCATAGCGGAGTTTGGAGTGTGACGGTTTGAGGTTGTGGACAGGTGTCTTTTATACTGATAACGAGTTCAAACAGGTGCCATTAATACAGGTAACGAGTGGAGGACAGGTAACGAGTCTGTGAGAGCCGGAAAATCTTGCTTGTTTGTAGGTGACCAAATATTTATTTTACCAAGGAATTTATCAATTAATTCATTAAAAATCCTACAATGTGATTTCCTGTCTCTCATAGTTGTTATTGACCAAATACTTATTTTCCACCATAATTTGCAAATAAATTCTTTAAAAATCAGACAATGTGATTTTCTGGATTTTTTTTTCTCATTTTGTCTCTCATGGTTGAGGTATACCTATGATGATAATTACAGGTCACTCTCATCTTTTTAAGTGGGAGAACTTGCACAATGGATGGCTGACAAAATACTTTTTTGCCCCACTGTATCAACATGAAAACAAACAAACAAAAATACAGTCGTGTGGAGCGTTTGATTTTTACAGTATGCCATAAACACAACTGTAGCTGCTGTATTGATAAATGAGCAACTCCAGTGACAAAGGGCTCTGTAAAACTATAAACCTTTTTTATACATCTATTTATATCCACATAAATGTTATATAAATTACATTTTCGTCTTTGTGGGAGAGGTGTACAGTAGCTGTGTGTTGTTCCTCCTGGAGGCATGTCTTTATATCACTGAAGAGCCATTTCCCATTCTAAGAGCGCGACTCTCCCTGGGGAATATTTCGTGTGCCTGTGATTTCTGATCCTACAATGTCTTGCCTTGAAGGATAACTGACAAATCTGTGCAATAATTGAGGTAAATGATGGTTTTGTCTCCTTTTAATTGATCATTTTTACCTGTAGTTCTTGTAGCGCCCAAGTATATTACATGAATGTCTGCATGATATGCCTCAGCATGGTGCGTTTATGTGCTTGAGTCATGCAAAAGAGAATTGCTGGTGCATGCAGCTAGTTTGAGTGTAAATTGTACATGGTGAGATTATGAAGACCTAAGTGTTATGTAAATGCACTAGACTTAGGCATGAACTGATCTGGAGTACACTTTGCTATAATTGACAATTATCCGTCAATAAAAACTGCAATAAAAAACAGGATCTATGACCTTGTGGAAGTCAATATTCACCTCTCCATCTTGGCCTTTTTTTTTTCTTCTAGATAAGCATAATTCACAGTTGATGTCTCTGCAAGTAGCTGAAACCCATCCAGCATCGTGGCCTTAAGGGGCACTATTCTGATTAGGAAATGATCAATGCCATAAGAGAAATTGTCCATATGCCACACATCATTAGCTGACTCTCCTGAGCGTGTAAATGTGCCAAGGCATGTCTTTGAATCCATCACTCTCGACGTTCCCAATGATCACTTCTCTGTTCTGTAAAGATCTCTCTCCCTCTGGCCTTTGAGAGTGGAAATGCACACAGTAGCACAGGGTATGAGGAATCTAACGGGATATGCTCAAAGGCGTCAGTTGATTCACGTCTTTGTCAAACCTACAAACATTGTTATGTTACCTCTGTCAGTCATATCGGGTGCTTGCGGGGGATGCGTGTCACATTCCTGCCACACACTTCAGACCACAATACCTCTCTCTGTCAAGTAACTGCATCAAAATGATAAACACGCTTCATCTGTTGGTAACATTCACACAAGATAAATGCTGTGCAGTTATAGCCAGAGGGAGAGAGATTTAGAATTCATAGATGTTGCCAGAGTTATATATTTAAGGGCAAGGCGGCACTTATTCTGCAAATTAAAGCTGAGGTTTACAGCTCATCTGCTAGTTTACGGATGAGCAGGGTCGTACTGAGTTCAGACGTGCAAAGTCGCTTGGACTGTTTGAGAACAAAAGCATAAAAGTGTTGGAGAAGTGACACGAGCTGACCGGTGAACCCCTAATGTTACCTTTTTCAAGGTAAACCAGCAGTAGCCCCCAGTTTCTGCACGGATGTAGTGCTGCATTTTAATCGCTCATCGTGCCTTTGGGATGGGGAAAGCGTCCCAGATTCAGAGGGCCGCTGGCTGACAGATCAATTTGACATTATATTAGTGGGAGCCTCACAGCATTTGGAAAGCAGTCTTTAATCCAATGAGCTACAAGGTGTGCAATGAGAAGCACAGCGTAAAGGTCTCCCACCAGAGGACGGCGAGGCAATCAAGACATTAAAGCCAGTCAATTGGTTACCTCTGAAAGAATGAGGTTGTTATATCTGTTTCATACACTGTATACATTTCCACTCACCAAACTGCCCTGGACCGGGGAAATGACTACCCAAGTTATCAAAGTTCCTTTCTTATGCAAACGTCTTGCAAATATCTCTTTTTTTTTTCATTATAATTTCACACACATAAGCAAAACAAAGTGCTTTCTTTCATGATACAGTTGACTCTTCCATGCTGATTGGGGGCTGAGAACATGAAACTCAGAACTTGACTCTAGATCTATTTTTGTACCTTAAATAAGCTCCATCGTAGTGGATTTAAAGAGATATCACACTGGTTATACTGTCTGTAATAGAAACCTTTTATGCGTTTGTGCAAACACCAGTGTGTCCTCCCATTGCAGCGAGGCTGTGTATTCTATTTGTGTAAATACATAGCCTGGCTCGTATAATTATTTGCCCACCTATTGACTCTCAGGTGTTTTGTGTGCCTGATTGCTGTCGGCCAGTAAGAAGCCATTTTCCCTGTTCCTTTGGTTTTGCTATTGAGCACACCTGTTAGTGCAAATTCAGCAATGCAAAACACCTGGAGGCCACTGCAGTCTGAAACATTTGCAGTCCCCAACCTTGAAGCTGATTTACACAAGTGTCCTGCAATTTTGAAGTCCAAAGGGAAGTTGCGTGGTGCATTGCTGAATTTGAGTTATGTGTTTGATACCGTTGGTATTTTGTTTTTCACTTTGATTTCCATCTTCTATCAGTTGATCCCTGGCATAAAGGCCTTCAAGTACATTATTTGCATTTTGATTTTGAGGCCTGCAAATTTGGTTGGCATTTAATGCAGGGCCTTCTGTAAACTGGTTCATCTCATCTTCTTAACAGCAGCAGCAGCTGTTGAGCTGGAATAAATACACATCATTATTGTCAGCAGCAGGGTTGCCATCTAGTACTTTGGTCCAGTCAATGTTTTGGATCCTGCCTCTCCACGCCTATCAATAACTTTCTCCAGCTGATTTGAATTGAAATTAGTTGTGCGCAGCCCGTTAGGAAGTTGTTGATTGGTTGTATTGATTATATAATATGGCTGGTTTCCTTTTTAAGTTTTCAAAAGTTAAAAATCAAATTTTTCCTCTGAGGACATTGGTTGACCAAAGCAGCATTTATCACGAGAATTCATGAAAAAGAAGCACAAAGGAACGTGTACATTGTTCAATAAATTTTGCCAAAGAGTCAGTGATGATTCTCAGTCATGTACCTAAGAGAATATCTATTAGCTATGCTCCATTTTTTTCCATTAAAGAGGAAAAAAGGTGAGAAACACAGGTAAAAGTTGACCAGTTCAATTTTATTATTTCATTTATTTTATGTTGTAGGCCCTGCTTGGATGATGAGTTCTGCCCCTCATTTACTTTCCTTGGACTGATGATTGCTCATTACAGTTGCCTTTTTAAGTATCTAGGGTGACATTGTTAGTAAGCTGAGCTGACAGTGGTTGTAGTTGTAGAGCTGTAGAGTTCATTTTGTTACTTTCTGCACCTTCACCCTATTCAACATATGATTTCTAATCATGCATGTAAGCATGTAGAAACTACATGACAGAGCAATTTTGGGGGGTCATACAGGTCATCCAAACAGCTCTGTGTCATCATGAGCTGCAGTTTGGTCTTGAAGGTCTTTCACTACTGATTTCAGGTCCTTCCATCAGTTCTAGTTGGGCGTCCATACATGTTCACCCCTGGGCTCAGTCACAGCTTCACGCTACGTGGGTCATTATCTGAGGTGTAAAATAGCTATGCTGGCACTAAATCAATATCCAGGCCCATCCCGGGAATGTCTGACCCTCCCAGTTATGCCTTTAAGGAACTGGTCCATCTCAAACATCCTACAGATGGCACAGGTTTTTAATAAAGTGTGAGTACTCACATAACACTAAATTTACATTAGCTTTAATGCCACTCTTTAAGTAATACCTTTTTTCGAAACTGTTTCTCTTTGTTTAGTTGAAACTGGTGGATTTGTTCAAACAAATCCACCAGTTTCAATTCAATTCAATTTTATTTGTATAGCGCCAAATCACAACAGAAGTTGTCTCAGGACACTTTCCATATAGAGCTGGTACAGACCAAGCTCTTTTATCTACAAAGAAACCAACAATTCCCCCATGAGCAAGCACTTGGCGACAGTGGCGAGGAAAAAGCGGTGTATCTTTGGATGTCCCCCGACAGTCTAATCCTATAGCAGCATAACTAGGGGCTGGTCCAGGACAAGCCTGAGCCAGCCCTAACTATAAGCTTTATCAAAAAGGAAAGTTTTAAGCCTGCTCTTAAATGTAGAGACAGTGTCTGCCTCCCGGACAAAGACTGGAAGATGGTTCCACAGGAGAGGAGCTTGATAGCTAAATGCTCTGACTCCTGTTCTGCTTTTTGAGACTTTAGGAACCATAAGTAGACCTGCATTCTGGGAACGCAGTGTTCGAGTAGGGCAATAAGGTACTATGAGCTCTTTAAGATAAGAAGGTGCCTGGCCATTTATGGCTTTGTAAGTAAGGAGGAGAATTTTAAACTCTATTCTAAACTTTACAGGGAGCCAGTGCAAAGTGGCGAGTATTGGAGAAATATGATCTTGCTTCCTGGTTTTTGTCAGAACACGTGCTGCAGCGTTCTGGAGCAACTGGAGAATATTCAGCAACGAATTTGGGCAGCCTGATAGTAAAGAATTGCAATAATCCAGCCTGGAAGTTACGAATGCATGGACTAGTTTTTCTGCATCATTTTGAGACAAAATATGCCTGATTTTTGCGATATTACGTAGGTGAAAAAAGGCAGTCCTTGAAATTTGTTTTACATGGGAGTGAAAGGACATGTCTTGGTCAAAGATAACTCCCAGATTCTTTACGGTGGTGCTGGAGGCCAGCGCAATGCCATCCATAACTGCTATGTCATCAGAAAGTGACTTTCTAAGATGTTTAGGGCCTACTACTATAACTTCAGTTTTGTCCGAGTTTAGCATTAGAAAATTGCAGGTCATCCAGGTCTTTATGTCATGAAGACATGCTTGTAGTCTAGTTAACTGACTGGTTTCTTCTGGTTTCATTGATAAATATAGCGGGGGTATCATCTGCATAGCAATGAAAATTTATTGAGTGCTTCCTGATAATCTTACCTAAAGGAAGCACATATAAGGTGAATAGAATTGGTCCAAGCACAGAACCCTGTGGAACTCCATAGCTGACTTTAGTGAGCACAGAGGAGTCGTCATTAACGCGTACAAACTGAGAGCGATCTGACAAGTAGGATTTAAACCAGCTTAGCGCAGTTCCCTTAATGCCAATGAAATGTTCCAGTGTCTGCAATAGGATGCCATGGTCAATGGTGTCAAATGCAGCACTAAGATCCAGTAAGACTAGTACAGAGATAAATCCTTTATCAGATGCAATTAGAAGGTCATTCGTAACTTTAACCAGTGCTGTCTCTGTGCTATGATGCACTCTAAATCCTGACTGGAAATCCTCGAATAAACTATTATTGTTTAGAAAGTCGCACAGCTGATTGGCAACTGCTTTCTCAAGAGTTTTTGAGAGAAAGGGAAGGTTGGATATCGGTCTATAGTTGGCTAAAACCCCAGGATCAAGAGTAGGCTTTTTCAGTAGCGGTTTTATCACAGCTACTTTAAAGGACTGTGGTACGTAGCCTGTTGATAAAGAGAGATTGATCATGTCTAAAACTGAAGAGTCAATTAGAGGTAATACTTCTTTAAACAGCTTAGTCGGGATAGGATCTAAAATACAGGTAGATGATTTTGATGATGAAATTATTGAAATTAGTTGGTGAAGGTCAACAGGAGTAAAACAGTCTAAAACTGCGACAGACTGAGTAACAGTTTCTACGATTTCTGCGTTTGAAGACAAAACAGTACCTGTTAACGGCAGGAGTCGATGAATTCTGTCTCTAATAGTTAGAATTTTATCATTAAAGAAGCTCATGAAGTCATTACTGTTCAGAGCTAAAGGAATACATGGTTCAACAGAATTATGGCTAGTGCAGAGTAATAGGCTGCCCTGGCACTGCGGAGGGCTTTCCTGTATATTTTAAGACTGTCTTGCCAGGCGGACCGAAATTCTTCCAAATTGGTAGAACGCCATTTCCTTTCTATTTTCCGTGAAGTTTGCTTTAATTTGCGGGTTTGAGGAGTATACCATGGAGCTAACCTCCTATGTTTAATTTTCTTCTTTTTTAGGGGAGCAACAGAGTCAAGTGTCATATGCAACGATCCAGTAGCACTATCAACCAGGAAGTCAATCTGGGAGGGACTAACGTTAGCATAAGACTCCTCTGTTGTATTGAGACATGGCATTGAATTAAATACTGATGGGATCATATCCTTAAATTTAGCTACAGCACTATCAGACAGGAGTCTGGTATAAGAATTTTTGCCTACTGGCTGGTAGTCTGGTAATATGAATTCGAAAGTTATTAAATGATGGTCTGATAAAAGAGGATTCTGTGAGGAGACTATTAAGTCTTCGATTTCAATGCCATATGTCAGAACAAGGTCGAGGGTGTGGTTAAAACAGTGAGTCAGTTCATGTACATTCTGGCGGAAGCCAACTGAGTCTAATACTGAGATAAACGCAGTGCTAAGGCTGTCATTATCAACGTCGACATGTACATTAAAGTCACCTACAATAATTACTTTATCTGCTTCAAGAACTAAACTTGATAGAAACTCCGAGAACTCAGCTATAAATTCGGAGTAAGGACCAGGAGAGCGGTATACTACAACAAATAAAAGTGGCTGCACTGTTTTCCATTTCTCATGAGAAATAGTGAGAACAAGGCTTTCAAATGAGTTATAGTCGAGTTGAGGTTTAGGGTTGATCAAAAGGCTTGAGTCAAAAATGTTCAACTAAACAAACATCAACTAAACAAACATGTTGCAACTCTGTGGCCAAGTAATATAATCAAAGTGATTCAACTGCACATTGATAAAATCTATTGCGTTTGTTGTCCTGGTGCCGGCTGGGCAGCTTTTTCCCAGAAAAAATCTTTAGTGCAAAGAGAGCAAAGACTACTGTTGTTGCAGAACAATGATTTTTGGGGAAACTTAATTAAATTCAGCTGTGATATTGTAACATTGTGTGACCAATTATCCACAGTAATAGGAAGAATACTCTAAAAAACAACAAAATAGACCCAGAAGTCCAGCCTGTGTTGTAGCAGTGGTGATGTTTTAGGGTAAACTGTTCTTAAGACGTCACATTATGCTTTTATGCATACTGTGTAAAGCTGCCACGGTTCTGTTTATTGTTTCACAGTTCCTATGAACTGTATTCACCCTTGCTCAACATTTCATGTTTTAGTCTTTTACAACATGAAATCACAGCGAGTAACAAAAGTTAAGCCTTTTTGGTGCTGATTAAGATAAAAAGATCTTCTTTTTTTTATAATGACAAAGTGTTCTAAATAAAGTACAGTTAGAACACAGAACAATTTCTGCTTCAGTACTATCAAACTTTGCATAAATATTTATTAGAGGCACCATTTGACATAACTTTGAGCAGTTTTGCAAAGAATAAAGGGAAAAAGATATACAACCTTTTAAATTTAAAAAAATTTGTATAGAGGCCATGAGCGAAAAATCATGACAAAAATTCTGTATTACGATCACCGTTTTGAAGTCATGATCTTATGTTCGTGGTTGTTAGTTTGAAAAACAATAAATAATGTGACAAGAACGTATGGATGGATGGATTTTCCATTTGAACAGTCTCTCTCTCTCTCTCTCTCACACATAGTCTTTATATATTTTATTGTATGAAGCACTGCAAATGTGTGTATGAGTACAATACAAATAAAAAGTGGTGTGTGTGTGTCTACATTTTCCTCAAGTTCGCTCTCAGACAGCATACAGTCTCAGGGTGCTGCACTTGAAACCCTGCATGCATTGTGAGGAGCTTCCTCGTCTTGATATCAGTGGTTGCTATCTGATGACTGGCAGTGCATGTGTTGATAGCCTGGACCTTGCTCAGTGTTCCAATATCCACAAATGGCAGCGGCTATACGTATATACATAAATACGCATATACATATGTGCGTATATGTATACATATATGAGCTGCATCTTTCAACATCATGACACGTAGAAACAACTTGAGGTTGAAATGAACATTAATAGCATGTTGAAAGCAACAACAGAGTACAGTATCATGCAATACATAGAAATTCATTCCTCCCTGGCTTTCTTGGCTGTGTGCCTTTTGTGATGATGAGGTGATCACTTTCAGTCCTCAGCATGATAAAGGTGAACGTTTCATCATCGGTTCCTGGAAGGAGTGACAGTGTGCAGTGCAACTGATCTTAAATGTAGTTTACAGCCCCAATTGCAACTGTCGCCATAGGACTATACTTTTGAAATTACATCTCCAGACCACATAATGGGCAATTGACAACTACATGACAACATGAAATACAATAATAATGAATCCAAGGCAATGTTCTTGTTGATGGAAAAGTGTGACATTAGTAGGTGTTTGAATCTGTAAACATCATTTGAGTGCATTGGGTGCATCTTAGATTCAAAGACAAAAACACAAGTAATATCAAGGAGAAATGTCATTATGACAGGCGGTTTCAACAGCACCTTATGAGGCTCTACGCAAACAGTGAAGGACAGAAATTTTGATTGCGCATTTGATCATCTTAAATAACTGATACATCTTGTGGATATAAAAGGAACACTAAGAGTCTTGCTCCTGCCATGGTTTGTATATTCCACCTGTACATCACGCCTCTTTTATATCACCTGTGTATCCTTGCTCAAAGCTCCTCCAGCCAGCCTCCTCTCTCCTCGATCCCCTCTTATCGAGATCATGTTAGGGATCCTTCAAGATGGTCAGCTGAGACCGGTTTCTGGGTAGGAAAGAGAGAGGAGATGAGGACTGAGTCACTGAGCTTCACAATGGCTTTATGGGTGACGTCACAGAGACAACGTCCATGTTTTATATAGTCCATGGTGCATTGCATGGTGATGCACCATGAGAGTGAAAGACCTCTTCGTTCATTGAAAAGATATGTGCCACTTCCTTTTGGTCTATTTTTAAGGATTAAAAAAAAAACAAAAAAAAAACTTTTGCTCTGGTATGCTCCAGGGGATCGATAAGTCATGTTGTCACTTTTTCAGAACTCCCTGTAAAGTATGACAAACATGTGACAACCAGACTCACACACATCATTCCCAACACACTTGAGAGATGTGACAAAAGAATTCTGAGAAGTGCTCTGTTTTATTTAGCCCAGCATGAACACATTTGGGATTTATTCTGAAGGTTTTGTCAGAATAGTCAAACTAAAAGGGTGAGCCTGTGATACCTAATAGTTCTATTCACAAAGCCGCAGAGAGATTTCAATAGGGAACTGCAAAGCACGTGCATAAATGATGAAATGCTGTGTTTTGACCAATGGAATTGTTAAATTTGTTTCAATGTATAAAATAATCAGACAATGCAGATTTCGGACTTTAATCCATGCCTACAAGGTGGTCAGACTTGTATTCTGTCCACCGGGTGCTCCTTTGAGGTGATGCAGAATCTTCGAGCACTGCGGCCAATTAATCAGATGTCAACATGTGCACATTTCAATGACAAAAAGAACAGCTCCAGCACCTTGTTAGCGGCCTCAGGGTGCACATGCCCACTTGTCATAATTATCACCTTGAGTGCCATTGATTGGACGCCATCTAACCTGAGCTGGATTCCTTTTCCAAGTCATGTCCTCAGCAGTAAATACTCACTTCCAGCTTCTCACTCACTTCCACTCATTTTTTAATCAAATTAGTGACCAAGGTACATGCCAGACCTGCAGCTGTAGCTAAGCAGCAGCACTAATCATAAAGCATAAGGTGGCACGGTGGCATGGTGGTAACCCTGTTGCCTCACAGCTAGAAGGTTCGATTCCAGCCTGGGGCGCCAGGGGCATGTCCTCCACCTTGCCTTCGGTGCCTGCAGCTGGAGGAAAAAGGGGCCTTTCTGTGTGGAGTTTGCATGGGGTATCCTCCTTAAAAAAAAAAACATTAAAAACAAGCAACCACCTGACCAATGGTGACAAAAGGGAACTGGGTCCCTGGGCGCTGCTGCGTGTGCAGTCTCCCCCCCCCCCCCCAATAAAGGGATGTCTTCTTCTTAATGCAACGGGATTAGTAAGGTGTTTATATTCCTGCACTCTGACTGGCGACCTCATCCTTAACTCAACTCCAAGATGCTCCGTGCTTTCACTGTAATTTGTAAAGTTTTGATAAATCTTCATTGTGTGGCCTATCTTAGGAGATAGAGGGAATTAGAATAAAATATATTCTATACTAGAGCTGGAACTGTCCCACACATAGATAACAAAAACAAATGAAAATGATACAGTAGTTTGTTGCTTTTTACAATAGATAAGAGCAGTAACAACAGAGGTTCATGTAAAACATATAAAGGGCCAGATAATTTTAGACTTGAAAGAACCAAACAAACTTTCTTTTTGAACTAAGTAATCTTTTCATGAATACACAGTAGAGCCCTGTTTTCTTAATCAGCTCCCTCTGTAACTGATCATTACCGTCCACTCTCCACCAGATTTTCACCAGTTTGATTCAATTTTTCTAGATCACTTGGCTAAATGAAAGTCCTGTTTGGTCATTTTGAGCCACCGTACCTTGTAAGCTTATTCATGGCAAGGCCAATGAACATGCTCGGGGTGAGTCTAGCTCACAGTCGTCCGCTCTGTTCATGTGGTGTTTGTCCTTAATAAAGCATCAGATATTTCAAGACGGTGTGTATCATTGACTCGCGCATAAAGGAACTCATTTCTGCAATTTTAATTAGACTTAAATACCAAAGGTTTTTTTTCCCACCCATTCTCACCTACAGCAAAGTTTGTGGTGGTTTTTGTGCACATCCTGCAGCATCCCAGTCTCAGTGAAGTCCTCTAATGCACAGTGTGGACAGCCATGTCACCTGAAGACTGAGTCATGTCAGCCTGAGAGAAGGTTCTGTGCTTGAAGAAGATATATGTGATTATAAGCTGTCAATGTTTCTTTATAGCCACAGATTAACACAGATTAATCTTTTTTTTTTTTTTTTTCTTCAGTTGATAGGACAGTTGAGATGCTGAAAGCTGCATATCAGGGACATTTCTATGAAACTTACAGTATCTTACAATTCATCTGTCACTGTGGAACAGTTTGGCTTTGTTAGCTGATTCATACTCAAGTCACAACATTTCCGGAGCATTACCTGGTCAGTATCTACGATCTTCCACTTTCACAACATGTTATAAAATGATGGAGCAACATTAAGAAGAGCACATCATGTGTTGGCTCAGTGTAGGGCAGAGGCAGCTTCCTACTCATCCCTCGAGACCCAGAGATGAGGATGCTTGAAACGGGGATTAATACTGTGATTTATTTTAAGCGTACTGTACATCTCCAGACCATGATTGAACGTACAGCACTGGAGGAAATCCATGTTAGGTGTGACTTTTACCACATTTCCTGTGTGAGGCGTGACATTTACATTAGTTTGTTACATGATGAGTCAGTGGCAGTCCTAGAAAAATATACATGGGGTAGAAAAGGCTTAGCAAAGCGAAGTGGCATGATACATGCAATATTTGGCGAGATACAATTCTAATAAATGCTTCTTGTTGGTTAATTGAGCAATGTAGTAACTAAAAAGAAAGTGTTCCACACTTCGCTTATCTGGTCATTCAAAATTGGGTCTCTGGTCTTGGCCTATTAAAAGTTAATATATATATATAATATATTGTTAATATATACACAATTAATATTACTATGCAACACTAACTGGTAGTGGGTAGTATATAGGCAGTAGGCATGTACTACATGTGCATTAATGGCTTGATTCTACAGTGGTTTGTCACAAGACTTTGAAGAAATTGCTGTTTTTCAAGATAACAATTCTATCATGACTGTAAAAATCTCTTAAAAGAATCAACAAAGACAAAACTGGCCTCAGAGCAGAATGATCATTTCAGCATCAGTGCAGCAAAAACCCATTACAATAACGAGATATGTTACCAAGACACTTCATCTTATCAGTTCAAACAAATAATACATTTCACATATTTTCAAAATGACATAAATATAGAAAATATATCAGGGAATCTGTGTTTTTTTTTTGTCTTAATTTGAACCAGTTTCTGCCCGTAACTGTGACTTTGGCATTTTAAATGTTGAGGGGATGTAAAGAATCTGTGTGTGTGTGTGTATGTGTTCGCATGTCTGCTGCTGTGTCTGTCCATGGTGCTGATGTCCTGGCTTGGTGACCTGTCTGGTCTCCATAGCAAAAACATAGCTGTATCAATGTTAAGTTGTCAGAGTGAGATGATACTTGTTAAACTGTGTATTACTCTGTGTGTGTGTGTGTGTGTGTGTGTGTGTGTGTGTGTGTGTGTGTGTGTGTGTGTGTGTGTGTGTGTGTGTGTGTGTGTGTGTGCATGCGTGTGCGTGCGTGCGTAACTGCCCGTATTACAGTAAGTAACATCAAATTGCAGGGATGGAAGTGCAACACTTGGTATTTCCATTTAAAAGTCACAATGTGTGCCAAACCTTATCCACAACTGAATAAAGTGTGGTTTAAAAGGAATAATAATAGCAATCATTTTCAATTGCAAGGCCTGCATATTACATGTATTCTGCATTTATATGAACATCAATGAAACATTACCAGCTCAAAGCTTGCTACAACATTTCAGAGCATTTCAGTGGGAACAACTGTGTTTGGAATTACCTGCAATGACTTGAAATGTTTAATTTGATAACATGAAACTCAGAAATTAACACTTAGATGCACGGGATATTAGAGCTTTCATGAAAAAACTGTCCATACCTCCTACAATAAAATTCCCTGGCAGTAATTACTGGATGAATCCTTCACTTTGCTAATGTAGTGCGTCACTTTAATACTCCAGTTGTGCTTTTCTTTTGCTTTCCACTAAGAAAAGGTGAACTTAAATGGGCCTGTCATCTAGACATTTCAAACTGATGCATAAAAAATGAATCTCCTCTGACTAATTACAAAGCAATGAAAAGGGTAAATTGTCCATTATATTTTATGGGCTAATTCTGAGGAACTGATAATAAATGTGTAATTTATACCTAAGACCATGGTACATAAATGTCCTTCACATTCTTTCATGCACATTAGTACCTTTCATATACAGCACTTTAACACATGTCATCAGCCTTTCTGTTGTATAAGTGCAGTAGAGACAATACTTCATTACTACATATCTAACTGCAGTATGAATGTGACTGCAGTAGCCACTCACGTTGTTCAAGCAGATTACTGAGAACGGACTGTAATTAGTGACTTGGATTCTTAAGATATGTTGAATACATTCATATTACTTGTGGTTCATCAACTGTTATCAGTTATAAGTTATTATTGTCTACAGTTTCCGCGGTGAGGCTTACTGACAGGGGTGTAATGGCTGCAGGAATGAGGCAGGTCATTTAACCCACAACTACATGATATCTTCTTTGTGGGCCTGAGGACAGTATCCTGTTAGTCTATGGATGACCTTGGGAAGGTAACATTTGGCAAGACCACTTTGGGGATTGTATTTTCCCCCAGCTGTTTTGCTCTAGAAGACTATTTCACCTACAGTACATTGTAACATCAATTTTCTCTGTATTTTCCCTGTGGGATGAAGTATTGATCTTTTTACATTACAGCAAGCTCACGCGAGGTAAACTCATAAGAAAAAAAGAAAAAGTGAATTAGCCCTTTCAGCAACAGAGAATTTATATCATGCTCATAATAACAGTGATTTTGTCTGCAAACCATCATACAAACTCGTAAACTGTCTCATCTGTATTCCAGGTCTAAAGCTGTTCTTTTCGTTACCTCTTGCAGCTACGGAGTGATTGTTGCAGGATTTATTAATAAAACATACAGCGCCCTTTCATTTTTTTCAGCTCTCTCCCTAACCAGTGATTATTTTTAATGACAGAGGTGCAGTTTTGTCCCAGGAAACCTGATGACAAAGTCACATGACAAGAGATGAGCTCAAGAAACCCTACTCTATATAAATGTCCTTCCTGGCAAACACCCATAAAAACCTTCACTGAGTGCAATTAGATTGATACCATATATCAACATGTACAGGGCGGATCAATAAAAGTGACACGCACGTATATAGCTATAGCCAGACGGGAGGGATGGCAACACCTTTGTATAGTGATTCATTAATCCATTAATGAGGCATTTTACAACATGTCAGCAAGGTGATGATTGACGAGGCTTTATTTGTTCAGACTGCACATGTGATTTCTCACATCCCGACTCCCAGTTGTGAAATGCCTTTATCACAGCTGGATGAGACGCAGTGTATGCTAAAGCAGTGAACTATATGGGAAAGACATTGCAGCAGAATCTTCAAAAAAGAATGAGCAAGATATTCCACTGTAGCCATCAAAATTAATAAGTCTGTGCAAAATTGGACACATTTGTTCAAAGGTATCAGATATAAAGCTTTCACCCGCAAGTGCTTCTGATTAATCATAAAAGGGCTAAGGCCTCTAATATGCCTTTGTATTCTGCTGATAATGAGTATAAAAATAATGTAATGGGACCTTTTATGCATACTTAAGTCTTTGGAATGGATTTGTGTATAATAGCTTTGATTTCTATTCATTTCAGAGCACAGCATAAAGGTAAGGCAGCAATCACCACATGCGAGACAGGGTGAAGGATAATAAGAGGCAGGATGAAGAGGAGGAGGAACTGTCTGGTATTCATCTTCAGACACTGAGACAAGCTGCCTGACAGTGCCGACATTCGATCCCCTGCACACCTGATAGGGCAAAAACCATCGAGCAGAGTGAGTGTACCGAACCCGAACTGTATCGAGCAAGGAACGAAGGTAGTTGGGGGATTAGAAACAGGAGACAAGGAGGTAAAATTGATTGTGCATTTGCTGAGACGAGGCAGGGCCAAAGCTTGGCAAATGCCAAGAAATCTCAAAGCTGCATGGGGGTCAGTGTATCAGTGCATTGAGCACTGTTCAGTTGATGGAGGAAAATGGCATGTCGGTGAATGGAGTTGTGATTATAGGACTACGAATTGTGACAGGAGAAGTTCTTCGTTACACAAATTGCCTGTAGTTACCCAACATTTGGATCGATACTGCAACACAGCCTCATTCTCGTGAAATATCCCTGTTTTCTGAATCAAGCACTTAGGCTTATATCTTAGGAATTTGCACCACCATAAATAATGCAGCGTCTTCTGACTTTTCAGTGCAAGACTCCAACTGTGTGCACACTGTGCTCAGCTCAAACCTAATGTGTGTATTTCCAAACATGGGGTAGTGCATGAGAAGTAGAATAACCGCTGGCTTTATGGGAAAATGCACAGTTTTGTGGGAAAGCTAGCACAGCATAACATAAGCTTACAGTTCTTATCATGCAACAACTGCCTTTTTGGCATCATGCATATTATATATGTTGCTTTTATGTTCCCATCATGAGATGCATGCATGGAAGCACATTTAGGCATTTCTTGTGCTGTACATGTCTGCGTACAGCACTCAATATTTCATGCATGCCTTAAGTTAAGTTGCCCAAAGAGACTACAAGCCCAGCCCGCAAGGCATTGTTTCCAGATAAACTGATACCGAAAAGTACTGGCTTTTTCCATGAAAAACTCAATAATACACTACATATTAAAGTGTTAACTAATCTTACTTAATAGAATATCAATTTCTAACTTACTGTACACATGTTACAGTTCATACTTGTTTTTGTCCAGCAATGAATCTCAGGTTAGGTTGTCATGTTCATTTGCTTTGTCTAATGTTACGTGTCTATGTTGCCCTTGGAGTAATTGTTTTGGAATAAAATCAGTGGCCATCTGAGCTTCAATAATTTAACCTGTGCCAAAAGCTCACAGTGTTAGGAACTTTCTGGGTTTACTGTAGGGAGAGAAATAATGAAGTCCTATGTTGATTCATTACTTCATTAAACCTTAGAGAAACAAAATGGAAGACTGCTAACTATGCATTTACAATTCAGCAGCCAGACAATGAAGTGTAATTGGAAAATGCATGAGCTGTATTAATGCCTTCAGAATGAATGCAGTGATTTTCTGAGAAAAGTCGACATCTTTCTCATCGTGTATAGTCTGATCCATGATGTAATTTTGTGAAACGTCTATTCGCTAAAACAGAATTTTCTGTTTCAAGGAGAATTCTTGACTGTATTGATCACAAAGCTCTTACACGACACGGCTGAAAGATCCACAGAGGACTGACGCTCTGAAGAGTTAGCACATGTTTGATCTTGAAGATTTCCAAAATGTCTACGTACAGTGGTAACTACTGCAGAAACCCTCTATGCATTTATCTTCAACAGACCCTGCATGCCTAATGCACATTATGATGAAACGGCTTCTTAGCTGTCAAGTTACTGGCAGTCTGTTGTAATTTTTGGGACACCTGAAAGTGACTGCATTGATACTTGAGCCAACAAGGACTGGAAAGCAGTGCTTTGTGGGACAATGGGGTGGTGTGATCCTGAACAGGGGTAACTAAGGACTGGGAAAGTTGTGGAGTGCTCCAAAAACACCTGTTTGGAACATTCCACAGGTAAAGAGGTTGATTGGTAACAGGTGATAGTATCATGGTTGGGTACGAAAGGGACATCCTGGAAAGGCTCAGTCGTTCACAAGCAAGGATGGAGAGGTTCACCTCTCTGTGAACACATGATTGTACAGAGGAGATTACTATGTGAACTCAGAACACCTTTGTCAGTTTGTTTGCAATGACTGCATTCTGTGTTCATTCTCAGTTTTTTGTTGCTCCTGTGACAACTTGTTTGAAACTTGTTGTTGCATCAAATTCAGAATAAGCATAAATTTACAAAAAATCAATGAAGCTGATGAGGTGAGATATTAAATTCATTGTCTTGGCACTGTTATCTATTGAGTACATGTCAGAAGGGATCAGCAAATGATCACATTCTGTTTTATCAATGTTTGACACAGCGTCTAAGCAATCTTGGAGTCGGGGCTGTAGCTTCTTCTTCTTCATGTTTTATGGTTTGTGTTGCGTTCCAGCTAGTCGAAATAAAGATGTATTCAGTTCACATTCAGTTTGGGTTCTGGTAGTTGATTACATTTTGTAAAGTGGTTCCAAGTCAGCAGAATTAGATTACATTAGCCAACCTCTGATGCTGACAAATGTCTGATCAAACTTTTTCTCGCCCCTTTTTTGTTTGTTTGTTTGTTTGTTTGTTATTATTAGCAAAGAATTATGTCGAAAACATTTAGCTGGCTCCTTATTTTCAACAGGCACTAATTTTTTCTTTTCCTGGTTAAAGTGACAAACACAGGCAGCAGATAATGTGAGCTGTTGCCAGGTAGCATTAGTTCTGTGACAGCTACAGTAAAATTTTGCTTTTGGCTGATGTCTGGTAAACTCTCTGCAAGCCAGAGTCTATTCAGCCAAAGATTCTTTTTGTGGGACAAGAAAAATCACTCTGTAACACAACTATGACTGAGAGTGGGCTGTGGGATTTTTTTAGTTCGACAACAGACCAACAGATTGGTGACTTTTCTCCGGGGAAACTTATATAGGTTTGAATAGATTCAGCCTCATTGCTTGATTGCTTGTGTACATGTGTCCTTGTGCACATGCTAGTTGAACAGGAGATACAAACAAAACAGGGAGCTGCTCATTACCAGAGACTCGCTGCTGCTCATCACTCTCCTGTCAAACCCTCAAAGACAGCGTACCGAACATTTGATTTCATGATCATCTGTTTATTGCATCAACATCCCCGAGGAGGTACTATGGGTAGATGCACGAATACATTAGCAAACAGATGCACGCTATTTGATTTCAAAATTTAGCTGTGACAGATTAGCCATTATTGAGTGCATGCTTAAGCATCCCTGCTTTGGCTCCTGCCAGAGGAAATTTTACGGTGGTGAATACATCGATTTCGCTACATGATAAAACTTTCAACAGCATATTTCTTGCAGGTGTAATGCAGAAGAGAGTCATCCTTTCATTCAAACAGATTGCTTTACAGATTGGCATTCAGGAGGACAGATACATGCTGTTGGATTTCATAGGTTAGCAGCTATCAAGATAGTATTGGAGTTATGGCCAAATCATGTAGAGAGCCTAGAGGGTGATTTTCTATAATCCAAGCAGTCGATACAGAGGATCAGGGCTGCTTTTTGGCCTTTTTTTCTATTTGGCCTTTTGACGGCACTTGATTGATCAGCCTCATCTTGCCATTTGCTAAAATGGATGACGAGCAAAAAGAGCTGCAGTCAGGGGTATCACTTGCCTTTGAGAGGCTGACCTTCAAGACTGTGAGGTTGCCAAGGGCCAGACAGTTTTGACTCTGGAGGATTACTGCAGCATTTTACCTTGAGCAAATGCGCACCTGCTTTCACCTGATAGAAATTAGGGTTTGTTTGCCATCTGTCTGTGCGGGGAAACTAAATTCATGGAATGAGCCAGATTTGTGAGCTATGAAATTTGGTTTTCAGATTTTGGACAGGGGCCCTTAGGGCGTTTTCAATTGTTCATTGTTTTTATCGTATAGAAATTCCAGGTTTTTCAATTCTCATTGTGTTCGTGATGGTTATAGTTCACACTATTTTTTTTTCATCTGTGCAAGAGAAACACAGAACACCTCAAGCTTTATCCTTTAAATGGACAGTGTTTTATCTTTTTACTATCCTCCAAAGGTTTCCCATCCTAGTGTGTGTTTGCATCAAACAAACAATACCGTTGCTCGACCAGTCGGCCTACAGGATGATGCAACTATGAGGCCGCCAGTAGTGTGTGAACCATATTTTCTGCCTCACCTGATATTTTATTCAAACATTCTGTGTGTTTAATTTTGAGACTTTGGGGCAAACACACAGAATAATTGGTCCTCCAGGGACAGGCAATAGTGTGCCTAGCAGTAAGTGACTCACACCTTTCTCTCAGGTCCAAGGTGCGTCAGCTCAGGGAATATCTCCCACAATGCATCAGCGATGCTTGGCTCGCAGCTGTGTGATGTAACTGCCCTTTTTTTTCCATAAGCAGCAGCAGAGAAAGAACTGAAAAGATCAATTCCAGTCCTGCAGTTTCTCTTTTTCCTGCTGTGTACGTTAAGATCTTAGCAGCTGAATGGCAAATATACAAGGACACACACTCAAAGACAAAAAGTCACTCGTCACAGTGAACATTTTTGGATCACAACAGATGTTTTTATGAGGCAGGCTTCAGCCCTCTTGTCAACAAAAACTACACAAAAATACACAAAATGTGGGAGTATTGATATTTAAATCCAGTAGTGGGGTAAAGCATCTGAGAGACAGTTCTATCCCTAAATTTCATTGCTGAATCCCCAGTGAGACTTAAAAAGATTTTGATATTTAATCATTGCAAGAATAAGATATGGGGTTTGTTTTGCCTCATGGTTTGCCTCTATAATTACCTCACTAAGGTTTTTTGTTTTTTTTTCAACTTGGTCGAAATTTTCGTTCAGGGTGCATCCGTGCCTTGAGGTTTAATGGTGGTTTTCTGCTCAATACTCCAGTAACTGAATCCCAGATTGGCTACATTCTTATCAAGGATCTCTTTCTTTTTCGTGGAGGGAAAATAGACCTTAATTGATTCCTCTGCAATTAAATACAAAGACAGCGGTTGTTCCATAATTGAACCATTAAGCACAACTCAGCCCAGTAATAATGGCGGCTCCAGTACAGAAGGAAGGGTTCAGCCAACAACAGGGTGCACTTTTTTTTTTCCCCAAATCAAAGCAGCACTGTACCTGTTTGTACTGCCCAGCAAGACAAGCTGGCAAGCTTCTGAATGTTTCACAACAGCACTGCAATTTCAATGAATTATCTCTGTGACAGCATAACAATAATTAAACTGGCAGTGATGCCTCCAGGCAGGCAGAGCTGCTGGTAGCCTTTGTTGTAAAGCCTTTTCACTTCCTGCTGACAAGTACACCTGTTGGGTTTCATTTCTAAGAGTCATACAGTACCACCGCTCGCTGAATGTCAAGCCAACGCCCATGGTTTGTCTACAACTGTGTTATTGATTGCCATGATGGAACACCGCAGAGGAATTTCTATTGGTCCACAACTTAATGTCAGACCGAACAGTGGCCCGACTCTGCAAGCTTTAACCAACATTCACCTACAACCACTGTCACATATTTGTCAGAGCAGTCGGATAAACTGTAGTATTTCGTCCCCTGCTGAGAATGGCAGAGGCAAGGTGCCTGACAGCTGCAGCTGCCCTTTTCCCTACCATGAGCGCTTTTTTTCATGAGCATGCGATCAGACAGAAGGGGTGCAATCTTTGGAGCATGCTGCTTTGGATGTTTCTACCTCACTCATCCTTCAGGATTAGTGTTTAAACCATGACCCAGTGGCTCAGGGATGATGAGAACACTGTTCCAATCTCCTCCTCCTCCGAAGGCTCGGCAATCCTCGGCACGGACACAGAAAATTGTGTCCATCAGCAATGACTGCCTCCCTCCACCACCACCACCACCTCAAATTAAAGTTGGAGTTTTCAGACATCTAAAGGAGTACATTGGTCTGACGCCCAGATCCAGCAATAATCTTCATCTGAAAATAAACGGGAAAGTTTGGGCTTCAGATGTGCAGCACTGTAATTCAATAAATGTGACAAAGAGTATAATGAAGATTTAAATCTACTTTACACAGACACACTGGGGCTTTGACTCAAGCTCTTGGTTTCTCACTTGGATATATACACTGCAATTAGCATAACAAGCCCCAGTCTTGTTATGGGGAGAAGCTCTGCTGTCAGTGGTAGCTAAGCGGGTTATAACTCACTTCAGAGTCTCACAGTTTTCCCCTTGCTTTTTTCATCTGTGTATCACAGCTTCTGTCTGTTATTCTGGAGTCTGTCTCATTAAATGTGTAATTATGGTTGCAGGTACAGATTCATCTGTAGTTTCAAATCCCATTGTTTGTTGTGCATGTCAGTGAGAGAAGTATTGACTTAAACTGAACAGTATAGAAAAATCACCGTAGATTTCTCAGCTACATAAAATCATGGCTCTGTGTTACCTCAGGTCTTCTCCCTACAGTGAAAATGTCTATTCCAAGTCTTTTTGTAGTGATGTGAATGTCTACATTTTGTTATGCATAAAATTATCTGCCTATCTGGTAGGCATAATGTACTCAGATGCTTATCTACCTCTTGAATTGAGCATAGTAGTGTAAGTTGCTTTTGCTTTTGCTCAGTAGTATTAACATGTATTCTCTTTGATGGTCATCAAGCATTAGCATCTAAATGGTGTTTTAATGAAGATTTCATTTAGTTCTATCCTTCTAATATGCCATCAGATCTTATCAGTTAGAAATGCTGGTAAGATACTGAAAAGTTGGACACACTACCCATTATTTATAAGGCACCACATCTGAACTTAGAAATGTTGGTTTATGTGAAGAGGTTTCGGTCCAGGTGCTCTGCAGCTCTTGTTTCGGTTCATTCGTCCTTGTGATGAACTAAAGAGCTCACTGAAAAGAGGATCAACACCAAGAATCCAGAAGTTTTTTTGTTATTTAAACTAAATACTTATCAAGCATTAGTAAGCAATTGTTAGGTATTTTTTGAAGCTTGAGTAAAAAGGCCCTTTATAAAGGTTCCCTTAGAGTGCAACTTTTATTTCTTCAATTAAAGGTTTCATGTCATATTATGACCATGCACAACTCATTCTCTGAGAAAATGTGTTGATACTAATTTGCCACAATAAATATATTTTGTAGAAAGTACTCTGGTAAGGTTAGAGAAAGATTATGGTCTTGGTTTAATACAGATTAAAAGACTTGATGCACGAGACACAACATGTTTACTCACACCATGATCCTCCCTAACCCTCACCAAAGAGCTTTGATGTTTAAAGCTGATTAGCATGTGGCACATAGTACTGTAGCACTGACTTCACTTGCAAAAATTTGGGGCTTGATCATAATCCAGCAGACGATTACATTTCCCATCACAATTTAATGTGGCAAACAGATTCGTAGCATAGGCAAAAAAATCTCTGGGAGACACTGTTGTGCAGTGTATGACCAATGATCATTTAGTAGATCATTTACACTTTGAAGCGAATTCTGAGGCCCCAAGAAAATGTGGAAAATCTTAGCACACTAACATGTAACGCACACATTACATGAATAAATATGCTTTATGATCTATGGCTGAATCCATAATGTGGTTGCTTAAATAATTAAGTAATAAAATAATAACAGATCTGTGTGCTACATTGGGATATCAGGCAACTTTGTTTTTCTTATTTCTTTCTTTTTTTAAGTCTTATGACCCTGAGTATTTTTAATTGGAGACTATTTGTTTTGGTGAAAACCTTGTAAGAGGGAATGAATCTCAAACAGAGGTGTCTGTGGATAACAAAGACAGCTACAGTATAGTCAGTACTTACAGTGCCTGTTTAATGATTTAACAAAATATGTCTCTAAAGTCAACAGGCCGACAACAACAGTATTCTGCTGTTTATCTGCCATTTCTTCATGTGTGGTCTTTGCATGCCATTACACCAAGGTTCAGTTATGCTTTTAGGTCTTAACGTAAAAGCACTTTCACCTTACTTGCTAAGAACTTCCTACAGAGCACTGCTCGAGCGACTAGCCCTTTCAAATACTGCTGATGTGCCTCTGCTTTAACATTAGCCTTCCCCTTGCTGGCTGTGCCTCTGAATGACAGATCCCCATTAGCAAAGACTGCTGTATGTGACCTTTCAGATATAGGATGTTACATGTGGGGGAGGTTGTCTCTCTGTGCATGGTCTTGCTTTCTTAAACTAATGTACTGTTCATGTGTTTGACTGTGTTCATGACCATAAAAGGGCACGTGAAGGCTTCATGTTAAGATGCGGCATATCTGATGGTTGTTGTTTATGATGGAGGACATGCTCTTCCCTTCATAAAACCTTGAATCTAGACCCCAGTCTTTGCTGCTCCTCTCCTGCCCCTTGTATAACCTTAGCTGGATGGCCTGTTCAGCCCAGCTGGTGATGGTTCAGAGGCACACACAGCTGTGCGGGAGTCAGCCTAGAAGGCACTTGTTCAGGGACCTGAATACGATTAGTCCATCACCCAGTGCTTCCTGCTTCAAGGCTGCTATCCAGGCTCCCTGAAATGGGGTGCCAAGGCCATAGAGCTTCCTGTGTAAGCTGCTGCTTCTTTCCACGGCCGTGGAGGCGAATAGGAAAGCTACTGTGCTTATTTTAAACAAGGAGAACACTTCAAAGGACCACTGATCCCCTCAGCCCCATTTCCACCACTTGTTTACTGTCTTGACAACTAAAAAGAGTTTAGTCCCTGGGAGCGGTGTTCTGTGTGAGTAATTACTTTTATCTGTTGAAAATGGTTTCCTCTTTTTTTCACTCAATAATAAACATGCCATATTGAAAAGATTACATTTTGATCACCTTCCTTTTCTCAGAGGTATTTAAATTTGTGCATTGGAAATGAAGTATTTAGGTCGCAAGGCCGCCACGGATTACTATGTGCAGTTTTAGGCAAACGGCGTTTCATTAAGCCAGTGTTTAACATGTTTAAATGTAGGATGATCTAAAAAAAAAGAAAAAAAAAAAAAAGTCTGGATGCAATAAAATAGCCCAAACTTTTGTCATGTGGAGGTGAGCTCATTTGGAATCCAGTGTCTGACTGAGTTTTGTAATCTGCTGAGCTCTGTGGCGACAGTGATGCCACTCATTAAACATTCACACTGTTTTCCTTTTTAATGACCCACATGAAATAGACAGTTTTTAAAGTTTAAGAATGAATAATCGACAGCACTACTCCATTCAAGTGCTTCTTCTACAGAACAAAAAGTCTCACAGCTCTCCTTTGAAACAGGAAATGCCATCACCTCGGGCAGATTTCAAAAAACTTTAATTGAATGCTATCAAAAGTTCTGTCAATACTGCTCACTGTAGATTCTGCAAAGTGTCCAAGAGCCCAGAAAAGAATATTCCTCTCATCTCACCCAATCTGAGGAGCACCCAGTCAGAGGAGGGGAGGGGAGGCTGAGGGAAGGAGGTGGGGGAGGAAGCGGAGGGGAAGAGGCAGAGATTCTCTTCTAATGAGTATCTGGTGGGTGTTCTCCTGGAGTCGTGACTTGTTTGTTCTTCTATTATTCCCTGAGTCCTCTATCCCTCCATCCCTATGCAAGCGAGGACCCCGGCTCAGAGAATAAGATGTCGCTGCAGTGTTAGGCTTGTCAAGGCCTCCTGTCAGAGGCAGCTAATTGGATCCAGTCGGATTGACCCCAGATCCTTTCCCTATCTCAACTGTGACCTAATCCGTCGGAGTGGCCCCTTTGACATGTATTTAAATACCATGCTTCCATATTACACTAAAAATGACTTGTTAAAGTTCTGAGAAGCAGTTCCAAATCAGCCTCTGTGACGTTGGACGAGGACGTCCTCACATCTAAGCATTCACAAAAAAGATACGAAGATGCTCGAGCATTGTTCCATATTAATATATTCAGCATAAAGCCAAATTATTAAAATGCTGCTATCAGCTTTCCCTTGGATGTTCCAGCAGCTGCAGTTAAAAATTTTCTCTCTATCCTCGATATACAGTGATCTTATTGTTTTTCTTCTCGTGGTTCCTCCATTGTATGGCTTTAAAGTTCACTCTTTTGAACTCCAAGATAATTCTTCCTGACCCATTTCTCTCCCCACTTAATGTGTTTCACTAGAATAGGCTAGATTCAGGTGTCTTGGAGAACAAAAAAAGGGAAGAGAATGTGGTGTGGGCATACAGCATCATCTCACCTAATTAGCAGGCAGGAGATAAAAGGCTGTCATTCATAATTGAAGCTGGCGGAGGAACCCTGTCATCCCTGAATTTGCAAGTGAGAGTGTTGAAGCTGCGTGATTCCTGCCCTGCTTTCATCTGCAACAGCACAGAGAAGAAAATCTTAAGGGCTAGATGTGTCAGTTTTTCAGGCTAAGAGTGAAGGGAAATTAAGCCATTGTGCTTCATTTAAAATAAATCCTCACAATATTCCCACACATCTCCCCGTCTCGTCTCAAACGTAGCTGTTTTTTTGTTGTTTTTGTCTCATTGTTTTGTTGCCGAGGGGCAGTAAACATGAAGAGTCTCCGATGATTTGGTTTGGTGCAGAGCAGGTGAACCCGCTCTGTGGAGTTACGCAGTGTGTCAACACTTTGCAGAAAGATGATCAATATACTGCTCAAGCAGAGCTGGTTTCCCGCTTCCCACAACTCCACAGTGTTGTAGCAGTTTTTCAACATTTTTATTCTGAGTCACGACAAGACTTCTGAGATCCTCTTTCTGCATCAAAATTAGCTCTCTGCAGTGGGGTCCAAAACAGTGCATAATGATGAGTAAATGGTGACGTAGCAAATAAAGGGAGGGGGATGCAAAAAAAAACCCCTTCATTTAACTGATTCATTTACAAAAACACACTCAGTTGCATGAGAGAGATTAAATGTCTATGGCAGGAAAGTCAGCAGTGTAAGTGAGACGACGTGTGGGATGTATGATAAAGGAACTGCATCAGGCACATGGAGGGAGTCTCTGAGAGGACTGTGGTGACAGCTTTCATAGCATTTCAGCCTTGGCACAGATACTCCCAGTCAGCTCAGGTGGACCTCCCCACCTGCTGATTACATGAGCCTGCAAGAGAGGCGCAAACAAGTGGCGACGATTGTGATGAACCAGGTTCACTCGGTCTATAGACCATATTCACACACAGTGGCTCAGGGTAGGATGCTCAAATGCTGTTATCTAAAGGATAATGTGGCATTCCAGGTTGAAATCGTACGAACGCGGGGAATCTGAGAAATCAGCGACTGAACTGACAATGGACAGTGAAAATCCAGAGGGGCATCAGGCCATGAATGATTGGTCCGATGATGTCTGATGATCCTTTTGATAACAGCATTTGAGCTTCCCACCCTGAGCGTAACATCAGGGTAAAAATGGCTGCCATGTGAATATGGTCTATCGCCATCCTGCTCATCTGCGCCTGGTCCTGACTCTGTTTTTAATGATCATTTGATGCTTGATTCATTGTGTGAAGCTCTCAGCTCATTGCTCCCCTCCAGGGAGAGCAGATCACCTACAGCAGGTCACCTACAGGGTACCGGCCCTGATGGAGGTGGATGGATACACAGATACATAGAGAAGGCATACATACAGTACATAGACGGATTGATACTAGTTCTTCTCATTGGAAGCAATTTACTTTACTTGATCACTGTATAAATGACTATAGCATATTATTATGTATTTCCCATGGATATATTATGATTTACTACTGCAACAGGCTTTTAATATTTCTATTTCTTCTCGCTGTCTGAAGCACTTTGCAAGAACATTAAATGGCTGCAACTCTTTGTTTTGTTCTTTTCTCTCAGGTATTGAGCTGGATTTCATTAAGTCCTGCATGATGATTTGTTGGGAGGAAACAATAGATATTCCTCTGAAACGTCGAGTAGTGTGTGGCTCATAAATCAACAACCAGCAATCCTACAGCTGTCAAAATGCAGGCTCAGTGGTTCATAATTTGTCACTTTCTTAAAAATACATTTAACACTTTTCATGAGAGGAGGGGGTGGGAAGAATCCCTCCTATGCTGAAATGATCAAGATATGGTTCACTATAAATCATGTCTTTATTCCCGAGTTAGTGTAATCAAGGGCCTCTGTCTTCACCAAAATATGCAAATGTAGTTTGCCCTAAAACCAAATGAAATATTGCAGCTTTCTATTCTAATCAAAGGTGAGTGTGTATCCAGAAATAGTTATATGTAACATGGAATAAAATAGTTTTAATACAAATACAGTATTTTGATATACAGATATGGGCAGGGACTGTCCCCATAGTTTACTGTCGCTCCATCCCTAAAGGAATTATTACAGAGATTTGTGTCCTGCTCTCTCTTGCTAGGAACACTCAGGAAATAGGCAGGCGAGTTTGATTGTTCAGTGCAATAGTGTGATACTACTGTTATTCCAGAACAAATCTCTGTACATGTGGTGATGTATAAATGCAGGATGGCAGAGTAAAAGCATGGATGGGGATCGTCCTGATGGCACAGCACTTACATTTGATTTTATCGTGTCCAGACACACACACACACACACACACACAGGCATGCGCACGCATCCTTTAAGTATTGGATGAAAACCCCAGATCAGAAGAATAAAGAACAAAGTATTTCACTCAACAACAGCCTATACAAAGGCTACATTTTAGCTATATTAAACTGAATATCAGTGTTACAGACCATAAAAAAATAAATTCCAACTTTAGTAAAAGGTATAGATGCAGGAATACTTCAGTCTTAATGATTTAGCTGTTGGCTGACTCCTGCTTTGAAATCAGCTACACAGACAAGTTCTTCCTTTAGTTTTCTCCCTCAGCTCCTTCTGTCTAGCCCTCTGTTGCTTCTCTTTTTAGTGGGCACTGTGACTGCAACAAAAAATATGCACCAGCTAGTATGAAGCTCCATTTATAAAGCAGAATTAACCTTAGCCATCCACAGTCAACAAAAGCCTGTATTAAGCACCCACGACTGCCAATGTGTCTGATACAATCTGATCAAACCAGTGATAAATAGTTTCCATAGCGGAGGCATAAATTCTTCTGAAAAGATTATATAAGCACTGTAAATATCCAATGCTAATACACATTGCAAGAAAAACAGGAAATAATAAATGAATAAAAAAAGTTGGTGCACTGTTATTACTTTACTAACACATTACTAACGCACACCAAACACGTTTACAGTCACCACGCGCTGAACTCTACGCTAATTAAGCGATTAACAAGAACCATTTTAGAGGGGAAATTGTCAAATGAAATTAATTTCAGGCAAACCATAACTGCTAAAGAAGTTAATAAAAAAACTTTCATCATGTTCATTTATGCACAATGCAAGAAAGGAAAAGTGTAGAGGGGGTAGTTCATCTCAAGTGGAAAGTAAGTGCGGCATCACTGGCTTAAAGGAGAAGGCGTACACTAGTCTGTATTTGTGTTACTGTCAAACAAATCCAACGGAAAGACCAAAACCAATGATGTGTTAGTCTGCCGCTCAAAACTTTCCCACCTCCCCTGCCTGTCTGTGGAACTTACCCCTGAGCTCATTCTTTCCTACTTGAGACATAAATCTTTAAAAGTGGGTCCAAAATCTAAAATTTGAATTTATTCAATTTGAATAATTTCCTGAAACTGTTGAGTAGTTTAAGAAAACACTGCTCAAGCTGAAGTGAAGAGTGCATTTATAGCACATGGAGGGTATGTGTGAGCCCAGTGGTGTGGCTCATTGATACACTTTTGGAGGCGTGTGGCACAGACAAATAAGCTATGTAAGGTTTTGGCTACACAGACGATGCTTGTTTGTATTTGTCCTGAAAGTCACTTCAGCCAAAGAGGATGAAGGGTCAAAGGCTTGAGCCACTACAGCCACTGTGCTCTCCACATCCCTGCGTAAAAGCAGCCAAAACCCTTCCTATGGAGCTTCTAAAAAGCCCTTCAACGCAATACCGCTGCTGCTCGCTGGGACATTCTCACACTAAACCCCCTCGATCGAGCTCTGTCTCCAGACTTTTTTTGCTTTTTACGCATTGTTACCAATCCGGGCCAATGCACTACCATCTAAGTGGTTATCCTGAGTCTTTTTGTTCTGATTGCCCTTGAATGGTCCCTGTGGCCAGCTGTGGTGTAATGGCTGCCTCCCTGTGGGACAAACAGCCTCTCAGGAAAGGAAGGACAATTACTAATCAATGTGTACAGCTTCCCGATGACACCCAAAGGAGCTGTGTTGAGGCTGCGTCACATTTCAGCCTGAAGGCTTTCTAGAGGAAGCGGTCTTGCCTGAGAGGTTGAGTGAATGGTTGCCTTATAATGTATCGGCTCTGACTGAACCCACTAAGTATTACCTGGAAGTGACAGAGCATACAAACAGGGATAGTCTGGGATTGTGTTATTTTTGGGATTTGTTACATTTGTTTACTTGTTAAAAAATCTATATTATTATTATCAGTTGTGGTGCTATTTAAAAACTCATAGTTTCTGTCTGTTTCCTCTAAACCCTACAATATTTGACACCTTAAAAAAAAAAAGTAATTAAATTAGAGTTATGTATGTATGTGATTTATCATACTATAAATCTTGAAACCAACAGTTCACTTCAATGAGAATATTCAAATGTAAATTTGCAATTCACACACATACAAAGCTAATAACAGACATTGTGGCCTGGATGAAAGTTTTCATATTGCAGTAGGTGATATGTGGGGGTACCAACCCCCTTGCTGGCAAAATAACCAAAATGCATCCCAACTCTCCATCACCCTAGTTGCAGAAAGAGCAGGGGCAGAGGGGTCATTTAGTTGAATATGTTAGTCTAGTCTGCCTGACTCATCGATCCACATCTAGCTGAGGTTTGTGCAAGTTACAATCTATTGCCCCGACCGTGGCTCTGAAATATCAGCAGCCCAACTGTGCTGTGAATTGATAAATCCCTGGTGCTGTCCGTGGTGCTGAAGCAGCAGATGGATTTATAAGTGTGCCTCTTTCTCTCAGTCCCGCTCTCCTGTCAGTTTTGTATTGGATCTTTAATATTCTCTGAACTATTTACCATAAATAGTGAATTCTATACAATATGGTAGCCTGTAGAGTAATGTTAAAATGACAAGTAGCAATGTGTAGTCAAGGAAAAACCCGTAGTATTCCTATAAAATTTCTATAATCATTCAGTTGTGTCTGAAATTACACCCCAGACCAAGTTTAGGAAGTGTACATGGGTGTGTGCGTTGTTTGGTGGTATTGGGGCAAGGGTAAAATCACAGACTGGTTGTGCCCTATGGAGAGATGTTATATGATTCAAAAACACTTCCTACAGGTGTGCTTCACAATAAAATCCAGTCACTCGGATCCCACTGTTTCACTTTTAGCCACTGTGCATGAAGAACAACACCAGACAACAGAGCACATTCCTCTTCAAGATAGTGTGGAAGTGCAATCTGTCTGCTCTTGGTTTCTGTCAACTCTTTCATTTTGGCTGTATTACGCCCTCTTGTCAAAAACACAAGGAATGAACAGATGTATTATTGAGGTTATCTACCTCAGTGGGTGAGTGAAGCGTATCGTCTGCAGCTGATTACATCATTCTGTTAGTGCACCAGTGTCTGACAGGAGGAGCTCCACCTCCTGCAATGAGAAGACAAAGTGCTGGAACAATCCGATCTTATTCACTTACAGGAGGTATGCTGCCGTCACAATCTGGTGACAAGTGCTTTCAGTCAAGCATGTTGCAGACTGACAGCGACTGAGAAAAAACACACAGGGAGCGGCCAGGATGTCTTTCTGTCATGGTTTTGTCCACATCCTGGCTTCAGTGTTGGGCCTAATATCAACAGTGATCAGTAATGACTTTAGGAGTCTAAGACAAAAGTTGATAATCATGAGACATGTGGTGTTTGGTCACGGTGCAGTCCTGGAGACTCGTCCACCAATAGCCAATTTGGTGCTTTGTCGACTAAAAGCAGCCTGGGGCAAAATGCGGGTGGTGGGACCAAATTCTCACAATGTGAGTGCTGCTACAATATGACATGAAATGACGCAAGATGCAATGGCTGGTGCAACATTTCGTAAAATGAACACATTTCATAAGTTTCATGGATGAAACATAGTAGGAAAAAACACACACATGAACTTCTTTAAAATGCACAAAAAAACAAACTACGAGGCTTTACTTTGAAAATCTAAAATGGATGAGATAAGCTGATGACCTGCTTCTGCTCTTATATCCGTTTTTTCTGTTTTGTGCTGTGATTCATTCATTCCACAATCCGATATGTCACAAGCTGAGACTATACAGTCTGACATGGATTGCGAGCAAGAATTTATTACAGCCATATCTGTCAGTGCAATAATAGAAATAGGAGTTGCACACATACCACAGCACTAAGTCTTTCCATTTGACTGAGCCCATAACTAACCCTAAACTATGAGCAGGAATTGAGCAGAACAATACAGCAGAAGAGTGCCACATCTGAAACCTTAAACCTACACTAATTACCTTGACTGTAAATACAACGCTGGCATGTTGTTGTCACTCCAGAAAGTTCTCTTGGCAAACAAAATATTTACACACAGCTAGCACAAAGCAACATCATTTTTCATTTGGAGCCATGTTTCCTGCCACCCAATGAATGCAAGTCTAATAATTATTTCCTGTTAGTTGGTCTCCACCAACTGCTGAGGTAAATATCTGGCTACTCAGCAGCTTAATGCTCCACTATGTTCACCAACTAGCTACTAACCTTGGCTGTCTCTCACTGTGCTGGGAAGTTTGAGTACAGCGGGTTTATTGGGGCTTTTTCAAGGAAAACAGCTGTGTGCTGCAGCTGGAAACAAGGCTGATGAGTGTCATGAGAGTGAAACCAAAACACGCCGGCCATAAAAGTAGAGAAATGAGCTGAAAGACACTAAGATGCTGCATTGTCCCTTCTCAGTTGGCGCTGATTAGTGGAGCTTTAAAAAAAACTTTGCAATAAGGTAAGCTACTCAAAATCAATCAGAAAGTGAGCAAAGAAATGAGAACAAGATGAATAGGAAATAATTCCTAATCAATGAATTCACAGTAAAAAGTAGATCCTCGCCCTTCATTGCCACAGACATCACCTCCGCTGGATCCAACAAAAACTGTCAAAAATGAAGCCAAAGCATACAAATCATTTGCTTTCATTTAGCACTGGTGGTCAGCTGGGCGCAAACACTACCAGTCCACCGTACCTGTCAGCTCCTGTCAGCGAGGCTATAGCCACCAGGCAGCCAACGCAGACCACTTGCCAAGCCGTTTTGGCTGCTGTACGAGAGCGTCTTAAACACTAGCTGTGTAGCAGCACTATCAACAGCAGCCTGAAGTCGTCTCTGTCTGTTCTTCAGTTGCGGTCTCCTGCTCATATGAATCTGTAAACAATTTCCATAATGCAAAGTGTCCTCGTCCTTTGTGTGTTTTTAGTTTGTCTGTCAGCAGAGGTAAAACTGGCTGACAAACGCTGAAAAAAAAAAATGCATTGTATAAATAAACTGTAGTTGAGAAGCTACAGCCTGTAAGCACTTATAAAGTCCCTTTGTTCCTTTAAACACAAGGCCACTTTAAAACATGTATTGTGCTAAATATGTATATGTTGTGAATGTAAATGTGTTTTTCCAGGTAGGTAACACAATGCCGTGCAGGGGCTCATCAGATAGTGAACTGGCTGTCAAGCACCATCTGTACAGTTTATCCTAGTTTGGGGTTAATTTTTAAACACTAATGTTGAGCAATAGAACACTTAATGAGGCATGAATACCACATTTTATGACTTTAGGGTACTCATGACAGTGGACTTCACTGAGAGAGTGTGTTGGAGGCCACATGGCTCTTTCTCCTTATTTTTCTCTTTCCTTCAGTAAAAATAAATAGGCCTAATGGCGCTCCAATTCTACATGCCACTTTCCAGCAGATGGCGGCTCCATGTGAGGCTTAACTAATCATAAACATGTAAATAATGCAAGGCACTCTGGCTGAGAGGGTGTGTTGTAGTGAGGGAGACAGAGAGAGACAGAGGGGACTTAAGGCTGAGCCAAACAGGATCACCCTGTCTGTGAGCCAGAACATTGCAAGTCCTGATACCACTTCATGGCAAACTCTTCCCTTTAAATGATTTACATATTGATAGAGGTCATCCTCATGTTGGAGTAATCAAGACCTTATGTTTGCTCATGCTGTCATGAATATTTACTGATGAATTTTGATTAAAAGTTAGGCCTAAGGCTGTGATGACATAGTGCAGGAGGCGTCCAGTGGTATTAATGAGATTCTCCACAGATGAGAGATGTGAGCACCGCTGTAAAGCACTGTTCTTTTATCAGTTTCTCTGCCTACCTGATGAGTAAAGTAATTTCCAAGACTGCAGTGAAACAATATGTCCCCCTTGACACAAATCATTATCTTCAGGTGGTCCTTCAAGCTCGTTGACTTTTATCTTCACATTTTTTCAAGTAATTTGCTCCCCTTCAAGTGAAGACCCGCTGATAGAAAGAGAGACATCCAATGATTGAAGAGATATTAGCTCATTTACAGCAAATGATCTTGGTAGAAAAGGACAAGGTTAATAATAGGCCAGGAGTGAGTCTGTCTGTCTGTTGTCTACGTCTATTTATCCATTTATCTGTCTCTGGCTTCCTGAATGTTTATTTGCTTTCTTGTTGCTCGTCCACAAACAGTGTGGTAAGCACAAAAAAGGAAACGCACACAAAAACGTTTTAGAAACATTGGACCATATCTGCAAAGACTTCCTGTTTCGTTCATTCGGCGTCCGTCATTCACCCAGAAGTCAGATTTTTGGACTTTCTGGGGTGCACATACAGTACGCTGCAACTCTAAAACCTGCCTCCTAACAGAGCCCAGGCACATTTTAGCAATGCCTGTATTTGTTAGAGCGGAATCTGGTTATAAAGGTTAATGAAACACAGGGAGGTATGAGAAAAAAGGTAATGACCCACGTAGGTAAACGGCTTTTGAGGGATGATGTTTTGGTTCAAGGACGACACATTGATAGAGGGCAAATAACAACTTCTTTGAAATTGAAGCGCTCTCCTTCCCTGTGAAGAAAATAGAATGTCGCCTTCCTTGACAGAGACCTGTAGCTGAGGTTGATTGGATTGGACTATATATATATGAAGAGGAGGATGTCTGTTTGTGTGTGTGGAGGAGGCGGACGGGGGGGGGGGGGGGGTCCCTTTGAATCAACAAGACAGAAGAGATTAACTGTGGTAGAGCGATTCAATAGATGAAGTGTCAGTATTTTTGTGGATTTGCAAATGAAAGCATTAAGCCAGCATTGAATACAAAAACAGAAGAATGTGACATGGCAGCAGCATTGCAGAGTATCCTTAAAATCTATGTAATAATTAATCACACAGCAAAGCTCCAGACGAAGTGTTGTCTAGACCTTCTGCGCTCAGGGACCTTGCTTAGGAAAGTGGAGCATGAATGTTTGATAAGACAAAGCTCCGTGATGACAGTCATGGTTGCGATGACCTGCACTATAAACTAAGAAAACTAGCTTGGGCACACTATTTTGCTCCGAGGCTTGAGGTTCTGACACTTTCGTCAGCTTGTGAACGAATGTTGATGCAGGAAATTTCAGAGAGTTAGACCACGTGCAATCATATGAGACGCTGGCAGGCTGGTGAGGTGGACCACCTTTTGAGGGATGAGCTTTCGACTTCAGACCGGCTCACATCTGTGCCCACTGCTTCCAAATATGCCTCTGATCAAGGGCACCTAGCTGAATTTTTTATGCATCTAAGTCAGCTCCAAGGATTTTGTGAACAAGAACAACATGCATTCAGTAACTGTTAACAAAACGGAGCCAAAAGTTTCTCTGGCACGGACACATTAATAATGCATGAAATGTGTAAAACTGCACGAAACCTGTCTAAATCCTGAGTCCAGAAGCTGCCTCCTTGTTTCTCAGATGTCTTTAGTTGCTGACTGCTGCACTATATCACAGCAAACACGCTCAGTTTCGCAAAACAGAGCGTCTGGAATGTGGACAGAATATGGGGGGGGTGTTGATTTTTGGGGCAAAAATCAACACCGCACCAGACGGCGTATGACAGTCTACCCCTGCGGATTTAATGGACAGCAATCAGCTTCAGATATTTCCCACATCGAGGCTTCATTCAATGATGGGTCTGGTCCCACATAAATCCCAGATGAATTTTAAGAATAAGCCTGGTCACCCCCTGTTGTGAGAGGTGAGGTGCGACACCTTTGAATTTTCTTTCCTCGCTCCTGACATTGTCTGGAACATGTCAGTCATTATCAAACATCTTCAGTGTTCTTGCGTGCTACATTGACACGTGTTGGGGTGTGGACACCTCGAGACAGGATCTACAGTCAGGAAATGATCTGTCCTCCGATACAACCGTGGCCAGCGGACCTCTGGCCTAAGGCATTACTTTATTTAAAAATGCAAATGTGTTAGCAGCCTCAAGCAAACAAGCCTGGGGCTGCAGAACCTCCTCCCTCCTCCACAATAGATTCACTCTATTTGCTGAAAGGAAATTCCATACAGGAGCACATTGAAAATTGCGATTTACAAAGCCAGCTTTCTTTGCGGCAGCATTCAGCAAAGTTAGCCTCAAACATTAGAGCTCTCTTTCATCTTAAAGCCCTTTGGTGTTCTTTGGTATCAAGCAGTCTCCCATCAGCCCCATTGGTAAAATGGAGTGTGTGGTGTACCATACAGCCTACTGACATTTGTTAAAGGGTTTCAAGTTGAAGCAGTTTTCACACAGTTTTCTTTCATTGTCATCTTGGGGAGGACAGCAGTATTAAGAGCAAAGAAATCAGAAGTCACAGTTCCACTGGATGATAACATCTGCAGAGTGCAGCAGATGGTGCAGGGCTCAGATCAAAACAGTCTGGATGTGTGTCACTTCACTGCTGCTATGAAGCTGCAGTGAAAACTGAAGATATGAAATGGAGAAGATTGTCATTTAGGGTACTTATACCAGGGTGTTAAATGAGAATACATTCATTAATAGTCACAGTAACTAGTAACTCCAGTTACTCGTCGCCTCATTAGAAAGTAACTAAATTACATTATTGATGACTACCACCAAAAAGTTAGGTATTTCTCTGATAAGTAACCTTTAATTTACCCTTTAAATGCTGACTTTGAGACGCTGCCATTGGTAATAAGGCTGTGTAATATGACCAAAATCTCTTATATAGGTATATAGGTCATTTATATGTCATTTCATATCCAGATAATGATAGACTGCATGTCATGATACAGCACATGTTCTGTAAATTCAGTCAATAAATTATTCAAAATGAACACACAGAAAGGCCTGTCTCTTATTACGTTTTGAATTATGTATTTGACATAGTAAAGGGAACTGACTCGTGTTTGATTATTTTTCTCCTTTTATTCAGAATCTCTGTGCAAATTTTCAATCAATTATGTAATGACAAAATATCAAATTTAATGCATCAAATATAATAAAAAAAAAGGGGAAAGGGAAACACTTTTCACTATAGTTGCAAACAAAATAACTGCATGTCTGAGTCTGGGGTTTGTTTTAAGCACGCGTCTGCTCTTTTGGGCTCTCCTCTGTAGATTCCATCCATGCTGTTTGAGAGGCTGGTGGTGTTTCAGCCTGTTGGCGCGACTGCTCAGCGGCATCATTTTCAAGTATGATTTTCTGGTCCATGTCAGACTTATCAGACCTAAACCACATCAATGTAACAGAAGTAGCCCCTCATTTAGGCGCGAGCTCATCATTTTGACTTGGCTGGTCATTCTCCTGAATTACCCAGTCCTGTGTCATGTTCACACTCCTCCACCTTTGTTTCTGTCCTGCTTACATCCGCACTGAAATGCAAATGTTACTTGTGTTAGTGGTCCTGATGTGTCTGTTCAGAACATGGTGGTTTATTCTGTTTATTGTCATTTTTGTGCTGGTTTATAGTGTTAACCGTTAGTGAGGTGGCTGTTACATTTCTTGATGGCAGCTGTTCTCTTGTGTGTTAAATGTCATTATATTCCATCGTAACAGACAATGCTCTCACGACTAACAAGTCCATTTGAATTTCACTAATTGTAACTGAGTTCTTTCATTGGAAAAAGGTATTAAGTTAAGTTTGTAATGCAATTAACATGTTACTTCCAGCACTAGCTCTCAGTAACAAATGTTATATGTTCATGCTCGTCCACGCCTTTATCTCCTCCAGGCTGGACTACTGTTCATCGGGATCTCTGGCAAAAGCATCCACAGACTGCAAAACATCCAGAACAGCGCTGCCAGGATCGTGATGAGGGTGCGCAAGTACGATCACATCACCCCCATCCTGAAATCTCTTCACTGGCTCCCTGTCCCACTCAGAATTGAACACAAGGTCTCCCTCCTCACCCACCAGTGCATCTACAGTCACACCCCCCAAACCTCCTCACACCTCCTCTCCAAGTCCCCAGAAGCAAACTCCGCAGGATGGGTGACCGGGCATTTTCCTCCGTAGCACCAAGGCTTTGGAACGCCCTCCCTGACCATCTGAGGGCCCCACAGTCTACAAGTATTTTTAAGCAAAATCTTAAAACATATCTTTTTAAAAAAGCTTTTTACTAATTGTTGTTCTATATAAGTTCTTCTCTCTTTTTTTTAAACAATTTATTGACCTTGAACTTGATCTTAAACTTGCTAAATTTTACTCCTTGAGATTGCCTGAATATAAGGTGCATTACAAATAAAATGTATTATTATTATTAATAATATGTTATAACATGTAGAATTGTGATTAACAGTGATTGTACACCAATGCTATTGAGGCATACCCTCACTCACCACTGCAAACAAAACAGCCATGTGGTTATATTGTTCCTCGATTTACAATTACAGAAGAGAAGTACTGCATTTGAACTTAAACTGTCTGCTGCAATGCCAGAGCTGCAAACTGACAAAGCCACTTGTTGAATGAAAATAAGATACCGAATAGACTCACGGTGGCAGTTGGAATATAATGCTCTTCAAACAAGAGACATTTCAATTGACTTCAGTGAACATGGTGATAAGCGAATGAGGCTCTTGCCACTAGGTCAATCAAACTGTGTGTAATAATAAAGATAGGTGAGACCGACATGAGGTGAATTGAGAAGTTAAATTCCAAAATGAGAAATACGCCACTTGAAAATCCTGACACCCTCTCCCACAGAATAATTGCTTCCATGAACGTAAAGAGATTTGGAGCTTTTATTGATGCTCTGAGTCATCTTCGGGCCCACAAACGTGCAAGTGTGTGTGTGTGTGTGTGTGTGTGTGTGTGTGTGTGTGTGTGCGTGTGGACAGGCGTGTCTGTTTTTGTAATGTTTTCTGCTGAAATTAAGAGTTTCAAAATTGATTGGCATTTTTGCACCCAACTTTCAAGTCATGCTGTTAGATTAAATAATTACAGTAATTTATGATGGCTACAGTAACAAAACAGAGAGTATGGGCTGGAGAGTGGGCTGTCGAAAAAAACTCAGACAGACAGAATGAGAGACATGCAGCAAGGCAGCACTGCATATGAGACAAACGTGTGTTAGACAGTTGAGCATCTGCTAAACCTCTCCCCCAGACAGTGACTGTCCAACCATCACTTAGCAGCCTCAGCTGGGCGCAGCGTGTCAAGCTTTGGACTTCTCAACATGTCGAGGGCTGTAATAAGAAAAAGAGAGCATTCAAAGTGCCACAGAGGGTGGTGTTGTTTTAATTGCCTTTCCATCTAAAAACACAAGTGCAAATGTGTAAGGAATGGATTCAATGTTTATGTCTACTACAGCAGCAATCTGATGTTATGTCAAGGAGCACATATTTATTGTGACCATATTTTCAAATCTTCAACGGATCCTGGACGCATGAGTGCATGTGATTATGCATAAGCATTTTCATTTACTCACAATGCAGGATAATTATTTTTAGAATTGTTGTTTTAATCGTGGTGAAAGCACAAACCGAGACATTTCAGTGTTTTACAGATATTTGTCAGGATGCCAACAAACATTACTCAAGATACTACATTTCACAAAACATGAGTCTAACACCTTTATTATATTCAACAACATACTAGTTAAATAATGTGTAATAAGCTAAAAATATGAGCAAGTGTGTTTTTTTTCTTTTGTTTTTTTATAATATAAAGAATAAGCACTAAGCCACAATACAAGAACATGGCTATTTCTTTGTTTCCACGTCTTTCACATGGAGCATGATGATGAGGATGCTGACTTTTTGCCAGAGAGATGAAGCTTTAACCTCCGTTTTTTTGCGTGGTATCATGCATGTAACCAGTGAGAACCTATTTAAGTCTCCTTTTACAATACTCTCATTTTCAAAAGTGTCAATTTGATATAATAATAATAAAAAAAAATCATCTGGAATCACGTAGCTAACATTAGCTTTATTAACTTGCTGATAAGAGATAATTGTCAGCCAGTAAAATCAAGAGTCAAAGGTAAAGCCTGCTTTTGCCTCCCTTTCTCCTAAATTAATGACCCATTATGTCAAAAACTTGAGTGTGGCAACTGTAACTAAGCTTGGCAAACAGTCAATTATATAGTGACTGCACTCGTTGCTCAAACTGCTTTCCCACTTTTCTCACCTCTTACAGTATCTCACCACTTCTATCCACGTTGACAAATTGTGTAAAATCAATACATTAATTAAGAAAAGTGTTTCATGCAATGTCTGTTTTTCCAAAATACATATGTAGAATGACTCATGTTGGCCAAACCAAGCATTCAAGTTGATCAATGCTCTAAAATTACCCTCATTATAGATCGAGAGGCAGATAGAAAAATGGATGCAGGTAAAAAACAGAGATAGATGAATGAGAAAAGAGCGATCACCATTATGTGAGTAATGTCATGTATTTAATGTACTGTATATCTTACTCGAGTCTCAGAATATCTCTGTGTCTGTGATTTTTCTTAATTTTTTTCTAAATTACCGCCCACAAGAGTTGTCTTGACCATGATCTATGAAAGATCCCCCTCCCACCCTCTGCAGCCTAAATTCTCGCTTTATGCTTGTTCACTCTTGAACCAGTGAGTAATACTTAAACTCTGCCTTGCTTCACTGCCTTCTTTAGACAACTGGCTGCTGATGTGTCCTAGGCTGAGAAAAAGATGTCAATCTCTCCCTATACTGTGATAATTTTCAGCTATTTTACAGTGAAAACATTACATAATGTTCAAATGCAGCAAAAACACCAGTCACTAACTTTGAATATTACCTGAAATGCGAAAGCTTACGAAAAAATTGAGGTGTCTCGCTATTCAATAGCCTCCTGCCAAACATGCAGCTGTTCACAATAGGCGATTTCAAGGCTTTCTCTTTGAATTCCCCCTCCCACGCACTGCTGAACGGCCCCGAGCCCACGAGCCGAGGGAAGGAAACAGCACGGCAACACTGTGGATGCAGCAGCAGCAGGTCAGGAGTGCTGTGTACCCCGTGGCCATTCGATAAACTAATTTGCATGCTGACCATGGTGGACCCTGCCCCGGTCACATTTGCATTTCACAGGTGGAAATTGCAGCACCCTCAACCATGACACATCAATAGTTCTTTGTTGGTAAGTGAATAAACCACTATTCTGCCACATTCAGTAACAGGTGGTCTTTGCTGCCTAATACGACACCAATGGAAAGGTATTAGAGGTGTGTAATTAGTTTATTTGACTGTGCAAACAGGAGCAGCGTGAAACAACAAAGCAGGCTGGACACTGACTCTGGAACAGCATCAAGGACAATCGTACAAAAATGAAATCAAATGTGCAACAATTGTCTTTAGCAAGTCCTCCTTTTCCGGTCTAATCCATGATGGAATTTACACTCTATTTGATTAAGTAATTAGTAGAGGTCGAAGAAACACTTTGATTAATAAAGAATGCAATCAAACCAACAATTACGACAATAATGTTGGGACGTTTGGTGTTAATGGGTCTTAAATGGAGTAATTGCACAGAGGAGCACGACACAGTTACATACTGTGCTGTAGTTCCAAGATAATTATCTCAGTCTCATTACCCAACCTGTTTATGATTCTCCTCAGTTCTTCTGTGTTTTGGGCCCTGGATGCAGCAACGACGCATGCTGCAAAATAGCCAGGGCATCGATGAAGTGTCGCGTAATAACCAAGAGAAATGTGGTGCTGCTGTAATTCAATGACATTGTCCAACTAGATGTCAACTCGTTGAGACCCGTCAAAGGAAATCCCAAATCCTATTTTAAATCTCTCTTCAGTTTCTATGTAAAAGAAAATGAATCTGAGCCTCATTAATATGAACATGATTCAAAGACATCCTGGCAAGGTGTTTCATATATTGCCATATTCAGAGGATTATCAGCACTGAGAAGATAGGCTAGAGGGATGTGGTGATCTTATCGGCAGCAACCACAAATGTATTCAATTCATGTACTTCAGCTCCTGTCATTTAAAAGCATATTTTCACCTTGATTGTGAAATTGTCTTGTCGTTTTTAATCGAAATGCATGAGCTAACCTCGAAAAGGGTAATTGCACTGGGTAAGTCAGGTTGTCCTAGCTGGAAAATGTAATCCCTTCAATTCTTTTCATCTATGGAAGGAGCTCGCCCTTTCTTTTTGATGTGCAGTCTAATAATGCACCTAAAGCCTGCCTCCGCATCCACAGTGTATAGATTTTTGAAGCTCAGAAGTTAACTTGTGTGTTAAGTCAGGAAGATGTGGTCAGTGAGCACTGTGGGAGATTATCACCCGCACCCTCCAATTTGACTGACCTCCTCTCGTATACGTGGAATTGCAGGGCACAGATTCAGTTTCTGCAGCGATGCAGGTTTCTTCCATGCCAGCACATCAGATCATAAGATCATCTTTAAATTCACACCACACACTATGTGAGCTTCACTCAGGATTTCCACTCCTGAGAGGCGTCTCTGTGGAGACAACGCAGTTTGTACTAGAATCATCCAGCTCTTTTGACCCCGTTTGAAGCCTATAGGTCTTTTTTTTTTTTCATTTCCAGAGTAGAATTGCTTGAACTTTTGTTCAGGAAGGTCAGTGTTTGTGCATAAATAGTAGACCAGTGCTCATAGAAAATACTGATACATGATCAGCAATGGATTTTTCCATTTTGCTCAGAATGAAAGCACTGACAAGCCATGTCATCCGCTGCCTATGATACAGATGCAATCGAAAATGAGGTGCAGCTGAACATAATTGCAGTAAAAATGTGATGGTTGATCATCCAAATGGTACTAGCTGGTATAACTTTGACAGATTTTATTTTTATCTGTAATTAGAGTCCATTTATATGACCAGTTATTAGAACCCATCAAAGTTTTAGCTTTTAGGGGCAACACATGTTTTGGGGCTTCCGGTGTAGCCAGCGGACATCGGGATAATGGATAATAGATATCTAGGGCCAATGCCTTCTGCCTCTTTTGCTTGCCACACAGACTGGTCAGCTGCATACAACCAAAGCCTGCTCCAATGCGATTGGTCAGTTCTGCTCAGACAACAGATTCTGCCAATCTACCAAAAGATTCTGCATTCGTAAGCAGATATCTGTTTACAGAGATTTGTAAAATGTACATGAATAGCCTCCGATGTAGAGCCTCCTTATTAGACAACTGTACATTGGGTACTAACATAAAGGGTGTGGCATGCAGAAGCTGAACCTGGCAACACAACACACATCATTCAGTAATCAAATATGTGCAGGCACACATTCAAGGCAGAGTACTTAACATGCACAGTGTTTAGAGCTTACCCCTTTATCACCAAGACAGAAGTTAAAATGAAAGTGACAAACTTTGCCTGCTTGTAAAATTCCATCTCAGATTATTCTAAACTGCTTTGTAGTGTTTTGTTATCTGATAAGTCTTCAAACTCATAGATTGTATTTTGCCAAATTGATAAATGTAAATGTATTTCATCTTCTTGACAGGAGCTGCAGCAGCAGGCATGTCAGTCTCTGTTAGACAGGAAACAGTAGAGAGCTGTCAGGAAATGAAGGTGGAAATACGGTGGATAATGTTGCGATCGCATTGCTGCCACCTTAAACCCCGACACCTCCAGGACAGCCTCAACCAGGGATTTTTAATACTTTGCTCGCATGAAAGCAAAAACTATTAGGTTTGCATGCGCAGATTCAACCTAATTGGATGTGTTTTATTGTTGTTTCTAATCCAGAAGGTAGTGCCAAAATGCATCATCCATTCATGTTTGGTCTAAATTAGAAGTGTTGTGTAAGATATTACCACTGGTAAATATCGTGTATGACAAAGAGATTAACAGATAGAAACATCACAAACAGTGCTTTACCCCAGTTTCACCCCCTGATTTTATTGTCTGGGCAACAACTACAGAGTGAGAGTGGGATAAAATGGTTTATTGTTCAATCACTCCCGACAATCCTACTCAATCCTATTTGTAAATCTATCGCACTATAAACCTATTGTCTGTACAGCATCTTAATATAATCAGTTTTACAGCCCACTGGTGCAGTCAAACCCCTTTCCTCTCCCTGTGGAATTGATTGATATCCAAAGTTAAACAGCAGGGTAAAGTGCACAGCCAATAATCGCAGCATGCACAACCTTTCTCACCCTTCTGCCTCTTTTGGATGCTCTGCGACAGCCATAAAGAAGTCTGTAAAACAACTGCCAGTCTCTGTGACCTCCTGCCGGCGACAGTTCACGGGGCTGACTCTCTCACCTAGTGGGCATGGCTATTTTATCTCCACAGGCAACCTTGAGAAACGAATACCAAAACTGAAAGACTGAGGATGAGAAGGGTGTTGGAAGAGAGAGAGCAAGAGACACCGGCCAACACAGAGAGAGTGAAATGGGGAGTGGGAGAGCAACGGAAAGAAAATGACTTGGCAGTCACCCAGCTGGATCATTACCTTCTGCTCCACAAATGTGATGTTGTGGAGAAGGTGAAACTGATAGTTTGGAAATGAGAGGAGGGTGCTGGACTGATACTTAATCATTACCACCACTGCACCATGGCAGATAGCGGCTCCAGGCTTCAAGGTGTTCTCCCCTGATGTTCACTGGAACAGATCGACAAGCTTGTTCTCCGCCTCCAAAGGGAGGAGTGTGGCATGAAGCGATTAAAAACACACTGCCCACTTTGTAACTGTCCGCTAAGCGCTTAGGCCCGGCAAGAAAATGTTTGCTCTGTTTCTCAGCATTACTTTGATTTATTGGCGCTGCAGTGTACACACCACATGTGGACATGTCGCTGATCTTTTCAAGAGCGTGTCCACTTTATGTTCTTTTGACTTTACTGGTTGCATGTTTGTATGTCTATGTACAGAAGTGATGAGCTTGCAACTATCTTTGAACTTCAGGCGACAACAGTCTAATGATGACCACAGCACACACAGGATGCATCATAAAGACCAAAAAAGTTAGACAGTGGTGCTTACTGAACACATAGTGTCATGTGTCTGTGTTGCTGTGTGACGACACCAGCGACATGTGTCACTTTTTAGAATAACTATAAAAGTGACAATTCTAGAACAATATGAAATACCTTCAGTGTCATTTAAATGTTATTTCAGCGTTTAAGTTATTCTTGACCTTGTTTGACTTTCCAGTGCTAAAAAAGCTGATAACTGGATCTTGATTTGGGACTGTTTTGCCAAATAATTGTATTTGTTTTGGATGTCTAGACAGACTGTAGATGATCGATAGTGTGACTCAACTGTGATCGAAGTATATTATATGAATAGTTTACAACAGAATTTGTAGAATTGTTGGTTCGATTCCCGGCTCCTCCAGTCTATATTTTGAAGAGTCCTTGGGCAACATACTAAACCCCAAATGTCTGAGTGTGTTTGTGAATGCGGCCTGTGTTGTAATACATTTTGATGGAAAAAGCACCAAATAGATGCAGTTCAGTTACTATTCAGAATAGAAATGAAATGTAAGCTCTTGCTCAATGATCAGATATGTCTTATATAGATCAACGGTAAAGACATCTTCCTAACAGCCAAAACTGAGCCAAATTTGGAATCCAGGAAGTTTTACTTACAAAGCCATTTCACTTTCTCTGTAATTTTTCATTCAAAATAAGACTCTGATAAGATGTTTTGGAATTCAGCTTTCTTGGATTACCTCTCAGAGAAGATGTCAATGATAGAATGAGAGTAGACACCAGCACTGGTCCCAGTGTGGAGAAACAGATACCACTGGACTGCAACATAATGGCTTTCTCAAAGAGGGTTGTACTCTGAGTGCAGGGTTGGCTCAATGTGAATGATGGTCAAACAGCAGCTTCAGACTCACTGCTGGGATCACACCCACTCAAAACAAATTTAGACTTCAGAGAAATGTTTGTTTAATTATTTAATACTAAAGCATATAGTTGTGCCTATTAAAATGTTTAAATGTATTTAAACCTGCAAAGAAGAAATAACTCCAAATGTTCTTGTATAGTTTCTATTTTGTATTCTGTTCTTATATTAGTTTCATATACCTCTATTATTTATTTCTTTTACTTTCTATACTTATCTGTACTCATTTCTGTCGATTCGCTGCTGCAACAACTGAATATCCCCGCGGGGATCAATAAAGGTTTATCTTATCTTAAACAGTCATCAGACTCCATTTTTACACATCGGCTGTGTCAAAGATGGTACAGAGTTATCTTTGATTCCTCCTAATTTCTAGAAATATCAATTCACTCGTAGAGGGAGAAATAAAGTAAAGAATTTCATCATCATCACTTGCAGAAACTGAGCTGATGGTGCAATCTGAGTCATACTGTATCTGCACACTTAATGGTTTAGCAGCTGTGGTCATGCAGTGCAAACACAGAACACCCTCAACATTACATTCGACATCAAAGCCGTACCGTATCAGTATACAGGGTAATTCAGATAATTGTGTGCAAGTGATGATGCTGTATGCTGTGCATTGCAGATGAATGAGTGCGCCGCTGAGAGAACAGGGAGTGTCTAGATGGACTATTTCCTGAGTCCTTGGCCTTTGATTCTCAGAGAGGACTGTGGCTATGCATTTCTGCACAAATTCCTTTCATCTAACCAAATCAATGGTATTTCTCTAATGATGACGAGAGTGATGACTTAAAGTGCGCCGAGGCTGCATTAATGGATGTATGGGCGCCCTCACAAACACTGATCAATACACAAAACGCTGGCTTTGTCTAGCCAGGGTTTTGTCATCTCTCCTATTTTACTTGCCTCTAGTTATCTGTTTAAGCGATTCTTGTCACAGAAGTCGGAGGCTGCTCCAGAGTTAGAGATTATTGTATGGCTCCGTGAGTTTGACTGGTAGCTGGAGTTTAACAGCATGAAAGAACAATATAGCTTCCTCAGAAGTCGACTTCTGCTGACAGTCAGCTAAAATAATTTTGCGGAGAATCCTGAGCCTCAATACACAGCAGCTCGAGAAGTGGCAGGATTTAAAAAACAAAAAGCACAACGATGACACAGGTTGTTATAATCTGCCAGCACTTTACTGCTGCTTGCAAAAATGCATGAGAGGAAAAGGGCACTTTGGATACACTCACCCACTGTATTTTTACTGCACTCAGTGCCATTTCCTCACCACCTATTTTCCTTTTACATGTCCAAAGTTTCAAATGCTGTTTGAAAACTAAATGGCACAAGGCTGTCTGAGGCAGCGCTAAAGCATTGGCCATCCAGGCAGCTATATGTGACATCTCCATTAGGTTGTCGTGCAGAAATAGAAAAATTACAAACTGACATCTCCTGCATATAAATTGATTTCAAAAAGAATGTTTCTGAGCCATGTAGATTTCCATTCCAGTGTTTTTACTGTAAGTTCTCACCCAAAACATTTTGGATTCAATCTTGTGAACACACAGACAAAGCGTCACACCATAAAACTGTCTGTCAGTGACAGACTGAAGTTAGCCAGTGTAATCACTGGATACCTGGGTGATTGCCATTGATTTGGTCATTTACAGAAAAAGAGACATTTTTCATTCAAATTTTAAATGTTATCTTACAAAAAGTAGATTTGTACCAGCCTCTTCCTCGTAAATAGCAGTCACACGTAGGTTATCACCAACTAGCTACAATGATTATGATGTCTGAATTCCCTTTGAAAGTGACTTTAGCTTTATTTGTACAGCATCTTTCAAACACAGAAGCACTTCAAAGTGCTTTAATACATTAGAACAATTTACAGTGTAAGAAAAAGAAAAAGAAAATCAATTAAAAAAGAATAAAATTGGATAAAACTCTAAACTATTTTAACTCTAACCTTGTACTTAAAGACTGCTATTTCCATATAACGCCATTGGCCATTAGGTGATTGATGCTGCTGATAACGTGGTATGCGATTAGCCTGAGGTGAAAAAAAAAAGAAAACTCTTAGTTCTTTCCTCACCGCAGAACCTTTTCCTCAACAAAATCCCGAGTTTGCCTCCATCTTTATTTTACTTCTGTGACCTTTGTCAAAGCAAACACACTTGGAAGGATGATGCCACGATAAAGCAACACCAAAGAATATGAACACAGTGTAAAGCTCTCGAGCACAGCCACCTTAGATTCAAACGTATAAAAATCCATTTGATGCACTAAACTCGTACTCTCACCCGATATCTCTTGTCAGCCAAAATACAGTCTGCATTTTTTTTCATCAGCAGAAGCAATTTTATGGTACAAACAGTATGCTTAGAATTCCTGAGCACCAGTGGCAGGACACTAAACTTTAGACGAGGAATACTTTGGTCTCACTGCCTTGATCAGCTGCTAAAATGGGAGGTGAATAATGTTTCCTGACGACCACAAAATGGCTTAGTGCAGCTGTTCACTACCCTTTGGAGTTAAGCAATTAATATCGCAGGCACCTGCTTTGAGTAGGAATCTGTTTTTTGTTAGCATGGCTGATTTAATAGTCCGATTAAATAAAGCAAGACTGAATAAACACCTGCTGCCAGTCTGCTCGGAAAGAAAAACCACGTCTCCCAGTGACTGACAGCCAACAGAGTCATCTCCAGGCAATTTCCTTACATCATTGTCTGTCAAGACGAGGAAACAATTCCCAGGAAATGGTTTCTTTACCAGTTATTCATGTAAACCTGTGGACCGACACGATTCCAATTTAAAACAAACATTAAAAGACATATAAAGTGGCTTTGTGTCTGACAGTCCTGAAGGGAGGGGGAACCGACTGCACTGGCTTCATCTTCAGAAACTGCCCCTTATGTTAAGAAAAAAAATGTGAGGAAGATAATGCAATGCTTTTGTAACGACGAATACACATTTGCTCTGCATCTGTATCATGTTGCCATGCACCGCTATGCTATTTTATAGTTGAGTCATAGAATCTCCTAAAATTTAATTTGAAGTGGTATTACTTTTCAGACTTCATTTAAGCAGCATGGCACCGAAATAAAACATTCAATCATTCTTTGACTCATTGTAAGCCTATGGATGCAGATCATTGTATACTCAGTTATCCTTGCCCCGACTTTATTTCATATTTCATCCATCCATAATTGAATAAGAATTTGTGCAGCAAATGTGACTTTAAGATGTAATAAAACAGAGTATCAAATTAGAAATCCAGAGCGTGAAGTTTCCCTCTTCCCCTGAAACGAAGTAAAATTGGCTCAATTAATCTCCACGGCCACACACGCATGAAGACATCTGATGAGGTGCATGAAGGTACGGAGAGATAAGATTGACAGATAAGATGGATGGATATGAGGCCCTCTAATGAAACAGATGTGTACTTTAATTGGTTCAGTGATATTTGTCAGGCATTTTGAAAGTCTGGCAGTTAAAAAAAATTCAATTTTGAAAGCAATTTGCTACTCCAGACTCCATCTTGTTCATCAGAGTGAAGTAGCGCAGCACGTCAAAGGGAGAGCAATACACGCTGGTGCCCCCACCTATACGGCAGCGCTGCAGTTTTAATCAAGACAGATTATTACAGGTGGGAAAAGTTCATCACGGCACAATGCTGTAAAATAGGGGAGAATATCATATGGGTTGTCAAAGTTGTAATAGCTTATTTCAGTTTTTTAATAGAGTGCAATCAAACGTAAGTGCAGTAGCACGACATAATGGTGGATGCCGATCCATGTCAGGCTTGGAACATGGCATTGACATGTATGGGGAAGTTTTAACTGCAGCACATTATGACAGACATTTGATCAGTTTAATCTTACCCAAACACAAGAATGCCTAAAGGCATTTATACTTATACACATTTCTAAATGATTTAAAAACTGTAAAATATTGAAAATAACAGACTTTTACATTGCATAGTTTTCAGGATTGGGAATAAATTTACACATTTCTCTTTAAAGGCTATAGTAATCATGATCACTAATAGAAACCATGTTGATACTCCTGTGTATAATCACTCACAAGTCTTATTTAACCTCAGACATTGACAGTATATGTTGTACTTTACACTAGGTTATGTTTAGAAGAGGAGTGTTACAATATGAGTACACAGTACTATTGTTCTGTTGTGCAGTGTGCAAGGTGACTGTAGGCCACAGGTGCAAACTGCAAAAGTCTCCTCATTCTATTCAAATTGTTGTGCACCCTGATGTTTATTTCTGCAGATTTGTTTGCATGCTGGATGTATTTTGGGCTGACCAGAGATATCAGGTTAGAGTGCCAGCTTACTGCATCACAGCTGCAGAGATAAATCTAGAAGAGAAAATTACTTGGGTGTTTTTTACTTACCGGGGCACACTGCCCAAATGTCATTTGTACTATATCTGAGGGATGAGGACTCAAAACAGCAGCACAGTGACTGAGCATCGGTGGTGCCTTTTATTCAATGTGTGTATCACTTTCCATTTAATTATTTAACAAACATGTTCATATATGATGTATCATCCATGCTTTATAAGGGCCTATATAGCAATATTTTACAAGTTTAAGTAAATATAGTCCCCAAATAGAGCAATTAAGAGTTATTTAATCTAAAAATGATTTCTCATTTGTTGTATATTTTCTAATTTGAATTGCAGAAGAAAAGTACGTCAATACAACAGTTTAAAGTAATGCCTTATACCATTAATTACTGTAGCTTATTAACATCCAGTTATTTAGTCATAGTATACCTGATACAATTACTACTGTAATTACTCAATATACATTAAAAAACAATGGCAATCCCCAAGAAAAACCAACAGCAAACCTCTCAAAAAGTGCTCATCAGATTTACCTAATCATCATTCTTTCAAGTGTCATGTCATAGCCTGCAGGAACTGCAACGCTGTGTAAAACATGCAAAAACAAACAGAATGTGATCCGTTGTTAATCCTTTTTGACATATACTCAATTGAAAACAGTACAAAGACGATATATTTAATATCTCACCTCATCAGCTTCATCGATTTTTGTAAATATCTGCCTATTCTGAATTTGATGTTGCAAGAAAGTGGCCTGAGAGAACTGCTGCTGTGACTTGATGCTATATATATTGATTTGAATTGAACAAGACTGGGTAAGCTCATTTGTGAACGATTGCATTCTGCTTTTATTTATGTTTTACACGGCGTCCCAACTTTCTTGGAATCGTGGTAGCATCTGTAGTAGTAGAAATGTCTTCACCATTTGCATAAACCATCTTGCCAGCTTGACAAATGAACTCCCAGCCTGCAGGTTATTCAGCCCCAGGTGGAGACAGAGAGTCTCTGTAAATGACTGTACAATTCAAATAATCTTTTTGGACTTTGAGACCAACTTTATGGTATACATGTAAATATGTTGTCGCATAGCGTCACGGTGAGGGTTCAAAACAACTACATCAGGCAGTCGAAGGCGAATTAACCTTCAGGCATGGATATAAAATCATGTTGACATTTTTGCAGCCTAATATCACATGGAGAGGGTGAGGGTAGGAGCTGAGTGTGTATCCCTGGAGATCTGTGCAGCATACTCCTCAAGGCAGCACCAAAAAATGTGACAGAAAGGCAGCGTTGTAAATAAATAATTGGCTTGTTCTGAACATATACAGTACTGTCTGTACAGCAGAGTGGAATAGAGGGACTATTTGGGCAGCATGCTGGGAGGTCACCTTCTGTGTGCTGCTCTGAAGGGTACTTCGGGTTTGCAGGTTACACAATGTGGTAAATATGGGAAGATGAAAGATTTATCAGTAACTCTCTCTCAGTTAACTATAGTGGTGGGAGCCAGACGAACTGAAATGCTTGATGGGACCTGTGTGTTCACATCTGTCCTGTCTACAAGAAGAAAGATCACAAAATGTGGCTATTTTTTAAGTTTATCAAGTATCAGTGATTTCAGTTTTCTTGCTTTCTTCAGTGCTCCTCTGCAGTGTGCTGAAACAGTGGACTGCCGCTACTGCCGATGAACATGGACACCCAAAGAAGAAGAAGAGAAGACAAACCAAAAGAACAGCAAAAAATTCATTCACCTTAATTAATCAGCTGTTAGAAAAAAAGACTCCCCAGCTGCATATACAGAAATTGAAGAAAAGCTAAAGAAATTAAGTGCAGTTAAAATGTATGCAAGCAGACTACAGTAAGACATAATGCAGATTATTGATTGTGATGAACACCATAATCCATCTGCACATGCTAATTATCCCCTGCGTGAGAGCTGATGAGCTCAGAAAGTCTGCACAGTTCAGCTGGTTAAGAATCAAGTGGAGCAGCCATTCTGTTTGTTCTACATTAACTGTTTGCATCTGCTGAAATGTGAAGGCTGCACATGCACTCCCCTCTGTCATAAATTTGCATAGTTTGGATCTTTGCCGACATGGGCAGATGACAAAAATGTACCTCACCCACACCCATGAAATTGAATTTAACCTTAAGAAAACACAAGACTCCTCCACGTTCCTGCATGATTCCGGAGGCAGCGTTTCATCTTGTTAGACTAGATGCAGATTTATATCCAGGCTAACTTCAGTAACAAACTCCAGGTACCAACACTCATTTGTGTATTGACACTGTATTGATTTTCCTGTCTTGAGTTGCATTTATAGGATATAAACTCAGCAGGGGTATGAGAGCTTAACTTTACAAATTAGCACACCAGTCATTGTCTTTCTGTCATTCTGCTCAGAGGACAAGAACAAGATGTAACAACAAGCCTGCTTTCTGCTGCCATGTTGTCACTTCATGTTAAAGAATGTAACACGAGTTAGATGTCTTTTTTCAGTTTTCAAAAACAGAATCCCAACACCAGCTTTCTAGTTAGTTGCTCAACATCAGAAAGCAGCATAATATTCAAGAGACACATACTTGAAATGTTTATTTCATACCTGACACAGTTTCTTATTTTTAGTTTTTGGCTTTTTTTGCGGGAGAGAGAATGGAGGAAATATTGGGACTGCAGCGTTTGGACAACACTGTAATTTGCTTTTCCTCATTGTGGAAAAATTCATAGTTAAACTGGTCCTCTGCATATGGGCCTGAGGTCAATATAACATTAATTTCCTCAACACTTACTTGTTCAGTGCCTACTTGTCTACATATTGTGATTAAACCTAGTTATTACTGATCAACTCATTAACATGTTTGGACTGTCTTATCTCTAATTTTGCAGCAGTCGCCCTGCATTGCCTTATTTCTTATAGCTCTGTTGCATTTGTATTGTTCCATTGCCGTCTGAGCAACATTAGGAGTCTTGGGACGAAGCGCCGATGGACAGCATGCGATGGTTTCTCTCTGCATGCGGCTTGAATAATTGATGCCTTGATTGCCTGGGTATTCATGGACACAAAAAGGCTTTTCTTATTCTCTGTCTAACACACTCCTCGAATCTTAAATAGTCTTCCCCAGTGGCACAATGCACAGGGAAGCAAGTTATGTGACTCACAGACAGCACAGTGCAGCCAGTGTCCTTCATCATCTGATTACCTCAAGCTGCTGTTATTAGACATAACAATGAGACAAATTTATTTTATTAATTCGGTGCTACTTTAAACCGCATTACTTCTCATCACTCTACAGAATGCCTCAACCGTGGCTGCGTCACATCCAGTATATGTATTTCTTTTTTAAAAAAACACAACAGCAATTTTGCTACTGTATCTCTTTGCAGTCTAGGATGCTCTATATGCTTAACTGCCTCTCTGGAGAAAATATTTTGCTCAACTTGAGATGTGTGTCATAAACTGCGCACCTTATCTGTGGTGACCTTGCAGAATCTCATGCTCCATGGAAGCATTAACTGGCTGTGTTTGCCTCTGCTGCTCTATAGTTATTTATTCATGTTCACACTCTGCTGGTGTATAAATCCCATAATTAAAGGGGATTTGTGTACAAAGAGCAGCAATGTGCTGGAGGCTCTTAATGGAGAGAATTAGTGGTGAAGAGTGCCATGCTGCATGAGGCCCTTTACAGCACACAGAGATGGCCGATGCTTTATGTGACCAGCAGCTCTGGTTTGATAACAATCTCACCGCTGGTGTCATGGCGTAATAGATGGAATTGTCTCTCTGTGATATGAACATCTTTGAGGCCTCATTGACTGACCATTAAACAATTAAACTGCCTATCCTCTGTCCTTAAATGCCAATTAGCTAGCCTGACATTACATAGTCAATTGACATGGAATGGCTTCTCTTTCAAGCTCCCCCAGTGTTCGTGTGATTCAGTGTGACACGATACCAGACGCACGCGGCTGATGTGACGGCTCTGGCACCAATGCAAACTAATATATATTTAAACATGGCTCGGAAAGACGAAACGTTTTTGATGTGCAGAGCTTGTGTTCGACATGACATCTTAAGTCCTGTTTGCTAGAATTAGTGCTACCAGGAGACGTCATGTCCTGTGGGATGTTTGCACAGGATAAAAGAAGTCTGTATTTTACTCAAATTTACGGACGTCAACCATTGGATACGATGAGTCCCTGGCTCTGCAATTGCAAGCACAATTAGCCTCCTGTATTTGCAGCCAAAGTGCTGTCAAAACATTCATTTACAATTGTCAAGCTTATTTTCTATTAATTTGTTTTTAACAAATTTTGTCTTTCACCTGTCTTTATACCCACTCCTACCTCTTTGCTGAAAATGGTGAAAAATAGTCGCAGTGTTTCTCCTCCTTGAAAACCACTGACAGGAGCACCCCAGATTTGACCATTTGAATTACAATAAGAAAGACAAACTTCTCATGTGCCTTTATTAGATATGAATATAGAATCCATACTCAAAGGCTAAATTTGGATGTTGTTCGTAAACGATCTTGTGAATTATACCGAATGTATCAAATGAAAGATCTGCTGTTGGTAAAGCTCACATCAGGTTTGGTCCACATTGCAGTGTGGGCATGCTTGTGTAGATAACTGGTCAAATAAAGAAACCTTTTTTAAAAACCTTTTTGGCTGTAGACTCTTGCTGTCTTGTTAAAAACTGTCTTTTAAATGAATAATCCTAAAAAGTTAAATATTCAAGTTGTGTGGCTACGCATGGCCAACCTGTCCTATCTATATTTTACTGTTCGAGACTTTTCCAGAAATGTTTCTCTATTCAGTTCTCATGTCAAATCTTTATGGAGTGTCAAGTAAGTCATCTGTTGAAGCAGTCAAAGCTAAATCAAGTATCAAGTCAAGTCTTAAATTTGAGTCCAAACATCAAGTGCAGAGCGATGGGCGGAGATGCCATGTCTTGTCCTTGTTTGACTGTACTGAGAATCATAGATGGAGCAGATTGGAGGAAAGTATGCACAACAAGGAAACTACAATTTCTCAACACAAAACGACTGATTTTAAAAAAAGTTGAGGGGTTGATGTAAAGCAGTGCGAGAGAATCTGAGATTTCAAGCATCCTTCAACTGAAAAGGAAATCTCAGGCGTGTTCGCAGGCTGTGGAAAAAACTGATGAAGATTGTAAAGGTATCTTTGTACCAGAGGGTTGTTTATACGGTTAGATCATGCAGACATCCAATCAGCATCTCCAGTGAAAGGTAGACAGAGATATGACCGCACACAGGGAGGTGGTACCCATCTGGGAGGGGAAAGAGGGAGAAAAGTGTGTCTTCGCTCATCAAGCCTTGTTTTGGCCTGGGGGCAACAGTGCCACTGTGACTCTCAAGTCAGCCAGTCAAGGCTAGAAAACCAGGCACACAAACATAACTGGTATGCAGAGAGAGAGAGAGCAGGACAGAAGCAGGGAATGTGGGAGGGATGGGAGGAGAGGCTTCATCCCAGGATGAGTCACGTCTCTTCCTCACATTGTCTGCTGCACGGAGCGAAGGCTGCGGGGAATAGCAGAGCTGGTGAGATGGGAGTTTCCCAAAGCTTGCTGCATGGCTGAGGGCAGATGTAGAAAAATACACAAAGACAGGCAGGCACACACGTAGATCCAAACTAATGACTTCAAATATGGGCACATTTTGACATATACTCCCCCAGATGCTCAGATTTTCTGCTCCTAGTCAGCACATATGTAAATCATACACTCAAAAATCAATTAAAGAACTTTAAGACGTTGATTTTTGCTTATGTTACGCTCGATCCTCAATCTGCAGTCCCTATCGACGGCAGGTTTCCTGGGGAAGAAGTACAAAGAAACTTTTTCTGTTCACGTGATTTGGGTGTCCCTGTTCCTCCTGTGCCCACTAGTCTCCAAGATGAGTCTCACGGCAGAAGGTCTGTCTTGGCTCACTCCACTATATTATTTTCAGCATCACGACCACACTATACTGCAGCTCATTTCCACACTTAGAGCAGATGTCTTTGGCATCAACAATTATCTAGTTGATGCTAAACAAAGGAACAATCAGCAGCCCAAGTTAGCCAAAAGTAACTGGCATTCAAAAAGCTTTGTGGGCAGTTTCCAAAGCTCATCGGCTCACACACTCTTTGCTCTTCATTTGTCCACCCGCCTGCTGCAAAAAAAGTGTGTGTGAGTGTGCGTAAAAGAACTGCAATGACTGTTTGGGGTGATGTGGCCACTGCACAGAGATTAGGACTTAAAAAGCTCACTGCAGATGTTTGACTTGAAGCAGGATAACATTATCTGGAGGCCAGGCATAATAAATGTTACCTCTTCCTTTAAATTCACCAAAAAATAGGACCCTCTAAACCACTAAACTCTTTTTCCACATGCCAGGCAGCGGTTATGGTCCCTTTAATGGGCCCCATCACATGCGCATTAGGTGAGGCCATCCTATATTGGACTTTGCTTTAGAAAGCTTTTTACAGTGGTTCTTGCACGGATGTCCAAAGTTAAGTTGGGTGTGTGGCTACACCTCAGTGACCAAACATCTATGTTCAAATGTTGGTTTTGCTTTTGTCCTCGCAGGCACATTAAGTGCATTGCACATTTGTGGATTACTCTAGTAGTAGTCATACTATGTGTGTGCAACTGCTTGCTTAAGTGCTTAAGAGTGTGGAGTATGTATACTTGTCTTTGTGGGCTCAAAACCAGCAACATCTGCTAGGAGTTGCGTACTGCAGATAGTTGAGATGCCTGGCTGCATGTGAGAGGGAGTTCTTGTGTGGTTAGACTAATGAGGCTCTGCATAGAGGATTGTTCTTGAGTGACAGAGATGATTTATGCAAGCAGGATGGACAGTCAACTGGGAGGAAACATCCGTCTTACCACTGAGCCGCTGTCAGACACAAAGGCGGAGAGCGGTGGCGGCACCAGAGATTTTCTTTCGCTGGTGCTACGGGGTTGTTCGGCATTTCAGTGAGGGCGCTCTAAAATTTCCACTAATTTCCCATTTCTACTGCAACACCCCAACACATGTACACCCACATGCACACTCACACATACGCTGCCCGCACCACGACAGTACTAATGACATTCTGTGTTAAACACAAGGCGAGATATTCAGCTGGAGGGATATAGATGTAAGTTCACAAGCCTGCCTGTGCAAATACACTTCTGCACATGAAATTTCACACAATTATGCCATGGAGACAGCTTGCACAAAAGCAGCCATCCACAGACTGAGGTTTGTGCACTCTCAGCCTCAGATTCTGAGATCACAAACTCCTGCTGCCAGTTGGCAACACTTCGACTAACGAATCAGCTGTATTCCATTGCATAGACCTAATGTTATATGAATGAGCATCGCATCGAGATAACTACAAGGAGTCAGAGTTTGTGTCTTGACTACCAAGTGCATTCAATTTATAATAGGCAACAGAGGGAAGGAAAATCATGCATTTACTATCAGATATCTTCATGACAAAACAATGCATCTGTTATTGAGCGCAAAGACATCAATGGTTTTGTCTCTGCCTAGGTCCCTTACTCTCTCAGTGTTTACAGCAGCAGTGGTCTGTTACTGGTTTGAGAGTCCCCACTGCTGTTCTTCAAGTAGTTTTTCAAATGACGCACACAATAAAAACTGCGCTCACAGCTTACTGATGTGACGGGAAGTGTCAGAGACATGCATATCAGTTTGTTCAAGTCTCTAAATGCATCTATGTATGTTCTCATGAGGGATAGTAACACCTCAGTGTTGGTGAAAGTACGTCCCTGTTTTTCTTTTCTTTGCAGTAGTGTGCGAACCTTGGTGCTCTGCAGATAAGTGTCGGTCTTTCTTGGTTCTGGTCAGTGACTGCTGGCATTGTGTCTATACCATCATCAGATCTAATGATATCACCTGTATTTGTCCTATTAGCTTCACAATCACTCTTGTTTCCAAGTTTTGATTAAAGGCATTAAACGCATGTTGTGTCCATCGGCACAAAATTTCTTGCCGTTGTTAGGAGGTTTAGGGGCTTTCCTAGGAGCAGCTACAGCATCTATAGTCCCAGTTTTCCAGTCAGCAGTTCTAAGCTATCACGCATGTTGAGAGTATGAAAGCACACTGACCACTCACTCTTCTGTGGTTGGGTGAGTGTTAAAAGGGGTTTTAGCATAAATGATGGTCTCTCCTGCATTATCAATGGAGCTTCAACTACTCTAAGTCTTTACGGCTCGCTGCATTTATGTATCACACAGCCTTCAAACTCAAAGGGAAATCTCAGCATCATGCAGCACAGGTCTTGTATTTGCAGTTTGAGCCATTGTTCCTGCTGACTGTTTGCTAATGCTAAACTGCATTTCGTTGTCTCTGTGCTGCACTCTGACGATAACAATAAAGCTGAATCTAATATAATAAAAAATAAGTAAAAAAATATTGTACTAACCAAGTTAATTGTGAAAATTCGAGGACCCTGTGACAATCCCTAAAAACAAGTCCAAATAAACACCCGCAGACAGACATGTCATTTCCAGTGACATTTGATATCATGTCATTTTATCTTTAAACCTGCTTCACTTTTCTTTTTTTTCACAACTGGGTGGCAGTGCAACAAGCTGAAATCACATTAAATTAGCCTTAGCAACAGCTGCTTACTGGCACATCCAACAGAAACAGTGCTGTGATGATGTGGGGTCATGTTTCTGGCTACCCAACAAATTAAAGTCCAATATTTACTCTTGTTTTATCTTTGGTTTCGTCCCCACAGACTCCTGAGGTAAATATCTGGCTCTGCAGCAGCTACATGTCCCACTATGTTCCTGGCTAGTTGCTAACTTTATTTTTTTTATTCACTGGTGTCTTTTTTTGTCCAAAAACCTGCTGCAGCTGAAAGCAAAGTTGATGATAGCTTGTTGGTGAGCGCGAACCAAAACAATGAGCTGAGAGATGCTAGAATGCTCAGAGCTGAGGGGCAGTCTGCTGACAACCCTCTGTGATCTTGTCACTGCTGATGACTGCTGTCATGTTATGAAATACTCATTTGTTACATGCAGCTTTAAATGAAGCACCTTAGATGACCTGGCTCAACAATTACTTTTGTTAGTATAATGTTATCATAACAGACAAAAATGATGCCCAAAAGAGACCCAGAAATTTCCTTTGCCCTCACCTGCCGTCCTCCATGTGTCTATTTCCTTATTTCGCTTACTTTGCTTCTCTCACACAGCCTTTGTCTGTCTCTCCTCCTCTCCAGGACAGATGAGGTGAACAGGACTACTCTTCTTTCAGTCCAAGACGGCTCCTTATCCACCAAGGGCATAGTTGTGTGTGAATAATGTCTGAACTGAGGAGTAAATATCTTTCCATGACAAGTTGTTTGGATTGGTGCTCATGTGCAATCTGATTCTTTATGTATCACGGCCTAGACTGCCAGGCCGCTGGCCTTGCTGGAGAAGGGTTGCCCTGTCAGTGCCCCTGAAACACTGAGAAGGAAAAGAGCCTTTCAGGGCTGGCCCAGAAATGCGATGCTGGCCAAAATGTCACTTTGACTCTGAGTTGTTCTGATGAAATGCCTCACTGAGGTAATACATCTGATATGCTGCCGATTTTTAAAAATTGCCCATTTAGGCATGTGGATCAATTCTGGGTTTAAATTGCTGAGAGATTAAAGGCAGGAGATCGGTATCATGTTAATCCTGCAAAATTACATGCTCCGAGTAACCCGTTGGCTAAGGTCAAACTTTGCACCGAACCAACTTGAGATCAACTTCAATTAATGACACACTGACCTTGCAGGGTACTGCTGCGAAAGTTGGCTGAGAGCTCATCAGGATTATTAAAATCAGCCTCTTGGTTTATCCCCGTGATTCTTACCATCATAATCCATGCATTGTTTGCTTTGATACGGTGCAGGATCCTTATGTATTTATCATTCCATTCGGAAGTCTCCTATATTTATCCAACACTAAACCAATCACACCGATCAGCAGAGGTAATCAACAGTGAAATCGCATCACTTACCTCACTGGAATATGGATAAGCATTCATCCATAAAACTATTTGCCTAAGAGGTTTCAGTTAAGGGCGTGTGAGAGGGCACCGCTCGACAAGCTCCTCGTATCCTTCCTCAATCTCCCATTGTCATAAACATTCAAACACGGGGCTCAGTTTATAGGAGTTCTGTTTAATGGGAGTCATCCGCCGCTGTAGCCCGTTGTGCCTTTATAAAACAGCATGCATTTAAGGTGTTAGTGGCAGCCAACAGCCATGGCACTTAATTCCTTCCTCTGGGTGCAGTCTATTGCTGGTTTAACTGCAGTGGGCTGTGCAGGAAAACTCCCACATACACAAAAACTTTTTCAAGTGCACAGAGTGTTTATCTCACATACATCCGTGGGTCCATATAAAGGGGGATTTTACTTGGACCTGGAAAATGTGATTCCTGCAGAGTTAGTGGGTTGGGGGTGGGTGTGCACCAATCATCCATTCTGCTCACGCATTTCATAAACTGAGCCATTTATATAACTTGAAGACACAAATGCACATATATTTCACCAGGAACAAAACCTTGATATGAAGAATGCACTTCAGTTTCCCCAAATAATCCACGAACAGGGTGAATAAATCACAAGATCAAACAACTTCTCCTTCTTCAGTGTTTCTTACATCAACTTTTCTCTTTTATGTCTGAATTCAAAGCTTTGCAAGGACTCCCACGTCTGTCTGATTCTTAATGTCACCGCCCGCCCTCATGAATAGACGTTCACATCCTGCATCCTCAACAGTAAATCTAACACGTTAAGCTTTGGGATCTTTCATGTTGTTTCCCACTGATCACTAATCAAACCCTCGTTTAGGGTAACATTTCACTACTTTGTTGATTTGTTTTCTCTTCTGTCAAGCTGTCACCAGACTAGTCAAGCATTTTAATTATTCAAAAGTACACATAAAATTTGTCTGAGATCAAGACAATGCACCTTGTGTCTCCAGCGAGAATTGCTAATTGCTAAGACTACAATATTAAAGAATTCACTGTTCCATTCGGTTTCATTAAATGCTGTGAGAGGTTCAACATTTAACATCACATGTTTGACTGTAAAGAGTAAAGAGAGGTTTTAAGCAATGTTTTATGTTGATATTTGTTCAAATTAGCAGTCTAGTGAGAACTGACCAAGAAAGGCTTTTTGGTTGTTTTGTTGTTTTTTTGCAAAACACAATTTCTATTCTGCTTGAATTTTATTAGCTTCACATATATTCTTTCCACTTTGATGTCTGAAGATCTTAGGCAGAAGAAGAACTGTAATTCTATCTAAACATTTTTGTAGCGCAGTGACATGAAATAAAATTCAAAGTGTTCTTAATCTCGCTCCTTTGAGAACACATTAATATGCGATGTCATATGCTGTTCAGACTAATGATTCACATCATATTGACTGCACTACTTTATAACAAACTCAGGCTGCTTCCAATCTCTCTGAAAACCAAATCACTGAAGTGAAACCTTTTAAAGATTTCAGCTTAGTGATGGATAACAGAGGACTCTTACAACTCCCAAACCTTCCCGTCAGTGTTGTGCCCAGTCAAAAAAATTCATATTTTCATTCAAGGCCCAGTTAAAGAGCAGGCAAGGGTTACAGATGGTAATCACCTTAGTAGTGTAGCCTGTCTCCGATCCTCCATCTAATATGCAACGTTGATGACTGATAATGTATTATTGATGCTCCAGCCTGGCTGATCCTGAAAGGCCAGGTTCAACCATGACTATCCATCTCATGGATATTTTAGCACAAATTCTTCCAGAACATGACTGCTGCACTTCCAGAGGTTTGAACGATGAACAAATAAATAAAGTGCGTCTGCCAGTGGGGTTTAGTTTGGGGATCACTGAGATTCCAGATCATAAAATGTTTAAGGGAGGAAAACTGTGAATCCTAAATTTTGTTTGGATCTGATGGTGCCTTGGACTTTGAATTTATTGAGAAGTGTAACGCAGCCATTTAATGTTGACAATGAACTAAATGCATGGACTCAGTAACAATTAATTTGATCATATGGCAAAATTTAAGGGACTACTGACTGACTGTCAACATAACCTGTCCCCAATAAAAGCTCTATGAGCCCAGCAGCACTCACTGCATAGAATTAATAATTCCTCACCCAGAGAAAGGTTGGACACATAACTATAACACAATATATAGTGCGGCTTTGAGAAAGTAAACACATATGCTGATGCATAAGAACCACATACTTCTTAAAAATATGACAGCTGTAAGAAAATATATTATCACTATGCTTTAGTTCATGCAGGTTTAGTAATAATGTTATCTGGCTGTGACAAGAAAACTGTCAACCCAATCTCACACCCAATACATCAAATATGGCAGCTCGGTCAGTGGCCCTATACGCTTCAAACTGTGACATTGTAGGTTCCCTCTGCCTCGAGTGTAATGCGTTCATGTGTTATTGAAGTCAGGAAATGTAGTACAGTATAAAGAGCGCATGAAAAGGTGGAGGAGGCTGGCCTGGTTTGATAGGTCAAACATAAGAAGCTGGGGTTCGTGTCCCACGTGATAACGAATGAATGTCTGCTTTGTGGACGTAGGTCGTCATAGCTGCCATGTTTGACAAGGTGGGAGTGAGAACATGTTTAAAAATATTTCTATATACTTTTTCTCCACCATGAACCCATTAAGTTGCCAAGACATGTTTTTTCCCCTTTTCATACCTAATAAATTAATTCCAAAGATATCAAAGTAAGTAAGCATGTAAGCTAATTTATTTAAATCCCCGACTTCCTTACTCCAGAGTCACAAAATTTTTCAGTTTTTTTAATCTCCACATTTCTTGGGTGGATGACCAGTTTCCATTCAAATCACAATAAAAATGAATCCCCTCTGTATCTGCTTTTAAAGATCTAACACCAGCTTGGATAATTTCTCATCTACGTGTCTTTAAACTTGTCCTCGACATGTCCTGTAAATATCTAATGTCAAAAGTTGCTTTAGAAATGCAGAGCCCCTGTCTTGCTTCTGGCAGGAGAATTGTGAACATTTGTTTTAACACAGCCTCAACTGTTAAAGAGTGCCACACTAAAATATTTCATGGCTGCAAATCACTTGTAATCCCATTGAAGCACATTACAGTTCTGGTGGATCTCAAATAAATTTCAGACTCTAGACATGCTGCTGGGAATACTGTCACTGTTCTTCTGCATATAAATTTTCAACAACGCTGGAGTTTAGAGCATTGAGATCTACCCAACAGATGCAGTGCATTCAGGATAATCAGGTCAGGGTATGCTGATAGGCCCCAATCCTTAAAGTTTCATTACACCAACCATTTTATGAGCGCCATTCTTCTCTAAGGCTTTGATCTATTTCATTGTCATGTGGGATGGCTGACTAGCTTTTTGTTTCACACCAGACTCGCGTCCTTGTGTGCTGTTGATTCATTGCATAGAAAGTAGCTGATTTTACAGCATGTGATGCTGAAAAAAGGTCTGATGTCTGGAAGCTGTATCCAAGTTTGTGTCTGCCCCAGACAGAATAAAAAACCACCACTACAGCTGCAGCCACGTGAGGGTTGATGAGGTGGCTCCGCTGTCGGTGTCAAACAAAACTGCCAGATATGACGGAGGGCAGTGTGTTTAAGACATGAGCGCTTGTGAGAGATGAGAGATGAGAACTTATTTTACTGTGACAGCCAGATTTTACATACAGCATATATTGACATTTTCTGCAAATATTAATGTATGTAATAGAGGTAGAATCTACTGCTACAGGTTCCAAGCTAATATGAACACTGAATGTAGAGCGTCAGAGCAATTCTCCACAAAGAAATGCACAAAGTGAAAAGTACATCAGGTTTAAAGATGTAGTAATTAAGCAGGATTAGTGTGGTTCATGGTGTTACTGAGGAGATTGATTGTTGTTGTTACAGCCTGAAATGACCTGACACGCTGTTTCGTGGAGCAGCACAGCTGAATCAGTCTGTAAATGTGCTCATTTGTTTATCCAGGGCAGATCCTGCAAAGCTGTCTGGAGACTCTGAAGAACAAGCCACTGCTGCCTCCACCTCTCTCTCCCTTTGGTATTGTCCTTTGTTTGTCGCATGCATAACCCTCAATCTGTCACCGAGGTGCAGCCACAGCCGGTGCACTAAGCTAGGGTACAAGACTTGAATTTGTTTTTGTTCTTTAGGCAAAATCCAATAAAAGGGGATTCAGTCATGAAAGCGAGGGAGTTTATTTCACCCAATTGAGTGCTAAAACACCTCTTCACTCGCACGATTCACTTTCATGTAAGGGATGCCACAAGGCCTGACTTGTAATGAGTTTTGGGAAACAGAGAGGAAATATTTGATTTCCTCCAATTAAACAATGTTAATTGATAATTTTACCATTTTATGACACCGATCTAAGACAGACACCACATCCTGTATTCTCACTCTCAAAAGCTTCCTAGGCGCACCTCCATCAACATCAGTCAGTCTCCTTCTGCCATTTACCGCCACTGTCTCCATAACATCCTCCTCTTATCAACTTCCTTGTCTGCTCACTGACCCAGCCATTTCCTGTTCTTGTCCTTAGCATGCTAATTGTCTGCCTTATTCATTATACATTATACAGACAAAGTGAAATCCATCAAGCAAGTAGGCTCCCCTGCTTTATCTAATCCATCTTCAATGTCACCCGTTAAAGAAGCTGTTTACCTTTTCTGTGTTAAGCAGGGCCCATGTAACTCATCTATGACAAGGCATTGTCTGTACTTAAATGAGTGATTGCACTTGTGTTTTTTTTTCCCACTTCCTCTCTCCATCTAGAGCTGATTAAATCTAATTCTACCCCCTCCTGTGATGCATCATGGCTCAGCTCTTGCGACTGATGTTGATTTCATTTTTTTTTCTTACCCCAAGCCCTAATCATGTTATAATTTTTCTGCAGCTTGACTAAGCTCTGTTTTTCATGATTGCTCCTACCTTTTTCATCGTGCATAATAGATTTGATAAGGTTTCTAGAGCCACCCATTTGGCTCAGACCATCACAGTGCTCATCAGGATAATTTATGAGCAGCGGTGAAAGATTCTTCAAACTGCGGTCGACCTTTGAGGACTACAGATGTGTTTCGGCGCTGCTCCTTGAGTGCAGACACACTCATAAAGCAGTGTCACCACATCTTCGTTTCTGATTAATCTCTGTGTATAAAAGACCTATTATGCCTGTGTCGTATCCTGACCTGAGCTCTCCATTGACCTTGTAGTTGATTATGTGTCGCACGCTCCAAAGCCTGCAAAGGAAGGGTGAGTAATTGCATGGGGTTAGTGTTATTAATCTTGCATAACATTAGGTCTTTATTAATCAGATATTTACATTGTTTACTCTGAATATAACCATGTATCCACACAAATTAGTGTTTAAATTATGATGCTGTTGTATTCAGAATCCATTATCTAACTTAATGGTCTCAATTGCTCTCCAGTTTCCTTTTTATGGCAAATCACATCAGTGTTGTGCAATACTGGAGCTTCACTTAATGCTCATCTAAATTAAAGGACCAGTTTAACATTTTGAGACATATCCTTGTTTGTTTTCTTGCTCATGTGACTGTTTGATGAAAATATTGATACCGCTCCCATCTGCCAGAGGATGGTTAGCTTAAAGACTGTAAACAGGGGAAAACAGCAAGCCTGGCTTTGTCCAAAAGTAACAAAATCCACCTACTGGCACCTCTACTTTATCGCTCAGTAATAACTAACACATTTTTTGTTCAACCTGTATAGAAAAAACAACAATTAACTGTTTTACAGGGATGCAGTCCTTTCCAGCCCTGTAAAATTGTGAGCTGCCATTTTTATAATTTTGCAAACCAGATATGTTTATTAGTGAGCAACACCGTTGCAGGTAGGCATATTGTGTTACTCGTGGACAGAGACAGGGTAGCTGTTTCCTCCTGCTTACAGACTTTAAGCTAAGCTAAGCTAACTGGCTGCTGGCTATAGCTTCATATTTAGCAGACAGTTGTAAGAGTGGTATCGATCTTTGTAACTCTCAGCAAGAAAGCAAACAAGCTTATCTCACAAAATTAATAATTATTCATTGATGTTGAATTTTGCTTTGGTAAATTTTGGAAAAAAAAATGGTGTAGCTCATAAAATGATATCAGAAGACTGCATCCACTCTTGCAATAACTATTATTGACCTCTTGAAAAGCAAAGGGACTCATAAATGATTGTAGTCCCCACAGTCCAGCTGTAATTGCTTCTTCAAAAACCTACATTGGCTGAGACAGGACAGCCTATATGGACACTGCAACCCACTTTACTGGGCCCTGGTGACATAAGTCTCAAACTGACAGTGGCTGTTGTTTCAGGGTTCCTGCTTGGAGACGTGGTATTGATTTCCTCCCCGTGCTCCATCCACAAGTAATATACAGCTTTAATCTAATTGGCGTGCAGGAACTTTGGGGGACTGATGTCTACTGAGACACATGTTATGTATTATTGCTACCTTCATACTCTGATTTCCACTGACCCGGTGTCAGCTGTCTACACTGCTGACAAAGCACCTTTGATCACAGGGGAATAATGTCACAGAGAAGCTCTGGAAAAGGGTAAAGAGGAAAAAAAAAGCTTAGATCAGTATATAAGGGTATGAAGTTAACTTTGCTGTCAAGATCTGTTTTGTTCTTTGTGTAAAATGTTTAAAATTTTCTGTGCATCAGAAGGTATAGGGATCGATTTACTAATGCAGTAAAATATCTGGTTTATCCTGCAGAATATCTTCCAAATGAAGCCTTTTCAGTCCGACAGACTTCATTCTGTTCAAGCTGGTTTGTTTTGCATGTTGCTGTGTTGATGCAGAAGAAAACACACTGTGAACTTCAACATCCCTGAAGATGGAGCAAGTTCCTGGGCTTTGAAGATAAAAACTCTTCTACAGCCTGATGTATAAAACCCCTGACAGCATTTTGCAGTAGTTCATATGGTACTTGCCGAAACCACAGAGTGTACATTTGATAAAACAAAGCTTTTGAAACTCGTCTCACTAATGTACTCGAGAGTCTTAGTACTTATATTCATCTTGAGAAGCATCAAAACCTAAATGAAAATCCTTCAGTGTGACGGTACAGTATCTTTTAGAGAAAACCAACACATACAAAAAGAATAAAAATCTGACACTCTGATGGAGCACTGACCAAGAAACAGGCCGCCTTTATTGTGTATTCAGCCCTGGGACCAGACAAATTGCATCAAATGCCAGGTTCACCCAGGGGCCACTGTCTGCCAGACAGATATTCTTCATCCAAGGGCAGTGTGACAGAAACTATGTCTGCTTGGCTATTTACATCATCTTTGCCATGGGTTTTTTTAAAAAGCTATATAAATGTGGCTCCTTCAAAGGGCAGCATTACTTCCTATGGTGAATTGCCAGACAAGTTCAGCGCACAATTCCCTTAAGAAAAGAGGCATTTTGATGTGGCCACCTCCCTGTGGCATTAGTAAAAAGTCAACTTTGATAAAAGGCAAACATCATCCCTATTTACTCGGGCCTTATTGCCTGCAGACACCTTCAGTGGGTATCCGTACCATTTTCAATCTCACGCTCTTGTACCCGTTGAATCCAGAGTGGTGTTCCTCAATGTGAGTGGGAGACGTATCAAGAGATGCTGAGATTTCTATTTTGTGTGGCTTAATGTACTTCACAACGCAGCCAAGCCTGTAATCATGTAAGCAGCCAATCCCAGAGAAACAGTGGATTGGCTATATAGTAACATTTCTTTAAGGGCCCATTGAAGCTCTCTTCAATTGCCTTGAGATGTTCGGCTCAACCAGACCATGATCTGCTGTTTTTCCTACCAACGCTGTGAGTCAGCTCCTTACTGTCCACTCAGCCCTGTCTTGTATTGTAGCAGCGGCTTGTCGGGCTGTGAAATGTTATCACTAGGCCCGGGTCTTCATCAGACTGAATGAGGCCGGGAGGATCAATGCACTTACACTGGATCACTTTACCCTGCCATGTGCATAATGGGTTGATAGGTGGTTTCATAGAGCTCTCAAGCTGTGTGAGTGTTTGTATGTGTTTGTGTTTGTATTTGGGCTAAGGACCGAGCATATGAGTGTTTGCATGCATGTGATGAACCCTAACACTTAAAATCAATACCATAAAAACTCAAGGTTAGTGATCTGTAATGGCCATTAGCACCTTGAAATATGGTGCTCATCACCACATTAAAATCCTCATCAAAGTTTGTTTGGCCACTTAAATTAAAAGATTTAAATCCAAATGTGCTCCTTGTGTTTTCATCATATCCTAATACTTATTAAGTCATGTAAGTAGTAGACCTCTGTTCAATTAAAATGCAGACTAAGCCTTTAAACCAACATATAGATTCAAATCATGGATCCAGAGACACACGGAAACGGGAATTTGACCCCTCTCAGAGAGATTTTTACTGTGGTGCCTTGGCCATATCCCTCTTTAATTAAAACCAGGAAGCGGTGCGGAGAGGTGGCAGAGGTGATCGCAGGTAGGTGGGTGTTTTCAGCAGACTGCTGATAACACTCCTTTGCACAGAGGTCTGCACAGTCAACAAAAGGACACACTGAGGGTCTTCTAGACAGCTCACTGAACCCGGCCTCTCTTTCACCCCCGTGACACCACCCGTCTGGGCAGGGCAGCAGAAGCGGGATCCCTGGGCTGGCAGCAGAGTGGCATCAGGCCAGAGTTAGCAGCCGCAGCATTCAGCCTTTCCTCCACCACCCAACACATGAGCCAGGAACACGTGAGAGAGAAGGCTCAGTATTTCTGTGAGGGAGGGTGGAAGCTAGATGCGAGAGATAAGTGGCATAGATAAAAAAAAAAAAAAAAGTGTTTGCAAAGGAAAGCTCTTAGAGGAGCAGTGCACCTTTAAGGGAACGTGCAGGGGTATCTTTACAGTAGCAGTTGCATGCACTCTGTAAACTCGACTGGAATTTCGAGATATTAGACCACCTCTGTCTCACTGTCTGTCTCTTAAAAGGAATGTTGAGAGATACCTATTATAGACCTTTTCTTGTTCTTGAAAGGTGCTAAAAAAAACTCTCTGTCTGTCTCAGACACGAGAGGAACCCCACCACCACCACTCTTTCCACCATCTTAACTCCACCACCCCCTGCTTGTTAGTGTGATCACTGTCCGTTTGGCGGCTCTGCACATAATATATCTTCTCGCTGCAATTAACTGCAGGGCCTGTGTAGCAACTTAGAGGGATGTCCCCTCAGCAGAGCCAGTACCCTAGGGAGCTGATGTGGGAGAGAGATGGAAAGAAAATAAGAATGCATGAGGAGAGATGGAGAGAGGGAGGGGAGAGAAAGAGGGAATGCAGCTTGCCAAAACTTCCCACCCACCGCTTGTGTCTGTAATCTCTCGGGTAAGGGCTATATCAGGGAAAGAGTTGTTGTGTTGTGAGAAGTGCTGACAGCTTCGTCTCTTCTGCCCCCTACTGCAGAGGAAGTGTTGATGGAAGAAGATTTCAAAGGGAAGGGGAAAAGAGCGGTGTGGATGTCTAAATTTCGAACTTGTTTCTTGGAGGTAATAAAAGTGTCTGTACTTCACACTTTACAGTTGCTATATTAAACAGTGTTAATCTGTGGAGTACAGGGGCGGTTTTATTGCTCCATAGCACAGATAGACCAAAACATATGATCTACAAGGGCTTGTTAGGTTGTTGATCAATACCGATGACTCAGTGATTACACTGCCAGGTTTAGAGAGCCTTCTTTTTCAAGTGGTCATTGAATAAAGGAAAGTGTCTGTAAAATATATTGTTTTGCTGCTCACTTTTTTATTACAAGAGCTGTTTTCAAGGCAAGAAAGTCGATGACAATCTGCTATTATTATTATTACTACGGTATTTTACACGTTTTAAAAAGATTTGTGTTGGATCTCTGAGCTAATACGCCGCCTTATTCTTCTCATCTGTGAATATTAACTTTATTGTTCATGTCTGTTTCTTTTGCTCATTTAGTATATTTCTCTCTCTCTCTCTCTCTCTCTCTCTCTCTCATGCATTCATCAAGATCTGGGGTTTGTTAGGTTTACCAAATGTCATCAAAGCTGATAAGTTTTGAGTTTTCATCTAGTAAAGAAATATTATAAAGCCACATTTTCAGTCTTTAATATAAAATGAATCGTTATGTTTTCAGTAGTGTGTACTCACCCATAACCAAACACTGGTTCTGAAGTGCACTGCGTGTTTTTCGTGAGTTTCGTGGTCACTGTAGGTTCTCCTGCGCAGAGGGCTGGGGCGAAAGGCATTCGGTTGGCTGCAATCTGCAACCTACTGAATGGCACTAAATCCGACACATTGGTCCTTTAAAATCCAAGCTAAGCCCATGACAACATCAGGGTTTATTTTCTCAGACTTGACAAAGCTGCTTCAGAGCCACAGAAAACATTGTCCAACTTTTTTCACAAGCTGAGTACGACGAAAACAAAACTCAATGTTCAATTACTTTCACAGATTAGAACTTTATAGTAAACCAATCTTGATGTGAACATTGTTGGTGCTCCCCTTTAAAGTGCATAATTAAATACAGCTAACTTGAGAATCTAAGAGCTCTAACTAACTCAAGTCTGCGTGGCAGAGATTTGTTTATGTATAAAGAGTGAAGTGCTATATTTGAGTAATACAATATGTAATTCCCTTTTTGCATTTTAGAGCATAATATTATGTTAAAACTATATTATTGTCTTGAGTTTTAACAAAATTTATCTTATACTTGATGTATTTGTGAGACTCTAAACGCAAAGCTGCTGAAATTAATAATTGCTCTTTCACTGTGTTTCACTATGCTGGTGTTTATGGAAATGTACTGGGTGGATTTTCACAAACCAATAACAAGCATTCTGAGTTTTACTTCTCAGGTTAATATACCAGTTAATACATTCAAATAAAACCATTGTACAGAGGGAGTTACTTTTGCTAAAAGAATCAGACTCTGACTTCCACAGATGAGAAAACTAATGAAGCTAAATAAGATCAGGAGTATCTGCTAACAACGCACATGTGTTCCAACAGGGGCTGCTTTGATTAGGGGATTAACAAGTGCGTTGACTAAGAACTTAATACATATTCTGTCCTCAAACTCATACCTCAAAAGGTATTCTTCTCTGACACGTGCTTCTCACCAGCTGTTGTCTCCATCTCATGGGCCACATGTTCTGAAAATCAAACTCCCAATCGTGCCCTAATTGCTGCAACAAAATCATTTATTTTAATATCTTCATTTACCCTCCATATTCCTTTGTGCTGTATATCCTCTTTCAGCTATACGCTCATGCATAATGTATGCGGAAACATCCGTTACAGGAAGTCACTGTGGAATATATGTTTGCAAATTAGAACAACAGAGCAGCACTGTGCTAATCCACATGGGGTGATTTAACAATATTTCAGCTCGACTTTGTGAAGGTTAAAATACAAACCCCTCTTGCTCCCTCCCATGCTTCGGCAGTCAATAGTGAACATCCATGAGACTGGGTGGGGGCACCAATTTCGCCCTGCAGTCCTGCAGAATATTGGCTGTCAAGAAGCAGACATGCAATCAATCATGAGCAAAGTCACAGCCAATGTGAAGGATACCAGTCCTCCTTAGGCCTGGTGGTTGTGACAAGGCAGCTGTTGCATAATGTTTGACATCGCACTGCTGTAGGTTGAATGAATGGGCACTGAGCATATGTACTTTAAAGGGCATCTGATAAAACGTGTCTGACCTCCTATGGGGGGGAAACAGATTTCAGTGCGTAGAGTGGTGAAAAAAAAGAGGCCTTGATCAGCCGCACCTCTGCAGAGAAGATGAACAGTGGAGATACTGTAGCACAAAATCAAGTGCTGAGACAGGACAGTTGCTGAGTTGTGCTTAATGGGCTCTGCTTCTTGGCATGTTTTCAGGATCATGCCTCGCATTTTATCTCTCCTTCTCTTCTCCCTCTTGAGAATTTGGCATTGTCCAAAGTGTAACATGAAAAATAGCGTCTGCTGCCTGCGAACAGCTCTGTGTATGTTTGTTCTTTGCGCTGGAGTCCGCATACAGAGTCTTATGTGAATTCCTTTGGAGTCTTTCTCTTTCTCTCGTAACTTTGACAAACCAATTCTCTTATTTGAAATTCCCTTAAAGTCAGAGAAAAGGATCTGAAGCCTTGATGTTTAAGTCTTTGGAGCAACTCTCAGTTCTCCAGCTGAGGCAGTCACTTGATGCTGTTTTGCTTTGGGACATTTCAGCTGTGAAATAACGGCTCGGCCACAGTAGTTCAGGAACTCACTGTAGCAAGAAACACCCAACTGTGTCACCATCTCAAAACTCAGCTGTTTATGTCAGTAAGCCTGCCATTTAATCTCCCACTCATGTCCATTCAAACGTCCAGCCAAAACACATTTAAATGCATCACTTCCTCTATTTAAAATCCTATCCAGACCATGTGCGGTGTGTGTTTCCTCATGCTTTTCGCTGTTTCAAGGGGTTCCAGGACGCCCACATATTTCACTTTGATCCTTGCTGGGACTAGCAATAGATTGCTCTGGATTTAGATGTGATCGGATACTTATAGGATTTATCAAGCTTTCACAAGCTGCTCTCTGCAAACACAGCCATGGTTCAAATCATTGCTCTGTGTATGCAGTCCTGACAAAGAACATCGTGTAATGCACATCTTTGCCAAATCCATGGACATTGTCAGTTGGCACATCTTGCACACTGAACTCTAATCCCCGCCAAAAGCCAGCCAGTGTTTTGAGAAGCATCGCAGGAAAGTTGTTCCCTAAAACATCATGATTACAATTTAAGACTAAAGGGAGTAAAAGGCCCAGAGAGCTAAAATGTGATAGGTGAGTATACTGTGAGCACATAGACAATTACAATTAGTCATTTCAGACGCTTTTATCCAAAGCGACTTACAAGTGAAGACATAAACATCTGATTGCTTTAAAAATAACTATGCCATGCTATTCATATCTAATTTATATTTGTGAATGCATCTTTTGAATGATGTTTTCAATACTTCCACTCATGTCTTTTCCAAAACATTGAGTCCTCCCTAAATGTGCAGCAGGATAACAATGTCACCTTACTTCTGTATTTGCTTCTGAGACAGGAACGTCATTATTTGCATGACCACCATGACCACCTTTGTGCCAATGTGATCCCACACATTTCCGCCATTCACTGTTCTTAATTCAAACTCCACACACGGCCAACAGGGCAGCATCGGCGGCATTCCTCTGCCACTGTTCATTAACAGCCTAAACGTGTAGCTAATAAACAGAGCTCGCTCTAATTGAACTGCCAGCTGCATTGTTCCTGGTTGTTTGTAGGGAATGGATGCCATGTTGGCGCTCGGCAGTGTAATTACCAGTGTCTGCCCCACTGGTAGAAGGGATCAATCTTGAGTGACACCAGTGGTGGATACCTCTACTTGTATCCTTGGGTATAGTTCTCCATGGCAGGGAAAGTTTATCATCACGGATAGGGAGACTCCTCCATGTCTACAGGCAAAACTGCTGCTTGCCTTGTCCATTTGTAACACAACAACAGCTTCTCCGGATCACAGTCATTGCTTCTGCCACTCACATTGCAAAGAAAACAAGTGAATTCCGAATTTATGAACACTGCCCTCTAAGCACGATGTCATTTGATGGACTCCTAAATGGTTGAGGGAATTCAATTAGGAAAGGAATAGAGTTTTGAAAATGTGCCACTGTGCTTGCCAGTTACTCAAGGGACGTGATTGATGTGTGTGAGTGGCATTTAGCACAGCTGACCCTCATTCAGATTACCATCTCATTAGCATCAATAGTCTGAGACACACAAAAGACAGCAGCGCCGTCGCCTGAAAGCTACTGCGAGGGACCAGCCTAAGGGAATTTCTAGCTACAAAATACTTTAATTCCATAGTTTTAGTGTGACATTACGGGAGTGGGAGTGCAGCTGCATACAAATCAGATACAAAAACCCTGCAATGTCAAGAGTTATGCCCTGAGCCCTAGATTTCAGAGCTAATTTGAAATATGTTTTCGATAGTGAGGCTGTCGTGAATGTATTTGTTGTTCTAATTATGACAGCGAGTCCCAGCTGGGAGGTGGAGGTTGTCTTCCTGGAACACAAGGCATTTAAATGAAAGTATTAATCTACATAATGTATGAAATCAAGTTATTTGTGCATCAATAATTGCGTAATATGCCTGAAATGTTGTTTACATGTTCTCCTTAATGCCTCACAGTAACTAATAAAACCCAGACTGCAACTCTTCAGAACAGTGTGTCAGCTCTTTGAGTTGCCTGAAGAGGGGAATTTCTTGCAATTGGCAAAACAGCAGCAAAGACTGTAGATCTCATTTAATCAATACCACCCTTTGTTTGTTAAAACAAACACGTTTTGTGATTTTGAGGCAATTCACGACTGAGCAGGCAAAGATAAGAGGGCCAGTCTCTGTGCATTCTCCTTACAACATTGATGTGTTTTTGTCGAGACAGCATGTTATATGAAAACAGGGTATCTTTCTTGTTTCATTTGAGAAGCTGCTGCAGGCCCATATATGGCCTACTTTTACCTTTTCCTCTTCCCCCTGGTGGCGCAGATGTTATAAGACAAGGTTTAAATATAGTCCGTACAGTTTGTGCACGATGACGTGCAACGTAGGTGTGGATTTTGAATCATCTGTGATTCAATCAAGGTGGTAAAATAAATATAGGGAGTGAAACTTGGAAGAAAAAAAAGACGAGTATGCAGGAGAGAAAAGATGAAGAGAGGAGGGGAGACAGATTGAGAGAGGCTAGAAGCAAGAGAGGCAGTAAAGAGCATCAGAGACGTGTGTGTGTGTGTGTGTGTGTGTGTGTGTGTGTGTGTGTGTGTGTGTGTGTGTGTGTGTGTGTGTGTGTGTGTGTATGAATGTCAGTTTTACAGAGGCATGTGTGTGAAAGAGAAAATTAGTAAAGAGTAAAGGCCTGGAACAGAGGGAAAAATTAAAAGAGCGTGGGTGGTATAGAAAGAAAGAGGGAAAGAATGAATACAGGGACTGTCTTCATTGTATTCAGTACGGTCTCCTGTCTGTGTCTGATCAATAGCTGCTGTCGCTCAGTACTGGCTCAAACCCCTCCCGCTCACAACCACAAATGTAACCCCAGCCAGCCTTGCCAGAAGCTTTATTATTCATGTGGACCAAATACAAGACCAGAAAACGGGATGAGCACGCTGCAAGCTGGACTTGCTGTCATCCCTGCCCTGACTGTGCAAGCCACAGGAAACCGCTGCTGGGACAAATACCCTGCAGTGTCTGCATTGTCAAAAAACACTGTTCCCTGTGTCAAAGTGCTATGACAGGATAGAAAAAGAACCATATTTTAAGACCCCAAAAACAATGGTTTTTTTGAGTCCTCCTGGAATTACTTTCACCATTGTAGGGAAAACACCTCCCCGTAAATCTTCAAAATCCAGTCTTCTTCAGTGAATATTGCACCAAGGTTACGTATGACACAGTATTCACAGAAGGTGCAAATCTGTACAGCCAGGCAAATTTTCATAAGCCTCACCAGAATAAACAGAACCAGGAGCAGCTTGTTGAATGTAAGTAGAGTGTAACATTAATCAGCCTAAAAGATGGCGCCAGCCTGGAGATTTGTGTGCTATTGTGACTGCAGAAATGTAGAAGGTCACTGTATCACAGTTTGAAATGTGCAGCATGTGAAGCCACAATCTTTCAAGAAGGTGAGCTATCAGGAGGTTCCTCGGGAGACTTTGGGCTATGTATATTTGTGGCAGTTATCCACTCCATAAAAAGGAAATGGACCAGAATAAAAATTTCATAATTAAAAAAAAGAGACAAAGTTGAATAGAGGAAAATTCAACTCATTATATATTTCAATGATACAGCAGAGCAGGAAACAATGCGGTCGTTGTCCTCCATCTTCTTCAAATCAGAAGCACTTTACACAAATAAATGTTTGATTTTCCGATTTTCCCCAAACGCTTGAGCACTTTTGTGCTGAGTACTTATTACTGTTAATCAATTTGATGTGTGACACTGCATAACCATTTTATGAGGAGACAGTTATTTGCAGAAGGGAAATTAAGTCAAATCATTATGGACTATCTAAGCAAGAACACTTTGCTGTGCATCTGTTTGTGTCTTTGAAGGTAAAGGTTACTCAGTGTACCATGGACTGCAGCGATTTAGCCTGTCTTTTAGCATGTTGACTGCTAATTCCCTTTAAACATCCTCCAACCTTTAGAGTTCATCTGCGGGCAGATCAGGGGAGGTCATGTGTGCATTGCTGCTGTTCTAGAATGGCAGGCAGGCACATCCTGGCAGAGTTCTTATTCCTTTTGGCTGCTCGTGTAATTGCCCTCCTGCATGCACTTCCTATTAAACATATGAATGGTGCATTGCTCAACAAAAGCCACAGGCCAACATGTGCATGTACCATTAAATGAGTGTCATGCCTAGCTGTTTGTTGGCCTAGATAGTTCTGTTGTTGGTCTCACATTTTTAATTGTGTTTTTCGACTGCCTGCTTGGAATCATGAAAATGGCTCTTTTATTACTCTGCCATGCTGCCAAAAGTAACTGAACAGGCAATTCACAAAGTGTCACTTTCATCTCTGACTGTCACAATCAAAATGGTTTTTGAATAGGGATCCTCATGAGGGGGGATCCATGTTTAAGATATTGGATTTCTGGTAGAGGGCTTCTCTGAGGATTGGCTCACCCTCTTCCCAGGGGGAAACAGGAAATGACAAAAGAGCATGGAGGAGACAGGAAGGAAACAGCTGTCCAGGGACTCTGATCCCCATCTATAATTCACAGGAGGTATAATAAAATAAGTTTTCCCTTTTGTCATTTGCTGTAAGTGTGATGAAACCGGGCCCAAACAAGGAGTCTGGCTCCAGTGCAATAATAATGAAGACATATTTTTCCTTCATCAGTAGAGAAAGGCTGGGTCCTTGATTAAATATTGACCCACAATTGTCTGTGTTCTTGTCTCAGTCTAATCAATAATTCAAACAAGGTAAAAGAGATTGTTGGAATGATCTCAGATGCTACGTATTTCGCCTAACATCTGCTTTGTTTGTTTTCATGCACAAAATTGAACAGAGCAGCAGCTCACTGAAAATGATCCCTCCTTAGTAGGTTAGCAGCAGTGACACTCTATCAACAATTTTAACATCATTTTACCAGTGTTGGGTAAATTTGTTTAGCATTCAGCAAGCAGAATCCCTCACAGAATTGGCTAATAATATTTCTTTAGCTCAGCTTCAGTACCTCCATTATACTCGCTTGTATACCCCACTTGAGGTCTGTCATATTATCATTAAATTAACATGATAATGTAATATTGTAAACCTGCAGTCATTTCCAATTATATTCAAAGTCAGCTGTGAATCAGTGCTGACTGTAATAATTGATAAATCACTGTCTAACCAATTTCCATAAACAATATGCAGGTTTGAAGCTTCAGATTATCAAGGGAAAGCCTTCAAACCAACTGTGGATGCACGATTGTTATGCATAAGCCAGGAGAATAAATTGCTTTCAACTCAAATGTAGACCAATATAAATGCCCAGGTTTCCTGCATCCACGCTAATCTTACTTCATTATTTAGCAATGGAAGGCAACCACGGTGTTTATATTATTCAGGCCACCCTTTGCCTCTCAGTGGTAGCTCACCTGCAGCTCTTACTCCTGTTGCGTTGCCACAGCAAAACAAGAAGCGCCATGAATGTTTTATAAGAATGTGAAAAGGTTGATGATAAGTACAGTCCCTGAAGCCTGTTTCATAACATGGTCTCCATAGATTGGAAATAACATCTACAGCATGCCAGTGTGTGCCGCCCCCAAACCGCAAAAAGTTATTGTCAATGATCACTCATGGGAAAAGGGGTGTGTGTACACAATGCTTGTATGGTGGACCATCATGTACTTACTCATGTACTCAGAAATAGAAAACATATGCCGGATCCATGAAAACAAATGTGTGTGATGGTGCTTTAAAGGTAGGTGAGGAAAAGGACAAGCAGGAGTATTTTAAAGTGCAGCCTCTGGACCTCCCACAACGGTACTCATCTAAGGGGCCATGGTTTTTTCACCCAAGCATATGTCAAATGCATATCCCTGAAGAGCATCCAGGAGGCTTCTGCACAACAGGGTTCCTACACACCGACCGACTATCTTTAACAAAGATACTGACAGCTCGGCTTATTCTCCACTTTCCCCTGATGTCAGGACTTATTTCTTGCTGGCCTCTGACACACACATATTGGATTTTACAACCAGGAAAGAAGCCTTTTTATTGACACATGGGGATTTTTTGTAAAAAAAAAAAAAAAAAAAAAAAGTTTCACCCTGACCTAAAGGGATGAAGTTTAGGGGACAAAATTAGGTCCCTTAATTTGAAGGAGAAGCTCATCAGAAAGAGGTTGCAACAGTTTGATGTAAGTCGATGTATGTTTCAGTAAAGTATTATAGAATTATAATGGTCGAGCATAGAGAGGGTAGACTGCAGAGATTAATGAGTGCAGAGGCAGAAGAATTACTGTGAATTAGTGGTCTATTGTTTAATTGTTTGACATAATAATTATTTTGAGCCTATTAATGATAGACTAATGTCATATATTGACTTAATGTAAATATTGTACAATCTGAATTTGAAGATCCCATTCAAAATAGCATCTGCATTACATTTCACATTAAAGTAAGTTATTTGATCCAATATCTATAAGAAACGTGCTGGTTAAAGTTGCATAAAAAATAAATAATAACTGACTAGAACTTGATCTTAATAATTAACTGCATTTTGGAGAAGGACTTCTTTGGAAGAATATGTTCTTCTTCATTCTTCATTCATGGGAGCCTGGAATGTAAAAAGGAAACAATAAGTAGACTGATGATGAAAGATACTATGTGCCTCACCTGACTCCACTGTGCAGATCATGCCTGTTCTAAATTTGGACAACTGCACACTTACATTGTGCCTACAGCAACCCCTTTTAGGCTGATTTAGTGAAAGGCTGAGTGGGATGGTGCGAGAGGGAGAATTAATGGGTTTGTAGAGATGGGTAAGGGAAAGATGGAGCTGGTGAGGGAGGGAAATGATGAATAGGTTTGAGAAGGTCATTGAATGTCATCAGATCTACTCAGCCCTTGTGTTGTCTTTCCCATTTACATTAGTAAATCTAAAACCATTGACTGTGATGGGCAGAGAAGAGGCATGGTGTACAGACGCCACCACATCATGACTCACTTGGCAAATTCACAATTTGTTCGATTTTTTTAAATTTATTTATTTATTTTTTTAAGTCAAAACTCTGCCTTTACTGTCAGTGAATCACATACAAAAAGGTGCATGTTGATCTCCTTAACTGTGCTGGACTGACCATTCGGTCAGCCTTTGCAGACTCATATTGTAGGTTCAAGCTTTAAGTTTTTTCTAAATGAGAGATCAAAGCTTTGACAACCCTTGAAGCTGTATGGGAAAAATAGACAATTCTTGATTTTAGTCTAAGATGTGTTTTAAGTTAAGTTGTTAAAGAACAATTTAAAGCTTCAGTCAGAAAAACCTGGCAAACCTATGCAAAACCTTCTGCTTCACTCTCTGCTTCCTCATATCACTCCACTAAGCCCCTCCCACCAAACCCACAAGTTCGTACAGCAGCAGAATGAGATGGTTGCCCTGCAAAACTTCATGCCTTGTACAGCCTGAACTCACCGAGACCGCGGTCCCTCTCTCTTTGATTCGTCCTTTTAGATGTGCCTCTGTGGCGCTTTGCGGCTCCAGGACAGAGCGCCCCGGGTTTCAGAGGCAGGTGCAACATAATAATGAGCCTGAGGTTGCGTGTGGAGCTCAGAAGTGTGTTCACATGTGTTTTGTCCAATAGCCATTGTAGGCAAAAGAGGTTTTGGAAATTGGTCACAAGTTGTTTTGTAGGATTTTCTGCCATTGAATCAGGCTTTCACCATTTGAAGGGAAATGCATGTATATACACACTCATGTATATACACACTTGTGTAGCAGCCAACAGGAATGCCCCCTCTGTCTGAGATGATCTGTGATTGGCCAACGTCTCTTTTCATGGGATATATTTTCTAAAGCCTGAAAACAGAGCCAGGAGGAGGTGCAGAAGCCTGTTTTTTTTCTCAGACTGCTTGAATTACAATACACTGAAAGGTTATCATGGAAAAATACCGCTTACCTCAGCCTTAACAGCCCCTGAAGGTCTAGTTTTTGCTGACCTTTGGTGGTTTAACTTCTCATGGTGTTCTGTGTAATTAAAGGTGCAAAAAAGAAGACTTCTGACTACACCCATTTTTAAATCCAGCATTGTTTGCATCCATGTTTATAAGACAGTTACACATTCATGCAATTTCTGCAGTTACAGTTACTATCTTGTTGCAGCCTCCTGTAGATCAATGAAATATTGTGACACCAAGTGAGTCCTCTTGTGCAGCTCTAAAGCGCAACAAAAGGTCTAAATCTCCACACAGAACCTTGAAGTCACCCTCTACTTTCCTTGCCAGGAGCTTACATCTACATGAGCAGTTGCTTTTTTGTTTTTTTCAAAATAGCAGTGGCTTTACTTGAAAACCATATTTTTTCAACCCTGAAATGAGCCTTTTATGTTGATGACGCTTTGCTTTTCTTCAAAGACATAGCTGATTTAATTGTCTTGTGAACACAAGAGGATAATGGAAGTTGTGTAGATAGGGGGCTTTAGTTTTGCTCTGACAAAGTCAAACAACAGCTCTCACTTATCACACCAAGCAAGATGTCCTCAGTGCCTGAAAATCATTAAGCCCCACCATTCATGCTTGAAGTTAATTCTCTCCCTATTTTTCTAAATTTGCCAAGCTACGGGGATTTACTACTCTTTTCAAAAGGCTACCCCTGGGACCCCCATCTGATGCATCACTAGTCCATGGCCACAGCTTCATGCTCATACTATTTTCATGCCACTGTGATCAAACTCTATATCAGCCTCACACATAATGGCAACTATAGAACCATCTCAAAACTTTAACAGCCCCATGAATAACTGTTTTTTGAAATAAGGTATTTTACAAAAGTAGGCTAATCAAATTATTCAGACTTCTGTGGCAACAGCTTCAGAGGAAGCTGGTCAGCCTTAACTCTGCAGTCTGCTCTAATGGTCTCTCAGTGGCAGTCTGCAGGAGAGACCCAGGAAATGGATGTGTGGTTTCCCAGGAGCATCACAGCTGTGCACTAATTAGGGAGCGTGGCTCAGAATGGTTTAAACTGGCCTGGCACTGTTACCTGCTGTGCCCCAGCCTCCCCTGCTGATCTCCTCTGAGAAGAATATAACCTTCACCTGGAGAAGACAGTGCTTACAGGCTGTAGTCTGAATGGCAAGCATCCAAAAAACTGTCACTTTCATTTAGCATGTTTGACAGCTCATAATAACTTCACTGAGGACTTGGAAGATGACTGCAGAATCTATTAAAGCATACAGTCTGATGCCCCTGATGGTGGCACATTTGAATGAATGTGAAACAAACCAATGAACACGAAGAAAGGTCATGTACAGCAACCGGTATTTACGCCTAAGAAATTAGTGTTTTCTTTGCTTTCAGCAGGTGCTGGTTGTCAGTCTGCCTGATCAGAAATGGAACACTTCTCAGCAACAATTTTCCAGTAATCTGCCTCTTGAAAGCTGTTTTTAGGCTGTACACACAATTCATTTCTCAATACATCACACCTCACACTGGGTCGGCAATAATGTGCAAATAAAAAACTATGCTGACTGGGTTCACTTATCTTGGCTTATTCCGGCATTCAGAACAACTGGCCTGTGTGCCAGTCCATTCACTGGAAATGTCAGGGCACGCAAAACATTTCATAAAGACCTCTGCATTGCTCTCTGGTCTGGTCTTGTTTTCATTTGAGGCGCCAGCAATGCAAGTGAATAGAGGTCTTTTCCTCTGAAATGGGAAATATGACTTTGCCAAATGAATAATTGAGTCTTCTGTCATGTGGAGCAGCAGCGTTACTGGTAGTCAGCCCACCCAGAAATGACACAGGCGTTCAATAGATTCTCTGTGCAATCTGAATAAACTTAAAGTGATACTTGATCAAAAATCTTTTGAGTGTCAAATACTCAACTCTGTTGACTTTAAAGATGGCAGCAAAGAGTTTGTAGTTTCCTCCTTCATGAAATATAGCCGCTGTTAATGGCTTCAATTCATTTTGATTACAATGATTCCAATAGGAACCAGTTTTCATGGTGAAAAAGGGTTTGTACGGGGTAGGGCCAACTTCTGAAACTTCTGAAACCACTCTTGCCAGACAATTAACCACTCTAATGTTTGTCTGCATGCCAACAATGCTTCGGATACCTATTTTTGGACTAATATATGTCGTATTAGTCTGCCTCTAGAGCTCAGTGAAAGACAATAATCCAACAAAGATGCTGTTTTTACAAAACATGACCCAAACCAGAGGTTCAGATCCCCTCAAGTGGTCACAAGATAGTTAAAAAGTTAGAAAACAAAGAAATATATTTCTGTCACACAAAATCATCAAAGCATTTTTCTGTTTTTTTCTCAAATCTTGTTTTTTTTTTTTTTAATCTTAGGAAATACTTTTGAGTTTTACCTCAGGCCTATAAAAACTATTTAATGTAAGTCTGAGCACAGAACAGTCTCTGGCTGGACTGCTCACAGTTCCTTCGCAAGGTCAGGACACCATGGCAAGTCAATACTTCATCCAAGTTTCTGATTATTTTCTGTAGTTTGTAAATACAGCGTAATGAGTAGAAGATTAAAGTTAAAGATGAAATATTATCCTCAACATTTTAAGAAAGATTAGTGTATTATTTTTGTTTGTACAAACATCATGCAAAAGTCTGGGCACCCTCAAATCTTGTTGTCAGACCTTAATTAGCTTGATAGAGTTATGGTTAGATCATAATCATCATTAGGAAAAGCCAGGTAATGCGAATTTTAGAGCTTTATAAATACTGTGACTCCCGAAACCTTGTCCCAATGATCAGCTGCTATGGGCTCTTCTAAGCTGCTGTCTGACGCTCCAAAAATTACAATAATTGATGCCCACCAAAGCAGGAGAAGGCTATAAGAAGATAGCAAAGTGTTTTCACATATCCGTTCCCCGAGTTCATAATGTAATTAAGAAATGGCAGTTAACAGGAACGGTGGAGGTTAAGTTTAAGTCTGGCAGACAAGAAAAGTTTCCGAGAGAGCTGCTCGTTGGATTGCTAGAAAGGCAAATCAAACTGTGCATTTTACTGCAAAAGACCTTCCTGATGATTTAGAGTCAGAAGGGGGGTGCTCTGTTCTACTGTGCAGCTACACCTGCACAAATATGAGCTTCAAGCGTCATCAGAATAAAACTGCTTGGAAACAAGTCCTATGGACTGATAAAGTTTAAGTTGAACTTTTTGGCTGCACTGAGCAAAGGTATGTTTAGAGGAAAAAGCGTGCATAATTTCATGAAAGAACACCTCTCCAACTGTCAAGCATTGGGGTATGAACACACTCACAAAACTGGATCTCAAAAACCTACAAGTCTTTTGCAAAAGGAATGGGTGAAAATCCCCTTAACAAGAACTGAAAGACTCCTAGCTGGCAACAAAAAGCCTTTATAAGCTGTGATAGTTGGCAAAGGGGGTGTTACTAACTACTGACCATGCAGTGTGGCCAAACTTTTGCCTCTGGCCCTTTTCCTTTTATGTTATTTTTAAATTGTAAAAGATGGAAATAAAAAAGCTATCTTGCTTGAAATATTGGATAAATGTGTTATTTGTACCTTCTGCTGTTTGGAAAATCGGGTCGTACAGAAAATTTGACCAAGGGTACCCAAACTTTTGCATACCACTGTATGTATATGTATATGTATATGTATATGTATATGTATATGTATATGTACTGTATGATGGATGACGCACTGAAATACATGGAGATTCTGACTGGTTATGCAAATCTCAATACTTATTGTTTCACCTGTTTTCTATTACCAGTAGAAATATCCAGCACAATGGCAAATACAGCAAAGTTCAGACAGCTGGACACCAAACTGTATGCATCCACAAATGGTTTTTACTACTGTTATTACTCATTTGGTACAAAAAATGGTGGCTGCAGTGTTGAGAAATCAAGACACCTGCACACAGGCGATCAGAAAGTCTTATGACTTACAGACTTATGAGAAAGTCCACAGGGATGGTCCATGTAACACCATATTCTGAATCTGATCAAAATAAGATGAGCAGCTGACACTGGGATACTAATGCGCATGTGAATGTACTCCATTCACATGCAGGCTGCATGCTGAAATAGCAGGTTTTATTTTCCATTTTTCACGTTTCTACGGTCATTTTTGCAGCTGTGTTACAAGAGGAGCTGCCTTTGCATAATGTGTCAAAATAATAAGCACAATGTCATATGAACTAAACATATTGTCTTGCACAAACTTAATCACCAGCTTGACTCCACTGAAATCATAACAACAGACCTGCTGCACAAACACCATACGACTCCTGAACTTAATCTAAAAACAAATCAGGGAGTATGTGATTATGCTGGAGGTCTGGCTTTGCATTTCAATTATAGGAGCACAAGTGATGAAGCTGCTCTGAAGAGCAAGTAAAGAAGTGAGGCATGTTGCTAAAAGCTGACTTGTGAAGCGAGGATATGGATGTGGACAACAACACACTATATAAAGAGGCAAGAATGTTATCTCCTTTGAACTAACTACTACCATTTCATCAGATTCATTTGGAATTCTATTTTACAGGGCCACTTGGGCTGTGCGTAAATGGGTCAACTCATGCCAAAGATAGTGTTACAGTATGAGCATCAACATCTCTTCATGCCTTTTTTTCTGTTGTTCATTTAGTGCCAGTGTTTGGCCTCAGCTTACAAAAATATAATAAAATAATATAAAAATACAAGAAAAGAGAGCAATAGTGGTTCGTGACATGAAAATAAATCAAAGTAAATCAAAGGCAAAAAAAAACAACAAAAAAACATTTCTACAACAAATGGCCTGTGGGCAACAGTGCAGGGAACACGCTTTATATACATTCTCTCAAATTGAGAGTTGCCAAATATTTTCAAATTAACTTTTGTCTTTGGCAATGTATGCTTTTCTGCTCACATGCTGACAAACTGTAACTTAAAAGTGAAGCAGATAACTGATAGACTGATAGACCTTTGAAGCAACCTCAACCACGCTGCATGTAGTTTACATGATTTATGTGCATTGACCTCGAAAAAAATTAATTAATTACTTCTTATCTTCTGCCACAAAGCTGGCATAGTGTGAAATTACATCCTGTAGCTTTAAATTCCTTCACAAGATCAAACATTCAGTGTGGAGTTACTGTAATTTTTTAGGCAGACGTCTGCAAAGAGGGCCTCAGGTTCTCACTGGATCCCCACAGTCTGCATATGACCCATATTGCATCAGTACATGTGCTTCAAAATTCTCCTGTGCAAATGTAATCTGCACAAAAACAAACACTTGGATGTATAATAAAAATTTTATGTAATGATGCATTCATGAAGCATTCGTGTTTCTGTTCTGAGGCTATGTCTTTCCCTATGTACATAGGTCAATATTTACTATATTAGTAAAACATACGATTTTCTAACTATGACAAATTAAAATGATTGCTCTTCAAAATGTCAAGGGAGAGTCTGTGATTGGCAACAGGGAAAATTAAGCAAGCAATTTTAAGAATTGCTTGTTTGCTACACACTAATGCTTTGATGATTTTGTGTGCTTGTTTGCTACACACTAGGCCAAAATGTTTACTGACCTGAGATTGCTTGTCTCAAGTGTCATTAAGTTGATTATCAAACAAAACTAATTTGAATTGAAAGTATGGGCTGTCTTCGAAGACAAAAATGTATTCGTCAATATAAGGAAACATAGTATATAGAAATACAGTATGCCTGGTAAACAGCACAATGCCCCTTAAACTCTGTTGTGTTAAAAAAGACATGGTCTGTGACTCCAATCAAACACTTAACACTCAACAGAAATCAGCAGTGCACCAGCCACATCTTAAAAAGTGCATTAATGTGAAGACACATTGTCGTTATACCATCTTTGCATTAATAAGTGTGTGGAATTAATCTTCCAAATTCCACCCACAGCACTAAGCTGTTGAAGCTGTATTGTCAAGACCAAGGCTGAAGAAGTAATAGAGGCTCTTTAGTGAGAGATGGAAATTAGAATTTCAGTGTTATCAAAGATGTTTTTCTTCTTTTCTCTCAAAGCAGCATAATTTCAGATACATATAAAGTGGCAAAAAGCAAAGAGAAATCCAGAAGACATACAACAAACATGCCTTGCATAATGGGCCTCAACAGGTGTACAGTAATAATATCAGTTACACTAAGCCGCATGTCTTATACACACATGCACACACAAGCAGCAGGCTTGTAGAAAATCCCTATGAAAAGATGATTTTGAGGACTTGTGGGATCTGTCCACTAGCTTGTTAATGGCTCCAAAGAGCACCATATCAGCAGCCCAGCATCTTTGACGTATATCACACAAACTTCTTATCAGCTTAAATCAGATTGTATGGATTTATACTGCATATAACTCAATACCTCTGAGGATGTTATGCAAGAAGAATCATAATCTGCAGTAATCCCGAGCATCAGTCAGATGAAGATTCATGCACAGGCTTTTTCACAGCCTCAGCTCCAGCGTGCTCTGTCATCACTCCATCTCTCCGGTTGTCCAAGCCAACGCTGGGACTTTCCTGGTGAATATGACCAGCCTGCAAACCAATGCATCCATCTCTCTGTGGGGATCCAACTGAGAACTGTCACATAAGAATGCATTATGAATCAGGATTCATAAATAATTGGAGAGAAAACACTGTGAGGCAATCCGCAGGAGGGTTGAGAAGGAAAGAGCCAGAAAACTTGCGGGAAAAAAAAATCTCACCGCGTCTAAATTTTGTGGCAAAATACCTTTTCAAGAATGCAACTAACTCAAAACATCTTCAAAAATGATTTTCAGCAAGCTTGTACCAGCCAGCCGCTCTCATTTGCAGTAATTGTTTGTTGGCGGCAGCAGATTCTTACATGTGAAACTGAAAAATGCTGCACATAAATTAACAGCTAATCCTGGCAGATTCCAGATTGCAAACGTCTCCCTGCAATGTAACACCACAGGCATCACCCAGCAACCTTCATGTAAACAACGCCATGATGCATACACACACCATATGCTGGCAGCATTGATGGTTGAACCAGTGAGGGTAGTGAAATGGATGTGTCAGGCAGAGGTGGAGCAGAAATTCAGGTCAGGGTGTTTGTACGGAGGCACATCAGGGCCAGCTCCTCGCAGGATCTCTCCTCACAGGCGTGGTGGAATATATTAGCTTAATGAAAGAGCAAGACATACACTGGCACTGACTGTAAATTTGCCAGCAGTGCCCACCAGCCCCGTGCGTGCTGCACGGTGATAAAGTGGCATCTCGCCGGCTATACGAGGGTCACATAAAAGGGTCTCAGTTTGTGTAATCGACATCATATATCCAATCTCACACTTCTAGGACACAGGCCTTAAATTACTCAGAGAAGCCTCTTTTTTTCTTGCTTCCACAAAAGATAATCATGACAGGGTAAAGCACTTATCCACCACAGCTGATTCCCTTATTCTAAAGCATTTCATGCTAATGGTGGGACATACTGAAAGAGCCTTGGGTAAATGGTTATAAAATGTTTAGTAAGTGGTTTAAACTGTCTGCAATTTGGCTTTGCAAGGAATCCAGAGGAAAAAAGCCAGTTACACTTTCCTTGAACTCTCTATCATTGACTCTCACTTATATCAGATGTCTGCCAAAATAGGGCTATGGGCTGTCTTTAGATTTTTACAACCTAGATATAATGTACATAAAGAGAAATGAAAGTTTGACAATACCATAAAAAAGAAGCAATATTTGTGTTCATGTTACACAATGCACCTTTAATAGAGTCTATTTTTTTCAGTGTCCGGAGAAACGATTAAGTGTCATTGGTGTCTGAAAACATCCATTTCTTCCACAGTAATCCTTTCAGAGAAAAGTGTGTGACATTTATATATTTCAAACTCACGGCTTTGAGGGAAAGCGACAGTATAATGCATTGCTTGGCCAATACAGCTTGACATTGCAATCCCCTTGCCGTTGAGTCCTAAATTCACCCAGCAAAGTTTTCCCAAACCAAAAAGTAGAGCGTTTTTTATTAGACAGCATGTCTGCACTTTGATCCTCAAAACTTACAGGGTTCAAAAGCTGCATAAAAGGGGGTTTTATTCCCTTTGAAGTGGCATCTATTTTTAGGCAACATTTGACATCTCATGTTTGAGAACAGATCCACTGTCCAGTTTGGACGAAGTCATTTTGTTTCAGGAATGTTTGATGATGAATTCTTGAGCATTTATGAGCGTGCCTCATTCTCAAGGTTTACTCATCTGGGAGTGTAATAAAAATAGTCATGGAGAGAAAAAGATATTTTCATTTCAGTTGTCAAAAAAGTAATGCTTTGTCACTGGAGTGCTGCACACTCTTGTACTTGTAAAGTAATGTTCCCATCCATGTGACTAAGCTTTGCAGAGCATATCAAATAAATCTAATCTCTCACCCAACAGAAGAATCTATGCAACTTCTGTCAGAAATCACCAAATGTTCCAAGTAACTGTGTTTTATATCTTTGCTGACAATGAATACTGTAATGTTTGCCACAAAGAGGAGATGGCTGGGATCAATAGCCTTGCAGTTTCATGTTGCTTGCTGAATGCTTGCCTTGGTGCCAGTTAATTTTCTTAATGAGCATCAGAATCACTAATTCTGATGCTCATTTAGAAAAGCATCCTCACAATTAACCCTTAAATCCCACAGGGGTCCTGGAGAGAAACATTAAGTCTTCTGCATATTGTGACTGGTTGTTAAGTAGACAAACTGGATTGGTTTGATAAGAACTAAAAGCCATTGTCACGCCACTAAAACACCATATTAATCACATTAGGATGGAAGGTTTCAAGCTGTATGCTAACATCTATTTAGAGCTTTTGACTAATATGCATCTTTGCAAAGGGACTCATGACACAACCAAACTACAGGCACATGTAAGTCAAAGTCATATCTGTACTATATTGTAGACTTGAACAGTTATTATATACAAAAGGATGCTGGGAGAAAAAAACTAGGACATTTACGGCAGCTGTCAGCCCAGCAACATATTGCCGCTGTCATATGAAGACCTTTCAAAATGACGGATGAACTCAAACTGAAATGTGAGGGTGGTCAAAATACTGTAAAAACAAGACTATTTTACAGATGAATTGGCAGAGGAGTTAGCAGGTTTTCACACAACAGCCAGTCATTGCAAGCTTAAGATTCGTCTTAAGCGGCTAATTGTCCCTTTTGCTCATCTGACACTGAAATGTTAAATTAAGATGGCTACCATGATTGGTGGCGCGACAGCTGTTCTTCAGCAGAGCTGATGTTATTCCTTTGGTTATCCCCTCAGTTTGAACTGGGATTTCTCTTATTCAGCAGGGAACGTGTCCTTCACCAAGCAGCAAGTCTCTAATGATCTCTCAGTGGAGCCGGCAGTCACACTTCTCATTACGGAATAGCAGCGCCTACTCACTTGTACTTCCACACTTTAAAGACGCACAATAGTTATATACTGTAGGTACTGGCATTATGTTGGAATTAAAGTTACAATGTATAGAGTGTGTTTTTTCATTGTTGTGTTTTCAACAGAAACAGACACTGGTTACAATAATAACCACTTGGTTAATGTCACAGAAGAAACCAACAGTATTGACCGTCAATAGGAAACTGATAAATGTTGAAAGTACAGTACAATATATAAGTAAAGTACAGTGAAATATAGGTGCATTTGGAATTATTGGAGGTAATGTCTAGTGATTTTTGTTATTGTGAATGTATTCAGAGATATTGCTGATGTATTACTTCAACCATCCAAAACTATGTTTAAATCTTTCACCTTTTTGCCAGACCTGAGTTATTCCTAACCACACATTTTTAAAAAACTTCCTATCGAGGTAAATACAACCACAAACTTACTAGTGTTAGCCATGAGCCCACAGCGGAAATGCAAAGGCCAGAGAGTGAGATCTTTACACTTCAAAGACCTGAACAGTGCTACAGCAAATTCATCAATTCTGAAATTCTTTTATTGTAGTATTTATGATGGAAAACTGTTTGCAGCAGAATCTTGCCACTCCATTTTTCACTCTATTCATTGAGGCCAGTTAGCCTTGACATGTATTTGAAACAGTAGAAGAGAGTGGAGCTGCAGGTTTGGTGTGGACACAGCATCCCTGAGCAAAACAACTTAACGGTCTATTCATAAGCTGATACGTGACCTTGTCTTCTATGTCCTCAGAAGTTCCAAAATATAACTGGAATCGCTCCTAAAAGCCAAAGGATTTGCTTTTCCATTAACAGCGGAGTGACACTGGTTTTATGTTTGTCTCCCGTCTTTGTTGCAGCCCCTGCAAGGGCACAGTGTATTTCTGGAGTTGTTCACGAACGTTACAAGTGGATTAAAAAAAAAAAAATCTTTCTTTGAGCACTTCCCACATACAGTATCTGTGTGAGTCACTATGTTATTCCAAACTGGAGCTCGTTTATGATTTCAGTCCTGCAACATGGGTTGATGCATGGATCGGTTTCAGAAAGCCTCCCTGACTCCTCTTTGCTTTGATTCGTGATGCAAACTTCTGTTGTCGTGACATTTTGTGATCCTGCAGTCTTTCACATCTCCCAGTAGACCATATTGACTGTAATATCACCAAAATTTTATTTGCCTTTTTTTTTAATCTCTCAAATGTGCACAAGTAATTGGTGCGCAATGTCATTTCTGCCCACACACTAAACCTAATGTAACATGTCATATTAATGTGGGACAATAAAGAAAAGATCCCATGCCACCTTTTCTGTCTCTAGCTTTCTGTTTTAGGACTTCTCATGTGGGTATCTGCTGCAGTAATATGCCTGCATGCAGAAATGCCAGAGCATACTGTGGCTCATTATAGTGTACAAAAATACCTGGGGAAAGAGATGCAGATGTTCTATAAGAAGCAGCAGCAGGCACAGGTAAAGGGCTGGTACTGTGCCTGATGTGTTCAAAGCCCAGGAAATAAATAAATAAACCGACAGAGGAGGATAGAGGTCTGTAAGTGATGTGAAAGGGATGAAATGATACAGAAACACAAAACTTCAGATGGTACCTGGACTTTGGAACTGGTAGTTTCTTGGAATATCTTCTGGATTTCAGGAAAAAGCTTTCAGATTCAGCAGGTTACACTTCATCAATCTCTGTTGTGGAGTGCATTGCAGAGGACATATTGTGATTTAGTGTTGTAATTTACTTCCTGGTACACTCACTTTCTGCTTTGTCAATTTCCTCAACCGCTTCTTGCTCAGTTCCTGCAATTCCCACAGTGGCTTTCGAGAACCTCCAGAAGCAGACTTGAACTTGTTTCATTGAGATGTGAGTTGTACAAATACAGTAAGTGAGGAGAACACTATGAAAGAGAAAAAGCATGGCTGTAGTTTTCTTGTCGGGATGAAGTCACTTCTTTCCTTAACACAACACTCAGCAGCTGCATTGTATCCTGGTCTCCTGGTCTGCAGAAGAGTCTCTGACTCTTCTGCAAAGGATTTCTCCTGATTGTTGAACATCAGTCTAACACACATGCTTTTTGAAAAGGTTTCTGCTATCAAACTGCACTGTAGCTTTACTACAGTTACACCAACATGACATAATGCCACAGAAATACAACACACAACGCAACACAAAACAGCTTAGTAGGCCAGATATGATGCCAAAATATGCCTTAGTGGCATTTCAGTGTCTTAAGCTCAGGTTTCATTGAACTGACAGACTGTTTATCTTTAAGATATGAGAGATTTTATTCATAATTAATGTGACATGATCTCGCAGCACTTATAAAGTAAGGTGAAAACAGCGTATAAGCAAAAAAATGCTGAAAATGAGCTGTGGTAACATTGCTATATCTTGATAATTAAAACAGACATTACAGTTCCCTAAATTCATTAACACGGAGTTACTGACAGAGTAATGTCAAACTTTTGATGTCATTTTCAGCAGCTGTTGCAGTCGGTTATATCCAACCTCATTTCACTTCAGTCTATCACACTGAGAACTGCGCTACCAGCTTGGGTCTGCCAAGGCACTGTAGTGTAGAATGAAATAAATGAACCAATAAATAAAAGCAAACAGCTGACAAATATACACTATGTAGTAAATTACAAGTTACAAAAATAAATAAACAACAAGAACAAGATGGTTTCAATTGAATTTATCGCTGAACAGAGTTTTAACGCCACACCGAAAAAGACTGAAGCTTTCACTTTGTCACTTTTGACATTACATGAGATGTGGGATACGTGAGCACTTAGGACACAGTGAAACCTGGTTTAGCTTGTGTGGACATGTGTGACATTCAAAGTAAAAACAGACATAACAGAATTATAGTTGCCGAGGTTTTTTTTTGTTCGTTTGGGTTTTTTTTGTTTGTTTTTTTACTTTTTAGAAACTCATGTCTCACCCCCTACAAACTTCTATTCATACAAAGAAAACAGATCTCGTATTATCATTTTAGTACAGCTAACTGTAGCTTCTTGCCCCTGGCAGACTGTCATATTCTTTTTCCCTTGTAGTCTTGCACACCTGATCCAAACCAGTCAGCACTGAGGCCTTAACTGGATCAGGTGTGGAAGAGTAGAACTTTAATACAAAGCTGGAGGTGTGGATGTTTGCTACAGCCTACAATACAGAAAGCAGCGGTTGTGTTACTTGGGTCAATGTCAACAAAAATCTGACTTGACCTCTTTCCTCTGAAGGTAAGATTATAAATGACTACCTCCTCATCAACCATACACAATGTAAAAAAAAAAAAAATGGAGAACTGTGTGAGCAATCCTGAATATTTCTTTAGACCAGTGTGTGTCACTTTAATGTGAGCTTTGAATGACATTAATAACCAAAGGGGACATCAGCAGCGAAAACAGGAGAAAGAGGAGGATATTTTGTCAGGAACATAATTGTAATAGCTAATGAAAAGGTAAAAAGTCACTGGAGGAAGAGCAGCTGGGTTTTTAATACCATGCTAGCTCGTGCTATCTGCGAAAATTGTTGAAATTACCCACTTAACTTAAGTGTGAACCCAGTCAGGAGGGAACACGCCCCTACCATTAGCCTCCATTTAACAAATTACAGCTTTGGCTCTTTTCACCAGTATATTAATTTGAGTCTCAGTGCCGAGGCAGGGATTTGTCTGAAACGCAAGTGTTGTGAAAAGACAGCAAGCCAACAAGTACCACAAGACATATGCCACCAAACTGAAGTCATTAATAATACAGAATCTCTGTCAGGCTGAAGTGGACTGAAAATCTCCACTAGCTGTTGTATTTCAGAACCAATTCTGCCACCTCACAGCAAGATTTTGCCGCCATACTCAATTCTACCTCCAAGTGCAATAAACCAATTAAGGCGCTCCAATTAAAACCCAATTCCAGCTGAGACCAGCATGCCTTGTGCCTAATGGTTATGTTGTAATTAGCTCCAGAGAGGTAGGCCTCGGGGATGTACTTCTCTGGATTGTTACATGCATATACACACACACATATTCCATCATTTATTCTCAGCAATACGCTATAACACCTCGAAGGGTATTGATCAGGATAAAAGTTTTCAGCAAACAGTGGCTTTCTTGCAATGTCATGGTGGAAAACCTGTCATATTGTCAGTGCTGTAACGCTGTAATTGGCTCTCTCATATACACCCACATCCTTTTAAGACATGAGAATGTCTGTATACACTGCAGACACACACACACACACACACACACACACCCACACACACACACACACACACACACACACACACACGCAAAACCACCTTCACTCACTTTACTGCTGGAGAAAAGGAGATAGAGATCAAAAGAAAGCAAACCAAGCTTCATATTTACACCAGTCTCAAAGGGCCGTGACTCTTTATGAGGATAGATGACTTTAATGGCTGCACTGTATGTGTTCTGGCCGCAATCAAGGCTGTTAGACGGCATGCAGCAGCCAAATGGAGGCGAAAATTACATTTTCACCTTCCACATATGTGTTCCACTAAATGATGAATATTGATTTGATGGTTTATGTAGCACTGCCTGCACCCTGTCCATGATAATAAATTCCCCGGGGCCATCACCATTATATTACTCTCACATTGGCCTGTGACCTCGTGCAGGGGTCAGGTTTGAACGAGCAGGGGTAATAATTGAGATAATTACAGTCAAATACAGGCAAAAACAAACAACATGTGCGTCGTGCTGCTTAAGTGTGGAGTGATTGTGTGGAATTCATTGTGCTGCAGTGTGCATCATATGATAAGCTATGATTTATTGATCGCTCTCCTTGTAATGCGTAATGCAATTGCTTTTTATTGCTTTACATAGACCGGAGCTAATAAACCATCCTGACAGTCAACACGGCGTGACGCGTGAAACTGCTGTGAGATAAAGAACAAAGAAAGAGTTTGTGGGAGCTCCGACAGAGAGAAGAAACTATTGTTTGGATTGTATTGATTACTGATTAAAGTTTGTATTGAATCCTGGTTTTGGTTCTTATAGATTTTGAGTGGAATGTTATGCTGGAAATGACACGATTTCAGTCAAGACATCAGAATATGTTAAGAACAAAAACTATCTTGATTTTCACTGAGCATAGTTTCTTCTGGTCATTTCCATTAAATGACTAATTAAAATAATGTCTGTCCTGTCATGCTTAAGTTGAATGTTCATAACTTTACACTTGATGTAACCTGACTTATATGCAGTACCTTTAACAGATGCTGAGGTGGTGCACCTCCATCACCAGGCTAAAAATTATGTTACAATGGCCTCTAAAGTTATTAAATTACACTTCATTTTTGTCTTTGTTGAAGCTCAGCCACACCATCAAGTGCTCGCACCCTTCCAGCTCATTGTAAACATGATGATTGTGTCCTCCAAAGTAAATGGCAAAATACGTAGTTTGCTCATGTCCTTTGAAACGACACATTTTCAGATTTCTTTTGTAGATGATGACGACATCATTTTTCAGTGCCTTCCAAAGCCAATACAAAGCACTTTTGAAAAACAAATCTGTTTTATGATGTGATAATGCTATGGTTAAGGTTTGGATAGACTTAAGAACAAAAATGACTTGCTTAGGTTGAGTTGGACTAGTGGTTATAATGGAAGATCATGGAATGGGTATAAGCACTTTAATTCAAAACCAGGTTTTGATGCCCAACTCTCAGCTCAGTATCTTAGCTTTCATACGTTAGAGAGTTTGTGTCCCATCAGAGGCACATAATTAATGTATGCATCCTCACCACAGCTACCATGGACAGGGATTTGAGAAAGCAAGAACTTTACAAAACTTTGGCATTGGACATTAAAAATCTTTCTTATTGACTTGTCTATGAACAGGATGAGGCTGAGTGGGAAACATGCCTCAAAAATAAAGGTGCTTTGATACACAATGCAGACTTCTCTGTCTGTGTTTGTGTTTCTGAGAGTTTTAAAGTACCCCAAATACAAAGATCTGGACTTTTTTATAATCCTCCTTTCTGTCAATTTACACAGTATTGTTATACAAACCAAATATCTATCTCATACAGTGATTTCTTAGCTACAGAGGTCCGTTCTTTGTGTCCAATCAATAGCCAAAAGTTCACTTTGTGTATATCTGCTATTTGAAGTTACAAAGGAATAGGGATTTGCAAACAATAGCTCTGACTCACATCTTGTTCTCTGGACAAATAAAGATTTAAATGAGATTTATTTTCTTCAAACGATGAGGAACTGTCACTGTATCATTGTTTCCTGTACTTTATTCTTCTGATAGACTGCAAACTAGTGCAGCATTCTTGACAGATGGCTGACACCTGCATGTACATATGGCATCACTGTGCTTCGTTGATTCACACCCAGGTTGAAATAATCTTATTTTCAGCTGCTCAAAGGACTCAAACTAAACAGCCTCAAGTTTGAGTAAATTCATCCATGATTGTTATGAACGATGGGAGTTTCTACAGAGAGAATTAAAGGAAAGGTCTGTTGGTTTTGGCTCACTGATAGTCCCTCTGGTTCTACTCTTTATTTCTTAAAAAATGCTAATGCCTTTGTGTCTGGCTGTATGGATGATCAAGAGGAGGAGGAGGTGAATGAGGAGCAGGGGAGCGAGGAAGTCGGTGGTGTAGGCGCCTTTCATTTCTCAGGGAGACGACGCAGGAGACACACAGCCGTCAGGCTTGGGAAGCTGAGCTTGGGAAAGGCTTGACAGCAGAGCCCTGGGCAACTGAGAGGAGTGTATCCTCTGCCACAGCGCCATGAGAGAGACAGAGCAGAGCGAGTACAGATAGAGGAGTGAAAAGAGACAGAAAAGAGAGATGGAGGAGTGATGGTAGGGGGGCTTAAAAAGAATGGTAGTTTGAGTATAGTGCAGGGAAGGAGGGAGGAATGAAGGGAGAGAGAGGGGACTGTGTTCTGCAGCCATCTGGCCCGTTCACTGATCCAGAACGTTGACACTGGCAGCTGAAGAAGAGGAGAGGAAGGGGAGTATGGGAGTCCTCAGTTCTGTGTCTGAAGAGAAAAGTCTGTTTGTATTACTTTAATCTTATTCACAGTGGCACACACTCACACACACCCACACACACAAGCACACACTTGCTCTCTCAAATACACAAAGACATGTATAGTGTACTGTAATAATATTACGTGGCTTTTTTAATCTTATCCAAAGCTGTTCAAGTACATCCAGGGATAGACTTTGCCAGACAGACAAGAAACACCTCCCTCTCCATAATGACAACAAGCTGTCTCAGCTTGCAGGAACGTACAACTAACCGCACAGGTGAAGATAAAGCCTCGGGCTGAGGCATAAACTCATCTTTTGTGCGAGTTTGAATTAATGCAACGAATGAGCAGCAGTGCACTGAGGCTGAATTGCAAAGATATCTTAACCGCAGTCAATAGGACCTTGCACATGTACATCAAACAGCACAGGAGGTAAATTTCCTGTTGAAGAGAAGCTACAGTAGAATAAAAGAGTGCCTTTATGTGAGAGAGAGAGAAAAAGCAAAACGTTTTACTTTCACTTCATATTTCGGCCAGTCAGAGCAATAACACCAACCATTTGCTTTTGCCTGGTGACAGGTTGAATATTCATGATTCTCCATTTATAATTCCATTTTGGTAAATTAGGATTTATCCTCTGTTTGACTTTTAGAAATGAGATAAGACTGGTAATTAGGATTTTGTTTGGTAAGATACCCCAGTTGTCCTCATCACTCAGCGCTTAGCCGAGGCTGGATTCAGCACTGAGGGTTGTTCACACACAGGATCGGTAAAAGGTGGCATATCTAGCCCAAACAGATGGCATGTGTACGCCTGCATGAATGAACACACACACACACACACACTCAAGCCCATGTAGCTACCCATACACAAACACATACACACAAGTACAGACAGTGCGAGGAGATAAACAATGTGTAGTATCCAGAACCCATTGAAGACAATATGCAGCTAAATATGAGCAGAAATATGCGTAGAAAAACAAAAATAAGTTGGAATAAATGCTGTCTCTGACAACGTTTTCATGGGATTTAGCCTAAGAATCGACTGAATGAACCTAGGATGTCGCAAGATATAACAATGAGATAAACAGATAAATCAGTGGAAAATAACGACGGTCATAAAGAGAGTGCACAGCAGTGAGAGAAATCATCGCTCCACTCGACGTCTAATTGGAAATTCTAGCATGGCTAATGGTTGAATTATTTCCTGATACAGAATGACGAGCGGATATGTGGATGGCCGCCGATCTGATCACACCTGTATTTTTGATCTTATTTCATGGCTGAGCTCGAATGCAAAACGTGCCGCCTCACTTCCTTCCTTCCACCTTGATTTTATCCAGCATGACCACGGGAGATGACTCCAGCTCCATCTAGATCATGATGACGCGAAATCTAATGGCTCCTTTCATTTAAAGTCTTGAATAATATCTTCATGAATGCCAAGGGAGCAATTAACAGCTGTGAGAAATGCATTGTAAAAAAAAAAAAAAAAGATAAATTTAATGAGTGGTTTTGAAAGCTTTTAATGCAAATTGAATTAACAGGTTTTGCCATGCAAAACCATTATTGAAGGTCTCTTTGGTGTTTATATAAAAATCTGAAGAGCTGCAAAACATGTAATTTTCATTCATTAATTAGCTGTAGTGTCCTTCAGCTTGGCTGAAAATTCATGACTAAAATTGCCATAACCTTCTACTTACAAGTTAACAGCTCCTGTTCTCTGAGCTGCACTTGAGGCTTCTTCTAAGGTCTCTGCAACAGTCGTGCTCAGTGTCTCACCAAGAGCCAGTGCATTGTGGTGATATCTGTATTCCTATTAACAGACTGCTGCTAACTCATGGGACCCCGAGGAATGGAGCTCAGGATAAAGGAGACTCTCCCAAAAAATGGGGAGACAACGGCTAATAGGTGCAATTTAAAGTCAAAGCAGCACCTGTGATTGAAGATTTCTGAGATCTTTGTCCCCGTGCTCAAAGTGTGCAGTCTTTTATCTGAATGAGTGGAGAGGATTCAACGGTGATTAAGCTTTTAAGCAGTTAGTTTAGCGGTGATTAAAAATTATGTATTTATGTCAGGTTTTCTACAGTTTGTCGAGAGAAAGAGGATGATTTGCATTCATTTGCTACATTTCTTTATGGCATGTCCCCTTCTGAAGCCACATCTGTTACAACTACACAACTAGACCTACACGGCTCATGTGACCTTTCAGTTCTGACATGCTGCTGTACTACACTGTCACTATCACGGCTCTGCCTTTCCTCTCATTTTTGTCTCTTCTGCTCATGTGGGATCAGTCTGTCTTTGCGCATGCAGGCTGGCAGCTCACAGCCATGTTCACCACCCCTGAAGGAGAAGCAAGCCTGTCCCAAAGTCGCTGAGGCGGATTAGTCCGTCCTCTCACTCTTGCTGTGTCTCTCCCTCCTCACTCCCTATTTAAACATTTTGGATGGGCTAGAACTGTTGAACAACAACAAGCTTATGGGGTTGCCAAAAGTTTATGCATTTGTTGAGGCGACTCTTTGTTTTTCATAATGCATTTGAAATATTTGCATAGGCATACCTGAATGAAACACTCATCACCTGGCAAGCCTGGAAATATCATAGGAGCCAGCCGACCAACCTCGTTCTCAAACTGCAATGAATAACATGTCAGTTTTCCAGCCCTTAATGGCAATTTATTATCATTTTGCACATCAGTAGTAAATAATGTAAGCTATATTTATCAGAAGGGACCTACAGCTATAAAATTGTAATGAAGAAGATGTTACATCATGTCCTACAAAAAGTTCCCTCCTCTATGTGTGAAAACTAGTCTAGCCAATGAGATTGTGGCTGACTCCATATACTGTAAGAGCCTGACGCTGTATTCCTCATGCATTAATTCCCCAGCAACTACAAGAGGTGAGAGGTCCCTGTCTGTCCTCATACAACTGTGGTTGTTATATGCAAGGCTTCATCCTTCAAGCCATAGGTCAGCAATACCCCAGACACACGTCTGATTGACTGATTGACCCCCCCCCCCCCACACACACACACACACACACACATTCATCTGAGCTGACATGCAGAAGGTGGTATTGAACAGATGACAAACACAAAGTTGGCCTCAGTGCATCACGAGATGAGATATAATCAAAAGGTGGGAAACACCTGTGAACATATGAAACTGATCAACGACCTGAAACTCCCCTCCTCATTCTAGATGCTGAGCAAAGGTGGAGGGGAGTTTAACTCACATAAGGCAGGTCTCAGTGAACACTTAAGACACAAGCATTTTTCAGCCCCTCACATCTCTCCCTGGCGCAAAACACAGATCCAAAGAGAGATAAAATCATGTCAGGTAGTATCTTCAATACCCCTCTTACAGCAGGTGATCAATAACATGAGGCTTAAAGATGCAGCCAGGATTTCAACCTGAATTTTTTCCCTGGATATGCCTGCAAGAGGGGCTGGAACAGTCTCCACAAGTGACCAACTCAATCCTACTGGTCTGGCTAAAACTAAAAAAACAGAGGGGCGCCCTTAATGTTGAACTTTTAGAGGGGGAGACCTGTCTCTCCTGCACCAACATCATTGGAGCTGGTGTTGGACATCCAGCAGAGCGGAAACCATGCTCAAGAATATCATTCTTTTTGAGGCAGATATCGTCAGTGAAGACAGGAGGCAGGGAGACAGAGATTTTGCTGTTTTTCGATAGAACTTTTGCTCTTTTGTGACAGGCTGCCACTGTCATCCCATCGTCCCAGAGGACAAGGGCAGAGGGCTTGCTTTTGCAGGAACTTTGCTCTTTAGTCCCAGAGAAGCAGGGGAACCATCGCTTCTCTGCTGTCTCAGGAGACAAGGGCAGACAGCCAGCAGTAGACCTAACACTCTATGCTACCTCTGGGTCATGACTCACTGACAAGCAGGGTGGGACTAAGAAAGCTGAATGGATGACAAAGCCTCCTAATCAGCACCAAGTGGCAGGACTTCCATGTCCTCATCCTTGTGGGCAGCAGGAGGGATAAGGAGGGATGCATACCCAGATCTACTATGAGCAATCTGGGCACATGTCCAGGGGCCCCTGAGCATAAGAGACCCTCTGCGAATGGAGGAAAAAAACAATGAATCATTTTCTTGATCTTGATAATTGTCCAGTGAGAATGAAAATGTTTTATCAGTGGGCAATGCACTGTGTAGATTACAGATACAGGTTAAAAACAGAGCTATTATTTTTCAGTGAGAGGTGTATGGGAAAAATTTCCAAGCAGCAGAAAATGGATGGCGTTAACCAAAGCCCAGCAGGCAGGGCTGCCAAAAGAAAGAACAGAAAGGAAAATGAAGAGATAGAAGTGGCTGCTATGAAAAATGTCCCGCTAATAAGTAGCTTTTTCAAAAAAGTGTGTGTGTGTGTGTGGGGAGGCTGTGGGGGGCGGGGATGGGTTATAAACTTCAGTGCCCAGGGGCTCATGGGGGAACTAATCCACCCTTGGGAGGATCCCATCCCTCTTATTAGCAAAATGGCCAAAATGCATCCCCCTTGTTAACATGCCATGTAACCTATGTATTCTGTAGAGCTACCTTCACGATCAAAGTGACAACAATGTGTACTTGGATCTTAGAGACACACTTCTGTCTGTGTGTTCCAATAATATTCTATTTCTATCATCATTCAGAAGCATTTCCCGAACCCTAAACCCCCCACTGGGCCATTTCCCCTGTTAAACATTAACAAATCACAGCCTGCTTATGAGGAGGCTGAGCAGGTTTCAATGCCAATGGCTGGCTCATCAAGCAGAGGTGACAGAGCTGGTGGATGAAGACCGTCTTAGTCAACGTTGCTGAAAGAAATTTGGATGAGGAAGTTTGACTGATAGGTTGAGCAGGTACACTGCACAAAATGTAAATGTCAGGGCACAAACTGAAGTTAATGTTAGGATCCTGCAGTCTGTCTTATCCTTGTGTTTCCTGTTTCCCTTTCCCCAGTGTAGATTGTGTCTGTCTGTCTTCTCCCTGTCTGTGTAGCTGGGTGTGTCTCTACACCTGGCCAGCTCCGCCTTCCCCGGAGCACACCAGAGGCTCATGACGCTGATTAGGCACAGGTTAAAAGGAGACAGCTCTCTCCTACCTGTTGCCAGATTGTTCCTGACTCCTTCCTCCTGGGTCCTGTATCCTGGCGTGATTGTGTGTTCAGTATTGTGAGTACTTTCTCCTCCACTCGTGAGTGTGCTAATGTTCCTCGTATGTACCACCACTTACGGTGTGTCTCTCTGTTTCAGTCGCCTGCCTGCCACGTCTGCCTTGCCTCAGACCTGTCACTACGGAGCCCCCTTAGTTTTCTCCACTCCTTTTGAGTGCGCTTTTGGTCAACAATAAATTTTGTTCTTTTACTCACCTTCTCTCTGGTCTGCATCCTTGGGTCCTGTCAAAACTTTGGGTGCAAACCTTAACAGGTAAATGGTCAAGCTGAAAAAACGTCTGCGTGAAATAAACCTGCAAGCCGACAGGGTAAGTATATAGAAGAAAAACACCAAAAGTAATTAATTTTCTTTGCCAGAAAATTAATATTCCCAATGTGAACTCTAGGAACTAGTTAGAAAACAACTCAGTCTGCTGAGCTAAATGCTTGAACACAGTTTGCATCGAGGGTCATGCTAATTATGCTTTCTCCATTAACTGGCACAGCGAGAGACAGCCAGACTGTGAGTCATCATCCACTTTGTATTTTAGATCATAGATACCACTTACCTTAGCTGCTCCTTGGTCAAACCACATTAATCAACATTCAACATTCAAGTGGAACCTGGAACAGTGGATTACTTTAAATGTTTTTTTTTTTTTATTATTATTATTAAAAATAAGGCCATTAACACACTGAACATCCATGCGCATATAGAAGAAATAACACCATACAAGGGTAGAACATACACTTATTTCTACCTGTATAAGTACATATATCCTTACAAAAATTATACATCAGAACAATCATGGGTTAGGCATAATCCACTTAATAGTGATTATTTTTCTTCATGTCAACAAAATCTATATCATCCACTAATGTATTTTCCTCGTGCTCCCCCGTCCTTTAATATGTAGAGTGTAGACATGTCTGTGCATATGGGATTAGTATTATATTTATTTATGATGCAGGTGTTCAAACAGATGTAAAAGAGGGGTTTCTATATTGGTTCATTTTCTTTTAACATTACTCCAGTCTGTGTGTTTTATGATGTTCTGTCTAAAATTTATAGGTTTCTCGAGGGTTACTGTCTTGTTGATTGTACTCAGCCCATTCACAGGCGGGCAAAGATTCAGGAAGTGCTGAATACCAAGTCTTTGAGTTTCTTTTCATACTGCCCTGATTGCTATGAGCCTCAGGTGTGTGATCAGGTGAGCAGGCAGGTAGGCATGGCTGACCCTACGTTTACACGTAGCAGGGTATTTTGGAAAATGGATATTTGAGACCCTCCATTTTCAAAAATAACATCATGCACACAACATCGTTTTCAAAAATGTTGTTTACATGAACCCGGATAAATCCGCTGTCGAGCGCATCGTTACTATGCCAAACCTATGGCCGTGAGTGTAATCACAGGTCGCTCACATGATGTTAAGTATTTTCAGTCGCATGTTGTGACGTTTCGGAACCTAAAACCCGTTTAACCCTGTTTACATGCCAACACATAACCGGCGTTTTCAGAAATCTCCACTTTGTCTGGAGTTTCTAAAAATGATCGTTTTCCGTGAAAAAAAACTCTGTTTGCGTGTAAACGACAGGCCAAACCGCATGAAAACATATGCATTTTCCCCAAGTGTAAACAAAGGCTGAGTGTGGAGAAGTACTGAAGGCACAGGTGAGCAGAGGAGGAGACAATGGCAGCAGGTTAGAGAGCTGAGTATACTGGAACACATTCTCAACCCATCCTTTATGAGCATGATCAGAAATGATCAGAAAAGTTTCAGGTGGGCTAAACTCAGACCTCCTTTCTCTGTTGTTTACATTCATATTTTCAACTGGATTTTTGGTCTCCTGTTTTGCCAAATACATTTTGATATTCATGTTTTTCAGTGACTTGAATGTGGATTGTGGTTTTAGGACAGGGAGAGATTGAAACAAGAAAAGCAGATTTGGCAGAATATTCATTCTCACAGCCAAAACACGACAGGGACAGCACATCCCGTCTGTTCGGATCCTCGTTAATTTCTTTAATCAATTTGTTGCGATTTGAGCAGAATTATTTTGTAGTTTCAGGTGTAAGAACAACACCAAAATATCTGAATCTCCTGCCTGATCATCTGCCACTGGCTGCTTTAAGTGTTAAATAAAGCAAACGCTGGTTTGAATCTTAAGGAAAAAACACAGATGCTTGTGAGACTCAAACTTTTAATCCAAGGCCAAATGAGAGAATGTTGAATTGCAAAGTTTTCAGGTAACATAGGTAGAGGTCTGCCTCGGCTTAGCACTCTGCTGAAATTGCTGAAAGGTTGGACTGAATTGAGGTCTTCTGAATGCCTCCTTTCATATATTCGTCTGACAGGATAAAGATTGCTTTTCAGTCACCGATTCTGCATCTTTATTTCAGTCATTTAATTCACCTTTTCCTGCCAATGCAAACAACTATAATTAAAAAACTCAGTGTAAATAACATACATGCCCAGCTATTACAAGTTTTATCCTTGCACAAACAGACATGTGACCTGACCACACACACACACACACACACACACAAACATACCAGTTGCTGGATAAATATTACACCGCTCTATACATCTATTAGTCTAACCTTATGCCTGTGAGCCTGGCCTCGAGTTAGTGACCAGAATACAAATTTGGGCAGGTAGAGCTTGATATTTTGACCTCAGTTGTCATTATCTCAGCTCTGGTCAGTCGGACATGGTGTGGCATCACCAGCAAGTGTATCCATAATTAATGACAGGGGCACTATGCAAGAGCACACTGCACCAATCTGCAGTGTTTTTCAGACGGCCAGTCTAATGAAGATACTAAGTCGAGTTGTCTGTGTACATGGCCTCCCAAAGTGGTAGTCCGTTATTCCTATGCATGTCCTCAATTTGATTTAATTCACAAGTCTCATGTGAAGAGATGAGTGGTGCCCCCAAACCCCATCTCTCCTCTAACACATCATTTGGCTCACCACCAATCACATAAATTGGTCAGCAAAAAGTTTCATTTTGTCCTTGTGAAGTTAATCAACTCATTGGAGCACCCATACCCCAGGAAGCAGCACATTCATTGTCTCCAAAAGGGATATTTTTCTTTCCCTGGCCTCCATGGCAAATAGGCGGAATCGCACATTAGTTTTCTCCCTGGGTGGACTGCCTGTTTTGTTGTGAGCTGGAGCCTGGAGTGATTGAATAGCTCCCCGAGGAAGAGGCAATTTCGCAATGCGAGCATCTCACCACCGAGAAAACCACAGTGCCAGAAAGGTTGGGAGCAGAAGTGTCAGGGGTTGACACGTGCTGTGTGATTGTGTGTGTTTAGAGATGGTGGTGGCGCTGTTCGACTGGTAAAGCCTCAGCCCCTGACTTGCAGTACCCCCAAAGACAAAACAAGGTAGGCCCTTCAGGTTTCGAGGGTGATCCAGGGACTAGATCATCTCAAATTGGGATTGTCGTAGGACAACAGTTAGTGTTCGTTTCATGTCGGACATTCCTGTATTTTGTTCTCATCTTTGCTTTTTTGTCTTGTTCGAAGCAGGCGATGTCATGTCTTGCCACGCACCGATCGAAGTTTAGCATCAAGTGAATCAAAAAAAAATTATGGCAGTTCAAATTGTTCAATTTGTTCAAATCACACTTCCACAGTCCTGATGAAGCAGATTAGCTGAGTTTCTGAGCATTAAAGTCTTAATAACAACTAAGAATGTTGTTTTTTCTGAATGTTAAGTTTGGTTGTTGAGTCACGAATGTTTACTGTTGTAGGGAAATACTGAAGATTTGAAACCAGGAAGTTTTCAGGAGCTTTAACCAATATGTGCAGACAGAAAGACAGCCAAACGGGTGTGCAGGGGAACGCACCAGAAGTCTGTAAAAGTGACTGTTGGAGCCATCCTCTATATGTGCCAACCAGGCGAGACTGTGCCCTGCGTGTATTTTAACAGTACAGTCTTTTATTTTGTGGTTTTGTTTGTTTATTTGTTTGGGAAAAATCCGTTTGGGCCAGAATTCTGCCAAACAGTCAGTGTTTCTCCTCCTTTCAAGGGCCTGCACACTGACACAGGTGTTTACAATTACTCCGCCTGATTAGACCTCTAGTCAGGTGGAGGCTCTATAGAGCTGTGCTGGAAATTTCACAATGTCACCAATGTACTAATAAAAAGAGAGGATGGAAGTTGCTCGACCTAAACAGCTCGAACACAACCAACAGAAGGGTGAAGATGATTTTTACATGCTGGCACAGAGAAGGGGTCTCATGCAATATGAGTAAAAACACCTATGTGGGTGGGCTATGGGTGTGCAGGGGCTTTAAACTTGTCATATTTTAGTGTGCATGTTGTTTTGAGCGGAAAGTGTTTCCCTTCCTCTAAAATCACACTTCACACCTCAGCCTTGGTTAAAAAAGGACAAAAAGAAATCTGCTCTCTGCTGACACACCTGTTTCCAATCAATGTGATAATGTGCTTTCTGTTAAATTTTGGTTTTCTGTGTTTTTCCAGACATTGTTTTACATTTAATGTTAGAAAAAGACTTGTTTCACAGTTTATGCTACCAATAATGTACTATGCTTACACTGTTTACCAAAGCTGATCTTCATCCCCTAAATTTCTTATATTTAACAAACTCTGAAGATTTATATCTAGATTGCTCCTTTTTTAAAATATCATTGCACACCCAGGTGGCTCCCTCTAGACATAAGATGTCACCTGCACCCTTTTCACCCTCATCAGAACGCTGAAGTAGACCTACTCTTTGTCTGTTACTGCCTTGGGCAACCAGTCTCCAAGACCAGGCTCTCTCATTGGGTTGTGAATGCAATCCAACAGGCATATAAGCAGGGAGACAGACTGGATCCAGCAGGGATGTGTGCACACAGGACCTCACCAACTCATGGGCCTTATATCAAGGTGGTCCTCTGTCCGGGATTTGTACAGCGGCCGCTTGGTCGAGCCAGTCCACCTTAATCAGGTTCTGCTACATGAACATGGCACCCCATTCGCTGAGCATGTGCTGGGCTCATGCAGCAGGACACGGCCTGACATACAGGACCATGCCTGCAGGACCACGGCTCTTACAAGGAAAGGCCTCGACTCAGACTGATGTGTTTTTTCTTTCCAAGCTGCCCTTGCAACCTCGGAGGCTAAGTGGCCTTCCAAACATTTAAGGCTCGCCTTAGTGTCTCATGAAGCCAGCTAAGCCTTGGTGACTATCTTGAACCCCAGGCCATAGGTGTGAACAGAGTGTAAATTTGTGAATGGTTTGTTGGTTTATCTGAGCACATGGGTGAGCACTCTGTTGGCTCACTGGAGTCAGCTGCTATTTCAGGCTCCTGCAGGAGCAGCTGGGTCTGATTGGTTTCCTTGTGGCATCATACAGAGTCCTGATACATATGGAATATTAAAAAGGCTTTGTTTTCCTATCTGAAAACAAATTTTTCTTTTTTTTCTTGTGTCTTGTCTAAGGTCGTAACTCTTTTCTTTGATAGTTGTTTGTTTTGTCATTGTTCTGTTCCATATCATTGTGTCTTCTACTGCTCTGTTTTCCATTTGTTTAGTGAGGGTTTGTTTGGGACCCACTTGAAAATGAGCTGATACATCTCAAGGGGGTGATCCTGAGATAATAAATTTACGACGTGACATTTTACCAGGCACACAAAATGAAGAGTTCTTTTATTAAATATTAAACGGGTCTCACAATAACAATCACAGATCGCACGCTGTATGTATCTTTGATATTACTAAGACAAATGTCTATTTGATCAATAAAAACAATAAAGCATGCAATGAAACCATTGTGTCATTATGCATGTGCACAGCTGGAGCTCACCTCTGCAGGATCTGACAATATCTTGGTACTTCAAGTGCTTGCTACCCAGTGTTATGACAGATCTTTAATTCGGTCTAAGTAAACTCCTCAGGGCACGTAACACCAGTGTGCTCTGCCTGTATTTTGAAACAAACTCATTTTGACCTTTTTGTTTGCTAACCTCCGACTTTTGTTCTCTCTTCCACCTCACCCTGTGACTCAGTGACAGTTGTGCAGATGTGGGTAGACAGCTCTCTTTGCATTGTAGTTTTTATCCCCCGGAGGAGCAGAAGAAAACACAGCTCCCAACAAGCCTCATGAATAAGATTTGGTGGCCTTTTAAATGGCCTCAGTGACACAGTAAAGCACTCTCCACAGAGGAAGTCACGTTGCTAAATGGGAAATATTTAGGCTGTGGGACTGTACCGGATTCACGGGGCTTTAAACTGAAATAACTTTCACAGCATAAAAAACTTTTGGAGAAGAAAATACACTTCTGGCCAGCTTTGCCACTGTCAGGATTTTTAGTGGTAAGATAAAGGGGCATTATGTCATTTATTAGCTTAATGGGCCTCTCTTAGTGACTCACAGCAGCTCTGACAGAACTGATCACCTCCTGAATTATAGCTTCCCGTAATGACTCAACCATTGAAGTCACATTTCCTCAACATATATGAGTAAGCAACTGCAAGAAATAACCGAGCTAATTAGAGTGGAAACCCAGCAAAAATGCCTAATCAAGGCATAATGTAGTGCATCTCAAAAATATTCCAGAATAAAACTGCTGGCTCTTTGCTGTTTCAGCTTTAAATGTGTTGTGACAAACCATCATTATGTTCCTGGGAATGGGTGCTGTGTAGGAGAGTTTGGGGTTACGGAAAATAATTCAAATAAGAAGTTATTTTGAGTTTTGAAGCCAGAAATGTCAGCGAAGTAAACATCATCTCATGGTCAATGATCAACAAACCCATCAAAGCCCTGCAGATATAATATTGTCATTTTGTGCTGTGGGGCAGCAAAGTTACCCAAAAGCCCTGTCTCTGGATGACAAACAGGACTTTTCATTGCATCATGGTCACAGAGAGATAAGCAAGGGGTCAACACAGGACACTTTATTGTCCTGCGTGGGCCTCAATGGTGTACAAATGTCACCCTTTATGCTTGGGGGACTGTTTACGAAGCTCATAGTTCAAATATGAAACTGAAAGCTGTTACTGTTCCCCTCACCTCTTTTTACCTCTGCTCCCCTGCTGAGAGCAGCCGTAGTTTCAGAGAACGGTTCAATGACAAGTAAAAGCTCACAACTTCATGCCGCTGCTGTGCTTTAACACTAACTCAGCCTCTGTGGAATCTGAAAGGCTCAGGCAGAGAATACAAAGCTGCACCTGAGCTGCTCAGACAGCAGACAATGATGCAATTGATCCAGACTTTTTCAGATCTGTACAGAGATTTGCACGGAATTAACTCTAAACCAGGGAGGTATAAATTCTGGGGGTTAATATTCAAGTGCACACAGTATATGTTTGCCTTCCTGACGAAGAATATGAGATAGATGAAGACGAAAGAAATGTTTGAACACAGTAATGACAAAGGCGGATATTTGTGTGTGTGTGTGTGTGTGTGTGTGTGTGTGTGTGTGTGTGTGTGTGTGTGTGTGTGTGTGTGTGTGTGTGTGTGTGTGTGTGTGTGTGTGTGTGTGTGTGTTCTGAAATTGAATTTTCATCCAAGGAGGGAAAGGAGATATTTGCAGGAGGTTTTCATTTTAATTTTGCCATATGAAAGTACAAACTAGCATTGCCCAGACCAGAATCTTTTCCTGTTTAAAGGGAAAGTCTGGAAAGCCTCTTTGATGTCACTGACAACTTAGGAGTAATGAGGAGATTGCTTTTCTCAGTGAAGCATGGCAAATCAAGTGATCAGGGGTCAGTTTCTATCCTCAATCAGCAGTCACTTCTCTGAGAGTCTGAAATGGGCAGCTGCTGCCACCAGCTGAATTCAAATGATTTGCGGCCCAATTAATCATTCCTCAAAAGGATAATGAAAAGCAAAGCAAAAGATCACAACCTTCAACAGCCAACAGCTAATACTTGGCTCTACGGTACATTTCTCCTGCATGACAGGGGGAAAAAATAACAGAACTGATTTTGTCTTATTTCGTCAAATGTACTTAAGCAAACTGCTATAACATTTGCAAAGGCAAACGTTTTAATGACCTTTGTCTGTTTGCCATTTGGGTAGGTTGCACACAGTCGCTTTATCCAAGCGTTTTCCCTTAAAACAGCTGCCTGCTGCAGCTGGAAATGAGGCTGTTAAGAATTTTAAGCCTCTTAATTTTGAGTCTGGACCAACAAACCTGCACAATGTTAAAAAAATAAAATAAAATAAATAGAAAATAGAAAAGCTGCCGAAGAGCTGAGGGGAAATGCGGAGTTGGGTGATAATTCTTTGTGGGTTCGTCATTATAGGTGACCTTTTTCGCACATTTACACATTCTCATTTGAGCCATTGTTAATATGAAAATATTAATGAGTGCAGCTTTAAGAAACTTTGGATGGTTTAAAACCTGAATTGACTATGTAATTTAGCATCTTATTAGGTCTATAACTCAGCCCATATATTTTTTAAGCAAATCAGACTCCATAAAATCGATTCACTGAGCTCCATATCCTAAATGATTGACCAAATGGGACTTTCAAATACTTCATCTCAAACAAAATGTTTCTAAATGCCAATCAGCGAGACTATTTGCCAATGTAAATTGCAAATTTAGGTGAATTACCCCCTTAGATCAAGTGGGATATGATGACAGCCGCTTCTGAGAGCCTCTGGCTTAGCACGTGGCAAGCATTTTTTACAGATGTATAATAGCGGATTATTCTCAGGAAGAGAGCACTGCAAAAGAGGGCACAAGAGAGCACTTGCCATTTTCTTGAGGTTAGTTAATGAAACAACATTCTGGTTAGTCATCAGACCAGAAAAACCTGAGCACCCCTCGAAACGGAGCTCTTTATCACAACCCCCCAGCAGCTTGTGCGAGAAACTTAGCGCAGCATTAGCATACAGCACAGAGCACGAGTCAACACAAAGAATGGAGACCAGGAAACCTGTCATTTACATTCTGACATGCAAAAAACAAGCATGCTGTGCAATGTGCTTTCCTGCTCCTGCTCTATTATGTCTATTATAATACTTCAATGAAACCAATGTGCTTTGGCCATTTTCTTTCACAGTCCCTGTGTTACTAATAATATGAAAGTTGAATAATAATGAGGTCATTATTAACTGTATCACATTACCCCCTAACTTTGTGCCTTTGCATTTATCCTCCTGTGCTACAGTGCGGTAAAACACAAATGTCATTCAGTCACACTTTGATTCATAGTTTCAATTAACCGCTGCTCTTGTACGTCCCAAGATCATGTTATTCTGTTGCCTTTGTAAACACCAACACAGTCTTGCTTTAAAAGGCTTATGATAGGAGTTAATTTACATTTAAATTGAAACAACAGTGCCAGAATAGAGTGTGGTTTCAAACACTGTGGATTCCAGAAAGAACAAAACAAAGTGCCAACCAGGCTAAAATTTTGTTCATAAGCCAAATAAATAATACAATTGTTGTGTTTGCAGAGAAAAAAAAATGAAAAAGGGTTAAGTCAAAACAGGACTGCAACATTAAAAACGAGACTCACATGTCACAGTCCACGATGTATTAACTTCAATGATTCCATGTATGTGAAAGGAGTTACTCACTGTGACTAACCCATGGATAATTTCAGAGCTTTATAAAGTCTTTCAGCTCATTATTTTGGCCCCAACTTTGTGTCACCTTCACCTGTCCAGTCACTGTCATCAAAATGACAAAATGATATCATCCTCACTTTTATGCTGCCCTCAGCAGATGTTTTTAGCAAAAAAAAAAAAAAAAAAAAGAACTGTGAACCAGCACCAAACGGCACACAGTCAGGTGGTGAGCATAATGGAGCATTTAGCAGCTAAAACATCAGGCATTTCCCTGTGGAGTTAGTGAAGATACATTTAGATCTACAAGGAGAGTGAGCATTGGACTTCATTCATCAGGTGGCCACACACATAATTCCAAACAAGTGTTAATATTGCTCTATATCTGCTGGGTGTGTACACAAGGAACATAAAAGGAGAAAATATGCCTGTAGGTTAAATTACAATAAGAACCATGCAAAGTTTTCATGTGTCACCTTGAGGTGTTGTTACCTCACCCTCAGGTGCGTTGCACTGTAAAAGAATCAGGTCCTGTATTTCTTGTTGGATGGTGAATATGCAATGAAATTTGTAAGCTGTAGATTTTCTCTGAATAAATCCTGGTGTCAAACAGGTGTTTTTGTAACTCTATGAGCTCTGTTTTTTTCCTGCGAGCCATTGAGAGAAACCCCTTCACATTCATTGCCCCTTCACAGCATTGTGAATGATTTAGCTCTGATTCAGAATTCTCAGCTGTTAGAATTTGGGTCAGGCTTTACTGATGCATTTTTCTCACGCATTTCCTGTGCTCACTGCTTCATTTGAAATAGGCTGAACTGAACAATCAGGTAACAATTCATCAGTCAGTTCCTGTGTACAATACACATTTGTTAATAACGTCAAGAACTCAGTGCTTTCTTTATCTAGGCACTAAATATTACACATACTCCAAGAGGAAATCAATGCCCCGTAGTTCAATAACTCACTGAGAGGGATCAGTTCAAAAGAGCAAAGTCTCTTGCCCGAATCTGTTTTATATGTTTAATGCATTCAACTCTTGTAAGATAGTTAATAAATTATAAGTGTTCAGTGTTTATGTAAACTAACACATTTGAGCTGTATTCAGCTGATTAACTGTTGTGAGATCAGACCTCAGTTCTCTCTTTGCTTGTTAGTCAGCATGCATGTATTTCTTCATGTTTTCAGTGTCGCCTTCAATACATTGCAAGTGTCCTTAATATCCAAATAGGCCTGTTGAGTATGTGTTTTGCCCAAATGCAGCCTGGACATTGACACGGCTTTGGGGCAGTGTCCACAGGAATGTGTATCACGTCGCATGTGTAGTCATAAAAACATTGCTCCGTAGCACTACCAGTGGTCATAACCTCCACCCATCAACTTTTAGGTGTGGAGATGAGGCCAAGTTAAAACTCACCATAGGCCCTAAAAAGGTCACACTGTGGGCACGTGAGGTGCATTAAAACAGCTACACCCATTGTTTTCTGTGTCAGCCCACACAGCGGTAGTATTGTGGTGTTCATTAACGCTCAAGAAAAGCAGCAATTTTTTCACGTGCGTCTTGCAGTGGCACATCCCAGCTGCTCTGCACAGTGCACCCACTGTGCGTCAGTCTCCATTTGTACGTGATAATGCACCACTTCAGAAGAGTGATGATTTATGTCGCACTTAAGGTCCACACTGGCTGCAGACAATTAGCTATGCTTAAGAAGTTATGACTCATTTAATTAATATCAACTCTAATATATAACTTAGACATTAGTAATGAGACTTTGATTCAGCTTTTGATTAAATCTGTTACAGATTTTCTCAAGCTTCGAAAATATATGGCTGCTAGAAGAGGCCGGCTCTACCAGAAACATTGGCCACTTTTTCAAACGCTTGAAATATTTGCATTTTCTTGACTAGAAATTTTGGAGATTTTCCTCTCTCTTTAGCAAAGGCATGACTAGCATGTTATTACAGTTCCGCAGAAAGTCTTATGAGCCTCCTTTTAACATTAACCAAGTAGTTTTATTAGCGCTGACGCCAGAGTAAAATGTTGGCATTGTACGTTTCTACAAACCACAGACACAATAAATTTGTATATTTCATATAAATCATATTATTGCTAAAGGTATAAAGTGATATAGTTCAGTTGTCCTATGGGGGTGAGGACTTGCTGGCTATTGTACGAAGTGATCTGAAACTTGGAGGGATGATGCATCTTGATGATGATGCACAGGGTGCATCACGTCTGCGCTTGACATGTTAACTTGTTATTATGTAAAGCAACTCTGAATGTGTCTTATTAAGTGTCAATGGCCATGATTTCTCCAGTGTTGCAAGCTCAGTGATCTGTAAATGGTAGCATAAAGGGGCTCCCCTCAGATGGCAGCTCAGTTGCCATCTCTTTTGGAGTTTTGTAACAACTTCTCATAATGGATAAAAGTGGTTTGAGAGGAGGGAGAAATGAACTGGAAAGTGAAGAACAATGTTAATGAGAGGACAGAGAGAGGAGTCAATGATGCCTGAAGTCTTGGATGACATTTATTTAAGGAATTGTAGGCACTCAATTACACATGATCAACAGCATGGTTCAAGCCTAAACACTCCTTCCACTTGAGATCGCCCAAAATCATCAAATCTGTGCTCGCAAAGAAAGGAGTGGCAGACTTTTTTGCACTTGAAGATTGAATGACCCCTGTCGGTGTAAACTGCTGAATGCGCGTCAGGGAGCCGGTGGAAGAGAGAGCGTGCAGACGTGTGAAAGGTGGTTAAAGGTGATACTGTCCTGATAATAAAGAATCTGACTCATGACACCTCCATTCATTTATGAGCTTGACGTTTGATTTGATGTGACTCATCTTGCTGGAGCTGCAGACAGCAGGGTGGGAATGAAAAGTCGATATGCTCACCTATTAGTAGGATTCTGAGGGAGATTAGCTGTGATTGGTTATCTGTTGGTGGGAAGACAATTTGTGTTTTTTTAATCTGTGACAGGTGAGTTCTAGCATCAAGCACAGCAATACCACATTTTGTATTTTGCTAATATTTTTTTTACCAACACTTTCACAGAATATTTTTATTTGCCCTGAAATTCATTGATCAATTTAGCAATAATTTCAGTGGTATTGGACTGAAAGTACTTAAACACACTCACACAATTCAAACATGACCAGACTACAATGAAAACAACAAAGAATAATGATGGATAATAATGGATATAATTAGAGCCTTAATTTGTCTGCTAACATTTTATCAACCTATCAGTCACTTTATTGCTTTACACAGTTGGTATTTCAAGGCTATTAAGTCCTCATTTGTCTTCTCTTTTTTCCTTCTACACACTGTTAAATCTCATTTATTTATTTGCCATACGATCAAAATGCTGTATCTGATAAAGTTCACTGGCAACGGTTAACCCTCTTACAAAATAAGCTGCTACAAACTACTAGAAATGTACAACTTGTACAACTTGTAAGTGTGTATATGTTCTTTTTGTGAAGCTGTGCCATTATTACGTCTTTCCTCTACCAGCAGGCCCTGAGGATGGTAATGTCAGTCTTTAAGGCTAATTTAACAGGAATGGGTTAACTGTGGAAAGACCAGCCTCATCATCCTTCAGGAAATCCGCACATGACCTGTGAGAACCTGTCACAGAGAGGAGGGAGGACTGACTCTAAATTCTTTCTGTTCCTCAGCTTCCTTATCAGTACACAGATGATCACAATAGATGCATCTTCATCATGTTGGCTTGCAACAGAGGCTGAAGTAGCTCAGCCATTGCTCTCATCACTGGTCTAGAGTGGTGGCTCTGAAACAGCAGTGACAGCAGCAGTGGAGCGGCCACCAGGCTGTAAATTAAGAAGAAGCCTTAATCTGAGCAAACTGAAAAGCCAATGTGTCCACTTTGAGAGCCAAACGCTCATCACACTTGTGTTTCTTCTTAGTGTTGGAGGTGTCACCCTGTATGTTCCTGTGGAGCTTAGAATCTAAAGGGGTGGATGCAGGCATTCCTGACGGAGGTAAGCCAGCCTCACCAATGCCACTGTCAGACCTGGCCAAACTTGCAGCCCTCTCTGCTGATAATGTGCAGTTAGTGCATGCGTTATCTGAGGCAATAAATCGAGACAATAAAGTCAGGAGCACAGTCATTTTCTCATAAACTTACATACAGGGCACTTGTCCCTGTCGGACATCAGACATAATGCAGGTTCAGGGCATTGGCGTCACTTTTCAGACCCAGACACTCTGTTCACTATTTACACAGTCTGGTTCTACATAATGTGCATCAATATACATACTGCTTAGTCTGTGTACTACTGCATGCACCAGACCGTGACCCCACACTATGACGGTTTGGCATGAATACAGAAACTGTTACAGCCCTACTCTCAACATCTACAAGATGGTTTGGCATACAGTTCGTGGTTCCTAGATAATGAATCGCAATGAACCTTTTGACATTTCCACTGTACTATCATGAGGTTAACATTTGTGGTTTTGAGGGAAATACCTTGACTATTATTGACATGAAATTTGAGACCTTCATGTTCCCCTCAGTATAAACTGCAATCACATTGGTGATCCCTCAACATCAGGTCAACATTTCATTTTCTTTTCATTTTTTTAACCAAATGATTACAAAATTAAAGACATTCAGCTACTGTCATTTAGTGCTAATTATTATTAATATTATTATTAATTATTAAGAATGTACTCATATTTATTAATATATATTAAAGTAATCAACTCTTGTAGAAAAAGCTGCCATAATAAATAAAGTGGTTATAGTCATTAATATCATCAGTGGTAGTGGTGTTTCTACTATGGTGATTACTCTCTGAGAAGCCAGCACACAGCTGTGAGTAGATGCTGCTGGGTAGTGCATTTTCAACAATAAAATGCTCATTGTGGAAGCTCTGCAGGTGTCCTCAAAAGTTTATTGTATATTCACCATGTTCGTAAAATAATGGTTGTCCTTGAAATCTGGTCTGCTATTCTGGTGACACAGATTAAGAGGTTATACAGCAGCAATACATTAGGGAGCCTGTGGGTGAACGCAGGTACAGTATTTCTTGCCAATTTAGAACAAACACAAGCATTTGTGTCATACAACATCATTTCAAGTAAAACACACTATTTTAATGTCACACCTACTGTGTTCAAAATGTGTAGTAGTTCATAAATGTCACTTTAAGTGTTCGGTGCCCATGATTCCAGTCATAATGTGGATAATGGCCTGTGAATGATCTTTGACTTTATTTCTTTCTCTATATTCAGGTGAAATAACATAGGCGGTGTATTTGTGCAGAAAGTAGGCTTTGTGCTTGTTTGTCTTGTCTGTCAACACAACATAACTGTGGCGGGTGATTTTCCAAGTTAAGCCAAGTTCTATTTTTCTGTGTTTTTTTGGAAATTGCTTGTGGTGACAGGACTAATATTTAATAAATGAACTTGAACTTGAACTTAAATGACAGATGGTTCAATACACGGCTCTTCAAGGTATAAGTATAGATTTTTTTAAAACTCTGGCTGTTCACATTTCCCACTTCGCTGGCAACAGGTCCCTGATTTATTAAAACTGATCGCTGACAATAGGAAGGTGAAACACTCTGATGGTAGACTTAAACAACATGAGGCTTTATTGTATAAAATCTAATTTACCCAATGTATTTTGTTAAAGACGTTTCATGCTGAGTATTTTCAAATCAAATTATTCTTGACTGCTTGTAAAATTGTTGTTTTCTTTTCAAAATCCCTCCATCAAACAGTTAGAAAACACAAACAATTGCCAGAATGCATCTAAAAAGCCAATCTTGTGGCATTTGAACCGACACCCTACTTTCCTTTACTCAGCAGGTTTGCCTCCTTTGAATGAGACAAGCTAGTGTTTTGTGCCAGTCAGGGTCCATTATTGTGACAGTTCTGCCTGTGAAGACCTCAAATTCTTTCAAGAGACAGACTTTTGACTAAACAACAATTATTTGCAAAACATCATGTGGAAGATGTGGTAGGTGAACATGACATCATGACCACCTGTTCAATCTGATGCAATCCAGCACAACACCTCTGTGGCAAATGGGCCCTTCAGTGAATTTCCTAACATTCAATTTGTGTATAGATGTGACTGATTTGACTACAGTGATTTTTGAGGCCGTGGTTTCTAGTGTTGTTTTTCTGCACTGAATTCTGTTGTGTAACCCCTCTATGTTTTGCTGCTTATTGGAAAATCTAATCAATTACTCATTGGTCATTAACAAGACTGAGACTCTCCAGCCTCGCTAGCAGCTCTGTGAGGTTGTACTGCATTCATGCCTTATTGTATTATTAATATATTCATGTTCTCACCATAATTACAAGCAACCAGGTCAGAAAAAACATTGACATCGGCATCTCGTGGTAATTTCGAGTCGGAGATGTTTGACATTTCTGCTACTTGGTGTAAAGAACTAAATAAGTGTCTACAAAACTAAAAAAGGCAGTTACATCTGAATAAACTTTAATAGTAACATAAATACATTAGATTCATGCTAAGTTAAAAGAGTGGCTATACAGTTTCTTGTATCTGGTTTCACTTGATAAGGAACCACTCCAAACACATAATGCACCAAATGGATTAACATTAACATGCTCATAATGACAATGCCGACATAATCCATCCAGTAATTTAACAGAATGAGAACTGCCTTGCCTGTTTTGGTGAGGGCCTCCACCTTCAGCCTCCAGACCAAACTATCCCGTTCTCATTCCCAGGTCATAAAGCAGTGATGTTGTGTCACACCCCTCGAGCATCTCATACAGATGCACAAGGTACCGTTTAGTGTCCGTATGAGAGCCTTTCTGCCAGAGAGCATGGTTAACGTTGAGAAACATTTGCAGTTTGGTTAGGTTCAGGCACCAAAACTACTTGGGTAGGTTTAGGAAAAAAGCATGTTTTGGGTTAAAATAAGTACATGACATATGTGAACTAAATTAAGTATGTTATACAAGTTTAAAAAAAGTTAAGATTACATGTGACACAAACAGCAGTCCCCGAAGTGAAAGTCCATTGTTTGCTCCTGTCCTCCATGTGCTGACTGTGTTGCTCTTTACACCATGTCACCTGACTTGCTCTAAGCATCTGTTCGTTGATGGTGATCCTTTATGAGATGCCGAGGGGCGTCGGTATTCAGGAATGAGAACGGTCTGAACAAGTAACTCTTGCAGCCAACTAGTCCACATCCCAAAATGTTGGATTAATGGAGCAACTTAAATCTATTGACATTAAAGTCACTGTGCTGCACACTGGAGCTGACTTTAGAAGAGTCAAGTAATGTTAAGCAGGCCTTGAGAACCATAAGGCAGACTCTAAGAGGGGATAAGGCCAGTGATTTATTTTTAACTTCCCCTGCAGAGATGTACAGGTGGCCTGTATAGGTATGCTGAAGTGTCACTATTGCCCTCATTAGCATACTCCTGGAGACTGCCACTGACACTTGCACTGCCCAGAGAAAAAGTGTCTCACTGAATGAATTACATTTGACTCTTTGACCAACAAAACTTCAGAATCTCCCTAAAGGAATTAAGGTAATTTCCTGAACCTTTTCACTTCCTATTCAGTCTCTTGTTTCCAAGGACTAAGCACTCCTTCAGCAAATGTTATGACACCTATGTCATGCTGCATGGTTCCCCTTGGGAATCAAATCTTTACAACATCATACAACATCTTTGTGTGTGTGTGTGTGTGTGTGTGTGTGTGTGTGTGTGTGTGTGTGTGTGTGTGTGTGTGTGTGTGTGTGTGTGTGTGTGTGTGTGACTCTTTACACTACAATCTACCTCACTCTGAGGAGTTTAGCTGTTTATGTGACATCATTACCACCTTGCCTGAAAACTGTGACTATCAGTGTCCCAGTGTTCAGTGAAACAAGAATCTAATTAGTGCTTGAAATCCAATTCGCCATCCACTGATTCATGACCCACTGAACTAACGACCGATTTAAGACACACACTTCTCTTTTTGTTTACCTTAGCAGCACACCTTGAATGTAATTTTCAAAATTCTTACTCACATTAAGCGGTCATTCTGCTCAGACACCAGCAACTGATCGAAGCAAAATTCCAGTTGATTTTTGTTCCTCTCTCACAAACGCAACAGGTAAAATGAAGGATGAAATGCTTGAAATGACTTAATCCTGTTATAAGGCTCATGAAACCTCAGCTTTATTCCAACAGTGACTATGCACACACATATATGCGCACACAGTCACTTGCACCAATATCACAAACACGTAGTGAATAACCAATTATTACAGTGGTGAAAAATGAAAATGTTGCTTAATCTGTGTCCTTTGTAATTAGTTCACACAGAATTTTCTTCCCAGTTAATTTCAGTGGTGATGGAAAGACTCAATCAGGGCGCTCTCCCTCAGATGCCCTGGGGATCAGTGACCAATCAATTACAACAATGACTTTACTGTCATTTGTTAAAAGATTGGTTCACCTAAATTATGAAGACATACTGTCTCACTTACATCTAGCGACATTTGGACATGCAGGGCGTTCTCATTTGCTCAAGTATTGTCTCTGAGAATTCGTCCTCAACTCAAGTATACTGTAATGACGGAGAATGGAAGTTTGATCTGCGGTTGCCTAATCACATCACAAGACGAGAACATTGATATTGGCTGATTCTGCAAAACTCTGGTTTCAGTTCAGTAAGAACACTCAATGTCAGTGCTTTTAAGATTCTTTCTGCACATTGCAACTACAGAATGGTTACCCATGGAGTCAGATCTTGATATTGGCAAAATAAGAACTGTTAAGGTAGGGAAACTGAAACACTTAAGTTAGTAAAGATTGTGGTCATGGTTTAAAAACAAGAAATATTTACTGTATGTTTGTGAAAGGTCACACATCTGGTCTTCTGTCTGAAGACCAGCTTTTCTGGCTTCCTTACATGAGGTGCAGACTACTGTCTGCATTGACACTGAACGTTGGCATTGGAACAAAATCATGACTTGCAAAATCATCCAGATTTTACAGAGAGAGAGAGAGAGAGAAACTCTTAAACTCCCCAGCCCTCCAGATAATTCACAGAAGACACTATTAACACCTTAGACACTTATTTGGTAGAAAGGGGTGACATTTGTTCTCAAAGCTGCGTTAAATGAAATAATCATATAGTTGTATGGGACCAGCTGCTTTGCGACATGGATGTAAAAGCATTAAAACCGAAGGCAATCGAGCTGACTTGACTCACAGTTGACTGAGAAAGGACTATCCAGCAAAACCCATGAGAGTTTCACTCTCTCGATGCTGTGTGTGTGTGTTGCTGCACCTCGGGGCATGGAGGAGCTGTGACAACTGTGCTGTACAGTACATCTGTGGTGACTGCCGAGTTGTGTGGGGTCACAGTGAAAACAACGATCAATACTCTAACTGTCACGTGTCACCGGTGGGATGCATGCACATACACTCAAATGAATGCACATATTTTTTCCCACCATATATAATGCAAGGCCCGGTATCTTCCTCCTCTATCCTCTACCGCCTCTCTTTCCTCTTTGTCTCGCACAACGCGTTATTTCCCCTCACATGACCATCCTACTCTGAGCCCTCATTACTAGCTTATTGATCGCCCCCAGTGCTTTTCTTCCTCGTCCTCTCCTGCCTGCTCTGTTGCAGCAGTGTCTGTATGCGTTAGTGCCTGTCGATACCATCGCTTTTCATTTAGAAACAGAAATGATGTGCAGGTGCTGCTATCTCCGCAGCCATCAAAAAAATGTATAAAGTTAATACAAGAAAAATAGAATAACAGAAGGACACGGTGTGTGTGTTGGTGGAGGCGATGCATCGAGGAAACGGTTGGCGTCGCCGCAGATAAGCAGGTGAAATACAAACAAAAACAATATTCATCCATCAAAAAACAAAGAAGAGATGCTGTCAAGTCTCATCGCACCTCGCTCTGTGCGTGTGCTTGTTTGCTCACGACCAAACCTCAAATTCTTGTCACTCCACCGCCGTTTCCCCACATCACTAAAACTCCAGTTGTGTATCCAGCTGACTTACCTCTGCCACAAGAATACATGCATTACGGGGGGAAAGGGAGAAGCAAGGATCAAACCCCACTCCCCCCAGTTTTTTCCAACCACCCGCAGCTGAAGTGGGAGGCGGTATCGTCACAAAATATGACAGGGATAGTGATCCACAAAGGACCTAAGCCTCTCATTCCATCCATGACAGAGAGTGCTGGAGAGGTGGGCGTCGGAGAGCGGGCTTTGTGAATACCTGATGAGTTCAACCAAGGAGGTTCAATCAGGCCTGGGAGAGGAGACGGAGAGGAGGCAGTGGTGGGGGGGACAAGGCCGTCTCATCCTGAAAGGTTTTCTCCCTCCTGCCGCTCCTGTTTTTCCTCTCTGAACCTCTTTTTCTCAGTCCTCTCTTCCCTCTCTCTCATTTATCTATCTTTCTCCATCTTCACAGCCTCACGCTCCTTTCACTCGGCTTCCCTCCGTTGCTCCATCACTCTCTGTCTCCTCATCCCCTGCTTGCCGCAGTCCCAAGAGGGCCACTTTAGCTAAACAAGGGATTTGAAGATCAGAGGCCAATCTGCAGTGAGAGGTAAACACGGGAGACTTCAGCTGTCCTTCGAATAAATGCAATGACTTAGGAATGGAGGTATCAACAGGGCATACACAGTCAATTGCATGTTAAAGGGATTACCGCTGATATGAGTCATTGACAGTTCTTAATTGAAAACCAGCATGAGGGAAAGTGACAGGGCAATGGCAGCATGTGAATTCACAGTTCTGTGCTTTCACTGAATGTTTTTCACTTTATTCATTCAAGTCATGAGACTCAAGAAAATGTAATTGAAGTCTGGTATGAAAGAGAAGGATAAAACCATAAGGCTGTCAGGCCTCAAGAATGAAATGACACACTATTGTACAACAGACAGAGATTCTGACTCCTTAAATTTAGATTTAATTAGAATTTAATACCTATTAATGCTAAATAAAAAAAAAAAATCAGCAGATTAATCAAGATGATTTGCAGAAAATTGACTGATTAATCTTGAGCATGAAGGTTCTTTGCTGACCTTGGAAATAACTGGGCTTGAACCACTTCTAGCAGTAATTATGAACAGCTTGAGTTTATTCTGTCAGATCCCATTTACACTGAGTCACCTCATGTGTCTTTGTGTAATTAGATACCTGTCGGATATCAAAAAAATGAGGGCAAATGTATCGACTAAAATCCAACTGCATTCTGGCCAAATGTTGAAAGGGTGTAAATGCCACCATCTTTTCAAGATGCATTTTACTCCTCAAAATGAAAACAGTCTGTCAGGGTCTGTCCTCTGTGGTCATAGCAGCTGAATTTACAGTAAAGTTACACTTGAATTAGCTGCCGTTCTCCCTATTTCATTACAGCGACGGGAAAAAGCAGCTCCAGCAATTTCAACAAGTATCATCATAGGTGTGTTGTTTTAAAATGTTTAGACCTCAGCACAGCATTTAATACAGTCCATCAAAAGCTGTTTATCACCAGGCGTAAGCAATGGGTTGGGGCCTGGAGAACAGGCCTAAACAGTTTTTCTGTCAGTGTGGGAAATGCTTCTTCCTCCTCGGCTTCCTTTACCTGCAGGGTTCCTCAGAGCTCTGTTCTTGCACCCCTTCTTTTCTCACTGCATATACTCCCTCTGGGTCTCCTAATTAGGAGGCATGGCATTCCATCCTTCCATTGTTTTATGGGCAAAACCAAGCTATATCTATAGCTTAAATGTCACAGCCCTCAGCCATTGTCATCTGACTGTTTCCAGAACATTAAAGACTGGATGTCTCAGACGTTTTGGATGCTGAACGAACTGAAAACTGACGTGGTGAGTTGACCTTCTACCAACATTCTGCATGGAGCTTGGCCCACTGTCATCCTTTGTGAAATCCTACGTAAAAACCCTTGCGATGATTTGGCATGAGCCAAAAGTAAAACCCCAGGATTCAGAAAATCTTCTCTCTCATGTCTGCAGTATGTGTAGAACATTGCTTCTTGGTTTTTCACTGGTTCCTGCAGCTGAGAGCGTGTTTCCCCTGTACTTGCCTCCCTCCACTGGCTCCCTGTCAGTTTTAGAGTCCATTTTAAAGTCTTGGATTGGCACCCTCTTACCTATCAGACCATGTTATTCCTTATACCCCACCAAAAACACTCAGGTCCTCTGACAAGTAACTTCTGGCCATCCCTCAGGCTCAGTGGAGGCTCACTTATCGGTTCTCAGGCCAGAACTGTGGAACAAACTGGCCCACCACATCATATCTGCCCCCTCTATTGAGTCATTCAAAGCACAGTTCAAGGCCCATATCTTTTCTTTGACTTTCCGACGGATTTAAATTGCTGCTAGTTAATGGACTTTTATAATGGCTGTTTGATTACTTTTTACATTTTACATTCAACCTCTAAATGATTGGAGTGACAGCCTTGTCAGACACAATGTGATGTGAGCTGCAGTTGACGCTGGGTTCGGTTTTTCGCCAGCAGGTAAGCATCAGCCACTTTGCATGATGGAGCAAAGTGAATGGCTGTTAGTTAGCTAGCTTAACTTTTACCAGTCAGTGTTGTAACTACACTGCTGAAATGCCTCTTTCGGCTGTTACCAAGCAGCTTCAGGTGTGTGACCATCACCTCTGAGCTGGGGTCAAGCCGTGTATGCATGTAGCCTGGCTGACCTGGCTATCGGAGATGACTGTGGCAAAATGTCAATGAAAGCATATTAAATCTCAACGTGATTTTATTCAGGTACACTAGAAATCATAAGTGTGGATTTTAGAGATGAGGGGACCCATCCCCATAAATATTTAGAATGTATATTCATCCTACCCTGCGTTTCTCTTTGGGGTTTAAATTGCTGGCTTGCCTGTCATTTCTAGACGCTTGAAGACGATTTTTTTTTTTTTTACTATTTCCTGAGCTTTGACAGGTTAAAAGATGAATTGAACAATAATAGGCTGATTAATCATTAATCTGAAAAATCATTAGTTTCATGCCTCTTACCTATACAAAATGACCTTGACACTGGTCACGTTTAACATTGAAAAATAAGTGTCACATAACTGACATTCACAAACGAATTATGTCCTTTTCCTCAACTTCAAAATGTACACCAAACACACTTTAATAATATTATCATTTTTGTCACAAGCCTGAGCTTGATATAATAGTAAACAGATGAATACTCAGTAAATCAGTATACACACACTATTGTTTGCATATGTCATTCATAGAGTGAATTGTTGAAGGGCCTCTAGCTTTCCAGTCCACTGTGCCACTTTCTCTTCGAATTAAGTCACAAAGATCATTGGGCAAGTTAGTTGGTTGCCATACCTTTATAAAGCTGCTTCCTTTTACTGATAAAGTTTATAATTTTCTGCCTACCCTTAAACTTTAGTAAGTAGTAGCACGTATTGCATTGTCTACTGGTCTAGAGTGTGGTACCTTTGAGATAGCAAACAACACATTCATGAAAAATTCGATGGCAGCCTAATTACAATATGTAATATTTGGCGATGCACAGCCTGGTCTAAATCTCAGGGGGTCAAATACAGCTCTCGGCATCTCATACAGATGCACAAGGTTCTCTTCAGCGTCTGTATGAGATACACCAGGCTTTCAACTAACTCCAATGTAAACCCATTCCCGTTAATATTAGACAAACCAACATCTTCAAAAAGCTGCATGAACCTCATGCTTAATCTGGATTTTTTTTTTGCCATGCCATTTAAACGTTAAGTCTTTTTCAGTCTCTTTAGCTAGGTTGTTGGTAATATGAAATGATAGCATAGGATAGGGAATTCGAGATAATGTATTTATTTTTATCAAGTTTGTGCGACCCATCCATTCTCAAAGTGGACTCGGAGATATAGTGCTTTCTGTGAAAGTTTCTTATTATCTCAGGGGGAGTTTTAGCCTGATAATGGTATTTCACTGAATTGTCTTTTAATGAAGAGATTGGATTTGATTTCTGTCTACCTGCAGCTAAACATGCGAGCAGTCGCCCAGGTTTATCTCCCAGTTCAAATGTCCATGTCTATGTTTGGTATAGAAGATGCTGACCTCAGCTTTTATGAGTTGAATACAGCTAAGAAAGAAAAAAAAAAACAGAGGCTAACAAAACCACATTTCCTGCTGCTTTATTAAGAAGATCTGCCTTGACATTCTCAGTGATCCAAGATAACAGCAAAAAGAGCTCAAAGCCCTTTTGTCGCAGTTACGTAAGACCGCTCTAATGTAAAAGGTTTGCTGTTTGTAAAGGAATCACAACTACTGATATGCCATTGCTGTTGTGTTGTAGAGGAGCACATGAGAGGCAGTGTGATGCAAACAATGCCTGATGCAGGTGCACAACATGCTGAAAGTTGTCTGTTCACCTCAAGCTCATTCATAGAAAGAAATGCTGTATTTATGTTTGATATGAGTTTGATATAACTGTGGTGGCAAAAAGATCTACAGTGAAGGGAAAACTCTTTTTTTATAAGATGAATCCAGCAAAAATATCGTCCTTTATTGGTTTCCCTTATTGAAGAGGGAGGTTGATGGAATCTTTTTTGAAAAAGGGGTTTAATTTTTGATGGAATATAGATTAATTCAAATGGGGCTGCAGTGTAGCATCATGAATATACTGTACATTAATTTTATGTCACACCAGAAGTGCATTTAATGTGCTCTTATAATTGACTAAGAAGTTAGATAACAACATGTTAACTAGCTACAAAACAACTCCCTTATCAAAGATGATTACAGAAATACCACACTGAACAGGCCTATATTCCCTTTCTGTATTTATTACAAAGCCCATGTGAACCCGCGATGCACCGCAGCACACATTCCTCCCACGCTTACCCTAAATCCACTGAGGTACCAGAACTCTCCGGCTGAGGGTCGGCAGAAATGGGAGAGGTGTTGGCAAGTCGCAGATGATGCTTGGAGATGGAATATGCAAATAGGAGATGTGAGAGCATGACAGAGATAAAGGCGGTGAACCATCAGAGCAGGTGTTAATTGGACACATCTGTGTACTGCTTTTCCTTCCTCTTGAGGGTTGGAGCAAGGGAGCCACCGCTGTAGGAGGAGCAGCTCCGATGTGATGGCTGTGGACCGCAGCGGGGCATTGATTATGCATCGTCTGATCCTGAGGGAGACAGCGACTGCAGCAGGAAGAGGCTGTGTTTAAAGAAATGCTCTAAATGCAGTCCCAACCAGTTTCATGTGGGTGTGTGGTGCTGTGCAATTTTCCTCGAACCCTGAGGGATCAGCCTCAGGACTGAAAGGCAGTTTTGGGAAAGACTCATTATGATCGTGCCCTGTGAAGTGCTTTCTCTGTGTCTCCACTTATATCTGCTACTAGTCCTCCAGCATCTAATTTTTATCAGTTACCTGTCCAAATCTCCATCCTCTCAGCTCCATGCGTGTAAACACAGCAGCAGCAGTCTGTAATGACATACAGCAGAAGTCATAACATCTCTCCCATAGCTCTCTTCCTGGATGGTTATGGCATTGTCTTCTGTGCTAAAAGCGAAAATAATCAAAGTCACGACAACTGTATGGATGAAATCAATACTGTTCACTCGCTGGTATGCGGGGGATGGGGATTCCAGCATTCATTTAGCTCTGTTAATCGGTGGGAGTTTGTGCGACAGGCAAGGCAACAACCAAACCCCATCGGAGGCCCCTGATGCCACATGTCATCGTTCAGGCAGAAGGAAATGGATGTGCTTCATTTCGCCGCCCATAATACCAGCAGGGGTAACCACTCGATTCCCCAGAGGGCTTGTGCTGCTGTATTAAAACTGTCTATCGTCTTTGCGGTCATGTCTCCTTCCTTTTTGGGTGACCTACCAGGAGCCTGAGAGCCAAGGGAGTTAAAGATGCGTGCTGAAGAACCGCGTCTCAGCTCGAATATTGCTCGTCTGCACAGCAGCAGTGACTGTTTGAGTCGCCTACCGGATAAAGTCACAGAAACTTAGTGACACGGCAATGACGAGACGAGGGATGGAAGCCAAAATATGTCAGAATAAGATGTGAGAATTAGTTGTGTGTCTTAAGAGAAACTGCTTTTCTTTCCCACTGGGTTTTGGACTTTGTTGAAGTTCATATTTGAGCATGAATATGACACTGATGTTGCCATGCTGCATCTCTGTATTGGTGACAGCTGATTTGCTGCAAACACATGAGAACAGGAAACTGTTTCAGCAGCCAAGGTCTGAGGTATAGAACGCGCTGATCTGCGTAACTCATACAGCATTTCTCTGCAAAGTTTAGTCTGCAAAACATCCAGCGGTTACGACAGCCACGAGCAGGTCACTCTTCAGAACTAACACACATGAAAAAGTTAAAATAGGTCTCATATCCCCGAGTCACAAAATAATAAAACGGTTGAAAGCCCATTAGCAGTTTACATGTTACACAAAGGCGAAAGCTGCAGAGGAGGGTATCCACTGAAGAGTTTTGAGGGTGAAAGAGCATGTAGCACACCAAACAGACAGCCTGTGTGGCTCTGCATTCATTTTCAACTTTTAACAGCGGGGTGCAACTGAAATGTTTACTCATTCACCTCTGTTGTTTATTCATGCAAGAGAGCATCCCTCGCAAATATTCAGGGGGCCATAAAAACAACAAGAGGAAAAAAGAAAAAGAAACATCCTGCAGCGTCTTAACATTCAGAGGTGAATATGTATTTTCAAATGTTTATTTTTGTCATTTTATTAACAAATGTACTTTCATTAGAATCACAAACATCGCGGCACATCAGTGCTCAGTAATCAGCACCCTAAGAGGAGGTTGTTTGTACTCAATAATTTTCTGTGATCCTGGATTAAATCTGTCCTTTGATCCCCCCCCCCTTATTTCTACATTGTCCTTTGTTGTTGTGTTTTTTGTTTCATAATTTTTTTCCCAGGGCGTAATGGATAACATCTGATACTCATCTATAACTCTCACAGCTGCCCTAAAAATGTCATCGTGGCACCACCATATCTCCCTGAGGGCCAGTATCCTTCCCCACGCTGTACCAGTGAGAGCCTCATCTTCGCTGTGCCTCCTCTCTCTCATCTCTTCCTTGCCTTCCCCACCCTTTCAACTTGTGCTGGAAGCTGAGACCCTCTAACGCTTTCCTTTTCTTTTTTCCCGAGCAAAAAAGCACAGCGCACATGATCAGACCAGTTTTTAAACAAAGGCTTCAAAATGATGTAACTTAGTTCTTTGACTCGACGTCGCCTTTGTTGTTGATGTGGACGCCACGGCTCTGTGTTTCTTGTTAGTGATGTATCATACCCCGAGAAAAGGAGGGTAGAAGTTGCTATCTGGATTTCAACAGCAGTGAAGCAACTTTGGGGCACGCCTACAAAGATTCCCAGTGACATCCGCACTGACATTTATTATACAAACATTGCAGCCGCCTAGAAGCAGCAGCATTTTCTTAAAAGTCCTGTCCCCACTGCACTATTGCAGCCTTTCATAATGACCTGATGGTATCAGTCAAGTTCACTGACCCTTTGTGAACAGCAACAGCAAACCTTATTGCCTCCCTGTTCCTGAGCCACTAGCATCTGTTCTGATTACTGACAACTGCAGCATATGATCCTCTGCAGAGGGAGAGGACGCCTTGGAGTGAACCATCTAATTCCTCTTGCGGTGGCATTAGGATAGATTAACCAGCAGAAGTTTAACTTTCATCAGCTTCAATTTGTACCGTTTTTAAACCTATGTAGTAAAAGCACCACATGCCCGATTCCCTGAGGTGATAATGTGTATTTTTAGCAGCAACTGAGCCTAACTATTGTTCCCAGAATAGGTTTGTGATGGACATACCCTAACGAGATACTGGCCTAGTTGTAAGGTTGTGTGTTTTTTCCGAACAGTGTGTGAGTTGGTCTCCAGCATAGACCCAGTAGGATTCCAATTTATCCAGCACAGCTTGATGTCATTGTTCGATCAGCTCTGCAAGGAATGCGCCAAGGCTGACTGATTCTGCCCTTCATCAAGATATGCAGGAATAAAGTTGCAGCATACTCCGAGGTGCATCATGAATAGTGATTCTGTAAATAAACAAGCGACTTTGGTTAATTCCAGTCACAACTGGCGTAACTGGAATATAGCACATTCGATGTCCGTGGCTCGAGGAGAAGGGAAGGAGTGCAGCTGCAAAATCACCTCTGTGGCCCTGATTTGTCTTCCAGCCCATCTCTGCGGCTCCCTCAGGAGAAGCTTGTGCTGCAGTCTCTACCCCGGTGTTTGCTCTTGCTTTGTTCCCTTTCTCCTTCTCTCTCGCTCTTTCTTCACCTTCCTTAGCTCCTTTACACTTTTTTCTCTGCCCGTCTGCCTACAACTTAAGATTAATTTCCATCTCATCTTGTATCCTATGTGATTCATACGCTGTTGAAAATTGAAGCTTTTGGGGCACATGTGCTTCTTAATCATCCATATACCATCGCCTGCAGTCGCCCGTATAGCTTCTCTCTGATCTTTCACAGAATCGGCCTCCCAGGTCAGAAAAGACAGCATGTTGTAAAAACCAGCCCCAGAGAGTGAGGGCTGTTGTTTCAGGCAAACGTACTTGTTCAGTCATTGAAATGAAAGCTTTGCTAATTAGATTTCAAGAAAGAGGCATGAGAAAGTACTGATTTTCAATTACTTCCAATATGAATCATTAGTCATCTAATTTGCTAATATTGGATTAGGTGGTAGCATAATGCTGGTGTGAAAAATGAATACCTCCAGAGGTTTTCCCCTGAAGAAGGTTCAGATCAAGCTACGCAGTGTGAGCTTTTGCCTACACATGCTGCATTTCAGGGGTGGATGGAGACGTGAAGAGAGCATCTACTGCTTTGGAAATGAAAAAGATAAATTATGATGTTCAGTGGGTTATTTATTTCATTGTTTGGTCATTTGCACATTTTGGCAAGAGTGCACATGGGCTTCATAGTGTCCAGTTGTTGGCTGTGTTCACAGCACATGACAAATTTCCACTTACCCCTTCCTGAGATGCACAAAGAGCAGATTGAGCTTATCAGCCTGACCCAGATAGATGGAGGACATGTGTTGCAGAGGTTGGTCTTGTTTAATTCCACTGATTTGTGGCTGCTGAAGAAAAACGCAGGCATTATAAAGAGATAGATCAGGCTCACAAGACTTCGGGCTCCCTTGAGAATTCGCAGATAGTTGAGGAGAATCCTGTTAAGATCCTGGCAAATTGCAGCTTCAGCTAGCCTCAAGGAGCGCACTGCTCCAAAATAAGAAACGCCTTTCTTAGCACTCATCGAGGATACACGATTCAGTGGCGATACAGCATAATGACTCTCACTCCAGGGGACCGAAGGATGCTTTGACTATGATGTTAACCTGTCCTAATAGATTTCATTGCAAGAACCTCTTCAAGCATGCAGCTGAGATGAATGGAGTTTAGCGCAAACTTTGCTCAAGGGTAGTAACACTGCAGCAGTCGGGTATGTTGTGCTGTCGTCTTAGTTTGCTGTTACATGAAACGAAGACAGTGTTCTTTTGTTTGACTCTGGGGTAAATAACCTCTGACACTAATGATGATATTACTGAAACACTACAAAAGAAACAGTGCAAGCCCAGACTCCTCATCTGTGTGCCCAAACTCTTGTTATTTGATCGTTCATTCTTATACCTTGCAAGGAAGCATGCACAAGATCACGTGTGTATGACAATCCATCTTATTAGGTTTTCAAGTTATGCACTTGTGGCCAAACCACAGTGGTTCGAGCTTCAGGCAGGCGTGGCAACAGCTTGACTGTTAATTCAAAATCAGTGGATCCTAAAGATGTTAGCATGGATGTTGCTGAAGCATCAGCTATATCAGAACTGGAGAACAAACAATGCCACTCAAGGCGTTTCTCATTGAAAGGATGTTTTCTGGCTTCAGCTCTCTTACATCATATGGTGCAATGATCTGATTGGTTGAAGTCAGCTCGTCACAGACAGCAATTCATCCAATCACAAGTATTTTTTGATAGTGCTTGCCCTTGTCTGAACAGTTTCTATGGATGGCTTCTCACATGGTCCTGTGTGACAAACCATGTTTGTCTGCCAGGCTGCTGATTCATATGACCAGGAACTGAATCTCTCACTGATCTGTGAAACTAATTATAGAATCTGTCTCACGCAAACTCCAAATAGAAGCTAACTGGTTCAAACTCACCAGTAGTTCCTTTTTTATTCATTTAATAATTTACAGAGCAGAACTGTAACAAACAATTGTTTCAGGTCATACCCTCCTCAGTTTACAGCATGCACACAGAATATGCATGCACAGCAGAATACACAACAAAGTAGAAAAACCTGAAAATTCGAAAGCAAACCAGTGTCCTTTTTTGTGGCAGCACACAGTGGGCCTGCCATGATTTGTGTGGCTTTGTTGAACAGACCAAAGGTTGCATCCCATGAAAATTTAAGAACATGACTACAGCCTCAGACATTGGTCTGACAGAAAACATAGCAAGATAGAGCTACTAGAAACACAACACCCAATGCTCACAAACACGCCATCATACATTAAGCTATACATTAAGTCAACAGTTTGATGAGATGACATAAACTGTGTAATGTACGTTGATTGAGCCCCCAAACAATGGATGGCCAGAAATAGACAGCATTGTGTTTATTATACACAAATGATGTTAAATTGTTAATCTCAAATGAACATGCATGTTGACAAGTGCGTTACTATTAGCCCTTAATTTATTTCAGGAATCAAAATTCAAGGAAAATCTAAATTTATATAGAAAATATTGAATTTCTCACACATGGCTTTGTGGGGTTCTCAAGTCAGGAGAACCAAGCCGCTCCTGTATTTTGAACCCTGTACCAAAGTTCAGTCTTGAGGCATCTTTACTTTCTCTTTCATTTACATTTCATGCTTCTTCATACTTCTGCTCCATTCTGCGGCATTTCAGAGAGAAAAACTGTCCTTCTTACTCCACTACATTGATTTGACAGCTGTGGTTACTAGATAAATCGCAGATTCAACTTTGATTACTTATTCAATTCTTTTTATACCTTTGGGTAGATGATATTTAAACTGGCTTTATCTATACCACCTACAGGAGCCACTCTACATTCATATATATTATTTAGACTTAATGTTGCATACTCCTTTTAAATGTGTTTTTCAATTTGGACACAGCAAAACAAATTGTAAACACAGCACTGACATATTATCACCTTATAAAGTGATAACTTAATGAGATGAACATTAGCAAACAATTTACACATCCAGCAGTTAAAGAGCAGCATTTATTGTGAATCATGTTTCTGGCCACCAGATGGATGTAAGTCCAATTATTTACTCTCCTTTTAGCTTCTGTTTTGGTCTCCACCAGCTCCTGAGGGAGATGTTGTCTCTTTAGCTGCTAATTGCTCTATTTGTCTTCACCAGCTAGTCACTAGCTTCCTGGTCTTGGGTATGTACCTTACAGTGGTTTTATCAGAGTTTTTAACTAGAAGCTGCAGGCTTCTTCTGCTGGGAATGAGGTTAATAAAAATGATGAGAAAGAACGAAGGTAGATAAGTTCAGCTCTTAAAATCAAACCTATTAACAACATTTTTTTCACTGTCTGTTATTACTACTTTTACATAAAGCATTCTATGTCTTCAACAGCCAAAGTGTGATCTTTATACAGAAAGACCCCCCACAGAAGAGGCGACAGACGATGCGGCACAGTGCATTATACTCTCTGATCAGGTTACACCGCAGACTACAGGAGGCAGTCAATTTTCAGCAGAGCTGCAGCATCATCTACCTCAGCTGCACATTTATTTGAATAAGCCAGCACCACTGAGCAGCACACAACGCTCACCAGCAAACACCAGCGATAGAGGTGTGATAATGAAAGTAAAACAGTGGCGGATTATTCCTGTAAATTGTGCCTGATCCGACCAGTGCCTCCTCTACCAGAGCTCCCTGCTCCCTCCCTCATCAAGAATAATGTAATGTACCAAGCAGGGAGGAACACAACCTGTCTCCGGATTGTTAGCGCTGCTCTCTGCAGTGTGGATAAATATCTCCTGCTACTTCTCAGAGGATACCAGAGAGATTTGAGTTGCACTGCTCCTCTGGTGGCAGAATAGACGCAACAAGAGAAACACAATGTTCCACCTCAGTGTCACCAACTGTTCATGAGCAGAGAAGCAGTTATTTAAAGCCCTGTTAAGTCTATATGAAAGTGTTTGTTGATAAGCTGTATTTTGCATAATTTATCTAATTTCATTGTAAATGCATCCTTGTTTCAAATGTGTAATGGATGTTAAAGACAGGTGAAAGGTGTGTACATCCTCAGCAATGTATAATATTGCTGAAAGCCAGCTAACATGATTATTTCTAGCAAAACAGCTGGCTGGGAGTCATGTGTCAACATCAGCCAACCTGCTCTCATTCCCACGCTGTCAAATACTGATGTTTTCTGTGACGCACAAGGTAACATTTAGCATCTGTATGAGACACCTGCCAGAAATCCTTTGGTTAATGTTGTGAAATGTTCAGGCACAAAAGCTACTTTGTTAGCGCTAGGAAAAGGTCACAGTTTGGGTTAAAATAGTTGTAACATATATATATTTCAATACTGCTTTATTGCATTACAATGCAAAGTGAATTTCAAATAAACCTGCATGTTTATTCATGTGCCTCTATTTTTGCAGTAACAGTTCAACTGGTACACAATCAGATACCAAATTTTTGGTGATGCAAAACAATCATTTCTTTCACCTCTCACTTGGCAAACAGTGCGATATCAGTAAAGTTTGATTTTCTCTACAGTTGCCACTTTTTTCTGTGCCTTCATGGTATCACTACATATGCTCGTACATAGCCCTGCAATTTAACTCCTATAGCTGCTGCAGGGAACACAAAACACATGATGCACTGGTGCACTGGAGAGCATTTCCCAGGAAAGATCACCTCAGGTATTCTAAAGGAGCTTTTCTGCACTATATTGTTTAACTGTAGACAGATAGGACATATGAGCACTAGAATTCAGTTGAAAATATTGTCAATTACTGCTCTGAATCATTCAAATTGCTGTAAATTGCCCAAACTTCCAAGCAAAGCTACCACATAAAGTAAGTGTTGAATTTGGGTTGCTTCTGTGACTTTCTAGCTTAACACTGATAGTTTCCTGTTACCTTACCAAAGTCATGTTGCCAGTCTGACAGCAATTATCAGACACGATGGTGTTGCTTATCTGAAAGTTGCACTGGCTCAGCACCCGGGGGTGTCCTAGTTAGAGGTAGGCTTTCTAGTTTTCAGGTTTTCCACAAGATCTGTCACATTAAAGTAGAAACAATCATTTAGAACATTGAGAACAATAATAGATGATAGAAACACTAGTTTAATCTTAATGTTTTTATTCACAATAAGCCTTATTTGTTCAGAAAACACTGGTCTTAGTAATGGTCCTGGAGAAGTGGCATGTGTATCAGAGGACCTCTGTGTGAGAGCAGGTGAGAGAGAGAGAGAGAAATCGCAGGTGTGGACGCAGGGAATGAAAGGGATCCAGTCTGATAATGGATTGAGAATGACACCTCAACTCCGCAGAGAGCCTGTCACAATGGCCGTTTTATGCTCAAACCTGCCCACACACACATACACATACACACACACAGCTACCCTCGCTCACTGCCAATATATTGAGCACTGGAAGGAAGTCATTAAAACAGCAATCAGTGTTGCTTAATTACTAGGCATTGCAGAAAGATATTTAGTCTTGGGGGGCCAAGGGACAATTCTTAAACATTCAGCTCCTTCCCAGTCAATTATGTGGGCCGAGTGTTAAAGACTCGCTCCTCCATTTCCATCCTGTTCAAAAACAGACTTAATGAAAATACCCGGCTATCCGAAAGCCTGCGCCTTGTTACGAGTCAAAATACAATCAACAATAGACTCTAACTTTAATTTGTGTCAGGCCTTGCTTTAATCGCCTCCCACAAAATTGCCATCAACAATAGTCAAGCGTTCTAAACAAGTCTAAGCACTACTCTGGGCCAGCTTTGAAATGAGCCAGCTGTGAATGCAGGTAAATACTGTTTATGCTTCATATGGTACTCCTGCTCGATACATGCAATAAACACTGCATTCTTTGAGAGGAAGAGAACCAAGTGTTGACTTCACTTGCAATTCAATGAGCCAATTTGATGGAAAATGGCCCGAGGGATAACTGCATAATTAGCAGACATGTCTTTAAAGGGGAGTCTGCAGTGTTGTCCCTGTCTCTGTTTCTCTCCCTATTAAATACTGATAAACAGAACATTCACATGGCCACATAGAAGCATATATGTGCTCACAGGGACAGCATGCACAGCCAGTCAAGGACACTTTCACATAGAAGATGTGTCCGTGTCTCCATATCACATTCTCACACTGCATCAACAGGCACAGCAGGAAGCGTGCCCATCCACACATTGCTTGTATCCTGATTAGTGGTGGCAGTTTCTGTGAGTGCCAGAGAAGACAGCTTGGAGGGCTTGTTTGGAATAAATGCTCCTCTCCAGGAGCAGAGGTTAAAAACCCATTCAGATAGTCACGAATATACTCAGAGTGAGTGCATTCTTCCCTAACGGAGGAGATTTAGAGCACCACTACCCCAGGCCTCAAGGATGGGAGGCAAAGGTGGCCTCATCAGTGTAACAATCAACATTTTATGAGCCAATCGGACAAATCAGGGCAGTTAATACTGTATTTATCTTTCGTGACGACCCCTGCAGCAGCCTTTTCATCTGATGTAGCAGCGTGTTCATGTGAATGAATTTTTAAACTGAGACTTAAACTTAGACTTAGACTGTCTTTTTATTGATCCCAATTTGGGAAATTATTCTGTTGCAGTAGCAATTTAAACATACAGACAAACAGAATACATACAACAATTGTTTAAAAATGTAACAAAATATAGAAACAAGAATAACAGCAGTTTATTAAAAATATAACTGAGTATAACTAAATATATAGTTATATAATATGTGTTATAATGTATAATACATATTATAAAATATTATAATGATATATTGAAAATACAACTAAGTATTTAAACAAGTATTTACAGTAGTTCTAAAAATAATTATGCAGTTGCAGATGATACATAATGTAAACAATAGACAGTGTGTGTAATATTGCAGATAAATATGTAACACTGGAATATTAGGGTTTTTGCGGTTGGTAGATTAACTGTTACTATTACTATTAAGTTACTATTGTCAGGGTTAGGGTTAACTGGACTTTATTTAACACTATTAATTACAGAAATGTGGATATTGTTCCAATATTATTTGATTACAATTGAGCTGTCACTGTTTTGGTCAAGTACCACCGCTTGAAGACATTTTATTTATCAGTTACTTGAATGTATTTATCCAGCACATCTAGCTTTTTCACCCTTTTTTCCACTTTCTTCACTACTTTGCCATTACTATTACAACCATTTATCCATTCCATTACCTATTTCAATAATTCATCCATTAATTTACCCATTTCAACATTTATCCATCACTCTAACTATTTCAACCATTCAGATCCATAACTTTTAACTAATCAAAGATGTCCCTGTTCACTTGATTACTGGATTTCCTAGACCATCACTCACAACATGTAGAGTTACAGCTGCCTCACTATGAGCTTTTTTTTTTTTTTTTTTTTTCCCAGCAAATTGTAATTCCTATTTTGTCAAATTGGTTTAGCTGCTCAACACTCCTTCCAACTACCCCCTGGCAACTGCAGAAATACCCCAGGGGAACAACCACCCCTGGTTAGGAATTACTGCTTTGCAGCACCTTAGCAGAAGTGTAAGGATTTGATTTATTGCCACAAAAAGTTACACTTCCAGAGAAAAACTTGACCCAAGGAGACCTCAAAACAGCTGAGAACCTCTCAGTTCAGCCTCGTGGTTTAAGCTTTGGTGCCTGTTGTGTTTTGAGCGGCGTTGTTACCGTACTCCTTTTCTCATTGGGCTTTTTCTGTCAGCTTGTTTACTCTCTTTTCAGTTGCTTCGGATCAGAATAAGCACCGGCCAGCCCCTTTCTGGTCCTGGCATGAAGTCGTTTTCACACAAAAAAAACCAGCATCTCAGAATCTGAACTCCTCCGGAGACGAATACATGAATGTCCAAACACCCTGCTACAAAAAATTCTGGGAGTCAGCTCTGTTTTCTTGCACATTAGGCAAGGTCAGGGTGTAGTCTCATGAGGGGGACTGAATCCCAAAACTTTATGAAACTCAACAATAGACTCGAGTTCACCCAAGAAGACTGGGAGCGTCTTGAAAAAAACTGATAAATGCCTATCAAGAAGTTGCTGAATTATTTATCACCTCTGTTCTGCTGTCAATTTGTTCCTGCCATTTGGTTTCTCTGTAAATGAAATCTGTTTGAGCCGCAGATGGAATTCAGACGAATGGCCCGCGATATAAGGAGAGGGGGATTATGCGTTTCTTTTGTTTGACTGGGAGTTTTGTGCAACATTACCAAAGCCCCTCAGCAAATAGAATAATCTCCCAATGAGCAATTGGCAAACAGCATAGGCTTTACAAGATTTAATTACGCCTAATTGTATCTGTTTCAGTGTGGTCCCATCAATCAGTCTGAGCCATTTCAGTCTCTTATGCATATTTAAATAGACGGAATCCTGATTCTTTGATAATGATGAGAGGATGGGAGGAGAAAGAAAAGAATCAACGCTTATATAAGATGCTGCAGCCTCTATACTCAACATATCAAGGCAGCCCTCGCTGGTGAGTGTGCTATTGATGTTGTTGTGTTTGATCACTCGCTGCCATCACTAGAATTCTGGATGATGCAACCAGCGAGAAAGCAGAAGACGTTCCAGCCTGTGGCTTAAAGAGTGGCACACCACCAGCAACCAATGTCATGGCATCTGCCCTCCAGACTGTTATCTGAAAACCTGTCTAACAGCCTCTGCTCTCCACGCGCCTCTGTGTCCTCTGTGTCCGCCTGTAAATGATGTCCCCTTAGACTGAGCCCCCTCTGACCACAGGATTAGTTCCACCTCCTCTTACCCCCTGAAGTGTTCCTCTAAAGGACTTGAGTTGCTTTATCTGTCGTGTGTTTAGTCTATACTGTCATACATTTGTGTGTCTGGGGTGTGCTGACTCTTCTTACTAAATTCAGCAGGTGTTCAAGAATCTCCAGCATATTTTCATCACTGATGATGGATCAGGAACAAATGGCTGCTAAAGTGGCACTAATAAATGGAAAATTTATGACAAACACTTTTATTCTCCATGATTTTACAGCCTCTCAGAGGCTGGACATGCTGCTCTTAACTGAGACTAATACTTTTAACTTGGCTCAAGGCTGGTGAGAGCAGTCAGCTGGCTGAGTTGTGGGGGAAAAAAAACTGTCCCCAATGCCCAGCAAGAACTTTTGGGGGGGGGGGGTTAGCTTTGGAGCCAAGTGGGCCAGTTGTAATTGCTCACTGGCAATCTCTAATGAATCACAACCAGTGATTCATTAGAGATAAAACAATAAGCATCCATCCTAAGTCCACCGAAGCCTGGATGTCTTTCAATTGATTATTTTGCCTACAAGTCATGTTAACAATTCAATGAGGCTATACTTGGCAACAGCAAAGCTTTGATCTAAATGGTATTCTCAGCATGCTTAGATGCTCACACTTACAATGTTGACATGCAAATATTTAGCAGGTAAAATGCTCATCATGGTGGCATGTTAGCACGGTAATATTTGCCAAATAGCTCTAAACACAAAGTACAGCTGAAAATTGATAGGAATGTCATTCATTTACAGGCACTTGGTGCTAAAAAAAAAAAGTATTGGACAAATAATGAAACAGACCCTGATGCTGAGGTGTTACAGTTTATCCTCAGTGGACCACGAATGTCTGCAGTAACCAACTGACGTTTGAGACATTTCACTCAAAATGACAAGTGTCAACCTCATGGTGGCTCAAGAAAAAAAAAGTAAGGATCAGTTTATCCTCTGGGGACCATGAAATATGTTTCTCTTCTATTTATTTATTTATTTATTTATTTCTATTTGTTTTGTTTTGTTGTTGCTGCTGTTTGTGCCTCTCACATTGTGTCTGATATTTTGTGTTTAATCAGTTTGATTACGAGATGTTTCTGTTTGTCATTCCTCTTTTAAAGTGCCAAGTCTTTACTTACTTGCTCTTGTTTGTCTGTCAGTGGAAGCCTCAGCTAATGATAAAATGTTTTCTTATGGACTGTTTTGCCCCCCATGAGACTGTTACAGTTTATTACACCCTCTGTAAACCAACAAACAATTACAGACAAGCAGGAAGCTCAACCCCATGTAACAGTGCACAACAGTGTGCATGAAAATTAAGGGTTTTTTTAACGCCTCTAAATGAAATAGGCATATGAAATGTTCTGCCGTCACATGTCAGCCTCCGTCATGTGGAGATGGCATATGAAATGTACTACTTTTATTACCACAGCTGCAATGCTTGTCATCGGACCTCCAAGCAGCCTCCACTGTCTAATGATACCGGCATACTTATCCTGTCAAACTTCGAGTTACTGGCATTACACAAAGAGACGGCTGAGTATTTTCTAAGACGACTTATGCAACCATTACTTTCATGTTTCATGCGTAGGGGGGAAATGATCTGCTATGGAAACTGATGGCAAGCGTGATATTTCAAAAGGTTACGCTGCATCTTGCTCAGCGATTGTTTTCCACAGATTTATATTTGTTTAAAAGGGAGTTGCAGTTGTCAGCAATAACAAATGCACTGACAAATAACTGGGCAGCGTGCCATTCGGAATTCATTTAGCAAGACAAGGTAGAGATAAGGCACCACCCTGACTGTCTGCGAGCAACACTTCGTAAATCAGACAACAGCATGGGTGAATTACACTGGTGAGAAAGTCTCTCTTCTGAAGGACAACAGCAGTGTGTCTATTTACAAGCAGCTGGCCTACAGAATAGGTCAGCGCTCACTCCTCCTCTCGCTGTCCTTTTGAAAATGTTACACCAGGCCAAGATGCAGAGAGCGATTGGAAGACAGAATACCAATTCAGAGTGTCACTTTAGCTGCTTTAAGACCATTGTAAAGGCAGTATTTTAGAGGCGTTCTGTGTTTTATCACTCATTACTGTCCTGTGATCAGTGTGCCAGATCTCTTAAATTAGACCGGCAATAACCTAGCAGAGGGTTGCTTAACAGTCTCTCTCTCAGTGATGGATACCTGCTAGAAATCAATTCAGGATTTATTATGTGCACCTGGGGAGTTATATGACACCTTCTAGTGGTAAAAATGAAAGGCAATGTTAATATTCAACTACCACATTGTGGTATTGTTTTACAACAGAGATATAGTTGAATAATTATGAATCATTGTCTATGGATCTATCTTAAATCCATTGGAAAAATAATAATAATCGATGAGATACTCATATTCAAATGAATCATCCAAAATGCTGGATTTGTTTTTGAGAAGACAGAGGATGGAAAGACAGAGGAAAAAGTCTGTTTTGCCATTAGTATATAGGAGGGAAATAAACAGCTTGTTTTGACATCAAGCTCAATTTTTCATCAATCACACTGCAGCTTTGATTTTCTGGTGAATACAAAATGAGTTTAAAAGCCTTTTATAAAACAATTTCCCATGAATAATACAAGCCATTCTATGCAAACTGAAATATACCAGGGGCCAAGTGAAACCTCGTCAAGCGGAGTACATTGCACATAGATACAGTGAGGACTCACCTGCCCACTGAGCAATTTTGATCAAGATTGGAGAGAATAAAGTTTTTGTGTGCTTGGGGAAGCTCTGTCTGAGCCAAATGGTCTGTGCTAAATGATGTGATTTCGAGCACGAGTGAAAAGGGTGGTCGACTTTATTGGCTGAAATTGACCTACAGATTTCAGTAGAAAACTGTTAAAGGTCAAAAAATGATTTTAGATTTATGTTCTCCACCTCAGTGGTTCATAAAGAAAGCGTTGTATGTTTTTATGTGATTAGTCAAATTATTGTTCATAAAAATGAGACAATCCTGGTGGAAGGTGCATTGGGGGATGTTACCACTAGGGGGCTCTAAAGTTGGACATTTTTTGAATCCTACAGTGAGACAGTCAAACCAAATTGTCATTTTTCGTCATCTTGTGTTCAGATTAGCTGATTTGTATTTGAGGGGGTTGTTTTGTTTGCTCTTGACAAGAAAGCTGTGGGAGCTGTGGAAGAGGCAGCTGACTGAACGTTTTTCACCACGATTAATGAAATATGCCAAAGACAACTTAAAACTGTTCGTATTGCTGCATCAATCTCATCCCCTTTTTTTCTGTCAGCGTTTTCCATGGATGCAGCTCGGTAGCTCCGGGAGAGGACGTCCCTCGATATTATCAACTGAGCTCGAACAGGTCAAGTGTTTCTCCAGTCATCTCCAGACACCTACCTATTTGAAACATTGAACAAATTTGAAGCACATTATGGTTGGTGATTCAGTCATCTGGAAATGTTGAGTGTTCACAGCACAATGTGTGTAGTGAGTTTTACCAATGATTGAAGTGGAGAATATGCATCAGTCTGCCTCTGTCTTTAGTTCATTTCAATGGGTCTGTGTGTTGGACAAGGTAGATGACGTGTCTATCTGTAATATTTGGACACATGGATACATAAATAAGTCAATGATTATAATCTAAGAGTGTGCTTACATAGCTGAAATATGAGCATACAATGTTTAAATACTTATCAATATCATTAGAATTCATATAGACAACGGCTTTTGTTGTAAAAAGCAAAACTGTCAGCTCATATTACCATAAACAAGTAACATGACAGGAAAGTTTTTCACTCCTGCTGTAAATGAAATGTAGTCAGACATATTTACTGCTGTAGTACTGATACAGCAGCTGTCCTGACATTGATCAGGACACTTTGTTTGGAAAATATAACTCCAAATGATGCTAGCTCAGATGAAATACACACATTATCATTCTCAGGTGTTCAGTTCCATAGGCAGACAATCTGTCAGACTGAATGCAGACACATGACTGCTCCACATTTCTCTCCACTGTGTGCCTATATTATGCATGCAGAGTCCAATATTTAACCATGCCAGAAATGTGCTGAGATATGCAAAACCTGCAGTGCAGCTTGTAATATTTGTGGCATGATTTATTTCAAGCGAAATCTTTAGAGGAGACATATGGAGAAAAAAAAATGCAGTTTTTATGCAAAGAAAAATGACAGTGTGGTGGAGATTTTCTTATCTTTCATCATTTTGCCGGCTCTTCATATCTGTCTCAAGTTGTTAGTGGACGGAGCATGTTGTCATGTATTATTCAAAGTCATCTTACCCTTCGCTGTTTATAGAAGCTGATTCTGTTTGACACAGTTGTGCTATCGATAACACAACTTTGTCAGTACATCAATGTAAAGTCGGTGCCAATGATTTAGTCCCAAGAGATGTTTCCTGGACCGTTTTGTGTCTTTGATAATTGCTGGCAAGTACCCAGACATGAAGTGTTCAATTTGCTCAGTGTAAACCTTGTAATTTGTGCTACAAGGGAAAGTGAAATCGTTAATTTTATCCAATAAAACAATCGATTAAGGTCAGAAAGTACTTGGCATTGACTTCCACTCAAAAAAAAAAGACATTTGGCAGTCAGCTCGCAAAGGATGAGGCTGCCAGTATTATGTATTTTTCAGATTGTCTCACTCATCATGAGCCATCTCTCAATAACTTCTGATTTTTCTCTCCTGTCTGTGGCACTCACTCCTACTGAAGAGTCATTGTAACTATATACCTTCAATTTAAAATAGAAAAAGCTCAGTAATTTCCTGAAAGAGCCAGGCACTGTGGTTTTTAGCGGACAGTACTCCTACAGGAGCACACAGGCGGTTTGTTGGGGACTATTTTCAAGTGTGCTGGTGAGTATTTGGGAGTATGTGGGACTTATGCACTGCACTGCTTCACAAGCTTAACAAGACACGACTTGTCATTGAGGGACCTTCCTTTAACATATCAAGACAAAGCCGTGAAACAGCAAATAGACAAGTCATATCGCAGAAGATACATGAGATAAAGAAAATGCAGGCAAATGTGGCCAATTTTCAAAAATCAAAAATAAAGTGCATCTGAAAAAAAAACAACAAAATCGCTGACAATCAGGTCAGTCATGAAGTCAGTTTATAACAACAGACTCTTTGAAGGTTACCCTGAGTATTTCATGTAGGGCAGAGAAAGTGCCCGGCTTTATTTCCTGAGCTGAGTGGCAGATACAGTACAACGCTTCATTGCGCTCAGAGCACTTTACTCTGGGCCCAAGCATGTGGCCTTGATTTAGGTGAATGAGCACATCCCATTTATATTCAAGCAATCAGCAATCGCTCACAGAGACACATGCACACACACAATCACACTGACTCTCTTGGTCTTTCTCTCTCCTCTGCTCTCTCTGCCAGCAGTGCTCATTACGCAGCTGAGACGAGTGAGAGACAGAGAAGCAGAGAGAGAGAGACCCCAGACACAGGGGAGATCTACTCCCACACCGGGCCGTTCACTCCACGCCAACAGTCAGAGAATCAGTGATCCTGGCACCAGCTGCACGCTGCTCGCTGCCCCACTCCTTCCCCTCTCTGCCAGGGAGGTCTGGAGTGACAAGCCCCCAGACCCCAGACCTCCAGGCCCCCTCAGCACCCTGCACATGCTGTGCAGAGCAAGTGCTGAATGTTGCTGCAAGGGACTTCAAAGGAGCAGGATGGAGGCAGTGTGGGGGGGATAGGTAACATGAGGACAGGCCAAAATTGACAAGGGACACTTTGGGTTCTATTTTCGACAGGGACAGGTGGGTTTCACAGTACGCCAGGATGGGCGTTGCGCCGCAGTCAGGGGAGGTGTTGGCATAATCAGCCGGCGGATTTGGATTTTCGTTCCTTTTCAGTCCACGCCAGCGGCGTAAAAGTGCACTGAAAGCTTGCCACCCCAGACCTGGTCGCTGGGCAAGTGGATTTTCGTAAACTAGCGGAGTCGTGCGCTCACATCACCAACACCTCACAGGCAGGTTTCCACAGTGTCTGGCATTTCACTGCGATCAATAATTAGCAACAGCCACGATTCAATGCAACTATCTGAGTCAGCACATACAGTCAGACCTAAATTTGTATATTTTGATCCGTATCTCATTTGACCACATCGCAAGCGCGTTCAGCACGTGTAATGGTCACTCAACCTGACCGAATGTACACAGGTGAAACAGGGATGTCTGGTGATCTGTGACTCAAATTGCCTGGTGACGGTTTCCCCGGGTCGGCACATGACTCGTTCATCGTGGCGAATTCTAGCATCCCTACAGTCTTTCCGGGGGACACCCCTCTGGATGGGTGGCTGCTAGGTGATAACGGCTATCCACGGAAAACGTGGTTGATGACGCCATATATCACACCTTCAACAGCTTCAGAGCACACGAGAGGAGGAGAGGAGGGAGCGCCTCGCTACCCAGCTTTGTCATTAAGTGAGTATTTGCGGTTACATCAGTTCAAAAAACATCTGACGATCAATAGCTTTCCACACTAAACAGATAGACAGTATTGAAATAAATTTTGCGAGGCCGTAGATACGGCCGCTGCGAGCCTGGACCTCCCGGACCAGAACGTCAGTTTCCTCCTGGGAGAAGTTTGGGCGTCAGACTTTCACTTTTCTGCGTGGGCTCAGTCATCCTCGAAACTTGCCATACGCCTAGCCAGCAGCATTTTTAAAGGTGAGGCAAGGAGCTGGTGTGATTGGTGAAGATTTGACTGGGCTATGTCAAACCCACTCCACGCCTTCTCCCCTCCCTCCTTCTGAGTTGCGCCGCTGGGTGGGACTGAGATGAGAAGGGGGAGTAGATGTAGTGCAGTGCACAAAAATACCAAAGTCTGTGCCGCCACACCCCATCGGCGAAGCGGACCTGACCGCGCCGGTGGCGGAATCTAAGATAGAGCCCTTTGCCTTTCCTCTAAGTATTTTCCAGATTCAAACTGTGCTTGTACACACAGCCTGCAGCAACAGTGAAATTATGTTATAATGATCTTAAGGAGCCATTTAAGTAGGGAAGAGGCAGACACTCATCATATCAACCTGGTGGAAATATATCTGTATAACGTACCTGTGAAGCTTAATTATTGGAATTTCTCCAACTTTAAAGCAGCTACAAAATCAGTAATTCTATATTAATATTGGATCACATTGGCTACTTGTTATGCACATCTTGTCGTGTTGACCCGCAGAGGTTTATCCCCCAACTTTCCCTCAGCTCTATGGAGCTTTGCAGCGTCTTTTAGCAGATTGTTTTGGTTTTAGGGCCCACAACTTTTCTGTTTTGGCTCGGTGTCTCTGCTCTCATTGGTCTTGCAGGCAGCTGAACCAGATATTTCCCTATGGAGTTGGTGGAGCCCAAAATCAGAGCTAAAAGTATCTGGCTTACATTCATCCTCATTGACTCTTGTGAATGCTAATGTTGCTCTGTATCTGTTGTGTAAATTGGCAACTGTTTGCTAACATCCACATCGACTTAAAAAAGGTGATAATGTGTTAGTGCTGTTGCACACGTAAAGCAGCATTAGCACTGAGTGTGAAAGCTCAGTCTTGAGCTCAGTGACAGCAAGATCTCAGCAGAACCTCATCCTCATTAATATACTTTACACCTACCACACTGATACACTTCACCTTTATGCTACTTTTATTTATTGTTACTGCCTGTTTGCATCTCTGTATATCATACCTGCACACATTGCTGTATACTGCATTTTATTTTAGTACTGTACAAGCTGTTAAACCATCACAGTATATATATTTATGTGCATTACCTGTATGCATCCCATAGTGTACACTACCTGTCTGCATTACAGTTTATTCATTTTATGACTACACCAGTCTACCACAGTGTTATATTTTAGAGTGTATTATATTTCTTATTTATATTATATTCCTATATTTTAACAATTATGTCTTATACCATGGTCACACGGTGGGCAGAAGGTAGTGCGCGTGCCTCACAGCAAGAAGGTCGTCGGTTCGATCCCTGTGTTGGGCGGGGTCTTTCTGTGTGAAGTTTGCATGTTCTTCCTGTGCATGCATGGGTTCTCTCCGGGCACTCCGGCTTCCTCCCACAGACCAAAAACATGCTCATTAGGTGAATTGGTGACTCTGAAATTGTCCTTAGGTGTGAGTGTGAGCGTGAATGGTTGTTTGTTTGTATATGTTGCCCTGCGATCGACTGGCGACCGGTCCAGGGTGTACCCCGCCTCTCACCCAATGACAGCTGGGATAGGCTCCAGCCCCCCCGCAACCCTGAAAGGGATAGCTGGGCATAGACAATGGATGGATGGATGGATGGATGGATGGATGGATGGATGGATGTCTTATGCCTTGGTTTCTCTTTTTCTCATTTCTGATATACTCGCATGATTTTCTTTTTGTACATATTGTATGAGCATTGTCCGAGGGACCTTCAGCAGAATTTCATTCCCAACAACGGCTTCACTGTAATTGTTGTGCATATGACAAACAAAGACCTTGAACATTGAAGCATTATTCTTCAATCATGTTTCTAGCCATGAATTCAAAAACTGCCTACAACTTTAGCCCTGTTTTACTCTTCAATATCTGGCTGTTCAGCTGCTGTAGATGTTTGACTTTACAAGAGAGACGTTGCATTTTCTTTCATTTAGTAGTGTGGGTTTCCGAGAACCTTTGCTGCATTCTGCGTGCAGGAAATTGATTTGATAAGAGTCTGTGAGGCATAAAACCAAAAACAATTACTTAAAAGATGCTAAAAACCTCTGTAGAGCTGCAGGGTGCAGAGTTAGGGGACAGTCTAGTCTCAACTGATTCATGATTATTTGTGCATCTCCTTTCGCATTTCTTAGAAGCGCAGTAATTTGGTCCATTGAATACAGAAAATAGTTGTTAGTGGAGCTTAAATATACAAATGATACAAAGATAGTGGTGCTTTGCTGAACAGAAATTTAGTGATCAACATTTGTCTACCAGTCTCAACAAAAGCACTGTAAGCTTCACAGAGGTGGTGTTGATTGCAGTGCTGCTGTATTCAGTTACATTATACAGTACAAGTATTCATGACCAAGATGGTTTCTAGGGCCAGATGTTGGAGTCATGTGGTTTACATTGCAGATGGTGCAAAACATGGCTGTGATGCAGCTTTTAAACAAGTGTAAGTGCCATGCTGGTGGAATTTTAACAAGAGTAAGGAAGGTAGACACAATGTCAGAGCAACTCTGCTGGAAAACCACAGGAATTAAAAGCTTCTGTGCTTCTGCAGAGTCATTGCTGTAATTATTTTTTGGGTAAAATTTGATAGCAGCAGGATTAGAACCCATTTTTTCTTTCTTGTTCCTTTGACAAAACTCGCTCCAATTCCTGCAGCTGTCTCTCAAGATACGTACTTCACTCACATACACAGGATTATTATAAGGAGCTGTCAGCATGGAGGATTATGTTAACAGCTTAATTAGACCATTGCTTTGCTTGCAGCATTGATAATAGTCATTATTGTGTGTATGTAATTGTAGCCAATGATCAATTAAATCATCTATTAGGTTGTTAGATTGAATTACACTCAACATTCTGTATTTATTAGAAATTATTATTCTTCCAATCATAGGTGTGTTATACTGATATTTATGTCACATCATCCATAATAATGACTGCAAATGATGCACTACTTTGCCAACAATTACGCATATGAAAGCAATAAAAATGATGGATGATTGGTAGACAGTTGGGAATGGAGGGACGAGCTGAGATGACAATTCCATCATTGAGGCTTGAAAGTGAAGCCTCATCTTGCCTCTGGGTATTATCTAACCGTAAATCTGTGCTTGTCCACACTGACATACAAAACACACAACAGCACAATATCTGACAACATTGGAGTTAAAAATAAACAACGTACTAAATGGACAAAGGTTAAATGTGTGATAAAATTCTGTGTGCAACAAATTTAGAGTTTCTTCCATTAATAATACAACCCCAATTCCAAAAAGGTTGAGATGCTGCATAAAACAGAAATAAAACAGAATGTGATAACTTCCTAATCCTTTCTGATGTATACTCAATTGAGAACAGTACAAAGACAATATATTTAATCTTTAACCTCATCAACTTCATTAATTTTTGTAAATATATGCTTTTTCTGAATTTGATGACAGTCACATGTTTCAAAAAGTTGGGACAGGAGCAACTAAATAAAAAAGAGAAGGATGTTGAATGCTCCAAAAACACCTGTTTGGAAAAACACAAAGACAGGAAGTAAAGTACTGAAACAAGCAGAAAGGTAAGTATTTCAAAATAAAGCAGGCAACCAACAAACCTCAGGACCACAAAAGGTTCAGAAAACACTCAAGATGGTAACGTTATTTGCTGTCGACAAATGAGATAAAAATCAGCTGTAAATGGACTTTACTGCATTAACCGATTATTCTGACGTGTTGCCTTGAAAGGTTGTCATTCATGAGATGCAGGATGACGCCATTCTCAAAATTATATTGCGTAACATACAAAATGAAGGATAAAGACAGGTAAACAGCCTCTGTGTTCATGTGTGAAAACTCCATTACACATAGGTCATAATAAATCCGCCATGCTGGGAGAAAAAGCACCAAACAGATATAGAAAACATATATCTTCCTGCAGTGTTCCTGCTGTGGCTTATACAGGCATGCCGGAGATGCCTGGACCCCCGCAGAGGATAGATGGGAGCAAATGACATTTCCTGTCAACACTGTAACATGTGTCACAGTGTCAGTAACGGATGCCAACAGCAATACCACAGTCTCAGGGTTGTCTCACTTTCTGCGTGCCTTAACTTTGCACAGCCAGATAACAAGGCTATAAAGAGTTGTTTTTTTCTCACCCATGCAGGATCCTTCTTAAATGGAAATAAAACTCATTTTGAGGATTCATGTGTGTTCTTCTTTTGGCCCCGGAAAGTTCATGTAGGGTTTTTGCAAAAACTTTCCTCCAAAGCTTCAAAACCGGAGTGCTGAAACTCTAATCTGCATTGTCACATCGATGTACAGCCTGGAGCTGCTCCATTAACTATGATAACAGGGAGGAACAAACTCTTCTCTCTTGTTTCTGACTATGGCAGACAGCACTCACTGTTCACTAATACAGGCTGAACTCTCCTAGGGCATTGAGATGACATATTTCAAACCTCAATACAGCGGTTCTCCTCTTTGTATTTCCACCACCTCCAAGGCATTATCACATTCACCATGAAATTTTGTTATTTTAAGCACAAGGCTCAGATTTCTAGGCCGAAAATTTCTAGAAATTTTTTGAGCAGGATTTTTTAATGAGCATGATTCAAAGTAAACTCTGCTACCCAGAGAGCCTCGCTGGAAGCTTCCACAGTCAGATCTTGCATCAAATCTTCATTGAAATTCTCCGTCCCAATGGCTCCACTGAGAGAATGACTCGGCAATGCAACCTTTTCCTCAACTCTCTCCTAATTTCTTCTGTCTGCTCTTATTCCATAGACAAGACACACTAGTCAAAAATCTCTGACTAATACTACAAATTTTCAGTTTAAATAATAATATGTACCATTTTAAACACTACATATCATTCAGTCTATGCATACATTCTTATGTAAACCTCATACTCTTTTTATTCAAGTGCCACAAAAAGAAGGATGTGACTTATATTTATGAGTGGTAAATCACATGTTATGAAATGGCAGCACTGCACCAATGTGTGAATGTCGACATAAGTGGAAATAACAGTCGATTTGAATGTATGAGCATCGTGTCTTTCACAAATCCTCTGTGTGTTCACACAAAGCAGCCAGCTTACACATACAAGTGTCTGGCTTTTTCCTTTCTAACTCAGCCTCTCTCTCCATCCCAGCAGTCCCATCCCTCTGCTTTATCTCCTCTTTCCCCTAAATCTATTTCTCCCGGCATGTTTTGCTGTTTCCTCCTGCTCAAGCCCGCTCTCTCTTTCCTTCCATCTGTCTCTCTTTCTTCCCTTATCTCCCTCGTTCTCCTCCCCTTTTCCCTTACTTCTGCCTCTCCATTCTATCTCTCCCTCGATCCCTCCCTCTTTTAGTCTTAAGCAAAAATCCTGGCTCCCATCTTATCTCCAGCCTCCATGTAGTGACGCCAACCATGACCAAAACACAGTGAGGACTTACATTTCCTTGGCTGGTTGCCATCCTCACTGCCTCTCTCCTTCCCCACGGCTTCAGCCGGGTCATGTATCTGCCTGCCAGCAAGCAAAGAGATGGGTTTGCTTTACCTTGCTTTGAGTTGGCAGATTAGCACCTTCAACACCTTATCTCTCCAGAAGTTTAAGCAGTCTAAGCAGCAGCTATCGCGCTTGTGTCCGTATACAGTGTGTGAAGATTTGCATAGACAGGGACAACTCAGTGTCTGAGTGACTTGAGGACAGACTCTGAAAAAGTATTTCATGTTACTCTCAAGAGTTCTTCAAATAACACTACAACTTTCTAAGAATGAGAATGGTCTTATTTATAGCACCGCTGAGAGCAATGTTTACCTCAGAAGAGGTCAAACTTTAAATCTACGAGAATAGGCAGGGTTGACCTTGTTGCAAGAATGACATTGTGCTGATTAAACGAAATATGCCCAGAGTAACTGTTTGATAGGGGCATCAGTCTAGATCAATGAATTCAGTTTTACTATATAAATTAGAGTCTACATGACTTTCTCATGCAGTACATAAGGCAGGGATAAGCTCAAAAGGAAGTTGGTGCAAAGTGTCTTTTGACCACATTTGAAGGCAAAGTGTTTATCGCTGTTCCAAAGGGCCACATTCAATGAAGTAATTGTGTGAAGAATGATAAAGGAGAGCTTGAGAGAGATCAAATCCTGCCTGCTTTCTCACCTCAAAACTCCTTGGCCATCACTGCGTGCAGTGGGCACGATTGGCAGATGGTCAGTTTTGGGAGAAGCTGTCAGAAGCAGCCCTGTTCCCACTTCTGTTGTTGGCAGAGGGGGCTCCAACAAGGACTTTGGCATACTGACGCCTCTGGGTCCTGCATGATTTGGAGCTAAATGCTAATGTCACTGTGTTAGCACGCTAAGATTTGCTACGTAGACCCATAGGAAAAAAGCAAATCAACAGAACCAAATAAGCTGAAAAATTGAAAGCTTGCATATATTATTTTGCCTGGTGTTTTAAAATTACAATATAACATAAAATAGTAACAAATTCCTTTAGTTTTTAAACACTTTGCCTGCAGTGGTCACGTTTTGGACAGTTACAGGTTCGTTATTTAGAAGTCTTTCAGATTGCCGCTCACATTTCACAGATTAAGAAACGAGCACTTGAATTACTTTCAGACCACAAACTACAGAGTCTCAACATTAGAACTGACTGAGTTTCTTCTAAATTGGCCAGTTAGAAGCTAAAGTAATCCTTTGAGAATTTCACCTTAAAAATAAGATTAAATCCTAGCAAGACTAAAAGCTAACGCAAAGCCTCTTAGCTCTGACTATGGCTCCTAAGGTGGAAAACTTGTTAAGAGTAGGAGGAGGTTTCTTATGGAGCTTTAGAGTTTTTCAAGCGAGCGTCTACAGAAAGCAGCAACGGGAGGAAAGTACTTCAAACTCTGAACAACTGCTAGTTAGAGATGTCATTAGAGATGTATTTGGATTCTTTAGTCACTGTAGGAATCCTGTCTTGTCATGAACGTTCAGCCCCAGTTTCACTTGATGTGTGCAAGGCAACAGAGTTAGTATTAATGGATACATGGAACAGCCCTGCTGTTGTGCTAAGGGGGTCACTGAAGGAACACATTTGTGTCATTGCTAGCCTGTTTTTATTTAGCAACGCTGTTTATGTAGCCTTTTCACTATTGAGAGGCATGTTCACTACATTTCAAATATTTAATCAGTGTAAATATTTCATGAAGAAGGACTTTCATTTGTGAGGGACTCACAACACCACAATTCAGTGTCGACTAACTTGTGTTATAATGGATTCGTGTGAGCGTTCATGAAAGACTGAAGGAGGTGTGCTCAGATTTCTGACTGAGACTGAAAAAGAACAAAATACCTCTTCACTTATAGAAATACTTGCTCAGAGTCACTGAGAGAACGTTTTTATCACCACCCATGCCGACATGCCTTGCTATGATTCCTTTTTAGGCGATGTTGTGATCTCTTTGCAAGTTATTTTTTCTCTAATGTTTAGGAAATTTGACACCCCCCCCCAAAAAAAAAAAAAAAAAATCTAAATAACATTCAAAGAGGTGAGAAACATTCTTCACTTTGTGTCTGGAAAGCACCATAAATCGCCGGGTGTGCCATTAAGATCCACCGTGGGCTGCGATGATCGATAAATATATTTACCTTGGATGCTGAGCGACTCATGAATTTAACATAGATAAAAAATAAAAAAAAACATGAATGAGAAAGCAAAATGAATCATTACCACAGTGGACTGTGGGAACACATTGGATGATATATTGACAGATATCCATTCCAGGCCAGAGACAGATACAGTATTTGAAAATCATGTCTGCCAGTTATTGGTGAAATAATGCAGTCTGCAGACGCTGGCTATCAGCGCTGAGACACAAGGCAAACAAATGTGTCTGACTCGGCAGCACCGAGTACTGCAACACACGGCCAATACCTTTCCCCGTGTGTTTGTAGCAGATCATAATTATGACACCCACGCAGTGACATTATTGCTACCCGGCTCTCTATTCTACCCAAACAGGGTGAGCCTCAGCATAATAAATAATAAACAAAACTGGGAGAAAAAGAAGAGACATAGAAAAGCCAAACCGTATTTGCACTGGAAATGATGAATAATTGAATCTGGGAGGCATACACACAGATGCAGACACAGACGTGCTTGCATGCACACACATTCACAAGCACACATGCTCCACACATATGCGCACACACACACATGCACACACACACACACACACAGGGGGGATAGTCCACTGGGTCTCCAGTGCCATCTAGAGTTTATTTGCAGAAATGTGCATAAAAAATGCTAATATTAGGTTTTTATAGTCATGATAGCTCAAAGCAAGAAAGAAGTTAAAGAGTTTGCATGCTTTCACCAAGCCTATATATTTTCACCCAGTTGCTGTTATGTGACAATCACTCACATTATAGATATGAGCGACTGTCTCTTGTTTCTGTGTCCTCCACTCAGTGCAGCTGCAGCCAATCATGACCCTGAAAAGGCAAAAGCAGGCACAGGACAGAAAATGACAGAATATCTGATTTGAGTTGCACGTGATTAAAGGTTGTTACTGTGAAATTTAGGCTGCTTTGTTGCACCCAGTGCCCAAGTGACTGCACAAGCTTTTTGCCCACCCTCAGCTGCAGCCCAGCAAACAGCAGAGGGCACGCCGAGGGCCAGCATGCACCAGTCCCCCTGTCTGGCAGCTGTGTGGTCTCCCATATGCTCTCCGTAATAATGAGTAGATATGTCATTCTTCCGGCTGGCCGCTCCTGACAAAGCGAGAAGCCATGCATGAAGTTTTATCAGCTTGTCAACACCAGCAGAATGATTATCCGTCAGCACATTGGTGTTGTTACAAGACTCGACTTTTTCTTTATTTTTTGAGGTTGGTAACAGCCTCCATCAGTTGATGCTGACCCCTGGGGTTTTCCTGATTGTCTCTCTCTCACTGCTTTGTGCAAACTGTTTACAGATCCAGTCTTTTTATTGTCTATGAACTATTTAATTGCCTGTTACTGTTAAAAGTGAAAATGAGTCTATGAATATTTACCGAAGCAATGTACTTAAATAGAAATGTGACTCACTTGTACTTAATCACTACAATTCTGAGGAAAACATATTCTAATCCATTTCTTTACCAGCTACATTTGCTTGTGAAGATGTAATTGCTGAAATACAAAACATATAATCAGTTTAGAAATATGATGTATTGAAAACTAAAGAACCCAAAAATATATAAATTATATAAATAGCTGCTCTTCTATTATAACATGGAAATGCTGCTTGCATGTGCAATGCTTTTGTTGTAACAATCCAATTATATAACAACGCTAAACTTTTAAAGGGACTATTCTGCATAATGACCACTTTCACTCAAAACTTGATTATATTTTGCACATTTATGCATTTTATTCAAGTACATTTTCAATGCGGAGCTTTCACTTGTGGAGTATCTTTACAATAAATTGCGGTACCCATCTATCACTGCTGTTTGGACTGCAATCAGCAGTCAATATGTGCGTGCACTAGTACACACAAATGCAGAATTTCCAGTAGCTTTCAGAAACACACATCATATCTGACAACCTTTTTCCCCATGGACGTTGGCACAGAAACACACAACATAAGCAGCTGTTGTTCTTTCTACCACTATAAACATTAATGACGAGTTTCCCATTGGCAGCACTTCAGATGCCATTGGCAGAACCTGTGCTCTGAACATGGCACCACTCCAGAGGCTTTCCATCCCTTGCCATTTAGTGTCTCTGCCTGCACTCCCAGGTCAGGGTCACTGTTCCCTCACAGGAGATCGACTACACTGGGTGAGAGTAGAAAAAGGTCCTACAAAGCAATTTGAGTTTGTAAAAAAAAAAAAAAAAAAAATCACTGATGCTGTGCTTTGGACGCCCTCCTCTATCTTTTGATCCTTTTTCTTGCACAGTAGAGTTGAAACTGAAAAAGAACAGCCAATACTGAGAGGCAAAGAGGTGGAAGGGAAACTTTTAATTGGCTACACAGAGCGCAGCTGTGTTTTGTTGTTCCCCCCCAAATTCCATTTGTCAGAAGTGCAGAGCACTGTAATAGGGAGGCAGCACCTGAAACTAATACTTACTGTAAACACTGGTGACAGGATTTACAGAGGGGCGGTCACCTTCCAGAATCATCCATCCAGTTTCCTGTGTATGCTAACTAACCAAGACAATGATAGAGCAGTTATTGAAATCATTTTTGTGAAAATGACATGGGATGTGTACCCAATGTCTGAAGAATGCGTCCGACACAAAATATCTGCACATGCAGCGTTCCAATGTAACATTTACTTTGATATGTTTTATTCATTCTCCTTAACTCCAGGGAGGGGAGGAGGGGACAAGGGGAGGCAATGTTGGGAATCAGACCGTGTTTCCAATCAACGACGGCATTGCCTCATTTCACTAATCATTATTCAAATGAGATTGATTTGCTTCCCCACCCCTGCACCTAGTTTGAGTGTAGAACGGCTTGCAGTGGAGCTGGCTGCCTCCAAGAGGGATTTGTATCAGACTCCCCACCCCACCTCACCCAACCACCCGCTGAATTGCAATTGAATGGTCCCCAACTTCCTAACAATAAGCTCATGAATACTGAAGTGGTATTTTATTTTTCTCTGCCTGCCTCCATTCTATTCACTGTCATAAGAGAAATGAAATCTATTTGAAAAGGAGGCCTTTTGGATCATTTGCATTCAAGCTCAGCCTGGTAATGGAATGAAATATGACACACCAATTTAATTACTGCTTCAGAATTGTCTCGCCTCACAGTCTAAATATTGATTCAGGCTTTTCTCTCCTCAGATTCCCTTCCTCGAACCCTTTCGCTTCTTCTTCTGATGTCTCGACCTTCCTCGTGTAGAATTCCAATCTTTTCTCCTTCTAAAACACTCCCTCTCTCTCATTCTCTCTCTTGCCCTGTGACACACACTAATTTTCCCTCTCAGTCCATCCATCCCTCATCTCCCTTCCCCAGCTGTCCGCTCCGCTGTCTGTCCATTCCTTATTCAGCTAGCATCAGGTGATGCATGTCATGTTGTAGGGGCAAAGACTGGCAAAGGAGCGACGAATATGAGATTCTGCCCTGGGTGCTCTTCTGCTCCTGTGTGATGATAGTCGCGCTCTATATGCATGCCTGCACTCTCACCGTTAACGGGCCCTGAAATTACACACAATTTCCATAGCAATAGGCTTTATAGAAGGCAAATGGGTCCCTGAGGGGGCCCCAGCCACACCTTTACAGTGCAGGACAGAGCAGGGAAAAAGAAGATAGGAAGCATGTACAAAAGCACAGAGGAGGAGAAGGAGGGGTAATATCCCCCCTAGGTATCTCCGGTGTAGACTTCTATAAGCTCTTTGCCCCACCACCTCTCCTCGAGTGTGTGATGGGTCAGCGTCATGGCAGACCTTGGCTGTTAGTGGGAGGGATACCAGCCCGGAGAGGTGGCCCTGACTGTGAAGTCCTCGGTTGTGTTGTGGCTGTGCCCAGCCAGCTACTGCCATGGGGCAGCAGGAAAAAGAGGGAGAAGATGCTGGTTAAGTCAAATATAAAGGGAGGCTGTAATGAATTAAACACATTGAGCTAAAGATGCCCTTTTAAGCATTTAAATGGAGCAGATCAGAGAGCTGTGCTCTTAGCTCCTTAGACCTTTTCTCCCCACAGCTTTTCAGAGTCAAAGGGAAGAAAAACACGCAGCATCCATAAAAGCCAAGGCATTTTGTAAACAACAGATCCTTCCTCTCAAGGACTAAGTGTTCCTCATGTTTTCACAGAGCTCTTAACAGGCTGAATGCCTAACAGGGGTCTCCAAACAAGAGATGGAGAATTGAATCCTTGTCAGAGGGTTTATCCATGAAAAGTGAACCGTAAGCATGCTCCTAACAGCTCTTGTTGTCTTATTTATATTACATGGATTACATTTTTGCAAGTCACACCAAAGACATGAACTTTATAATGGGTTTTAATGAAGCCTAAAGCCAATTAAGAAGATGGATTTGTGTTTCTGTCCGTGCACAATATCTGCATCACACACGGAAAGGGTATATGGGCTGTTAGGGCGCCTGTCTTGCAGAAAGCCTGCACTTTCAACCCACTCACTCTACTCCTCACAGGGTCATGAAAACATCCATTTCCTAATGGCTCACTCGTGTGAATCATCACAATATAGCCTAAAGAAACAGTGACATTGCTGCCCGAGCTGACGCAGTGTAGCCGGAGCAGAAAGGAAGGCAGAGACATGACCTGCCGGCAGATTAATCCACCAAACAATGAAGTTAATGTCAGTGGCCACAGCCATGGACACCAGCGTAGTACGAGCATAATCACCAATGCTGACAGGCAGGCAAAATAAATGTGACCAAACTTTTTAGTGATATGAAATAAAACAGAAATTTAAGAGGTGAGAAAACAAAGAGAAGCATGTGGAGGGAAAGCAGATGTTTTGTGCTTGTGATTTAACATCTCAGTCTGCAGGGATCTCACCAGCACTGATTATGCGTCAACTGCAGTCTCTGCTTTTTTGTTTTTATGTCAGCTTACAGGCTCTCATGTTGAAATGTTGTGTTTGATCTTTCAATTAGCTTTTGCAGATTTGCTTGTGTAATTTATGCACAAAAGGAATGCAAGGATCATTTCGGGAGAGATCGGAATTTTAGAGGGCCAATCTGATCTATCACAAAAGTCCTTGCAGTTCAATTAAAAAACACTTTTATCAGTTCACGCTGGAAGTAGCAGCATTTATTAGCAGTGTTAGAACAGCTCAACTGAAAAGCAGTCTCATCTCAGCCAGTGACATTGAGGTTTTTGGATGGACAGAAATGACTCGCAGCTCACAATAAAACCAACTGACTCATTAGAGACCCCAACTATCCCTTTAAGGGGGCAATAAGTATAGTTTTTACTGCCCCATAGCACAAAACGACCATAATATATCTGCAGAGTGTTGATAGGGTTATGCTTTAAAAACTCATTTTCTGCCTCATACTCTGTTTTAGAGCAAAAACTTTAAATTCCCAAAAGTCCAATGGCACCTCAAGACAGTGGTGTCCTGAGGTTTATTCTTCTCAAGGCAAAACTGTCAAGGGCAAAACACTATTTATATTAGTTATTAATGCAATTGTCAGTGGGATAATTATTCCATCTTCATGTGATGTTTCTGTGGGATCTCTGCTTTAATTACCTGGCTTACAAATCTCCCATGGGGAAATGAGTTTTAATTGTTTGTCTATTCCACCAGATGGTCCCTACAGAGTCTGAGATGGGTTGAGGATGTAGAGATTTATCAGTGATGCTGTTATTGTTAATGCTCATCTCCAAAGGTGGATTTCCGTAAGTCATCAAGAGCTACGGAGATGCACCTTTAAGCTCTTAAACAGCTTTTGAGGTCTGATGAAATTCATATTTGAGACACAGAGGGAAGCCAATCAAAGCCTGATCAACCTGCAACTGTGTCAGTAACACTAGTTTTGCACGTGCATGCACAGATGGAAATGGTTTGTTACAGATGCGGCCCTGTACCTCAGATCTCATCAATCTGTGTGTGAGGAAGTGTTAAAATTTAATAGTGCCAGTGGATCGTGTATCAAACCTCTTGTGACTCCGCTCTTAACAGCAACCACATGAACAGGAGTCTTGTAAATCTTCTGGCCAGCCGTTAGAAAGGCCATTAGAAATGTTTGGGTCCCTGTGCATCTACTGCACTCTATTATGTTGACCGTTACAGAATGTAAAACCTAAATATAAAAGCAACTATGTAGTTTAAGTGAATGTGTGTAATGGGTCTCTGTCCTATTTGTAGTGAGAAAATGCTAATTTATGTGATTTCCATACAAGTGAAAGTCCATTGGGATGACATTAATAAAGATATGTTTGATCCTTTAAATTTCAATACAGCGTAGGAAGGGAGCTTGCGTCATTTTATTCACAGAAGATATGAGAGAGCAGAGAGCAAACATTTTGAGTCCATAAACTGGAACAAATTTAATTCTCTTGCATTCTCACATTTATACATAGGGCCCCTTAACCTTGATGAATATTTAATTTTTCTATTCAGATATATTGGCAAACTTGGTGCGCTACATCTTGCCCTTGCATGGTCACAAAATCTAAAAAATATAGTCGCTCTGGAAAAGGAGACGTGAACGATTAAGAGAGAATGAGGATGATCATTGTCTTCATATGTGTGCTTCCACCTGGACAACCTTCAGGTGGAATGAATAACTTACTCATTTCTGGTAATTTCATGCATACAGGGAAATAAATCTTGCAGTACATGGAGTTTCAGGTGATTTTATTCCTCATCATAAGACCTGCTCAGTGTATTTCACAGAGCAGGGTTTCTTGCTGCTGAAGTGAATAAAGACAGACCGGCCTATTGGACAGTAACTCCTCATCCTGATAGACAGTATATGTCAGTCATACCCTTAACACAAAGCATAGCCCTGAGCTCTGCCAACAAGTATTAAATAGTTGATTAAACGCCACCATGTTGACTTTGTACTTATTTCTCACTTGGGTAACATATCGTATGTATTATTAATTTTCAGACCGACGAGGCATCCCAGTGTCCCTCATTTCACATTGGACGAAAAGTTTTCTCCACATTCCAAGTTACCAAAGCTTAAATTTATTGGAATTACAGTTAGGTGCCACTAAGTTGACAGCTGATCTTCTTAAGGTCAGCCCAGGTAGACAAATTCTGCAGGTCTAGCAACTTTTCACACCTGGACAAACCAACCCTCAATCTCCGTCCCTTAGAATAAGCGTGGCCAGTGGGTAGAAAATATACTTTGGCTAGCAAGTCGGAAAGCTTGTCTGGGACATAATGAAGCAGGCAACATCCTTAAGCCTCCCTGTTACCAGTGCAGAGCATTTCTCTCTATCTGAACAGCATGTTGTCCCACACAGGCTAATGTCAACTCAGCTGTTACATCTGCCCAGGCTCTCCAAATCTCCTCCTTAATTCCTCCAGCAGGCAGCTGGAATCGGAGTAGAGGACATTCCAGGGATGGAGAAGCAGGTGGCAGCCATTCAGAGCTCTTTATATATTTCTGAAGATAATACCTTTTTTCTTCTTTTTCTTTTGGTTAATTCCTTTTTCATGAAGTGTTCTCTGTTCAGAGCAATAATGTAACAGGTCGATATCAGTGATTTTAATGGCTATTGCATATCTCTTCAAGAATGTGCGAATGATATGCTTGCTAGAGCACTTGCATTGGCTCTGCCAGGGGACTAACCAGTGTTAGAAAGTACATCAGTGAGTGGAACATTTATGAGATTTTAGGGAGGGCTGTGAAGATAAGTGCAATGGCTGTAATAGTACACTAATCCAATTACAGCGATCCCATTACATTAAATTACAAAATTTCGCTTTAATAAGGTATTACCATGGGAGGGGTCACAGTGCGGCTAGGTTTCCATGGCTACAGTCAGAAACCCACAGTTAAATGAAATATAGAGTGGAATATAACACCCACACACACTACAGAGCTTCAAGACATCAAAATATTTCCCTTATCAACTGGCAAGTATTAAGTATGTCAGGCAGAGAAAACAGACAGAGCCACGTTAGTCAAATCCACAGTATGAGTTCATGTAATCGATGAATAGGCAGACGATGATTTATCTAAAAAGGCAGTAAATAAGCAGGTAAGATCAAAAAAAAAAAAAAAGAGCACATTTTACTGTGATGCTCTGGTGGAGGCAGGACTGCAGGAAGAGGAAGAGTGATGGGGAAAGATCTATACTGAGGTGGGAAACTCTGATTAGCCAGATGAGACCATCTGCTGGGGAAGAAATATATATTTCCCATGACCTGCACTGTCAGAAATGCTGCTAAGATTTCACATAGGACCCAGTGGAAACACACTGACAAACAAGTCAGAAAGAGCTACAGTATTTGTTAACGATCAGCTGTATTTTCCTTCATTTTTGCAACATGACTTCCACTCAAAAGCATGTGGGTGTCTGGTTTTGAAACAACCCCACCACATTGCTCTGAGACCAATTATATAAGACAGTTTGAGGTTATTACATTACTAATTTTGACAAGTGGCCTAAAGAGGGTTTTTTATTATTTATACATTTTTTTTCTATTTATTTTGGAAGGGAATTATGAATCAGGTAGACTTGTGGCCAAAAACACATTTTTAAATTCACAACAACAATTAAATGTAGTAATGATGGCAATTTGTCATCCTGACATATGGTTGAATTAAAATAATAACACCAGTGATTCTCAAATTAAGATTCCAATGTTTCCCACTAATAGATTCAATTGTGTGGAAGATAACAGTCATTAATTTCCATTTAGCTTGGTAAAAAGGTGCTTTGTGCAAAAGACAGTACCCAGGAAAGCAAGACTGCATTCTGGGCTGTCAAATGAAAAAGAATAAGATATCCTAAGCGTGTTGTTTACCTCACAGGCAAACCCCTCGAGAGGCCTTGAAGTAAACATCAAGTTTGTCCAAAAAACAAATCAACCAGAGGTGGCAATATGTGGGTCGACAGCTGCTGAATGAGCTTTTTCTGCTGCGGGTTTGACAAAATATTATGTTGTCTTCTCTTCCTGGCTGAAATTTTTTGGATGCATGAACTTTGTTAGCTTGAGATGTGTCAACAGTTTTGCTTAAGCAGCATGACTGTAGCTAATCTGACGACGCAGTGAGCTAGCGCGGGCAAACAATCCTCAGTGCTGCTCCATAACTAGCCTGAAATCAGCTGTAACTTCCTGACAACACAGTGGAGACAGCAAACAACCGTGCTGATGCTGACAACGCACCTTAGAAGGGCTTGCACTCAAACATTGGTTCATATTATCACATTTAGCAGTTTGCCATAATCTGTATTGTCTTTTTTTTTTTTTTTTACACAAGCCTAATCACTGTAAAGAGTGACGGCCACAGAATTACAGCATACAAGCATCATCAATCTGTCACTGTCTCTGAACTCCTGCTCTCCTGGCACAGATTCAGGCAGTGAATTAATCAAAGGAACCGTTATTGCCAAATTACTGACATGGGTTCAAAGATAAATGTCTCCTGGCTGACGCCAACTGACAGCCCTGAGAGTGATTAATTTCACTTCACTTGGTGATTGGCAAGAGACTCCAACTGAGGCTGGTGCATCATCATCATGTCACGCATCATCACATGTTGCTTTTTTTTCTGAATCTGGATTACAGCACCAATCCTATTACTTTGTGAGCCGGTGCAGCGGTGAGGTGGGCCACATATTCTTGGGTGTTTTTTAGCTGAAGAGGCACTGAGTGAAACCCAAGGGTCAACGGCACTGCACTTTCTCAAAGGCCTCAATTTGAGCTGGTGACAGGATTGAGTCATGTGGCACTGTCCTGTCAGATGCAATAAGGAAAGCAAGGCAGAGAAAAGCCCAGTGTTTTCTTGTTTGCGACTGCAGCCTCATATAACACAGACATCCAATACCTGCTGCAGGCAATAATGAAGCTGTTTTCATATCATGGAAGGATGGGCTGACATCTTTTCCTCAGAAACAGATTCCTGGATTCATCTGGATATTAAGTGGTTGAATAGGTATGTGACCTCCCTGCAAAAAAAAAAATCTGAGTTGTAATGCACATTCACTACCATAGCTTAAGAAATCCAGTCATAATTCTGATGCACTGCTGAGAAATATTCAACTGTGGCAAATTTTGTAAGTGGAGCAAAAACATTATCACTTTTTGATCTTTGCCTGTTAGCCTAAACACCACTATCAGTCTTGATATCAGTCCCGTAGAGAGAAGCAAGATCAATCAAATCCATTTTCTGGCTTTTGTGTTTATCACGCTTTAAAGTTGCAGCAGGGGCTCACGTTGTCATAGAAACAGCTGCAGTGGAAAAAGGTTAGATTGTTGTTGAACTTGGTAGGATGCATGGAGTAATGAGAGTCATCATTATATGAGATATCAACAGCACAGGCAGAGGGGGGACTGTTGCTTCTTTTGTTTTGCTTGAAAAGCAAGGCCTTATGAATTAATGTGCGCCGGTGACTGCAAATTCTCTGCATGAAAATGCAGGAGAATATGGTGGGGCTCATGGACAATATTGAGTCAAGGCAATATACTGCCACAGGTGCAGGGATTTGGCTGAATTCCTGCATAGTAATAAAATTCAATGATAGAATTTTGTTTTCAGAGCTCACAATTGGTTTGTGCCGGCACCACAATGCAATCACCTTGTCCTGCCTTCCCTCAGAAATGAATCCTGTCTGGCCCACCTGCAGTAAAGCTGAGGCACGGCGTGATGTCTCTTTACGTGAGGATTCCACTTACCGAGCTTTCCCAATACTGCTCGCAATCTCTAAGACATGAGGCTGTTTGGAACATGTGTTTGCATTTTATTTAAATTTTACAAAGACATAAGAGTGAGAGAGCTGCAATGCGAAGAGCCATTTTAAAACATGGAAACCACATTCTCGCCATATGGGATTTATGAGGTGATGATATGTCAGTGGTGTAATTACTGGCCATAAAAATCAATAAATGCTGGTTTCATGTAGCAAAGCAGTTCAGTTAAGCCAGTATGGTAATCCATTTCAATCAATTTGGTGATCGGAAAACTAATAAAGATCAGAGTGAAAATACACAATAATAGCAAGTCAAAATAGCAATGGCAGTACGTGAGAGAAAAGCAAACAAGCTAACAAACAAACAAACAAATAAAAACAGTGATGCCAGCAAAAGTAACCCAAATTAAAAGCCAAATGAAAAAGACAGAACTTTCATTTCTTTGTAAAAATTAAAGGGTGTTCAGGGGTAAAAACAGAAAGCAGCCTCACCAGATTTCTTGTGGGACACTTAAAGAACTTCTCAAAGAAAGGCAGTGGAAGTTCTGAGCATTCATCTTGGAACATAAAATGAGATATATGAGGGTGCTAGATTATGTGAGGCTTTGTAGATAAGTAAAAGGACTTTCTAATCAATTCTAAAATATACAACTAGCCAGTGCAGTGATGCGAGCAGAGGGATAATTTGATCTCTTTTTTTTTAATTATGTCATTTTCTTAAAGACTTTTCAGGGAGACCAGTAAAGAGAGTTGCAATATTCTAAGTATCTTGAAATAAAAGCAGATCAGAATCTAAAATCACTCCCAGATTTGCAACATTTTAATTTGTTTGGACAGGCAATGCAGACTCTGTCCTTTCTGGTTTTGAACCTACGACTGTTTTCTGCACATTAAACTTTTAAAGAAGTGGGCTTGTCCAGCGATACAGGTATATAGTTGTGTAACATCAGTGTAATAGTGATATTTTATAGGATAAAATATAAAAACGAAAATACTTAATTATGTTTCCCAGAGGGAGCATGTATAAGGAAAAAAGAAGAGGACCTAGAATGTTTCCTTGAGGAGTACCATATTCAGTCATAAATGTCTGAGACACAAATGTGCCAGGCAATGTGCCAGAGAGTACCACCATTTCTCAAGTCAACTGATCAATTACAACCAATGTAGCACCCAAATCTAAGAAAAAGAGGCGCAGCATGGCTATACAGTAAGTACTATGTTTCTTCAACTGGTTGTTGATGGCTATACTCACACAGACAAGAAGATGCACTAAGAAGTGCAAGGAGTACAAAAGATTGTCCTATGAGAGCCATGATGTCAGAGTGGAATCAGAGTGGAATCCAGTGCTTCAATGCTGCGCATGGTATTCAGATGAGATGAGAAATAAACAGTCCAGATCTGAACCGTGGACAATGTGATTGCTGTGAGACAGACAGCGGGGAGTATCTGCAGTATGGCAGAGGAGATAAGGTGAGGAGAGCAATCTCACCAAAGGCGAGTGCTTTGCACTCAACTAAGCTGAAAGTGAATGGCTGATCTGTGTTTCCACACGAATACACCTTGTTTAAAACCCCCGGTTCCTCGCCTTCAAAGGCTTTCCAAACTCAAGAACCACAAAGGAGCCGTTTGAAGCAATATCTCCTGGTGTTTCAATGGGACAGCCAGGCGCCAAAAAATTCCTCTAAACTTGCAGATCCACCTGCAGTCTGCTGTTTCACAGATGTTTAATTAAAAATGAATCCCTCCTTTTCTTTTGGGATTATGCTCCTCAGAACTGTTGTAAATACTTCAGATATTTGATATTTGTTTTTGTTGGACTATTTGACTTTGTAGATGCAAACAATATACCAATTTGCCTTCACTGGGTCTCCTGTTTTTGCATAGCCACATATGCACGTGAAAGAATTGCAGCTGTAAAAAATGGAATATTGAGACCTTGCTTAGTCTGAAATAAGTTTCCTGTACAGGCACATGAATAGAGAGTTGGGTTTGTATGAGGGCCTTTATATCCGTAAGAATTCAGTAGAGAATATAGAGTTACAATAGTGACCCCATTATTAGGAATGAATGCCACAGTATAATATGTTGACATCCACAGACAATATAGACTTTTGCACGGCCATAACATGCATAACGCATGGAAACCTACTATGCACCAGTGGCATGCTTCAACAATATGACTGATTTGAATTATTTAAAGAGATAACTAAAAAACTGCCATCTAGAGTATACAGTAACATGATGTGGGCTGCGGGGCATGGTTGCTGCACAAAAACAAATGCATTTGATGTGTGAGTGTATCAGATTAAATTCAATATCATTTGGAGGAATACACATGACATGAGGTTCAGGAGAAGGCAATTGATAAGGGGATTACTTGACAACTGCTTTTTGGAGGGCCAATTACCCATTCTCAGAAGTCAAAGGGATTTGAAGATGCGGCAGCTCTTGGATTCTGGTCTGCACAAACACTTACAGCCACGTGTGCACAAACACACAAACATGCAGCATCTAAATGCACAGGCCTTTTGCCTCGTATTGCTGAGAAGAGAATAGATTCCCCCAAGAAATCTCTCAGCAGGGCCTATATCAAAAGCTTAGAGGAGCCGTTTGCCTGCTGCAGTGAGGCACACACCTCTGGGAATTATCCCCACAAACATGTAGCTGAGAAAAAAGGCACTTATTGTCAAAGTGTATTTTGATTTGATTCATAATTAAATTCAATTATGAAGAAAAAAAACAAGGTAATCTGGAATGCTTGAGATATCACATACATAATTTTAATGAACTGATTAAAAGTGACGGTAAGATGATAACAATAAGCAGAAAATGAAGATGATCTTTGAGAAAATGGATGAAGAACTGCCAGCATGTTTCAAAAACAAAGGGGAGAAACAGTATTTGTTTAATGCTTCCAGCTTCTTTTCCCCCCAATATGTTTACTGTATAATATCACATTAGCTAACATATGGGATCCCAGGTGCTGTGTTGTCACCAGCAGTGTAAATTACAGCTGCATTTTTTATCTTTTTCTCTGTAATATCTACATAGTGACACCAAGTAGTGCGAGTGGGCTCGTCCTGAAAACCGAATCAAAACATGTGCACGCATTCGCAACTGAGAAAAGAAATGACAAGCTTAAAAAAATACACACATTTGTAGAGTAACAGGTTTCAAAGTGGGCTATAGTTCAGGAGCTTTATGGGGAGGCATAGACAGGGGCTGGTAAAGAGATGAGGCAAACAACATAACAACATGGATTAAGGGGTGGGAAGAAAGCCTAATAGTGGAAGATTATAATGGCATTACTACCTGGTGAGACACGAGTACACACAGCAGGCTTGAGGTGTCTGTAGGATGATGGGACAGACACTCAATGCCTGAGTCACACAGCTGATGAACAGAGGGGTGAGGATCATAACAACTGCTGCTCAGCTCCAGTGAGTCATCTTCCACTGGTTTAGACCTCTGTCAATCACACCTGTCATTGGCTACTGTTTGTGTCCACAGCTGAACTTTATATCATGTTTGTACTTTGTCATTATGAGACAAATAGGCTAAAATTTTCCCATGAGGTTTTTGTCAAGAGTACTGCAATTGCGTTGCAGTGGCTCACCAACATTCCAGTCTTAATGTGATTAAGAGAACATTATGATTACGTGGGTCACAAGAAGACGTTAATCTTATTATGATATTTATGTTAAGGAGATGATTGGAGATGATTAATACAACAATTATGGCATGCACTGTTACTCACATGGTTGGAGGTTTATTTAGACAGCGTAATCCAGGTAAAACTGTCTCAATTTGGGTTGTAAGACAACAACATCTATGATCCAAAGGAAGGATTCTTGACAGCATGAAAATGGAAGCCCCATCTATCACATCATTTCAAATCAATGACAGGAAATATTTAGGTATTAATGCATGAAGACAGTCTTGATATACTTCCACAGTGTTAAAGGAAAAGCTGAAAGTTTGGGGAAATAAGCACATTCACTTTCCTGCCAAAAGTCAGACAAGAAGATCGATACCACATATGTCTACTAAATGTGATGCTGCAGCCAGTAGCTGGTTAGCTTAGCTTAACATAGCTTAGCATAAAGACTGGAAAATAGGGGACCAGCTAGCTTCAGTTCAAAGGTAACAAAAGTCATAAAAAAAGAAATAGTCCAATACATAACCCTGGTAAAGCAAATCAGATATATGTAGTTTTTGTACAGATTAAATAAATGAGATATAAAATAGAGGCGTTGGGGAGCTGATTATGCACCTGTTTCAGTCTTTAGGCTATGCTAAGCTAACCAGCTGCTGGCTGTAACTTCATATTTAGCAGACGGATATACTTGGTATTGATCTTCTCATCGAACTCTCAACAAGAAATGGAATGAGCTCATTTCCCACAATGTCAAGCTACTGCAGTAAAACACAACAAAGGGGAATCCCATTTACTAGGTCATCTCAACTTGTTCAGAATATTTGAATTAACCCAGTGAACCATGACCAGTAAATCTAAGTAAACACTCGAACAGTAGCAGTAAATTGTGTACTGTGCCTGATGTTGACCTGTCTCATTCCAGAGGCTGCACGGTGGTCCCATGTACCTAGTTCATTTTGCCAAGCTTTCCCATCCAAGTCAATTTCACAGCCCGGCTGTGGTGAGTTTTTTCCCTTTCGTCTCTTTCAAACTCAATTTCAAAGAGTTCTGGGAGACAGCAGTGGCCTCAGTGTTGGTCCATCACATTTTCTCATTAATTTAAAGGCACCGTAGATGCCTTCCGATTACGACATGAATAATAAATAGGCCTGTATTCTCCTTGTGGTGGAAGAAGCCCTGTTTAATTCACTGTCTATCCATGTGTATTAAGGAAAATGCTTCCCTGTGGTAAAAATACCGAAACAACTTCAGACACATGACATTGTTGTTCCAGACTTAATAAACAACCAGTCAGGATGTGTTACTGTGGCATTTTCCAGTGGGCTGTGAGACCCACTCGAACAGTGTCAGTGTAAAACTATGAATACACACAAAATGCTCTTGGTTGTGATGCCAGTGTGTCTCAAATAACATTTTGAGTATGATATGTGATATGACGGTTCACTTTCTGCTATCAGATTAAGTGACACCTCCCATATTTCAGTGTGATTACACCTGTATCGTTTTCTCGAATCAAAAGCCTTGATGTGACTGGAGCTCCAATTTGCAAAGCAATTACAGATTACGACAAATTTTCTCTATGGTGTTGAAAATGAAATCAGGGAAATGAATGAATTTACACTCTGATGCACCTATCAGTGTGCTGCAGGCATAGGTGTACGGGGTCAATGTACATCAATTTATGAGCCAGAAATTACACAGATCACAGATCTTTGGCTCATCAAGTAATCATCATTCCGTGGGGCCTTCCTGATTATCATAGCATTAATGCTACATACTATGAAGCCATTATAAATAATTCAATAGGCTGTCTACCTCAATAAAGGACTTCCTTCTGCTCTCAAATCCAGTTAGTACAACATGTACTACTCTTGTGCATGATTGTCAAGGTGTTATGTCTCCACCTAAAGGTAACCCGAGGAACTGAATGAGAGTACTGCGACTGTCTTTTGAGTCCCACATGACAAATGCTTAACTGATATGCAGGATAATCATATGAACACTCCGAGCGCCATCTTAATCAGAGTCTATTATAGATTTCTGTCATATTTAATGATGTATTAGCTACAAGTGGATATGATTACAATTGTGAAATTAGTGGAATTCAAGGGGGATACTGTATGCATCCAATTAAACCCCCATTATCTATACAGCTTTTAATCAAAAAATAACATTAAGTACAAATCACCATTAACTCAGTTGTGTATTGTGCATTAGAAGTAAGGTTTTATTATTCATCTTAAACAATACATTTACATAAACCCAAGACAAATGTGCAATAATTTATGCGCTTATGCACAGAACTTTTTAAAAGTTGCAAAAAATGTCAAATAAAGCGACATTAAATAGGAAGAAAAATCACATGAACTCACTAAGTTTTTCCTTCACTTTCTCCTCAATGTTTGCATAGTATTTCATTTGGGCAAGCAACACTTTGGCAGCTTGGAGCTCTCCTGATAAAAAAAACAAAAAGAAAGAGAGTGCAAAAGGAAGTTCAATCATTGACTCATTCTCAACGACCTAAAGAAAATGTTTCAGCTTAGATCACAAAACAAACAAAGGAGTGAGTGGGAGGAACAGAAAACGTTTCAATGCAGCGTCTGAACATAATACCTTTTAGCAGGGCAGCATCTATGGCCTTTGTCAAGTCTGCCAGTTTCCCTGCAAGGGAGGAGGAGACAAGTTCCAGTTCAACAAACCACACTCGAAAACTCAGACATACCTTGTTAACATGGTTTGATGTGCGCACCATCAAGCCCCATGAAATATTTTGGTTCACAAAATGGGACACAAATAGAACAGATCACAGACAGAGAGAAATCCGTCACGAATGCATCATTCATCGGTCTCAAGTTATCTACCTTGTTGTTCTTCGCATATCAACGGTTGGTAATTATGTCCATTCTGTACGTGGTTTTAATCCTGAAGATTTTCAGCAAACCACATCGCATTTCTGATTATATTAATGGTCATCATTCATCGTTAGTGGTGGAGCATGTGATTCCCACCCTGGGTACAGTGTTGTGTTGTAGCTGATCATGTAGTAGCATCCACACAAGCTACATTTTCCCAAGCATTTCTGAAGCTCAAGCGCAGTGGTGCTTTCTGCTGCAGCTTGAAATAAAATCAAGGATCAGTACTTGACACCACCGTCATACCCAGATGTGTATGTGTGGCCAACAGAAGTGCCTCAATATGATGGTGATATCACGTATCAAATCCTCCGTCTCGTTCCTAAAACATCTCTGCGCTTGAGTCGAATTGATGGAAGTATGGCGGAGAGTGAGGAGATTAATTGATCCTGAGGGAGACCGGATTTTTATTCCTTTTCTACAGTTTGAGTTATTACATTTTGAGTTAATAAAATTAGCGTTAGACATATGTGCCTAACACTAAATTGAGCGCTGCATGTGCGCACACACATATACACACAAAGACACAGATGAACACACACTCAAAACTCGAAACCTGCTTTTTTGTTATTACGTGGAGCACATGTTCTGTTTGTTTGTCCGCTCTGATCTGCTGAAAATACGTGCCAAGTACATTTTTGACGGAAGCTGCATTGAGCAGCACTGAGGAGATCGAGCCGGGCAAGAAATCGGACACAGGAACGGCAAAGAGAATCTGGTCATTTTTCAAAATAAAACACCCTGTGCAGACCAAATCAACAAAAATTTGAGCAAGTCAACAAAATCTGTTTGGCAAAATGCTTCTGAAACGCCAAATCAACCTTTACAGCTTTAACCCCTCAAACAAAGCATGGCATTTTCTTTCTTCTATGGCTTCATTTTAATAATTCTTTCAGGCCTGTGGAGATTAAAGTACTGAATTAGCTACACATCTGACGCATCAACACGGATTAACCAGGTACATGCACTTGGCCTCCTGTGCTAATTTAAGACCACCAATCAGCTCTAATCACTCAACAACACTTTCACTCAATAAATTGAACATTTGTTGACCTTTTGTGTCTTGGCCGATCTTATTGGCTGCTTCTGGAGTCTGTGCTTCATCAAGGGCTTCATTGATCTCCATCAGCTCCATTAGAAACTCGGAATCAGCCGCGGAGTCCGTGCCCTCTTCTATCCGCATCCCCTCCAGCTCCAGCTGAAGCATAGAATGGAAGATCATTAAACTCAGCTGCTCCTTTAAATGCATGTCACTACCTTTGACTGTCAGCTGGTGAAGATGTTTGTCCGGTCAAGGCGATCAGACAGGCTGAGCTTGCAGTTATGAAAGTAAACTATTCATCAGAAGTTAAGTCAGGGATTTCAAACTCACCATATAAAGACCACGACTCAAAGGCTTAAGCAGAGTCTTGTATGCTTTGTTCACCAGAGCCGACTGGATTTCTGAATACTTCTGTTCTTTCTGCAAAAGAGGGTTCTGTTGAGTTTGCTTCCAGTGATGGAAAGCTCAGTCCATAAACATTTGTTAAAAGAGCCAAAGAAAATCTGTGTTATTGCGATTCTTAACTAACATACTGTGCATTTGGAACAGCAAATATTCACGTTAGTCAGAGATACACATCAAACTGTCACAAAAGGGAATAACACCTGAGCTATTTTACACCGTGCCATCCCAATCTATACCACTGTCATTTTTCTAAACACCAAATCCTTGGTGATGCTGACAATTAGGTGTGTGACATCCAGCTACTCTTTTGTAGTCGAGCAGTTTGGAACCCTTCAAGAGATTCAGGTGCAAGTTTGACACAACAGATGTGCGGAAACAAGCCGGGGAGGAAAATATGTTGGAATTGGTTGGCAGATCCGAGTATATTTTGCAGCTATCAGGTCTGTCAGCTCTTGTGAAAATCAATAGTCTCAAGCTCTGGCCCATGGGCCCATCGTGTGGAGCTGTCTCGGTAATAACAACCAGTGCAGTAGGTGGCTGCCTTGTATCCTTGTGTAAGTAATGAGTTTTCTATACATGATAAGAACCCTGAGGCTGGAAGATGTCTAATTAAGAAAAAATGGCCAGAGGTGCTGATAAATAAAACACAGTCGGTACAATATTGGACAGGTTGTGTGTGAAGAAGCCATTAAGGCTACCCCTCCTCTCTCACAGTCTGCTGAATATGAGTTTAGCTTTCATATCATATCATGACAACATTCTGCATTGTGCTTTTCCACCTGAGTGTACAGAATAAATTACGTGCAGAGCAACACACCTCCGCGCCTCCTCATACTCATAATGCTTATTCTTCCAAACTGCCATGCAATTTTTTTTAATGATCCACGAGGGGGAAACTGGATAATGTGAAAATTTTGTCAACTGTTCGCCGCTTTGTAAAATAACCCATAAACACTTTCCACTCTAAACTGCTCAGGCGCATTGGGGCAAGTCTTATTTCTTGCTGTGACGTTTTTAAAGCTGCACTCGAGGTTTTTATGTAAAATACAGTCCTACCTGTTTCATCAGCCGAACTGTACTTTGGACTCATGTGATTTACCAATGACATCAAACCGATTTTTCCACACACAAGTCTGGTGTTAGAGAAGTGCACTTGTCTGCCTATGAGAAGTGGCAAATCAAAAGCGAAGAGAAAGTGAAGACCACATTTATTCTCTGAACGGTGGTGAGTGAGAGCTCCAGCCAAAGACAAGGGGACAAACCAAAATGATCTCTCTTTCCTGTCTTTTCCCTTTAGTTTCCGCAGTATGGGTGAAGCTCCGAACACACTGCATCCTGCGTTTTCCCTACCGTCTTTAAACTCCACTCCCCCAGTTTGTAATGCAGGCTCTCTGTTACAGACCCGTAGGCTCGCAGCCTGATATGAAATAGCCCTGATGACATCACTATGTCATAATTGTGGTTATTTTCTGTGACAAAGCTCCTCCAGAGCCAAAGAGGATAATATTATCCAACTGTTTTCACAATACTTCTGACTTTCACTGACCTTTGTGTGTAAAATCAATGGGGTGCCCCTCTAAAATTACAGCTCTGTCAGCTGGAGTCACTAACATATTATTTCTGTTCACAAAAATGTGTGTTTATATACATTTTCTGACCATTTTATAAAGGAAATGATCAATCAATTGATGAAGAAAATAATCGGTGCTAAACAAAAATGACTTCCTACCACTTACTTTTCCGCCTCTGCCCAAATGTGCTTTTAAGTCAAAATTTGGATTTCAGCTTTAGTTGCGCCACTTATTTGAGACATAGAAGCCATTATTTATCTCTAAAAACTCTTCAAGTGAATTCAGCTGTTAAAACCACCACACTTTCTTAAATGTTACTTATTTTGTAATGACTTTTACGCACTCACCTTTCCATTTGTATCACATACCTTATTAAACTTTACTCATACTTGATTCTTTGTAACTGAAATGAAGGTAATTTAAACTTGTCCCTCTTTCTTCCTTGTAGATCTTTAAGTTATAACGTATGGTATTTTGTAATAGGCCTTTGTCCTTTTTCACAGTAGACATCTTGACATCTCATAGCAGGAAGAGCACAGTATAAATAAGTACACTATAAGGGCAGGGCAACATACAAAGACAGACAACCATTCACGCTCACATTCACACCTAAGGACAATTTAGAGTCACCAGTTAACCTAATGAGCATGTTTTTGGTCTGTGGGAGGAAGCTGGAGTGCCCGGAGAGAACCCACGCATGCACGGGAAGAACATGCAAACTTCACACAGAAAGGCCCTGCCCGACCCGGGGATTGAACTGGCGACCTTCTTGCTGTGAGGCACATGCACTACCTGCTGCCCCACCATGCCGCCCTACTCAAAAACAAATTTATGTAAATGGTTGAACAAATAGTAAGTCTTAAAACTCCACCATTTTTTATGGGTGACGGTGGCTGTTCTGAAGCAGGTGGGGACGCTCTCCTGCAACAGTGATACTTTCAAATGAGTAATAAATCAACTAGGTGACTGGCATTCGTAGACAGCCAGGGATGTCATCAGGCCAGCAGCTTTACCAACCTATTCTCATTGCCCGAGCATCAAATACCGCCCCACGGCATCTCATACAGATGCACACGGTACCCTTTAGACTCTATGAGATGCACCGTGCTTTCAGCTGACCCCAATGAAACCCATCTGCAGCAATATGAGACACCCAGAGCAACTGCTCCAGACATCCAACAAGTTCCCATCCCAGTCACACACAAAGCCGTCCTGCCAGAAAGCCTTTGCAATGCTGGTTAATGTTGTGAAATGGTTGCAGTTTGATTAGATTTGTGCACCAAAACCACTTGGTTAGATATAAGAAAAGACTGTTTCTCACAGGACACGAACACCTTGATCTTTAGACTATGTCACCCTGCTCTGAGCGCCTAAAACTGCTGCAGATGGGTTCACATTGGAGCTATTTTAAAGCTGAGGGGCGTGACAAAGCATCTCTGTTCGATGCCCTACGAATGAAACCAACCTACTCATATTTACCCCTTGATGCCAGTTTTCTGTGTTGCTGCTCTAGCAGTGCTGTATGCTTCCTTGTCAGCTGACTGAAAGGCTTTCTGGTTGGGTAATGATTTGACTGTCTTTGTGATCACCACATCATCAACATATTTGCTGAAGTGTGTTGTCACTGTTGATGTATTTTCTTCAAGATAGACGCAGTTCCCCTGAGAGGCAGCATCTCAGAACATGTACCGTTGTGAGCACTAAGTAGGAGAGTAAGTAGGCAGCAGAAGCAGTTCCATTTTTTTTTTGCAGGCTTTCCACTTGTCTATTCTCCTTTTTTTTGAATGTTCAGCTTTTGATTCATTGAACTTGCCTGCCTTGACCTTGTTTGATACGCAAAGCTGCCTAAATTTGCCCTAATTTGTCAATGCCTTTTAACAAACCCATCATTCAACTTTGCCCAGAGTTATTCCCTCGGCCAAATCACAATGAATCACACCAACAAAACACAAATGCACAGTCATCTGGAGTAATAGGGACACAGGGTCAAACCCAATTTCCTGTGTCACACTTATATTAAGAGATAGGACAGCCTCAGCTGAGTCATAATCCATGTTACTCAACTGCTCTTTATTCAGAGCCCCCTGACACCCCCCTCCCTACCACAGATTTCTGGCTGAAGTTGTCTGGATGTAGAGACCGCTGGAGCCGCAAGTAGCTTTTCTGCAGCTTTTGTGTGTCCAGTGTGAATGTGTAGTCACTGAAAAGAGGCAACACACAGTAACGTGAAATGCTTTGCTCACAGGCTGACTTCATACATAAAATGGTCAAGAGTAAGTCAGCGGATTATGATAAATGAGATAAGACACTTACCAATCCAGAATCTTAAAGAAGGATGTCCCTTCTTCAGGGGGCTGGAGTGCCTTGCATAACATGCAGAAGAATACAGGTGTTGTATGAAGAGGCTGATTGCAGTTCCAGCAGCTCAGTTTACTCTGACCAGCACAGTAATTCCTGGATGAACTGACTGGATTATTGTAGTAAACAAGCGTTCTTTCCTTTCTCAGGGCTTTGAAGTTCGCGTGGCTCTGCCATGTGTCTTTCTTTGGGACGCTGGTGGACATACACTGTGCTGAACATGTAACAGCTTTATAAACACACTGTCGGTTCGTCATCAGCCGGTTTGGGTGCAGTAAAGCCCGGGATTCGGACAACATCCGCCAGGAGTTCAATGGCAACATTGCCGAAATTAAAATACACACTCTGATGCTGTTGTAGAATGAATCAAACCATAAAACACTCTACTCACAGCCAAAACAAGAACATCTCTTTTCCAGGGAGGGAGAGGAAGAGTGCTCTTGCTCTGCGTTTGACAAAAGCATCACAGTGCCACCTGTCGTTGTGGCGGTGTAGAGGAGCTCTGTTCGGGAGGCGCTGGAAAAAACAGCTAGCAGACTGGGCTGCTAGCAACAGTGAACGCAATCTATTAGCTATCTATTTTTATTAAAGTAGAGTTGGAATTGACCGTAGCACACCAAACGTAGTAAGTTGAACATCATAGTAGTTTAATACATGCTAGTAATGTATCACTGCAATTTTAATTTTAGTGTTTGATAAGATGTAAACTTCAGTTGACAGAGCCGGTGCTCGATATGTAGTTAGCAAGGTTAGCTCACTAGCTAACAGCTGCTTAGCTTAGTTTGCTAACGGGTTTTAACAGCAAAAAATGTGTTTGCTTTTGGTGCTGATAAGTACCTTGCAGTCGGATGTCAGCGTACTTCCTCAAATCTAGGGTGTCACGTTATTTAATGATATACACTAAAATAACACCTAGTTTTAACTTTCTGTTCAGCGCCTGCTGAGCTACCTAGCCAGATGACAAAGACATCCCATGCTAACGCTAACACGTTACGAGCGGAGACTGATGGAGTCGGTGCACCCATGTAGTCAACAAATGTATCTGACAACACAAGTCATAATTGGTAAAATATATTACACTCTCCTTAAAAAGAGCCATAACCCGTCAAACGACCAACATCGTTTATTGTAAGCTGATCATAACTTGTTAATAGGCATGCAGGGAACTTTCTTGACGCTGTAGTATGTCACTCCTGAGTACACTAGAAAATGCTGTAACCACATTTCCATCGTTTAATGTCTTTGTCAGGTTTTCAATTCAATCCCATGGCGATGAGAGAGGCAATGGTCCATGAAGAGTTTTGGATACACAGAGAGTGGCTTGTCCACCAGGGACATCATCAGGCATTGGAGCACAGATAACACCTCCAAACTGGTGAGTGTTTTGTTTACTGTGTGTACTTGTTGCTGCTACATCGTCTAATCCAACCCAGGCTACCACACTGGAATAGCTGTTATGTTTGCAAAAGTTTCTCTGAACTGGGGCCAGCCTAAATATGCTTATTTGGCCAAGGATCAGACTAGGCATTGTGACTCCTGGCCTTAACAGTTTCCTAACAAAGTACAAGTTCTGATGAATGCCAAGTCCAGACTCCTGTCGTGTGTGTGTCAGTATGTGTTTTTGGGGGAGGTGGGGGTGCAAAAGGTGATGGTAGAGTATTCCAGAGAGACACTGGTTGGAGACAGCAGCTTCCATAAGGTAAACAGGATCTCCTCCTGAAGGTCAAGGGAGGTGCTTCTCAAGGCCCCCACAGACAATACTCTGGGTATTATTAACGGAAATGGCTAAGAATAGAGAGCAGCCGAGCAAGGTGGCTCCTCTGGCGGCCGTGTTGTTTGGATTAAACAAGCCAAAACGGAACATCATCTTTAGAAGAGTGACTTCTCAAGCTTACGTGCAGGGTGTGTCACACTCACACAAGGCTAGAGGTTGATTTGGATGGCTTTATCTGGCTCTGATGCACAGCAGCGGCAAAGGAGTACTTGTGGATCGCTTTTAACTGTTTATGTATGGAGTTATTGTGCTTTACAGTTTGGATTCGTAAGTAGAACTATTTTTCAAGTGTGTTAAGAGCATGTTTATCTATCCTTGCACACAAATTATGTTGTTAATGTGTTTTTTTAGTTTGGTTATACTGCAAACCAAAAACTTGGCGTTATAACGTAAGTGGATAAGGGTTAGGGTTAGGGTCCTATGGTATGGTATGTGTAATTTTAGTTCACAGTATCGATATGTAACACAGTTTCTGGAACATAAATTAAAGCTTGTTCATGGATAAAATCACCATACAGTATTGTGTGGTGTGGCTTAATCCAGCAAATTTAATACTTTGGAAGGTACTTCATTACATTGATGCATACATTATTTAATTATTCAATTCTGCCATGATGCAGTTCTGGTCATTGATTAGCAACAGTGCACACAGCAATGTTAAGAGATAGATGCCATAGTATAAACAGTATGGCAAAATCTTTGATGGCAGTATGTATCATGGTATCACCTCCTTAAGTTAATAGTTCTGCATCTATACCATGGATCAGTATCAGCACCATCACTGACACACAGGGTATTAGCTGGTAGTGACAGATCTGTGTTACTGGTTCTTTATCGCTGTTGTTATTGTGTAACAGTGCAATTTTACAAACCTTATTCAACTTTTCCTAATTTTCTAAATACTATCACAGTACTGAAGTATTTACTTTAGCAGTCATAATCTTCATCAGAAGAGGGAGAGCAGGATCAGTGCACCCCTGCTAGTTCAGGTGTCCTCCCAATGAAAAGAAGGCACATAGGTTTTTCTTGATAGAGCCAATCTGAAATGATTGTTCTGTTAATTTACTCATTTATAATGTTTATAGCCCAAACACTCATTCAAGGCATATTTGTTTTTGTTTTTTTCTTTCAACAGTCCTCTAATTCTTCACCTAAATGGTTTGTATAGACTGAATTAAAATGCAGACAAATTAACTTGATATTTTATTGATGACTGGTTTGCCATTTGTCGAGTACACCTGAAATGCTATGTCCAGTATGACACCCCCTTTGAAAGCAAGATTAATTGTGTCTGTTAAACAATAGTTAAATCAATAACATGGTAGCCCACTCAGTGAAGTCAATCAGGCAGTTCTTTGTCACAACAAGCATGAATCTCTATTTCATTACTCCTGGCAGCCTTCAAATTAACCGTCTGCAAAGTCCTGATGTATGACCTTGTTAGTTGCATTCGAGTATTGATTTGCCGTCTTGGTATTGTGTTGTGGTTCAGATAAAGGCTTCGCATTATGAAGAGGGAGATTTTTCCTTCTGATTTTGTAGAAAGCCATATCTGACACATTTTAGTGTTTTTCAAGGTTATAGAATTCATTATATCACTGGACTCACTTATGATTATATCTTCATCTGCTTTTTTCCACAGATAAACCATGATCCCCATCACTGAGCTGCGGTACTTTGTGGACACACAGCCAGCATACCGCATCCTGAAACCATGGTGGGATGTCTTCACAGACTACATCTCCATTGTTATGCTTATGATTTCTGTGTTCGGGGGGACACTGCAGGTCACCCAGGACAAGATGATCTGCCTGCCCTGCAAATGGGTGGTCAATCAGACCTGCAAGAAGAACTTCAACTCTACACTCTCTGCATCATTGTTCTTGGAGCCCAAAGGGATCCAGTATGATCTGGACCGCCACCAGTACAACTATGTGGATGCTGTGTGCTATGAGAACAGATTGCACTGGTTTGCAAAGTATTTTCCTTACCTAGTGTTACTTCACACCCTTATTTTTTTAGCTTGCAGCAACTTTTGGTTTAAGTTCCCACGGACTAGTTCCAAACTAGAGCACTTTGTTTCCATCTTGTTGAAATGTTTTGACTCCCCATGGACAACTAGGGCACTGTCAGAAACGGTGGTTGAAGAGAGTGACCCAAAGCCGATGAAAATGAATGGCTCAATGGACCACAAGGAGTCTGTTATCAGTGAGGATGTTGAAGCAAGCGTTCCTATGCTCCAAAGAACAAAGACACGCTTTGAGCAGGGCATAGTAGATAGAACAGAAACAGGGGTTTTGGACAAGAAAGAGGGCGAACAGGCTAAAGCCCTGTTTGAAAAAGTGAAGAAGTTCCGTATACATGTTGAAGAAGGAGACATTGTGTACAGACTGTACATCCGTCAGACCATCATCAAAGTCATTAAGTTTATTTTGATAATCTGCTACACAGGGTATTACGTGCACGATATTAAATTCAGCGTTGACTGTTCGGTAAATATAGAGAGTCTGACGGGATACAGTGTGTACCGCTGTGCTCACCCGCTGGCTACACTTTTTAAAATCTTAGCCTGTTTCTACATTAGCTTAGTGGTGGTGTATGGTTTGATCTGCATGTACACACTGTGCTGGATGCTTCGGCGCTCTCTAAAGAAGTACTCTTTTGAGTCCATACGGGAAGAGAGCAGCTACAGTGACATACCCGATGTGAAGAATGACTTTGCTTTCATGATGCACATGATAGATCAGTATGACCCTCTGTACTCTAAACGTTTTGCTGTGTTCCTGTCGGAAGTGAGCGAAAATAAGCTGAGGCAGCTCAACCTCAACAATGAGTGGACACTGGACAAGCTCAGGCAAAGGATTACCAAGAACTCTCAGGAGAAGTTGGAGTTGCACCTTTTCATGCTGAGCGGCATTCCAGACACAGTATTTGACCTGATGGAGCTGGAGGTTCTTAAACTGGAGCTTATCCCCGATGTCACCATCCCCCCAATCATCGCCCAGCTGGTCAACATGCGAGAGATGTGGCTCTACCATACACCAGCCAAAATCGAAGCTCCCGCACTAGCTTTTTTGCGTGAGAACTTGAAGTCTTTACACATTAAGTTCACTGACATTAAAGAGATTCCCTTATGGATATACAGTTTGAAGAATCTTAGTGAACTTCATCTAACAGGGAATCTCAGTGCGGAGAACAACCGTTACATTGTCATTGATGGGCTCCGGGAGCTCAAGAGGCTCAAAGTTCTTCGTCTGAAGAGCAATCTCACCAAGCTACCTCAGGTGGTGACTGATGTGGGCATGCACCTCCAGAAGCTTTCCATCAATAATGAAGGCACCAAGCTGATGGTGCTCAACAGCCTGAAGAAGATGGTGAACCTGACGGAACTAGAGCTCATTCGCTGTGATCTCGAGCGCATACCGCACTCAATCTTCAGCTTGCATAACTTGCAAGAGATTGATCTGAAGGACAACAACCTGAAGACCATCGAGGAGATCATTAGCTTCCAGCACCTTCATCGGCTGGTCTGCCTTAAGCTCTGGTACAACCAGATCGCCTATATTCCCATCCAGATTGGCACGCTGACCAACCTGGAGAAACTATACCTGAACAGAAACAAGATTGAGAAGATCCCCAGCCAGTTGTTTTATTGCCGCAAGCTGCGTTTCCTGGACTTGAGCCATAACAACTTAACATATATCCCTACAGATATTGGCTTCCTCCAGAATCTTCAGTACCTGGCAGTGACTGCCAACAGGGTGAGTAGTTGAATAATCACTTTTAAATTTGTGTACATGACAAGTTTTTTTACCCTTACGGTTTGTATGCTGCTGAAAATATTTTAATGTTACAAATTCAAATTTTTCTCCATTTTTCTTCCGTCACAACATCCTCCCCCACCTTGAAATGAAGATTGAGAGCCTGCCCAATGAGCTGTTCCAGTGCAAGAAGCTTCGCACTTTGAACTTGGGGAACAATTGCCTGCAGTCCCTGCCGTCACGGTTTGGAGAGCTGACTGGGCTGACACAGCTAGAGCTGAGAGGAAACCGTCTGGAGTGTCTGCCCGTGGAGCTGGGCGAGTGCCGACAGCTGAAGAGAACTGGTCTTGTGGTAGAGGAGGACCTTTTCAACACCCTGCCCACAGAGGTCAAGGAACAGTTATGGAAAGTCGACAAAGAACAGGCTTGAACAGGTCTGTGGCTGTGAGTGAAATAACGGATACTGACCAACAAGGCCCTGACACAGGAGTGAATGCCGATACTGTCCCAGAGGGCATGTTGAAGCAGGCAGTAGTCCTGCTGCAGTGTACTGCCAGTAAGGTTGGGTATCGAGAACCAGTGCCAGCTTGGCAGAGCTCGAGTACTGTTAGCTTCAGGGTGGTCTTTTAATTCTTAATTGTGTTGATTTTCTGTCCTTTACAAACAGCCTATCAGGCCAGTAGAGACGCTTTTCAGTAATAATGTAGCAGTCACATTGTGATCAGTAGCATGCGTTTACATTATATGCTTCTCGGTTTGATGGAGAAGTGAAAAAAGTGTGGGCCAGCTTTGTTACAGACATAAAAAGAAGTTGAACAAAGTTTCCACTGTTCCCACTATAACATCAGGTTGAATCATTGTGTATCAAACTGCAACCATCATTTGTTTCACTTAAGTTAAATCGTATCAAACTCCCAACTCCCAACATGCAAAGGAATTCATCACAAACTCGTGACAGGCGAGAGGCTGTATCTCTCGTTTTTTATTTTTAGGGAAGAAAATCTTTTGCTGGTGTTCCCTCGCAGTATTTGACATATGATTATTTCACCACATGTCATATTTGTATAAACAGTACCAGTCACAAGCAAACTGCACAGTCATGTTAGCATCTTATAAGTTGGTTATAGTGACTGTTCCGTCTCTTTTAACTCACATCTGTTGTCCACCGCTGCTCTGACATTAGTCGCAGCTCTGCTGGTCATTATTTTTCTGCTGGAGAGGGATGACCATGGCCTTGAATTACCTTCATGTGAGCTAAAAAGCTGAAAATCATGAAAGGACAGTATGACGTGAAATTACAAATCAGGGATAATTAATGATGAGTCATGTCATCAGTCATAGTGCATTTGACCTACAGTTGTAGCACTTGAGGAAAAGCGGTTATACTACTGAATGCTACACAGTGGACTTGTATTACAAGACGTCACCCCCATGCAATTATATTGGTGGAGCATCCTGCCAGCGTGCAGATACCCAACCCTTACTGCCAGTATACCAGTGGGAATTCTGTTTCATGGGCATGCTGCATCCACATTGTTTGTTTGCAAGGAATTGCACAAAACAAACTGAACAAATCTGGGGAAAATGCTGAAAATGTTTTGAATGAGTTGAGTTTGCGTCAAAAGAATTAAACGTTTATGCAGGACAACACAGTATTGGCACTGAAATGTAGCCTCCAAACATTGATAATATGTCATCAAACGTGCTAACACTCGACTGAAACACTAGATTGGTTGATTCCCCTGTCTGTGGTGTATATGAAGCATTTGGTTGACTTGTATGTCCTGATACTTCAGTGTTATTGTCTGCAAATGACAAGTAAAAGAACCAAATATGTCTTCAAATATGTGTTCCAACACCTGGCCTTGTGTTAATTTCAGTTTCTTCAAACATTGTTTATTAATTAATTAATTAGTATGATGTTTCTACCTTGATAGGATAGTGTGCGATTACAGCCATCTTTAAAAATATTTTAATTGCTTTGTGAGATTCATTAAGGTGAGGTGAATACGGAATTTAATCTGAGTTTCTTATGTTAAAAAAACAAAAAACATAGCATTACGGTCCAAAATGGCCATTAATGAAACTTAATTGTAACGAAATCTCAAGTTTTAGCTTTGACGTCAAAAAGCTTAAAGCTTAAAAAAACAACAACAAAAAAAAACAAAACAAGCAACATTCCAGATCACGAACAGAAAAATTGGAATTAATTTGTCATTGGCAAGAAAGATCAGGTGACATTTTGGAAAAAAGTCTGGCTTTCAGGTCAGTTGCCTTAACTTTAATTCACTCCCTCTGTGCTCTGTACTGTGTCTGTTATTTTTTTTTTTATTGTGGTATCTGTGGAGTTCAAAACAAATCGTACTCTTGACCATGTTTAGATGCATTTAAATGTCTTTAAAGCTGCACTAGGCTGCCCTGCCCCAAATGCTAATGGGAGCAAAAGGACAGTTTGCTGTTTGTTTTACATTTAGCTCTAATGTTTCATGTGATCACTTCATGTGGGCTTTTCTTGACACCAGTAATCAGTATGGGCAAACAAAAGAGACATATGCTGTCTCAAATGTGATTAATGAGACATTTTTTGTGTTGAAGCCTCACAGCATTGGCTGTGTTAACTTTATTTCTGCGTAAAAGTCTGCCCTGGTGCAGCTTTAACGCTCTTAACCAGTGCTGCTGACAACTTAATAGAGAGTACAAGATGGTTTAGATTTTAAATACAGACTGACACAATCTCATTTTGGGAATCTAAATTTTAAATTATTATTGTTATTGTTATTGTTATTTGATGGATTTTTTTGTTTGTGTGGGAGTTTTATTTTTGCCAGATACACTCACCTCTTATGGAAACTGTTCCCTGCCAGGGGAAAAAAGACAAAAAACTAGAAAGTATTTTAAAAATGCTCAGTCAAAGTTACAAAGTAAGGTCTAATTTACCAAGTTGGATCTAAGAGTTAGTTGAACCTGGGAAGTAAACATTTTGTCTGTCATTTCTGTTTTTTATGTCCTGTCGTAAATGGGCCGTCATACTTTTCAGGTCCAATGAGCTAACTGTTGGTTATTTCTTTGGTTTCAAAGTGTGTTCAATTGTCGAGAAATGTTACTAAATAACAGTAGTCGTTAAATACTTTTTGCCTGAGAGTGACTTTCCTGCACTTGTGTTTTGCCACAGTAAGCAGCACGATGCTAAAAATATGGAATTCAAGATCAATGCACAGCTCTGACACAGCACAACACGCATCAGGGGTTCTTTGCCCCAATGGGAAAAAAACAAAAAACAAAAAAAACAACAGTTTATGTTTTAATAAACCTAACAGCAAAGAAAACCTGGACAGTAGCAATATGCAGAGCAGTAACAGTAACTGGGTTGAAAAGCATAGGAATAGTAAAAGCTATGTACATTTATTTCAATAACATGTCTAACTATGCTATATTGTGCAATATCGCCTTTATTTGAACTATGTAAAGGTTAGTAGTGATGTAGTTTTCTGATGTGCATGGGCATTCTTTGTGTCACATTTGTTTTACTAAGGTGATGGTGAGAGTTTCAAACTGAGTAGATTAGAGGTGATTTTTTGGTCCTAGAGAATGCTTTTGCACTACAACACCTCTCCCACAAGTTACATTTACATAAATGCTAATAATGGTATACAGCTGACTGTATACAACACATTTTGTGTGTTTTCTGATATGGGAAGGTTCAACTCTGTGACTGCCAGCCATGAGATTACAGTTGTATTCTGTTGTTTCGTGTAAGGGTTTGGAGGTTTTTTGTTTGTCTTCTAGAGAAACTCATAGAGAAAAAGAATTTTGGTCCTCACATTTAACTCCCACCTGGAGCAGCAATACACCTCTACTCGATTAAGACAATCAACTACACTAATTAAGATTAACATGAGAAAGCTAATGTCACATGTGGAGCACTGCAAGTGAAATGGTCAGTATATTAAAACATACATTGTATAGGTTGATAGTAAAGTGGTATCAGTAACTAGTTGAGCTCGTCTCAGTTATTTTGAGTCTTTTTGTTCTCCTTTTCCCTCCTTTTGTATCACTGATATTTTTCATTTTGACAGCTGTTAGTATATTACAATATAACTAAATTTCTCAGGAAGCCAGCTAGTACTCATTTCTTTTTTGAGTTGATTGCCTATTTTTATTACACCCGGTATTTTTATTAATTTAAACGTTTGTTTTATAAAATTAAAGTTTTATATGCATTTCTATACATTCTTTTCTAGTTTTGGTGTATTTAATATTGACTGCTGATTTGAAGCAAAACGTGTTTGTGTTTTTCAAGAAACCACTTGGTTTAACCTCGATTCTGTGTTTTCATCAGTGACCATATAAAAAAACTGAGCTGTGTTGTTTCTGAATTATGTCTTCATCGTGATTAGCACAGATGGAGTGTGTGTGTGACTGTTGTCCATGTGTGTATGTTGGCATGATGAGACTTTCTCACCCCTTGATGTTCATCTTTGTTCTTACTCCTTGTAAAATCGTCATGTCTGGGTACAGAATCTTTACTTCTTTTTTTTTTCTCTCAACATTTCCCAACTCAAATCCAACGGTCATGTACAAATTGGTCTTAATGGAGTGTTTGGTTGCCAAAAGTTTTTCATTAATAAGGAAATCATCAATGCATCAGTATTTACATGAATGATTTAACAGTGAATAATCTGTTTGAACATGTGTCCCATCCTCTTCTGCACACCATCCTCTAGAGATAAAATAAAATGAACTTGGTCAATCACATTTGTCTTGGCTTCTGTTGGGTAGGTGTTTCAGTGCTGTACTTTGGTGTTGGATAGAGAACCTGTTAACTGCTCAGGTAGGCCTATCATACAAGATATTAGTTAATGTGATAGTCATAATTATTCCAGGGGCCACCTGGTTATGGGACGGCCTAACCACACGGCCACCTTGACTTAAGCTGCAGTTGTCATTTCCAAAGTCTGTCATTTGGGATTATGCATTACTAAAGCACAATATCAAATGGTAAATGGCATGATCAGAGCCTTCAGGTGCATCCTGCTTTACTACCTGATGTTGGGGACCTGTCTTGAAGATGGTACCTGTATCAGGATCTAGTTTGTAAGACATTTATTTTCTCAGTTTTGTGCTTGTATGTAGCATGTTCCTAAATGAATGTAGTTAATTGAATTATCGCATATCAACTCTACCAATATAGAGACCATTATGCCCTTGGAATATTCTCTTTATTCTATTGTTCTACAATAACTATTTTGGATTGTTTAGTGTACATTTGTATTCATTTGTCTACCTATCTAGTACCCCACCTGACGTTTGTGTTGAGAATTTCATGGGGAAAGGAGGGGCTATGTTCAGGTGTGTCAGGTTAGATAGACAGGAAGCAGGAAATGGGTGGGGGGGAAAACATTTGGTGAGGAACTATGAAAGGGCATAGATTTTCTTTGAACCACAGTAGTTTTGAATCCTGATTTTTCTGTTTAATCCCTTTTTTTTTTTTTTTCTAAACTGACGAAGCAAAAACACTGTTTTGCATTCTTTAAGTTGCCCTAATTATATTTGTTGGAAATATTTAATACTTGTTATTTTTTCAACATAACTTGGACTTTATGGATTCTTCTTGGATGTGTGTATCAAAGTGTACCTAGTCCCACTAACAATAGAAAGAAAATAGAATGCAAAGCCAAAAAAAAGCCGTTACAACCATAGAAAAACAGTTTATTGCACAGAGAATGGAGAAATTGGGGTACTAATAGGGGCTCAGAATGTTTGCCAGTGGCAACATAGCATAGGTTAATCTGGCCATGTCTTCACAGCATCAAGAGTAAATTCTCAGCATAGACTGAGTAGTTCTTGTTGTTTCACTGAGCTTTTACAGCTCCATGCTACGGTCCTACGTTAATTTTATATTTACAGAATGTGCCCTCTCTAAAATGACAATAAACTCATTGCGGAACCATTCAGCGCTGGCCCAGTGTACCCAGACGGACCTGTTTCTCCGACACACTTGTTCATAGACGCGACGTTTGAAATGGTAAATTTTATGGTAAAACATTTCTATCGGGTAGCTGTCAGCATAAAAATAACAAAACAGTTTAATAGGCTATTAACTAATAAGGTGCTTTAATACGGATACTATTGTTCGGATTAAACGTTGAAAATTCACTTTTGTAATGGAAACTATCTTATTTTTGCGTTCTGGGTAACAGGCTAAGCTAGGTAGCAATTGAATGAACATTCATGTGAACTATCTTCTCTCTTTGATACACTTTACAGGCTGTTACCCTTCACACAGATCTGGGAGACATTAAAATTGAATTGTTTTGTGAGCGCACACCGAAAACGTGTGAGGTGAGTGAACCTCAGTAAGATTCATTCGTCTGACTTCACGCTTCAGCTCTGTTGCAGCACTTGAGACTTGATAGAGATATGCCAATTTATTGAAGTTGTGTTATTGTATTATTATAAATTCTACAGTTTGTTTTAACATCCCTAGCTTATGTTATGGCATGTTTGGTTTGAATTGAAAACGTATTGCAGACAGCCGTTGTGATAATTAAGCTGCTGTAATGTTTATGGAGTAACATCTTTTAACTAATTACAGAACTTTCTGGCTTTGTGTGCCAGTGGGTTCTACAACGGCTCCATCTTCCACCGAAATATTAAAGGTTTCATGGTTCAGACTGGTGATCCTACAGGTACAGAACTGTTGTTCACCTGCTGCATTTCAGTCCAGAAATGTAAGACTCCACATCCTCACTTACCGTTCGCTGTGTTATAATTAAACCATTCAGGCACGGGGAAAGGAGGAACGAGTATATGGGGCCGCAAATTTGAAGATGAGTTTAGCGAACACCTAAAAGTGAGTACCTACTAAGTCTAGCTTGTTTTCCTATATCAGGAAGAAGATTCACTAACTATATTGCCAGGACTCAGTATTTAACGTTGTCACTTTTACTCACCTTCTTTTCAGCATAATGTAAGAGGAGTTGTCTCGATGGCAAACAATGGCCCCAACACAAATGGCTCCCAGTTTTTCTTCACATATGCCAAACAGCCCCATCTGGACATGAAGTACACGGTGTTTGGAAAGTACGGAGCCTTTATGCTGCTGAGTGCTTGACAGTTACTGGTTGATTAAAATCTAATTTAGAATTGCAGCTGACGTCTTACTCTCTTTAAAACGCAGGATTATCGATGGCTTGGAAACGCTGGATGAACTGGAGAAACTGCCTGTCAATGAAAAGACGTTCAGACCACTGACTGAAACCCGGATAAAGGATGTGACCATTCATGCCAACCCTTTTGCCGGATAGATATCTGAATATGCAGATATACCTTTGATACATACTTGGACTGTGATATTTCAAATAAGACAGTTGGCACAGTGTATAGTACCTTGC